>NC_052156.1:76198838-76864112 GCF_902713615.1 Scyliorhinus canicula
CGCCACGTCTTGCGGGGCGGCTGAGGGGAAAGATGGCCACCGTGCATGCGCGGGTTTGTGCCGTCAGCGTCATGACGTCAGCCGCGCATGCGCGGGTTGGTGCAGGCCAACCTGCGCATGCGCGGCCGACGTCATTAGGCACACCGGCCGCGTCATTCTTGGCGCGATGCCCCACGGCCGGGAGTTACGGAGCGCCGCTCCTAGCCCCGCCGGGAGGTGAGAATAGGGGGTGAGGAGCGGCCTCCAAGGCCGTCGTGAAACTCAGCCGGGTTCACGACGGCCCTCCCGATTTTTCCCGGGAGCGGAGAATTGCGCCCCACATCTTTGGGTTGTGGGGGCGAAACCCACGCAAACACGGGGAGAATGTGCAAACTCCACACGGACAGTGACCCAGAGCCGGGATCGAACCTGGGACCTCGGCGTCGTGAGGCAGCAGGGCTAACCCACTGTGCCACCGTGCTGCCCATAAAATTAATATTAAGGAGAAATGAATGAATGGCTTGCAGATCAAGATCTGAGGTGTTGAACCAGCTGACTGGTTCTCTCTTTCAAGGAATTGACAGGTGCTGCTTCCTGTGCGTAAGCCAGCAGGTGTACTGCCCAAGTGAGTTTTAAAGCAGTGATTTTCATTCACTACCTCTGTATGCACTGCTCTCCAGGTTCCAGACAAGGGTCTCTCTTTTGTGGGGCTTGTGGGGGGAGTCTCTTTATTTAGGGGCTATCTAGGGGGTCTCTTTATTTAAGTATCTCTGGGGGATCTCCTTAATTAGGGTTCTCCGGTGGGGAGTGGGAGTCATGTCACTCCCGTACTAGGGGGAGGAGGGTGGTGGGAGACTCAGACAATCCTGGGGGAGGGGAGCTGAATTATGCTGTGGGGGCCCAGCCGTGAGACCTCACTATCCTCCGGGTGCTCTGTGTTCCTCCCACAAGTCCCGAAAGACGTGCTGTTAGGTAATTTGGACATTCTAAATTCTCCCTCTGTGTACCCAAACAGGTGCTGGAATGTGGCAATTAGGGGATTTTCACAGTAACTTCATTGCAGTGTTAATGTCAGCCTACTTGTGACAATAATAAAGATTATTATATTATTATTGGGCCAACCACTTAAAATGGTGGCCCAAGAGTAGGATTCCTGAGATAATCCCTCACCATCCTTGCCATGCAAACATTTGCATCACTCAGGATTGGGAATCACTTCCTGATTGCACTCACAGCGTGAGTGCAAATCAGGTGCAATTCAACTTTGGCAGGAGAACATACAGAGAATCCTTTGCTAGATCTACGATTTTGATGTTGTCATTCTATGTGATCAACTTGACGAGGGGGACAGTTAACATCACTCGTAGGAAAAGGAAATGTATCATCATAATCATTGACCTCGTATGTCAACTAGTCCCCTCATCTGACTCAAGCCCCGTTACATCTTGTGCACTGGCAAGGTTGCCTCCATGTGTATGTATTCTAATATCCATCTTTAATCCATCATTCTTGCTCAAAGGACACTGGCATATGTGCTGTTACATTGCTGGCAAGTATCTGTTCACAACATGGATAAATCTTTGCCTTCACTCCAGTATGTGTCATGTTATGAGTGAAAGTCCATTAACTGTTGGGTATTAGAAAATATCTTTATCCGGAAAGAGTGTCCAGAACAAGGCCTCACACATCTGGCACAGTAATAGTCCCTCTCCCAAGAGTGTCTTTTTTTATGGTTTGTGTACACATTTATGGCAGTAAATCCTTTTCTGTAAGGCCTTGACTGAGCTCTCCATAAAATAACCTGACTCTTTGCGTTTCGCCATGACATATACATGTTGCACTTCACTCTCAGGAAAAGATCTTCCATGTGTTGAACCGATGATGCCTTCTTCTTTGATGACATGCACATATTTGCTAAATGATTCCAATTGGAGCATGTGTTTCACTTTTAACCTCGAGATGGCCATGGCATGGTGACTGTATGAAAATTTCCTCAACTTGGGCATTGTTTCGAAGGCACACGGTAGCATAGTGGTTAGCACAGTTGCTTCACAGCTCCAGGGACCCAGGTTCGATTCCCGGCTGGGTGACTGTTTGGAGTTTGCACATTCTCCCCGTGTCTGCGTGGGTTTCCTTCAGGTGCTCCGGTTTCCTCCCACAGTCCAAAGATGTACAGGTTAGGTGGATTGGTCATGCTGAATTGCCCTTAGTGTCCAAAAAATGTTAAGCGGGTGTTACGGGGATAGGGTAGATACATGGGCTTCAGTAGGGTGCTCTTTGTAAGGACCGATGGGCCAAAGGGTGTGATTCCCAGCTTGAGGCACTGTCTGTGCGGAGGCTGCAAGTTCACCCCATGTCTGCATGGGTTTCCTCCGTGTTCTCTCGTTTCTTCTCACAAGTTCCGAAATATGTGCTTGTTAGGTGAATTGGACATTCTGAATTCTCTCTCAGTGTACCCGGACAGGCACCATAGTGTGGTGACTAGGAGATTTTCACAGTAACTTCATTGCAGTGTTAATGTAAGCCTACTTGTGATACTATTAAAGATTATTAGGTAAATGGCCTGCCCCTTTTTCTGAGACTGTGTTCCCAGGTTTTCAACCACTCTCCAGCCAGAGGAAACATTCTTTCTGCATCTATCTACTCTGTCAAGCCCTGTAAGAATTTTGTACGTTTGACCGAGACCATCTCTTCCAAACTCCAGAGAATAAAGGCCCAGTCTCATTACTTCTATTTAGTCCTACCTCATTAGACAATCCGTGCACACCAGGAATCTTTGCTGCACTCCCTCTGTGACAAGTACATCTTTCCTGAAGTAGGGAGATCAAAACTGAACACAATACTTCAGGCGTAGTCTCAACAGGGCTCCATATAATTGCAGCAAGTCTTCCTTACTCCTACACTCAAATTCTCTTGTAATAAGGCCAACACACAATTTGTCTCTGTCATTGCTTGCTTTAGCTGCAGGTTAGCTTTCAGTGACTCAGGAGCAAGGACACCCAGGCCCTTTGGAAATTCAACATTTCCCAGCCTCTCTCCATTTGTGAAATGCTTTGAATTTCTCCAACCAAAGTGTATAACCTCATGGGTGAGATTCTCCGTTCAGGAGACTGTGCTCTCCCGCCGGAGAAGAGTTGGTTGTTAGGTGAATTGGACATTCTGAATTCTCCCTCAGTGTACCCAAACAGGTGCCGGACTGTGGTGACTAGAGGATTTTCACTGTAATTTCATTGCAGTGTTAATGTAAGCCTACTTCTCCCACCGGAGAAGAATTGCTACTGATTTACGTTCCCTCTGGGAGCGAAAATCAGGAAGCAATTTCATATCCCTTGCCATGCAAACTTATGCATGGTGAGGAATACGAGGGATTCCCGAGAGAATCCCGCTATCGGGCCGCCATTTCAAGCGGGAAAATCCCAGGGACCCCCTTAATAGGGACACACCCCCAGGGAGCCCCATAATAGGGAGTCCCCCAGGGACCTGATGAATATGGAGACCCCCTCCAGTTCCCCTAGATTCAGTTGGAGCAGAGACTCCCACAGAGACTCCCTCACTAAAATAACCCCCCATAGAGACCCCCTAATGAAAGAAATGCCTCACGGAGACCATCTAACTAAATGGACCCCCCACATAGACCCTCTCCCCCCCCCCCCCCCCCCCCCCCACACACAAACCCCCGCCACCACAGAAACAAGACCCCTATCTGGAACCTAGAGGGCAGTCCAGACCAGGGCACTGAAACAAATTACAACTGCAACGCTTACCTGGAAGCTCCACGTGTCCATTCCTGGAAGGAGAACAGCTGTGACCTGCGTTTCAACCGCTCAATTGCATTAGCTACAAGCTATTCATTCCTTTCTCTTAGTGGGCTGTGATTGACAGCTTCCACAAAACAGCTGCAGCCTTGATTCAGTCATCTCCCTTCATGGATGTGTGACTCTAAATGCTGAAACTGCAATGTTTACAAACATCAAACACATCAAAGAGCGCTAAATGCATTGCAATCACATGCTTGACCTAAATGTGACTCCTGACCCACAGCAATGTGGTTGACCCTTAACTACCCTCTAAAATCCCCTTGCACACCATCCACTTCAAAGGCAAATAGCGAAGCCCAAATCCCACTTGTTTTATTCCCTTGAAGCACCTTTGCCTCCTCCTCACACTTCCACCTAGTTTTGTGTCACCTGCAAATTTCACAATATTACATTTAATACAGATTTAATATTACATTTGATGTGGATTGTGAACAGCTGGGGCCCAAGCACTGATCCTTGATTGCCCCACTAATCATAGCCTGCCAACCTAGGCATGTATCTCTATCTCTGTTTTCTGTCCATTGATGAGTTCTGAATCCATGGCAGTATATTCCCCCAATCCCATATGCTGTCATTTTATTTACTAACTTCTTGCATCAGGTCGTATCAAAAGCTTTCTGAAAACAAAGTCGACAACATTCGCTAGTTCTCCTTTATCTATTCTGCGAGTTACATCCTCAAACAGCTCCGACAGTTTGTTAAACATGATTTCCTCATCGTATACCCATGTTGACTTTGCCTTTTCACACCGTTGTTTTCACATTATCCTATTATCACATCCTTTATTATAGATTCTAGCATTTTCCCTACTACTGATGTCAGGCTAACATGTCTGCAGTTCCCTGTTTTCTCTCTTCCTGCTTTTTAAGGGCGGCATGGGAGCACAGTGGTTAGCACCTTTGCTTCACAACTCCAGGGTCCCAGACTGGATTCCTGTTTGGGTCACTGTCTGTGCGGGGTCTGCACGTTCTCCCCGTGTCTCCAATTGGAAATTCTGAATTCTTCCTCAGTGTACCCGAGCAGGCGCCGGAGTGTGGCGACTCGGGGATTTTCACAGCAAGTTCATTGCAGTGTTAACGTAAGTCTACTTGTGACACAAATAAAGATTATTCTAATTATTATGATAGGCTGGAAATAAATTGGGTCTGACTTTCTCGGAGTGAAAATCACTGTCAGATCTTCGAGGTTTCCCCCAGCAATGCTGACATTACGGGCTAATATATCTCTTTGTCAAAGCACGAAGGGCGACATCCACGAACGTGGTGCTGCCTGTGAACACCTGCCCATGCCAGTGCTGGCAATTTGAGAACTTTTTCTACTCTATTGTTTCAATGAATGGCAAGCCCACTCATGGCTACACCTTCAAAGGCCACTCGGTCACGATACCCTGAGTTCTGGCCACACTCAATACCATTAATTGGGTGACAAACTTATCTCCAGATCAATAAGGCCCCCTTGCATTTCAAAATTACAGAACATCATGTCACTGACGTGGGCTTGTCCCAAGATTGAGATCTGGAAATGACCTGGGAACCGGAATTCCGATCTTGGGTTGAAAATCTGGCTCCATGATATCAGCATGTCATTACGATCTCTCTTAAATATGTCTGCCCAGTTCTTGGCCACTAGCCAGGTGGAACAGAACATGGGATTTCCCCCCAAACACCCCCCCACCCCACCCCCCCCCCCCCCACCCCCCCCCCCCCCCCCCCCCCCGCCCGCCCGAAGGCCTGTTTTCCTGCAACGGAGGCAGCTCACCATTGTCCACCGGTGGGATCTTCCAGTCCTGCCGATGTGTGCGACGTTTCAGGTAACCTGCCAGGGACCCGCTGCGTGGGGTTGCCTTTGTTGAGACAGGAAAATCCCACCGGCGGAAGGGCTGGAAAGTCGTGCCGTGAAAATTTGGCGCTGTGGTCAAGGGTAGTAAAGAAATCCACAGCTCTGGCTTAAAGAGATCCTCAACCAGCCCAGGAAGGAGAAGATGCTGGCCCCAGTTTAAATTACATCCTCTATCAAAACAAAAATCTGTTCAATGCAAAGTTAAAGACAATTACTCAATAATGAGCTTGGAAAATTCATGTGACAGATATCACTGCTTACATTGAGTACTCTTGATAGATGCTCATCCAGGTTATTGGCAATGCTAATTAATTCTGCACTCTAAGATACTGAGCCATTTACTTTCTCTGTTGAACAGAGATTTGACCACTGGAATTCAGATTAAATGTACCTGCATTTGCACCATCAGGTCATTCTTTCTTGGATATATTATGTGACATGACAGTGCAGGCTAATCAAAGCAGTGAGACCCAGAGATAAACAGCACAATTTAAAATTTAAAAATCAATATGAGCACAAATCCCGTGCATGTGACTAGCGTAATCAACTGCCCAGGAGAGAGGAAGTGTTTGGACAATATTTTAGCACGCTGTTGGGATAATGGAAGGAAGCCCTGAATGTTTTAGAGAATCGTATGTTAATGAACTGCAAGACAAATAAGCAGCATTCAATCAGGGTCTGGTCCAGACACCAGTGGAAATGAACAAAGGTATGTTTGGTGAAACTGGGGTGAATATTACACTCCCTTGTTGGTCTGATTGAAGGTGGGTGGGTGCTTGCAAAATGCAGTGCGAGGCCTGCCTGTCCTGCCCGTTCCCAACCTGTCTTCCATCTTACAGGTACTGATTTTAAGAGCAGGGAAGCCCCCTCACCTTTGGGACTAGGCTGCCAGTTAGGCCCCGCCAACACCCTGCAGTCCGGCCTCCATTAGCTACTATTCTTTGAGTACTGGCTGTGCTTCCCCAGATGGAGTAGAAAGTCTTACCCAAAGCCAATTAATACCCCATTGAGCACAGAATTGGGCTGATGCTCAGCGGTAGTTATGACAATATGTATATTAACTGGTAAATGAAGGGTTAACAATTTGATGTCAATGCATTCAACCACTAGGTGGTGATCAAGAGCATACATGTGAATCACGTGATACCCTTGATTCAGGAGTAGGTGATTAGGCGGGACCCTTGATTCAGGGAGTAGGTGATTAGGTGGGATAGAGAGTAGTTATGTTTTCAGAAGCTCTGTGGATAGAATCATAGTCTTAGTCTATTTTGTAATATTTATATCTTAGTGAGTAATTCAAATCTATTTAGTTGTCATGTTAATAAATTTGATTTGTTCAAAATACAGTTTGATGTTCTTTGTGAGACACTACACTTCAAAGCCATCCTCATCCACAAAGCAAAGAACATCATAACAGTGTTGTGGAGTCCTCCAAAGTAACACGCATTGACAAAACAGGTAGAAAACAAAGATTAGGGTTGTTTATGGTAGACAAGATCTCCACTCCCTGCAGCGTCTCCCTTTCGAAGAGCATCCAGGTCAGGGTTTTTATACTTGCGATCTAACCCCCTGGAAACCCTGGCACCTCGTTACCATGGGAGTTCGTATTCAGTGGAAGTTACGGGGAATCTGATAGTCCTGATGCTCCACGAGGGTTATAACACCCCTCAACCCCCAAGTCCAGAGATACATCCATGTCCATGACCTCGAGCAGTTTCAAGGTGACTTCTAGTCACCTTAACCCTGGGACGATTGTCAGGGGCCGAACGTGTGGCACCCGGAGGTGTGTACCAAACCAGGGAGGGCATTTCTGTATGGAGAGCTTTGGCAGGGTCATCATTATGGAGGCGCTGTGGGTGCCAACGCAAGGGATCCGGTGGTGGCAATACATTCATGTCAGTCTCAGAAACGGTATTCAGCGGGACCTTGTCCGGCATCTCGGCGGCCTCGCTGTCCGAAACTGTCTTCTCCACAGCAGGTATGGCCGGGGCCAATGGCGGCAGCTGGAGTGGGTGCAGTAACACGAGCTGGGAGCTGTTTCGGTCTGAAACCTCCGGAATTGGATCTGGCATCTCAGGGATGCGCCCATGATTTGATCCATGTGCTGATTCAATTTGCACCTCTGTGCCCTCACTCGATAAGAGACCGGTGGTGCACGGGCTAACATGACGCCAGGGATCCATGTGGCGCCTTCCCCAAAGTTGCATGCATACACCAGGTGTCCTACAACGAAGATACATAAACACGCACTCCGGCCTGCATTAGCTTTGGCTCTATCCTGACCCTGGTGGATTTTCCTGCCAATGTCCGGAGTACCAAACTCAAACGTTTATGAAGACGATGGCCCATTAGCAATTCGGCTGGAGTGACCCCCATCATTGTGTGCGGCATTGCCCAGTAGCAAAAAAACAAATGCACCAGCCGAGTCTCCCTGTATCCTGAGGTCTGCTTTCTCATTCCGCCTTTGAATAACTGGACTGCGCGCTCCACTAACCCATTCGAAGCCGGATGGTAAGGGGCGGTGTGTACGTGTTGTATGCTGTTTGGAGTCATGAACGCCCCAAACTCTGTACTCGTCAATGCTGTCCCATTATCCGAGACCAGCACCTCTGGTACCCCGTGCGTGCTGAACATTAGCTGCAGCCTGTCGATGATGGCTCCAGCTGTCATAGCATGCATTTCACGGATCTCCATTCACTCTCAGTGGGCATCTACGATGATGAGAAACATTTCTCCCTGGAATAGTCCTGCAAAATCTATCTGATGGTGGGACCATGGAAGGCTTGGCCATTCCCAAGTGCCACCTGCTCTACATCCACCTCAATGCTTGATCACCATACATAGCTCTGCAGGTTGGTATCTTCATTTCTGACACCCCAGGGTGTCCATTATGGGGGCCCTGCTCGGGAACCACCACGTATGTTCCCCACAGGATGACACCATCCTTGATGCTTAACTTGGGTATCTTGTTCACCTTCAAGCCCCTGGCAAGGCATGGTGTTGGTCCCCATACTGGATGACATGCCGTACCCGGGACATCTGCGGATCCGTCTGAGTCCAGCCTAGATCAGGAAAGCCATGACCGGCAAGGAATCCATAAAATGGAGCACAGCTATCACTTCATCAGCCAACACCGGCGCAGGTGACCTGGTGGGGAGAGTGAGGCAGCTCAATGATTCGGCATGCGGGATCGAGGACCAGAAGCGGTGTTCCAACACGTACTCATACGCTGCGATTTATACTGCCCACCGCTGGATCCTGGCAGAGGCGATGGGGGAAATTGTTTGGATTTTTTCCACGTGGGCCAATGTCCGAGACATGAACACTATCGGCTGCTCTGACCCATCGTCCATCCGGTGGGGAGGACAGCCCTGGCCAAGTAGGGGGAAGCATCTACCTCAAAAATAGCGGCTTGGTTGGTTCAAAGTTCGTCAATATACTGGAGGGGATAGCTGCTTCATCACCAACACAAAAGCTGTCTCCTTGGCCTGGGATCATTCCCAACGTTGACCTTTCTTTAGCAGATGGTGGAGGGGGCTAAGACTGAGGCGAGGTTCAGAATAAACTTGCCGTAGTAATTTACTAGGCTTTAAAGCAAGCTTAGTTCCATCAGTCTGATTGGCACCAGGGACTGACGGATAGCCTGTATTTTTTCCTCCATGGGTTGCAATCCATGGCGATTCACACGATAACCCAGGTAGGTGGCCTCAGTTGCATTAAAAACGCATTTTTCCCTGTGGAGGCGGACCACTGCCTCTTTGAAACACTGGAGAACCTTGGCCAGGTTGTACAAATGCTCCCGGTCAGATGCTCCCAGGATCAGGAATTGTCAAGGTATACCTCCGCTCTTGGGAGTCCACACAGAATGTTTTCCATCACCCGCTGAAAGATAGTGCAAGAAAAAGAAACCCCGAAAGGTAGCCTGATAAAGTTTTGCGGCCCGGGATTCGTGTTGATATTTGTAAATTGCCTTGGGTCTATGGCTAAAGGTAGCTGCATGTACGGATGGCTCATGTCTATTTTGGAAAATGTGCAGTCACCGGTGAGCTTGGTGTATCGGTCCACCGTACGAGGGACGGGGTAGAGATCCGGACGGGGGACGCAGATGATCGTCATCTTGTAGCCCCACAAAGGCAGAGAGAGCAATTAGCTTATTCACCACATGACAAGCACCGCCCAGTCAAATGGCCCAACTCCGTGTCCACCTTCGACCGTAATGCATACGGGACAGGCCAGGCGCAGAAATATCTCGGTTGCGCATTCGGGCCGATTCTGATGCAGACCACAGGCCCTCTGAGGTGCCTTAACCACTCCTCAAACACGGTCAGGAACCTGGCCAGGATCCTCAAGGCCATGTGGGTACATTCGGCAAATCCTTAGCCAGTCCAATCTGAGAAGGTGCAGCCAATCATGTCCCAACAAACTCTGGCCGCTGCCATTTATGAGCACCAATGGAAGGTGTGCCATCTTCTGCCCGTAATCTACTGGGACCATGGAGGTACCACGATTGGCAGACGTCCACCAGTGTCTGTAGCGAGGCGGGCGTTGGTGTCCCAAAGGATCAGCGTTTGGATACCGAGAATAGGGTCGAAAGTTTATTTATGATGTACAAGATCTCCACTCGCTGAAGGGTCTCCCACGCTGATCTGCACCCAGTTTAGGGTTTTTATACTAGTGATCTAATCCCTGATAAAGGGGAAGCCCCGCCCCCTCGTTACCGGGGTAGCTTGTATTCAGTGGAGGTCACAGAGAGTCTGATAGTCCTGATGTAGTGACCTCCACGAGAGTTGTAACAAGTGTCAACAGTGAAAGAATAGCACATTCCAGGGAAAGAGCTAATTCACTTTTATATCAAGCTTCCAGTAACTTGGATGTAGGGAATCAAGCACTCGTGGTTTATCTTCCAGCATTCATGTCTAAAGTCTGCCACTGGTTTCGGGAATCCAGGCAGTTACTGAAGAGGTGGCACATACAGAGGAAGGAGCAGTGGGAAATAAAATTACAAGTCGGCCACAGTTTTCAGCCTCCATATAGTTTTTTTTAAAATCAACCAATTGCAGGTAAAATGCTCAATAAATAATCACAGAGCTACAGGAGAAGATGGTGCAAACAGGAGGTCTTAATGAACATGGCTGATTGTAAACTGATTGGTCACTAACTCATCTCCCACTGCAGCGACCGGACGAGATTATCTGATAAGATCTGAGTGATTTCACTAGCTCTGATTGATCTGCTCTTTAATGTGACCTTTGCTGTTTGTAAGAGAAGAGATGCCAGTTATAATATGTTCGATTGCATCAAAAGCAACAACTTGATTAATCACTTTCATCTCGCAACCTCCAAAAATCTCTTTGCTTCTCCAATTCCCACGTATTCTACATCCCTGATTTCCATCGCTGCATCATTTGTGAGTATATCTTCAGCTGCTGAGGCCCTGTGCTTCCCGAGCTCCTTCCCTAATCCGCTTCAGTTTTCTATCTTAATCTCCTCTTTTAATATGCTCCTTAAAAAATATCTCTTCGACTAAGCTTTTGGACATCTGTCCTAATGGGCAATGATGTTATGACATTTATGCGACGCTGTCAGGCATGAGGCCATTTGAAGTTTCACTCCCCTCCCCTTCCAGCGAACTTTAAGTCAGAGAAAGTAAATTGTGCCTGTGCATGGCACATACTGAGGCTATCTGTGCATTCCTTGTTCATTCCTGTTTCTTCCTAGCAAACTGCAAGTCAGGAAAAAATTATTCTGGATGTGCTTCATAGATTTTTCCTGGCAGAGGCCCCACTTCATGGCTACCATTGCGACCTTGAAGCTTGCCAGCCAAAAATTGAGGAATAGTGGAGGACTTTCAAAGCGATTTTTCACAGTGCTCAGGAAAAGTACATACCAGTGAAAAGGAAGGACTGGAGGAAAAGGGATAATCAGCCATGGCTAACTAAGGAAATAAAGGAGGGTATCAAATTGAAAGAAAATGCAAAGTGATTAGGGTTAGTGGGAAACTAGAGGATTGGGTAATCTTTAAGGATCAACAGAAAGCCACGAGAAAAGCTACAAAGAAAATTAAGATAGATTATGAGAGTAAACTAGCTCAGAATATAAAAACAGCAAATGTTTCTGCAAATATATAATATGAAAATTAGTGGCTAAGGTAAACATTGGTCCAGATGAGAAGGGGGATTTAATAATGGGAAATGAGGAAATGGCAGAGGCATTGAACAGGTATTTTGTGTCGGTCTTCACAGTGGAAGACACAAATAACATGCCAATAAATGATGGCAAGGAGGTTATGGCAGGTGAGGACCTGGAAACAATCATTATTACTAAGGAGGTAATATTGGGCAAGCTAATGGGGTTAAAGATAGATAGGTCTCCTGCCCTGATGGAATGCATTCCAGGGTACTAAAAGAGGTGGCAGGGGAAAGAGCAAAGGCGCTTGTGCTAACTTATCAAAATTCACTGAACGCCAGGGCAGCTCCAGCAGATTGGAAATCAGTAAATGTGACACCACTGTTTAAAAAAGGAGGTAGACAAAAGGCAGGTAATTATAGGCCGGTTAGCTTAACTTCTGTAGTGGGGAAAATGTTTGAGTCCATCATCAAGGAAGAAATAGCGAGACATCTGGATAGAAATTGTCCCATTGGGCAGACGCAGCATGGGTTCATGAAAGGCAAGTCATGTTTAATTTACTGGAATTCTTTGAGGACATTATGAGCACGGTGGGCAATGGGGAACCGGTGGATGTGGTGTATCTGGATTTCCAGAAGGCTTTTGACAAGGTGCCGCACAAAAGGCTGCTGCATTAGATAAAGGTGCATGGCGTTACGGGTAATGTATTAGCATGGATAGAGGATTGGATAATTAACAGAAAGCAAAAAGTGGGGATAAATGGGTGTTTTTCTAGTTGGCGATCAGAGGCTAGTGGTGTGCCTCAGGGATCAGTGTTGGGACTGCAATTGTTTACAATTTACATAGATGATTTGGAGTTGGGGACCAAGTGTAATGTGTCAAAGTTCACAGATGACACTAAGGTGAGTGGTAGAGCAAAGTGTGCAGAGGGATATAGATAGTTTAAGTTATTGGGCAAGGATCTGGCAGATGGAGTACAATGTTGGCAAATGTGAGGTCATCCATTTTGGTAGGAATAACAGCAAAATGTACTATTATTTAAATGATAGTGTGCATGCGATGCATAACTCTGTAACATGGCCTGCAAAGCCACAGGACTGACTTCACTCTGGCACACTGAGTACTTGGCTCCAGATCAGGGATTATGGCTGTCTTTCTCTTTGCTCTCCTATTCCTACCTGACTGCCAAGGCCGGACTTCACTTCGTGCATTGACCAACACAGCTCGTCAGTGCAGGCAGAGATCGGGCTATCATTTTTAAATGCTGCCTTGATCTCTTAGCCCCCCTTAGATTCCCCACCGCGGCCTCCGGACTCCATCCCAATGCCTTAACTTACCTGTTCGGGGATCCTCGAGCCCCCTTACCCCACTTCATAAAAGGAAGATACCTCGAGGCACTTCTGCTGGCACCCGAGCACCTTGGCATTTCCAGTCTAACACCTTGGACTGCCACCTGGGTACCTTGACACTGCCAGCTTGACATCTTGGCGCTGCCACCCAGGCACCTTTCCACTGCCTGGGTGGCATTGCCAGGGTACACAGGTGGCAGTGCCAAGGTGCGAGGCTGGCAGTACCAAGGTGTCCAGGGACAGTGGAAGTGCCAAGGTATCACCCTGCAAGAATCCAACCACCCGGGGCCTTGCGATAGCCTGGGAGATGCACCCAGGTGTCATTTTTGTGGAACAGTGCTGAACGGTGCCATGGCGAGGTCTCCCAGATGCAGACCTAACTGTTTATTTAAATATGTAAATCTGGATCTCATCCTCGCTGGGCGAGATCCAGATCACGACGCCTAGCTAGATCTCTCGAGGCTTTCTGAGCATTGCAAATCTCACTGGAGGCCTCCTGTCAGATTTAACAGCCTCGTCGCATCACCGAGTCGATACAGCGAGGCCGTTCAATAGGAAATCAAAACAGCTGTGATTTTTATCCTGACTCTTCCATGTTGTCCAATAGATTCTTCATTAAGAAGGTCTTCTTCCCTGCTGTAATATTCTATCATATGCGTGATTTCTTTGCCCTTGCACTGGAGAACTTCCCCACTGAGTTTTGCAATGAAATTTGTACTTTCTGCTAATTTGACTGGACATCATCAAGGCATGGTTGAGCATTCATTGGTGACCCGGGTACAGTATACTGCACCTGCAAATCATGTTGAAACTTGACAGAATGTAATATTTTTAACTCCATACCTTTCCGTAGGTCTGCATAATCAATATAACATTTACATGTTAAATCTGCCCCACATTAACATGTTGAATGGACATATTAGGTGGCTATCCAATTTATAACAGAGTAAGTTTTGTTAAATTAGTCTGCATGATTACTGACATATTTAATTACCTTTGTTGCTCATAATTTTTAATCATTGCAGACTTTAGGTAAGTAACGTCAACTGCAACACATGTACGAGGTCGCCCTGGAAATACAGGTCTCTGGCGAATGAATTGATGCCAGTCCAGAACCAGATATCCTGTCACCACCTGTGAGCATCGGTGAAATGAGTAGCACATAATGTCTAAAAATATATGATCAGCGAATTAATCTCCCATGTTACAATTTTGAGCGAATACCTCTGTCCTGGGAGATCATTGACAATGATTTTTGCAGCAGTATGTGATCCATTTGAGCACTTTGGTGATTAATAAAGGTTTTAATCAGTTTGAAAGGCAGAATTGAGCACGTGATATCCAGTAACATATGCCCAGCTCTGCAGTGTAATGTTCTTGCGGAAGACGTGTCCCAAGATGGTCCCCAGTGCATTACCCAGTGCATTACTTTTAATGAATTCATAAAGCACTGTTTGTAAACATATTTGTTAAAACTAATATGTGTGTGAAAATACCTGGAAAAGTCTCACTGGATTTTAGAAAGCTAAGAAGAGTCTACATCATTAGTGGCTTTTTAAATACACAGCTTATTTGGTGAAAAGAATAACACTATGAGAGGTCAATGTTTAAATGCACGTTTATTCTTATGCGGTATATTTAAAGACGTTTTCTTGGTTCATAGAATCCCCTGGATTTATTTTATTGCTGTTAACACAGCTTATTATTCATCTTGCTGCAAGATATGCTGCCTTTTTTTGCCACTTTTTCTTTTTCTCCACTCCGAAAAAACCCGGTGAACTATCTCGTACTTAATCCAACTAGGTTGTCATGATATATTCTGGTCAGGTTATTTCCTCCATACCCCATATCAGGAAAGTACCAAGTGCATACAGTATATTTCCCCTGTAAGGAAGAAAATGAACCCATCATTCAGACACAGCATGTTTAATAACCTTCAAGCAGAGAAGCTATTCCATTATTAACATGACTTACACTGATGTCATGAAAATTCACTCAGAGACACAGGAAACGCAGAGCAGATCTCAGTGGGGATAAACTGAAAAAGAAGACAATCAAAACTTTGATGCAGATTTTGCAGTGGCAATGGTGGCGACACTGGTAGTGTTCACCATCCTACTCTGAGATGGGCAGCAACTGCTGGAGTCCACATATGCACAGTTAAACATGGAAATCCAGCAGCTGCTATCAGTGATTCTATGCTTACCCCTAGGGTGCACTGCTGATGTCCCCCCAGTGTGAAATCAAATAGAAATCACTGAACTGATAATAACTTCTTTTTTTAAAAAATAATTTTTATTCAAATTTTCCAACAACAAATTTTATCACAACAAAGAAAAACAGTAACCCCTCTACCCCCTAATAGTCTTACTGCAAGAACCTTTGAAAAAGTTACACTTTGCTGAATAAGATCAAATTGGGTTTTTTGTTAAGTGCTGAGTTTATAGTGACTGCTGAACACCTTCATTGGCCCTGAAAGATAAATGTTATATTGGTGGAATGTCAAACTTCCCAATTTAAAAAAAATTGTTTTTGATGTTTCAACTTCTATCTTAATCTTATGTCCTTGTCTCAATCATTTATTTCACTCTCGTCGAACTTAACTAAAAGTGAATGACAATCAGCGTATTTTACTTTCTGGCTTGCCACCTGTGAGAATACGTCAATGCGATTGGCTGCTTACCCTGCTTGATGGCATCATCTTTTCAGATGCTTAGAGATCCTCGTAACCTGGCACCAGATTCAACCTGACATCAGGGAAAAATGGATATCCTGGACATAGAATTCACAAGGCATTGTAGATAGCTTTCTTTGAGGTCAGCGGTGAACAATGTTGCTTTGCATTTGACCGCAAAATCAGAGCCTTTGTCTCCTGCTGTGTTGGAAAACCTGGTTGCCATTTGAGCAAGGCCTCTAATCCAGAGCAACTGCAGGATAATGATGTTTGTTAGTTTAGGGTAAAGTCAGGTTCATAGGAGGAGATGTAGTAGGGCAAGAGGATCTATAGTTGACATAACTTATCGAGGGGATTTGACTATAAATAAGTCAACATCCCAAATCCTGAGATTCTTTAGATTATTTATTTGCACCCTGGCAACATGGGTTTCTGGGCACAAATATTTCAGAAATTCAGGTCTTACAAATAGAAGGAGGGAGAAGAGTTCACCTCAAGGAAAAAGAAAATACAGGGGTGAAATTTATAGGAGTACGTGTTCCTCACACTCTCTTGGCCAAAATGTCTATCAACACCACATCGACCAGAAACCTCGCTTCCAAGCAGTTATAATATGTTAAGAGAAGACTTAATTGGTTCAGAATGGAATTTCCGCCCTCATCCGGGATTTGGATTGGTCGGGTTTCAGAGGACGGTGGGGAGGGCTAAGTGTTGAGGGGCACAGGAGACACTCCTTCCTTCTTGCCCGACAACAGCCCATGCAATGAAAGCTGTTCAGCAGCTCGCCTTGTGTCCACCTTCCCCAGCCTCGTGTATTATAGTGGCAGAGGTGAAATGAGGCCCCTGATTGGCCACCAATTGGTCAATTCAGGGCTTCAAAGAGTCCAAGGATAGGTGGGTAGCCTGACGCCTTCCCCACCTACTGCAATATGGGCTGCAGATTGAGGTGGGACATTTAGCCAGTGGGCAGACCACCCTTTTATTTCACAAACCCCCTAACCCCCCGCCCCCCCCCCCCGACCCTAAATTTCACTCCACAATTTACTGATATGTAGTGAAAATTCTGCCAAATTATTATTATTTTGATTCTAATTCAGGGTCAATTTTAAATTTTGCCTGACCTCACCGGAACTTGCATTTACTCAACTCACCAGCCTAGGCCCAACATTACTCTGGCTGCAGCTTACCTCTTGACAGGAGAGGCCTTGTAACAGAGATAGTATGCATGAGGGCCTGAAAACATCCAGAAGGCCTCTTGCCATGGACAGAAAAGGTAGTTATGATATTTGGGCCTGTTCTGTGTTTGCTGTCAGACCTCCTCATGATCCTTCAGTCTCAAGGGAGTTGGCCACAAACAGTAAGGCCTGGCAATTGTGGGCACTGCTTTGCTGGGAAAATGAGGTGGAAAGTGTGGTAATGTCACCCCCCCATAACTTTCATTACAGAGCTTGTCTCTGCCCGAGGAATAAGTGTTCCCTTGGGGTACACCCAGAAGTTTCCGTGTAGTGTAAAAAGGCGAGGCTTAGCATCTCAGGTCTCTGTCCCATTTGCTTTGCACTTGGAAAACAAATGTTTCCTGGGATCAGAGCTGTGGAAAATCATCTCTTATATTTATTACATATAAAGGGCTATCGAGATTTCCTACTGCATATCTGTGGTACTAATATGTGCTTACTGCCAAATGATGTGTTGTTTATTTTATCATCGTTGTGGGGAGCATCCGATCCGTGCCAATCTATTGAGAAAGGCATCTGTGATCTCACGGCAAGTAAGCATCTGTTTGTGTTTTTCCCGGCAGTTCAGTATGCGGCCAATTCCCTGGTTCTCCAGTGATTGAATCTAGACTTGATGTTTCCTGGCACCGTCACGCAGGCTAATTGGTCTTGAGTGGACTAATTTCATCCTGGCTCCATTGGGGTGAGAATACCTCTGTTTTCACTTGTGGGAATGCTGAAAGGGATACAATCTGTGTTCTCTGGCAAGGAACCTCGCATACCAGCCTGTGTGATTAGAGATCTGGCGTTGTGCATGCTCAACGCCAGCACGGCCAAGCCCTGAAGAATATGAATTCTCATCTGTACTTGGCAGGTTTATAGGCAGTGCTGTAACATAATTTCTGTGTCCATTGTAATGTATTACATAACTAAACAATGATACGGAGGAACTGGCAATGTTGCAGCAACGTCACAATGAACATATACATATCTTTGGAGAGAGAACAGAGCTTACGTTTTGAGTCTGGATGACTCTTTGTCAAAGTAGTCAACTTTGACAGTCATCCAGACTCGACTGTTCTCTCTCCACAGATGCTGTCAGACCTGCTGAGATTGCGCAATCATTTTTGTTTCAGAATCTGCAGTAATTTGCTGTTATATTTATACACATTTATTTATTCTCTTCTGGAATTGGCAGTCCGGGAGCACCAGTGGATAGCACTGTTTCTTCACAGCTCCAGGGTCCCAGGTTCGATTCCTGGCTTGTGTCACTGTCTGTGCGGAATCTGCACATTCTCCCCGTGCCTGTGTGGGTTTCCTCCGGGTGCTCCGGTTTCCTCCCACAAGTCTCGAAAGACATGCTGTTAGGTAATTTGCACATTCTGAATTCTCCCTCTGTGTACCCGAACAGGTGCCAGAATGTGGAAACTAGGGGCTTTTCCCTGTAACTTCATTGCAGTGTTAATGTAAGCCTACTTGTGACAATAAAGATTATTATTATAGCACCATTGGCAATTTGTTGCCCACAGCTAATTGCCCTTGAACTCAGTGGCTTCCTCAGACATTTCAAAGGACAATTAAGAATCAACCACACCGTGTGGATTTGGAGTCACATGTAGGCCAGACCAGGTAAGGATGGCAGGTATTTTTTGCCTAAAGTAATGTGAAATGAAAGGTGTGATACAAGAAGAGAGGACAAACGATGCCAACTGATATCTTCAATACCATCAATGAAATCAAACTTCAAAGTGGTGTTGGCTAACTTTCATGAGTGGCTGCGTCAATGGTGAATTCATCAAGGCCACTTTTTCAATAAAGTATATTTATTAAGGTTTTACATTTTAAAGAATAACGCAACAAAATGACAAAATAACACATCACCATAAGAAAGGATCAAGTATACATCAGTTCAGAGAGAAACAGAAGGGGCTGGTTTAGCGCAGGGCTAAATAGTTGGCTTTTAAAGCAGACCAAGGCAGGCCAGCAGCGCGGGTTCAAGTCCCTTACTAGCCTCCCCGAACAGGCGCCAGAATGTGGCGACTAGCGGCTTTTCACAGTAACTTCATTTGAAGCCTACTTGTGACAATAAGCGATTTTCATTTCATTTTTCATTTCAGAAGAGCAACATCATAACTGACTAGATACAATCAACAGACATAAATAGATACCTATTCAGCTCCACCAGAGACCGAGAGAGAAACAGGATAAGGCCATGAAAACTATGGTAAAATGGTGCCTCAGCCCAAAATACTTGCCTTTATTAGCCGAGGCATAGAGTTTAAGTGCAGGGAGGTTATGCTGGAACTGTATGAAATATTGGTTAGGCCACGGCTAGAGTACTGCGTGCAGTTCTGGAATCCACATTACAGGAGGGATGTGATCGCACTGGAAAGGGTGCAGAGGAGATTTGCTAGGATGTTGAGAGTTTTTGCTATGAAGAGAGATTGGATAGACTGGGGTTGTTTTCCTTGGAAGAGAAGAGATTGAACATAGAACATACAGTGCAGAAGGAGGCCATTCGGCCCATCAAATCTTCACCGACCCACTTAAGCCCTCACTTCCACCCTATCCCCGTAACCCAATAACCCCTCCTAACCTTTTTGGACACTGAGGGCAATTTAGCATGACCAATCCAACTAACCTGCACATCTTTGGACTGTGGGAGGAAAATGGAGCACCCAGAGGAAACCCACGCAGACACGGGGAGAACGTGCAGACTCCGCACAGACAGCGACCCAGCAGGGAATCGAACCTGGGACCCTGTCGCTGTGAAGCCACAGTGCTAGCCACTGTGCGACTGTGCTGGGGGACATGATTGAGATGTATTAAATAATGAGGGGCATGGAGAGAGTAGACAGGAAGAAACATTTCCTTCGGTGGAGGGAGCATAGATTTAAGGACAGGTTTAGAGGGATGTGAGCAAAATCATTTGCACCCAGAGGGTGATGGGAGTCTGGAACTCACTGCCTGAAAGGGTGGTGGAGACAGAGACCCTCATAACATTTAAGAAGTATTTAGATGTGCACTTGCTATGCCAAGGCATACAAGTATATGGGCCATGTGCTGGAAAATGGGATTAGAATAATCAGGTGGCTGTTTTGTACTGACATAGATGGGCCGAAGGGTTTTCTGTGCTTTAGATCTCTATGGGTTTATAATTATTATGAGAAATCAGGTTTGCGTGCGCACCTATGTACATCTCCCCCATCTCCAGCAGCACCAATTAGCAACCAAAGTCTCTTCTCCTCGCATACCAGACCCATCTGCACTGATGTAGGAGCCAAGCACAGACTCTTCATACCCACTGTTACTGTAAGTAAAGAGCATAACCGAAAACCTCAGATCTGAGGGGCGTTGCATATAAACCATACAATGCAACTTAACTCCAAACTAATACCAAGTTTAGAACCAACATCATTATGTAGAGGACCGGCAGCAACATGTTAGGATTATGATCAAACCTTCAGGACCTCCCAAGACAGGATGAAGAAGAAAAAGGAAGGAAAGGCTAAAACTGTCAGAACTAACCCAGAGGATAACAAGCGATCAAGACCAAATAGTGGCTCCGTATCACTCTAGCGCACACCAAACAACCACCAATGAAGAAGAGAACAGGTTGTATTCAACCAAAAGGCATCCCACCCCCCAGGGGGAAAACAGAAGATCTACCAGTTATAGAACTTGGCTCATCCCCAGGCCCCAGTGCATTGAAGAAGCAAAACCCAGGATGCCCCCAACAGGCACCCTCCAAAAAGGACACCCCAAACCCACAGGTGCAACAGATACTAACCACAGAACTGGACTTGGCCCAGACCAGCACATCTCAAAGCACAGGAAACTATACCCACTGTGGTTCTAGAACAACCTAAAACCTGCCCCCCAGCTGAAACCCATACCTCTCCCACCCCATCCAGGACAGTGTGCCATCCCCACTTATACTACGAAGAAGAGGATAATCACTCAAACCGCAGCTGTGGTGGGACCCAATCCCAGAAGAAGTACTGTCAATGTCCCCATCAATTGGACGCCCTGCGAGGGAGCACCGATTCCCTCCTCCCCGGTTAACCAGGGGAACCGCCCTCAAACCACCGGACCAGACCAGGATTAGACAGTACTCTGTTCACCCTGAAAAAGAGAGAAAGAAAGAAAACCCTTCAGGGAAGAGACACCCAAATTGACTCAGAATGACTGGTATCACAGAAAAGATACAAAGAGTGATCCCTCTCCTCATCAATGGGCCAATCTCTCCTCAGCATGCGCCATCATTAAATCTTTTTGTTCTAATCGCTCAAAAGAGGACCACAGAGTGACACCCAAACGAAAGAAGGCTCAACCTCAGCAGTCAAATGGAACCCAGTCCTCCCCAGGATACAAAATATACCCAGGCCATCGAAGGATAAAGGCATGGATTCTTGAATTCAAATACCCCAAATTAAAAATATATATATATGAATCCAAAAGAATACCTGACATGAATTAGCTCTGACTGGGGGGGGGGGGGGGGGGGGGGGGGCATCCTTAATCTCAGTGAGGACTGAAATAACCCGTTTGAATCCCAATCAACCATCTTTCAATCACTTCAGCTCCATTCACCTTCCTTATAAACAAGGTAGGGGGTGATAAAAACAGAACAATCCCCTTCCACAGCCACGGGGATTATAATAACAGAAAAGGAGTAAAACCATGCACATGTCGCACTTCACATAATCGGCACAACATGGTTTTGCTAAAACAGGATGGTTGACAACACCCACCCTCACGCTCACATGTTGCACTCCCTTGCAGGAGAAAAGACAACCTTAAATATTAAACTATCAATGACATAATCACAAGGGATTAACGCCTAGGATTGCAGAAGAATTGCATGGTAAATTGCAGGACAACAACACCAAATGCACTGTACGAGAAGATAAAGGCCCCTATAAGGCTTCTGCCTCTGATGATTTAGAGTCTGAACTTCATGAGGGTGATGTTTTTGTCATGCATTGGAACTATGATTGTTCCGAAAACTGGAAAATAATTGAGTCATTGTATGCCTGAAGAGTGCCTATCACAGGAGTGAGAGAAAATTGCGAAAACTAACTGTCGCTCATTATAGATAATTTTGTGTCAACATTGTGTCAATAAGGAGTGACACTGAGATGCCTGAGGTCTCAATTTAGCATTCTCCAGTGGCCAAATGTTTTAACCCACATGATGATAGACACATGCCATATTTCACTCTCAGGAATAGATCCCTCCACACATCAGAGTGATGAAGTCTTTTTCTTCAACGACCTACACACCTTTGATTCATTTTTTGAGCATGAGTTACACTTTTTCACCCGAGTTGAACTTGGTGCTGTGAATCAATGGTTACCCCCGCTCTTTAGGCACATTGTTGTGGGCATCTGACCATGATGATGCAAGTGTTGATGAACCGGCTGCAGTTTCTTTGTCTGTAACCTTTGCACTTGATTTGAACTGGTTGGGGCAAGCTGTGTCTGTGACCCTGAGTCGGAGAGTTCATTTTCATGTCACCTCCTTGAATCTAACATGGCAATGTGGACTGCCAAGGTCAGGGCTTTTTCCAAGGTGAATCATTATCCTTCACAAGAAGGCGCTCTCGAATTCATGGAACAGGTTCATCACAAATTGGTTTGTATGGGTATTCTGCCAAATTTGCAAGTGGAATTCAACTGCTATAACACTATAACATATTTTATGTGCTCATAATTTCACTGGCATTTCCAGCAGAATCAGCATCCTTTTCTTTGGCCCAAAGTATTTTTTGAGAGCGCCTACTACCTTATTGAACATATACATGTCACTTGTGAGCTGTTCGAGTATCCACAAGCCTTTTACCCTGATGACAATCATCGAGTATCACCTTCTTGTGGGTCGCTATTACCTACGGACTGTCCACATCCATCGCAAGCAGGTAAATGTTGAACCCGAGCACCACTGATCCCATGACAGGGGTAGATCCTCCAGTGAAGAAACAGTAGGTGTGAGCCAGTAAATTTAAAGCAATCCTTTAACTTTTTTCCCAATTCAACGGTTTCCACTTCAGAGATTTGCAGAGAGGGTGGTACGGTGGTGCAGTGGTTAGCATTGCAGCCTCACAGCACCGAGGACCCGGGTTCAATCCCAGCTCCAGGTCACTGTCCGGGTGGGGTTTGCACATTCTCCCTGTGACTGCATGGGTCTCACCAACACAACCCAAAGATGTGCAGGGGAGGTGTATCGGCCACACTAAATTGCCCTTAATTGGAAAAAAATGAGATTTGCAGAGAACCCAGATTCTATATGCGAGCAAGATTCTATTAAGGATTTTTACTTGTTTATGAGTGGAATTTAAGTAAATGGCAATAAAATCTCATCGCGAGCACTGCATGTTTCCCGGCACACACGGCGCCAAGAAATACAATGTTATAAAATGACACCCAGGTTTGATAAGGGTCCTCAGTGGGGAATGCAGAGCTGAGGACGCACACAGCCCGTTTTGTACACTGAGGAGCTCCACCCGCCGGAACTCCAAAGTGTAGCGAGAGATTGAGCCGCCATTTTTAAATAGTGTCCCAATCTCCAAAGCCCCCGAAGTGACCCCCGACAGCCTCCAACATCCCAACGCACTATGGGAGAGTCCCCCCCCACCCCCCCGCCCCGCATCCCCTCAACACCCGCGGAGGGCACCCCTGGCATGATCACCATAGTGCACAAAATGCCGGCTTGGCACTTTGACAGTGCCATACAGACACTGGCAGTGACCCTACCAGCTGGCAGAGGTCTCCGAGGCAAAGCGGATAGATCCCAATGCCTCAGAAACCTTGGAATCTGAACATTAAAGTGAGACCAGCTGTCTTGATTTAATATGCATATTTTCCAAAAAGTGATCCCGCCCAACATCTCGCAAGATAACGTTAGATCGCACGAGGCATTGCGAGCTGGGTAGTTCCCTTGATCAGCTGGACACTGCCGTGGCACTCCTAAGCATGGCCCAGTCACAGCAGGCATTGACTGAAAGTGTCGGCGGCATTGCCCAGGCACTGGTTGATGTGGCACAGACATAAAGGGAGGTGGCCCAGTCCCGTGGCACAGTCACTGACTGATGTGGCACAGTCACAGCATGATGTGATGCTGTCGCAGGCGGAAGTGTTCTCTGGCCATGAACATGTAGGCCCTGGCCGTGAAAGGGGAGCCACAGGGCAGCGCATCGGACTCCCCCAGTCAAGACCCTGGCACATCATATGGGCAGCGGGCAGAACAGGGCTGCACCAGACCACCTGGGATACCTGAGCAGGCCCAGTAACCCCAGAGGATGGTCCCCAGAGGGGACTCAGGTCACAGGGTGGGAATCACAGCATTCTGCCTCCACTCCTGGTGAACCATCTGGTCATCCACCTAGGTGTAGTGTCAGGGGTCATAAGGCCAGAAAATTAGACACAAGTTGGCATGGGTGCAGGGCACAGTTTAGCGACAGGGGCTAGGGCACAAATCTGTAGGTGTGTTCAGATGAAACAACTGTACTCAATGTTACCACCTGCCTCGGTGCTGTGTCAGAAGGGTATGAGGAGTGGGCTGCTATGAGCGGGGGGGGGAGTGGGGGGGTGGAATGCGGTGTCCGTGACCCTGACCAGTCCCCCCCACCTCCAGGCGGTGAACCTGGAGGTGATCAGAGTGTCCTGTGCGCTTTGGCCCTGGTGCACACGTGGCCTCCCATGCTTCCCCATGCCTTATGTCTGCCCACCGTCGTACTCCCCCACATTCTGCTCATCGGATGAGGCTGGGCATACATACTCCTCCTCCAACACATCGCCCCTCTGCTGCGCGATGTTGTGAAGGACGCAGCAGGCCGCCGCAATGCGGCTGACTCTCCCAGTGCTATACTGGACGGCCCCTCCAGAGTGGTCCAGGCACCTGAACCGCATCTTCCGGGGGCATGGCATCACTCAATCACGGCCCTGGTCGTGGCATGGGTGTCGTTGTAGCAAGTCTCCATGTCAGTCTGTGGCCTCCAGATAGGTGTCATCAGCCACGACAGCAGTGGATAATCCCTGTCGCCCAGGAACCAACCCCTCAGCCAGGAAGGCGTCTCAAACATGTCAGGAATCGTCGAGTGTACCAGGATGAAGACACCGTGCACACTGCCCGGGTATCGGCCGCAGAGGTGCATGATGAGGCTCTGAGGGTCACACACCCGTTGCACATTCATCGAATGGAGTCTCTTTCGGTTAGTGAAGAGCGGACTGTCATCTGCAGGTGCTCATAGGGTGACATGCACCCCATCGATCATCCCCTGGACCTGGGCCATCTCAGGGATGACTGTGAACCCTGCTGATGGGCATCCTGGAGGGCTTGGTCCACATTAAAGTGTATTGGATGAATTGTGCCAGCTGGGCATATAGGGCCTCCGTGATGGCATGGATGCCCCTGTGCAGCAAATTCTGAGCGATCCCGGACAAATCCCCACTCGATACCTGGAAGGAGACCATGGCGGAAAGTTTCAGGGCGACAATGACATTGATGGCCACCGGGAGCGGGTGACCTCCTCTGACCTCCTCCATTCCTCCACGGTGCCATGGGAGCCATGATCCAGCAGATATGTTGCACTGTTCCCCTGTTCAGCCGGAGTCTTCATTGGCGTGCCCGGTCCGGCAGGTCCTCGAATGACAGACGCTGCCGGTACACACAAGGCCTCATACAGCGCCTCCTTTCCACCTCCTCATTCTCCTTGGCCTGTTGGGCAGCCGGCTCTCCATCCTCAGTGGCTACCGCCTGTTCCTCTGGGGCAGGCTCCACTGCTGCAGCTTCCTCCTCTTCAAGTAGCTCCAGCTCATACAGCTGCATTGCATCCCCCATGGCTGCGGCGACTTTGGGATGCAATGACGAAATGTTAACATGGTGTGTACCGCCGTGCCCAAATAGGTCCAATGGGCTACATGGTGGCCCTTGTTGGAACTCCTGACTCTGCCCACCGCATGTCCCCCCTGAATGAATCATCAATTCTATGGACACGTGCTTGTAAGATTAGAATAGCGGTTTTAATATACATACAACAGAGCCAGTCTGTTAGCCGTTGAACTTTCGGTGAACTGGCTGGCTGACTCTGTGGCACGGATCTTTATACAGCAGCTCCAAGGGGAGGAGTTCTGGGTGGAGCCAAGGGGGGAGCCCAATACAAACTCTTGAGTACTCCCAGAGCTACTCCCCCCTGGTGGTCAGGTAGTGCAACTGCACTTACAATATCGGTACATATATATACTGGGAACAGAGTGCCATTGGTAACTTGTAATACCGTGTGAATCTCATTCACCACATTCACCCCCTGTGAAAAAAATCGAGTCTGGCGGGGTTGGTGGCTCACAGAGTTAGTCTGTCCGGTGGACGAATTGTTCGTTGCGATCTGCGGAGCACTGGGGTTGCAGCCTCTTGAGGTGGCTGGGTGGGTATTGAGAGCTGGGGTACGATGGCAGACTCCAGGGCGGGTCTCGTCCAAACTTCATACACCTCTGGCTCGACCGGTGACTGGGGGCGCTGGGGACGGGCTGGTGCTGGCGCGTGAACCGGTGGGGTGAGCTTGCGGTATCGGGGCGCGAGGGGGCGGCAGCATAGGGAACGGGGTAACGGGTTCCTCAGTGGGGGTAGGGGAGGGCTGGATCCAGTGGGTGCCAGGTCCCGAAGGGATACCGTGTGCTGGCGACCGTCCGGGAACTCCACAAATGCGTACTGGGGGTTGGAATGGAGGAGGCGCACCTTTTCAACAAGGGGGTCAGTTTTGTGCGCCCTGATGTGCTTCCTCAGGAGAACCGGGCCTGGTGTCTTCAGCCACGCCGGAAGTGAGACCCCCGTGGTAGTGCCCCTAGAAAAAATTAAGAGCCGCTCGTGAGGGGTTTGATTTGTCGCTGCATAGAGGAGGGATCTAATTGCTTGGAGCGCGTCTGGGAGGACTTCTTGCCAATGGGAGAATTGGAGTTTTCTAAACCGGACAGCCAGTAGGACGGTCTTCCAGACCGTCGTGTTCTCCCTCTCCACCGGCCCGTTCCCCCTGGGGTTGTAGCTGGTAATCCTGCCCGAGGCGATGCCCTTGTCGATCAGGTACTGATGCAGCTCGTCGCTCATAAAGGACGAACCCCGGTCGCTGAGCACGTAGCTGGGGAAACCGAACAGGGTGAAGACACTATGCAGGGCCCTAATGACTGTGTGGGAGGTAATGTCGGGGCATGGAATGGCAAAAGGGAATCGGGAGAACTCATCTATGATGTTGAGGAAATAAACGTTCTTGTTAGTGGAGGGGAGTGGCCCTTTGAAATCGATCGCAAGGCGTTCAAAGGGCCTAGAAGCCTTAACCAGGTGGGCCCTGTCTGGTCTATAGAAATGCGGTTTGCACTCTGCACAGATCGGGCAGTCCCTGGTGACCGCTTTTACCTCCTCGTTGGAGAAATGCAGGTTTCGGGCTCTGATGTAGTGGGCGAGCCGGGTGACCCCTGGATGGCAGAGGTCAACGTGGATGGCTTTCAGACAGCTAATCTGCGCGCTGGCGCATGTCCCACGGGATAGGGCATCCGAGGGCTCGTTGAGCTTCCCCGGTCGATATTTAAAATCGTAACTATAGGTGGAGAGTTCGGTCCTCCACCGAAGGATTTTATCGTTTTTTATTTTGCCCCTTTGCGAGTTGTCAAACATAAAGGCAACCGATCGTTGGTCGGTGATGAGGGTGCACCTCCTACCTTGCGAGGTAGTGCCTCCAGTGACGAACAGCCTCCACGATGGCTTGTGCTTCCTTCTCGACAGAGGAGTTTCGGAGTTCTGAAGCGGATAGGGAAAAATGCACCAGGCCTCCCTGCCTGATTTAAAGTGGCTGCTAGAGCTACCTCTGAGACGTCGCTCTCAACTTGAAAGGGAGTGGATTCATCCACCGCCCGCATGGCTGCTTTGGCGATGTCCTCCTTGATGCAGCTGAAGGCCTGGCGCGCCTCAGCTGACAGGGGAAATCGTGCGGCCTTAAAGAGTGGGCGGGCTTTGTCCGCATATTGAGGGAACCACTGGGCGTAGTATGAAAAGAACCCCAAGCACCGTTTGAGGGCCTTGGGGCAATGAGGGAGGGGGAGTTCTAAGAGGGGGCGCATGCGGTCCGGGTCTGGGCCCAGGACTCCGTTCTCCACGACGTAGCCGAGGATGGCCAGTCTGTTTGTGCGGAAAACGCATTTCTCCTTGTTAAAAGTGAGGTTTAATTTCTGTGCCGTCTGGAGAAAACGGTGGAGGTTGGCGTCGTGGTCCTGCTGGTCATAGCCGCAGATGGTAACATTGTCCAGATTGGGAAACGTGGCCCGCAGCCCGTACTGGTCTACCATTCGGTCCATTGCTCGTTGGAACACCGAAACCCCGTTAGTGACGCCGAAGGGAACTCGGAGGAAATGGAAGAGGTGGCCATCGGCCTCGAGCGCTGTGTAGTGCCGGTCCTCCAGGCGGATTGGGAGCTGGTGGTATGCAGACTTCAGATCCACCGTGGAAAATAGCCGATATTGGGCGATCTGGTTAACCATGTCTGCAATTCTCGGGAGAGGATACGCGTCTAGGAGCGTAAAGCGATTTATGGTCTGACTGTAGTCGACGACCATGCAAAATTTTCCCCCGGTCTTGACGACCACCACCTGAGCTCTCCAGGGACTACTACTGGCCTCTATGATCCCCTCACTGAGCAGCCGTCGGACCTCCGATCGGATAAAGACCCTATCCTGTAGGCTGTATCGCCTGCTGCGAGTAGCTACTGGTTTGCAATCTGGAGTGAGATTGGCGAAGAGAGGAGGGGGGAGATGCGCAGCGTGGCTAGGCTGCAGATAGTGAGTGGGGGCAGGGGCCCGCCGAAGCTGAGGGTGAGGCTCTTGAGGTTGCACTGGAAATCCAGGCCTAATAAGAGTGGCGCGCAGAGGTCAGGCAGGACATAAAGTTTAAATTTTGAATAACTATCGCCTCGAATTGTGAGCGTAGCGACGGTGCGTCCTTGGATTTGGACTGAGTGGGAGCCTGAAGCGAGGGCGATAGTTTGGCTCACAGGAAAAATAGGAAGCGAACAGCGCCTTACCAGCTCTGGGTGGATGAAGCTCTCGGTGCTCCCGGAGTCAAAGAGGCATGGCGTGCTGTATCCGTTGATCTGGACCTCCGCCATCAAACTTCGTAGGTGCTTGGGGCGGGATTGATCTAGGGTGACCGCATTGAGTTGCAGGCCGCGTGATGAGTGCTCGGGGAAGTCGTAGTCTTCAGATGAGATATCTGAGCATGGAGATGCAGATGGGGCATCGCACGTGGTGAGCGGCGAGGAAGATGGCGTCCAAGATGGCGCCCCCCATGAGTCGCACGTGGCCGGCCGCATGGTGGGGGTTTGCCAAGTTGGCGGCCCCCAAGGATCGCACGTGGCGGGAGGGGGCTGAGTCGGGGAGTAGGCTGCAGTGTTTCAGGCCCCGCGGGCCCGCTGGTGTTAGGAGCGATTTGTTCTCTCTACTGGGGAGTTAGAAACTGGGGCCCTTTTCACGAGGCACACTCTGGCATAGTGGCCTTTCTTCCCGCAGCTGCTGCAGGTCGCGGATCGGGCTGGGCAGTGCTGCCGCGGGTGCTGGCTTTGGCCACAGAAATGGCAGGCTGGGGCAGCTGAGTAGCTGGCTGGAGCAGCTGAGTAGCTGGCTGGGGCAGCAGAGTAACTGGCCTTAGCAGCGCGGTAGCTGGGGGGCCGTGCGGCACAGGCCTGGGGGGATTGTTGGACGGGGGCCCACGATGAGGTCGCGGGGTCGGCGGGAAACAACGTGAGGCTGCGGAAGGAGACTTCCATAGTGGTAGCAGCCTCCACAGTAGTATCTAAGTCCTGGGGCCCCTTTTCTAGCAGTCTTTGGCACACATAGTTCGATCTAAGGCCCGCTACGAAAACGTCCCGCACAGCAAGCTCCCTATGTTCAGCCGCGGTAACGGCTTGATAATTACAGTCATTAGAAAGATTGTTCAGTTCCCGTACAAATTCGGCTAGCGTTTCTGTAGGCCGCTGACGGTGAGTCATAAACACGTGGGGTGCATAAACCTCATTAATGGGCCTAACGTACATTTTGTCCAATATCGTCAGCGCTGCGGTGTAAGAACCGGCCGGATTTAGCTGTGTGGAGATTCTGTGGCTTACCTTCGCGTGCAGTAGACTGAGTTTTTGTTCCTCTGTTGTTCCAGCGGTGCTGGCTTCTGCCAGGTAGACCTTAAAACATCTCAGCCAGTGGGAAAAAAATTCTTTAGCCTCTGCATCCTGCGGGTCGAGTTCTAGGCGTCCGGGCTTGAGGGCTGCTTCCATGATTTACTTCGACTGTTTCGTAAGTATATTAAATTGATGGAACCATCAATTCTACAGACACGTGCTTGTAGGATTAGAATAGCGGTTTTAATATACATACAACAGAGCCAGCCTGTTAGCCGTTGAACTTTCGGTGAACTGGCTGGCTGACTCTGTGGCACTGATCTTTATACAGCAGCTCTAGGGGGAGGAGTTCTGGGCGGAGCCAAGGGGGGAGCCCAGTACAAACTCTCGAGTACTCCCAGAGCTACTCCCCCTGGTGGTCAGGTAGTGCAACTACACTTACAATATCGGTACATATATATCTATACTGGGAACAGAGTGACATTGGTAACGTATAATACCATGTGAATCTCATTCACCACACCCCCTACCCCTCCTCCCCCAACCCCACACACCTGGCATTATCAGTGTCCGGCACCACAGGGGCCTTAGCCCTGGAGCCTGTTCTGCTGCAAGGGATACCATCAGCTGGCGCAGTCCTTGCTAGCGGGACACTCCATGGCCCCCATCCAGTGCCCCCCCATAGGGCACACTGTGGGCAGTCCTCACGGGACTGGGGCAATGTCCAGGCATGGACTGCCATTGCCATGGCCTGCAAGGCAGCCATCTTGCTGCACACCCCACTGACCACCCACCTTGGCCCTGGTTCTACAGAGTGTCACCAGCCATATGGGTGCTCCCACCCCACCAAGCCCGCCCCCCAGGCCCCACCCTCCACACCCTTATACCCTATCCTCTGCAATACCAACATCCCCCCAACCGGCCATCACCCACCGGCGGTGAATCACTTGGGCCCCCCAAGGGCAATGCCCTGTGTCAGGACTGGCAGCCCACGGTCAAGCCTCTCTTTGTCCTACCTCCTTGCTCTCCCTCATCATCCACGGTGCCTATTTCTCGATTTTAAAAGCTCAAGTGAACCTCGTCATTGGGAATCTCCCCAGTGGAGTCTAAGAATTGCAGAGGCCCCGGAGAATACTGGGTCAGGCCCGCTAACGATATACAAATGGTGTTTTCTGTACTTGCGGAGTGGATCGCACTGATGCCAGAGGTACCAGAGAATTGCGATTTGGCGCGAACCCGGTGCCCGCCATGATTTTGGAGCCAAAACCGATTCTTTGCCCAATCGCCTTGCCTGATTTTGGTGTCGGCCAATGGAGAACCCCACTCCCCTTATTTTTAAACAGTGACCCTAGTTCTAGATTCTCCCACTCGAGGAAACATCCTGTCCACATTCACCTGGTCAATACCAATCAGGAGCTTAATGGTTTTTATCAAGTCACCTCTTACTCTTCTAAATTCTAGTGGGTACTCTGAACTGCTTATTGCACATTTATATATTTATTTAAATAAGGAGGCCATACTGTGTACAAAACTCCAGATGTGGTCCCACCAATGCCCTGTACAACTGAAGCATGATGTGGGGATGCCGGCGTTGGACTGGAGTGTGCACAGTAAGAAGTCTTACAACACCAGGTTAAAGTCCAACAGGTTTGTTTCAAACACAAGCTTTTGGAGCATTCACCTGAGGAAGGAGCAGTGCTCCGAAAGCTAGTGTTTGAAACAAACAAGTTGGACTTTAAACTGCAGCATATCCCTACTTTTGAAATTAATTCCCCTCACAATAAACAGGAACATTGCATTAACTTTCCTAATGACTTGTTGTATCTATAGTAGACTTATGATTTGTGCATTAGGACAGCTAGATCCCTCTGTACTTCAGAGCTCTGCAATCTCTCATCATTTGGATTCCCCTTTATTCAGCCGAAATGGACAATTTTACATTTTCCCACATAATACTCCATTTGCCAGATCTCTGCCCACCCATTTAATCTATCTGTGTCCCTTTGTAGCATCCCTATGTCCTCTTCACAAATTATTTTCCGACATATATTTGTGTCATCAGCAAATTTATCAACCATCCCTTCAATCGTTTCTTCAAGTCAAACTGTAAAAGGTTGAGGCCCCAGATCTGGGCCGGCATTCCCCGACCCGGCATTCTCCGACGCCGGGTTGGAGAATCCCCCGCCCCGCCACCGATTTCCCCATTCTCCGGTGCCAATTCTCGGGCGCCCGCGGGATTCCCACCGCACCGGTCGGGGGCCGTTGACAGAGGCCCCCCCGGCTATTCTCTGGGCCCTGATGGGCTGAGTGGCCGACGAGTTTGGCCGTGTCCCGCCGACGTGGGTTACTCAGGGGTTACTAAGGGGCTGGTTTAGCTCACTCAGCTAAATCGCTGGCTTTTAAAGCAGACCAAGCAGGCCAGCAGCACGGTTCGATTCCTGTACCAGCCTCCCCGGACAGGCGCCGGAATGTGGCGACTAGGGGCTTTTCCCAGTAACTTCATTGAAGCCTACTCGTGACAATAAAGCGATTTTCATTTTCATTTCATTTTCAAGTCCCACATGGCGGGACCTGGAAGGTGAGTCTGCGGGGGCCGTCCTGGAGGGGGGTGTGGGCGGATCCGACCCACAGTGGCCTGGTCCGCGATCGGGGCCTACCAATTGGCAGGCGGGCTGGTTCCGTGGCGGCCTATTTTACTCCGCGCCAGGCCCCTGTAGGGCTCCGCCATATTGCACGGGGGCCAGCACGGAGAAGGTAAACCCTCGCGCATGTTCGGAAATACACTGGCCATAGCGCACATGCGCAGAATCACGGTGGCCGTTCCACGCCTGTGCGAACTTGCGCCGGCCGTTCCATGCCGACTGGAGCTGCGGGGACCACTCCAGCGCCAACCTAGCCCCCTAGGAAGGGGAGAATTCATCACTTTCGGAGACCGTTGATGCCGGAGTTGTTGGCGACGCTTTTCATGCTGGCATGGGAACATAGCCCCATTATTAGAGAATCCCGCCCCTGGTCCCTTTGGCACACCAATGATCACATCCTGCAAACCAGAAAACACCCATTTATGCATACCATCTGTTCCCTGTTAGCTAGCCAATTTTCAATCCATGCCAATCTGTTATCCATTACACTATGAGTTTTTATTTTCTGCAATATGCTTTGGTGTTGCACCCTATCTGATGCCTTCTGGAAATCTCATACAGTAAATCCACCGATTTCCCTTTATCAACAGCACACGTGATTCTTTCACAGAACTCCAATGAATTAGTTAAACATGATTTCCCTTTCACAATACCATGTTGACTCTGCCTGACTGCCTTGAATTTTTCTTTGATTTGATTTGATTTATTGTCACATGTACCGGAGAACAGTGAAAAGTATTTTTCTGCCGCCGAGGGAACGTACACAGTACGTACATAGTATACAAAGAATAATCAACAGGGAACATTGACAAATGGTACATCGACAAACAATGATTGGTTACAGTGCGGAACAAGGGGCCAAACAAAGCAAATAACATTATTAGTAATTATACAAGAGGAGGAAAATAGTTTTAGTAGGTCAGAACGCTGATAGGAGATAAAAGAAAAAGGACGGGGGAGAGATCGCAGAAAGCCGCTATGCTCCGGCGCCATCTTGGAATCAATCTTTTCTAAGTGCTGTGCTCTAATATCTTTAATAATGGCTTCTAATATTTTCCCTGTGACAGGTGTTAGGCTAACTGGCCTGTAATTCTCTGCTTTCTGTCGCCCTCCCATTGTGAATATAGGAGTTGCATTTTCTATTTTCCAATCGAACGGCATCTTCCCTCAATCCATGGAATTTTGGAAAATTGAAACCAGTGCATCAAATATCTTATTCACCACTTCTTTTAAGACCCCAAGATGAAGTCCACGAGGGCCTGGGGATTTGTCATTTAATTTCCATGAAAGAAAATTGGTTAATGGACATTTTTGATTTTCTGTCCTTCCAACCTGAACATTCTAATACTATTTTCGCTAAACCACCACCATCTATTATTGTGGATTACATCCTTGAGCACATTCATCTAGTAGGCCTAAAAGGCAGGAATGTCAGGTGAATCCACCATGGAGTCTCAATCACTGGATTTCCACTCATTTACCTTGGACTGGAGCTGCACATTTCTCAGCTGGAATTCCAATCCAGGCCTCCTGAGAAATATGGAGCATTGCTGCTCAAGGAGGCCTTCTATGCAGTGTGGGATCATCAGGCGAGTTGAAGCCATACCTGCTTTTTACAGCGCTTGCTGCTGGTCATGACCTCCTACAGGGATGCAACTTGTATAGCATCCGTTCGTCTCCTACACCTCAGAGTATGAGCTACTCAGGTGACTCGAGTGTGAAGTTTCCTCCCATTTGGAGGAGCTCCCCATAGGATATAAACCCCAACCTCAAAGCAGTTCGGGGAAGGAGACCCTGCGGGGAGTGGAGACGAGTTACTATTGTGACCAGTGTGGAATAAAATGAATTGCACCCTGCCAAATTGGCCTCTTGTGGAGTCTTTGCCTCCATCTCCATCCCTGGCGATGAGTGTGGGATCTCCACTTGAGAACATGGGAGATCTCCTCAGACTTGAAAGGGGGAGGAGTGTTACGGCCCCATACAGGGACAACGCTTGTATGGCATCCGTTTCCCCTCCTACAAATATTTTAAGTTTATTGACAACTCAAGAATACAAAAGAATCAGGAACATGCTAAAAACAGTCATGAAAATCAGTAATATGCTAAGAGAATTTATAAGACAGCAAAAAGCAAACCAACCAGCTCTCAAGCCAGCACACACTGACTGCCCCCTTGCACCTCCCCCCCCCGGGCCTCACAGAGGACCCACATTGGCGTAAAGGTGCCCGAACGAGCAGCACAGATCACCATGAAAGGACACAATGGTGCAAGGCACAGGGTGAGAGAGAGAGAGAGAACACACTCCCTCCCCTCTCACGAGGAAGCACAGTAAAACCCAAAAGGGTTCCTTTAAACAAACCATCAGCCAGCATACACCCCTTCTCAATGTTAGCCCTACATCAGTGGAAAGGTGCCCAAATGAGCTGCATAGACCACCGGAAAAGGACACACCGATGTCCTGTCCAAATGGTACCCCACATCGATGGAAAGGCGCCCAACCTGGCAGCACAGAGCATGGGAAAAGGATACAGGGCATGGTGGCAGAGAGCGAGAACTCGCTTAACAAAAAAAACACAGAATACAGAGCAATCACAAGAAACCCAACAAACAATTAAGTGCAAGGCAAATCCACCAGTACTCAAGCTAACACATGCTCCCCCCTGCCCATCCTCCCTCTGGCTCCATCAACAGCCCCACATCAATGGAGAGATGCCCGCAAGCAGCACAGTCCAACGGGAAAGGATAGGCAGCATACGATTGAGGAGAGAAAGAGTGAGAACACCCCTGCCCCTCACTAGCACCAGGAGGGATCCCTCAATCCCTAATGCACAGAAGCAGGAGGGCTGCAACTAGCGAGCACCCAGCCGCTAGGCACAGAAAAACCCAAAACACAACAAAATAACAATAACAACATCTAATCTGCAAACAATAAAGCAAAATCAGAATTAGTACAAGCAGTACACAGAGTCAATTGGGCCACCGCCCTGCTGCTCTCACAGTTCCGACATCCGGTCTCCGGACACCATCCAGTCCAAAACTGCAAAAGTGAGTCCGTTCTCCTTGACTTTCAGCCTGGTAGCAGGCCAACCAAAATCCGCCCCATGCACCACTCCCAACCGACAAGCAGAAAGGCCCCCAGTATCAAGTACGGGTTACAGGTGTGGCAGCTGCAGGCAGGAAAGCTCTCTCTCGCTTTCCCCTGCCAGCAACTGGCAGCAGCAACAGGCTCCTCTTGCCCTCCATCCAACCGGTCGTAGCACAGTTCTCCCTTGCCGGATTTCAAAGTCTGGAAAAGGCAGTCAACATACAGAATAACACACCGAGTCCGGAAGCAGGGTGACAGCCAGAAGCAGCAGGAGCTCAGAGGATCACAGCCTGCATGGGACTCAGGGTATGAGCTACTCAGGTGACTAGAGGACGGAGCTTCCTCCCAAATGGGTGTGAAATGTCTGATCTAGAACTTGAATGCAGCCAGATACTAAGCTTGATTTCACCAGCTATCATCCTTTGATTTCTGACATGCTGGAAATTTATTTAGTTTTAAATTTGTGTGACTGTTCATCGTCTGTCCATTTCACATACATTATGTAGCTTTTTGTTATGTCATCACTTTGCCACTCCTGCATGACATGCTTACTGATGGGATTTATCTTCATTTCCCAGCATCGTTTTTCCTTAAGTTTTGATTGAGCAGTCGTTGATTTGATGTAGTCTGAATTACTTTGATTATATACCATTGCTGCACAAAGCTTGTGATTTGTATTCACTCTTGGCTAAATCTTTTGTTGATGTATTTGTCATCAAAGACACAGGAGGCAGGATTCTCTCAGCCCGGGGCTGGGCTGGACAATCCCCACGACCAGCGCAAATCGCTCCACGCTGCCCCAACGCCGGCATGCGATTGTCTGGAGAATCGGCGCCATTGGCACCAGCATTGCGCGGCGCCGGTCGGGGCCGCTCTACGCGGGATGGGCTGAGCGGCTGTCGTAGAAAAGCCAAGTCCTGCCGGTGCCGTCCACACCTGCTCTCAGCTGGTGGGAACTCAGTGTGGAAGGGTCGGGGGTGGCCTGTGGGGCGGAGGAGGTTCCGTCTCCGGGGGAGGGTCTTCCGATGTGGCCTGGCCCGCGATTAGGGTCCACCGATCGGCAGGCCAGCCTCTCTGGCTGGGGGCCTACTTTCTTCCGTGCAGGCCCCTGTAGCCCTGCGCCTTGTTGCATCGGGGCTGGCACGTTGAAGGAAGCCACTGTGCATGCATGCGTGGCCCCGGTGCCACTGCGCATGGGCGGATCCGGCGGCACCCAGTTCACACTGGGATCATCAGCTAGATTGTTGTGAACTGCACCAGTGCCGTGCTGTCCCCCTGTCGGGGCCAGAATTGCTGATCCTGAGGCCATGTTGACGCCGTCGAGAAACACGACGACGTTTCCGACGGCTTCAACACTTAGCCTCGGTATCACAGAATCCCACCCCGGATGTTCTCACTGTACTTACCATTATGTTTTTGACCATGCAAAGAGTTGAGCCTTGGTCAGAGGCTGAACTGGAGGAGCTCTTCAGAAAATGAAGATCCGGATGCCCAGGAAGCTCAGGAATCTTCTGGTGGACCGTGTGAGGGTGATGAAGCCATTGGCGAAGGAAAAAGTCTGAGATGTACCCATGATAATTTAATATCTGACAAGTTCCAGTAAGGATGAAGTTAAGCGAGGGCAAATGGCCACATCTCTCCTTGCCCGCAATGCCATTTCCTTTACCTCCAATCAGTCACAATGAGAATGAGTCCTGCATTCACACATGCATATTCTGGCCTCATGAATTGCCGGGTCATGTTCTCTGCTTTGGTCCACAGGGATGTACTCACTCTGGGAACTGAGAATCCACTGAGGAACAAGAGCAATGTGAGAGAAGAGTTGAAACTTTCTCTGCCATCTAATGATGCAAACATTCTGAGACTGAGACAAGGACATGCCTAAGGATCATTTCCTCCCGTACGTGTCTTGTGTTCTGTTGCTGCCACTGAAGTGACACAAATGCCATAAGACTATCAATGCTCATCAGCCACCCTCACTCAATGGCCTTCCTTGAACGCTAAAACTTTTATCATCAGCAAATAAGAGCCATTTTTCCTTGCCTACCTTATCCAAACCTGCCTTGATCTTGTAAAACTTTTCTTAAATCTCCCCTCCTTGGCTCCTAGGAGAACAACCCCAGCTTCTCTAACCTAACCTCCCAGCTTACATCCCCTATCCCTGGAACCAGTCATGTAAACCTCCTCTCAAAGATCCTTGTCTGATGATCAGATCTGAACATAATGCCCTTGCTTGGCCTAACCAAACCTTTATAAAGGTTCAGCATTTATGTTCAATCACTCATCGGTATGTTTTCTGCCCGCTCTTGCTGTTTGCATTCTGCCCGTTCTATGCGAGCTGGCTGCAATATTTGCTTCTTCTCAATTGCTCATTGCTTTCTGTCTGATCAGAAGGATCTCAGGGGAAGCATGCCAGAAATTACGGTTTGAAACTCTCCTTCAGAGCAGTTGGGCTGTAATTAGGAGCAAATTGCTTTTCGGAGCTCAAGAAATGTTGAATGATCATTTGCAATGATGAGGTCCGGTACTCTGGGAAGAGAGTCAGCAGATCATGTGAAAGATTGGTTACGGCTGCAGAAAGAGACCAATGCATCGACCTGGGTGGATTGGTGCCGGGGGGAAAAAAAATAGAAGGAGGACTACGAGGAAAATGGACAAATAAAATGAAGTAGGGTTTCGAACAACAAACTCGTTCTCCAAAGAGTGGGTCTTTAAAAATTAAGATTTCATCTTATAACACAAAGCAAAATGACACAAATGCGGTTGAATGAAATTTCGATTGCATTGTAAATATGCATTGATTCAATCAGCTGGAAATTACTGCATTAGCCAACAAACACTTATTTCAGTGGTGGTGCTAACAGCAGATTGTGGGATGTGATTGCAAACATGTTAGATTCTAGTCTGCTCCTATAAGTAGCTGTGATTTTGAAGCCAATATATCTCGTGAAATGCAATGATGTGAGGTAGAACAGAAAGAGGGCTGATTAATGCGCTGAAAGGACGATTCACAGGTCCACTGTCAAGAAAACTCAACTTTATAACTTCCTTTTCTTTGAATTATTGGAATGAATACTAAAAGAATCAAAGGGAATTTAATGTTTATTGAAAAATTGGGGAGTTATGACCCACTGGGCTAGTGCGTAGTCAATTTCAGCCCCACTTGACACGGAGACGCAACACAATTGAAATTAATATATAATTGTTAGATTATCACCTGGGGCAGGATTCGTCATCCCGCCAGCCCTGTTTTCCGGCATGGCGCGCCACCGGTGGCTGCGGGATTCTCCGTTCCCCCAGTCGGCCAATAGGGTTTCCCATTGTGGCCACCCCATGCAGTCGGGAAACCTGCGGGTGTAAGTGCGCTGCCGGCAAAGCTGAGGATCCCGCCGGCGGAGAATCCCGCAGCCAACCTATGGCCCTTGACTGCCCAATAACTGCAGTCACCAGGTTTGTAAATTTAAACAAAAATAAGTTATTAATAACAATAACCATAATTAAATATGCAGCAAATACAACAAGTTAACTATTATACAATTCCTAACCCCCCCTCCCCATATAAACTCATCCCACCCTCGATACACACACACACACACACGAGACAGACAATCACAGAGAGGAGGAGAGGTGTGTAAAAATAATAATGTAAGTAAAAAGATACAGAATCCTTTTTTCAGATGGTGGATTCTCGCACACTTTCCTTCAATGGGAGTTTTCAGTTCAAGGTATTCACTGTGGATTCATTCAGGTCTCTGCAGTTTCAGGATACAGCAGCCATACAGCTTTTCTGGAGAAGACACGAGGGAGAGAGAGCAGATTTGAATGTCCATGCCGCCAACTTCTTCCATTGGCTGTCTGAAAATCATCCTATTCAGGCAGGATCCAATCACTGCTTGTTACCAGGCAGAATGCAGTCCTTTGGCCAATTCATTGGCCACCAACCAACCAATTCAACAGAGTCCCACTGATCTCTCGGGTGCCGAACGTCTGACTTCTGCTGTCTGAAGGCTAGCTCAATATTCTGTTTTGTAACTTTAAATTCCTCACTTCCCTGCTCGACTTGAAGATATATGTCCCGATGGGTCAAAACGATAACAGCAAAAAGAGAGACAGGGGAAAAAAGAGAATCAACAAGAACGAGCCCTGACAGGGGGGCTGTGAACATGGCAAAGCTGAAATAACATTCAAGCAATCAAATGTTAAAAAAACAAAGACATACATTTGTAATCACTCTGTTCGCAACCAGCAGGTAGTTCAAAATGCGTTACCGTGTAGTCACTGTTGTAAGATGGAAACGCAGCAGTTAATTTACACACTGCAATCTCCCAGGAACAGAAATGTAATAAAGACCAGGTCAAAGCTTCTCAATCTATGGATCACAACCCTCCAGTGGGGTTGTGAGAAGAGATTCTGGGGACTCGAGCCTCAAGGCAGCAATGGCAGCCATCGAGCTTGGATTGAATGCTAACTGTTTGCGAGGCCCCAAATCTCCTTGTGCTGTGTTTTTTCTATTACTGTGGCCTAGTGGACAGATCTTTTTGGCTTCATTTATGCTTCAAAAAAGCCAGTGAATAGTGTTTTGTTATGCTCTTGATGTAGCATAAGCTGCTTCCTTGATGTGCACTCTGACAAAGGAAGGCTCAGACTTGAAGATAGTTTTAACACATTTATTAAACTGTTAACGATTCTCCCACTTGGATTCAACTTTCCTGTGAATCCTGCTATAGCTACGAACCAGTCTGCTACAATCCACGTGGTGGGTGTGATGTGTTCAATCAACCCTGTGTACTCACTACGTGTCTCCACTGGAAAGACGAAGATCATGTGTACTGTGTCCTTATATATGGGTTGGTGTAATGCCCTCTTGTGGTAGTGTCACCTCTGTGTGTGTCTTGAATGCCCATAGGTCGTGTCCTATCTTACTGACCTATCGGTTGACTGTCTGTGTGTTATGATGTCTCTGGTGCTCCCTCTAGTGTCTATCTAGTCTACATGTATTTACATTAACCCCTTGTGTATTTACAGTGATGCAGATCACAACATCCCTCCTTTTTTCGTGTTACATATATTCTATACAGTGTTAAAGAAAATTGAACAAAAACAGGTGGATGAGTGATGCTATGTACAAGTTATGATGACTGTGATGACTATACAATAGTATACAAGACCAAGTAATAGTTGTGATGACTTTGAGGATAAGACAATACAAAATAAAAGTGATGAGTCCAATAGTTCATGAATTTATATGGTCTGGTATAGAAGTGTCAATGGTGACGTTGTCATTCCCTTGTGAACGCCGTCAGTGTCCTGGTGTTTGGTCATCAGGAGGTGTTCAAGTGTTCAAATCAATTCATTGACTGATTTGGAGTCTGTTCCTTCTATTTTTCGATGCTTATGGTCGCAATTCTTGATGGAATCTGTCCTGAAAGCTGGGTTGTCTGTTGGTAGTGTAGCGAACGTGAATTAGTAAAATGCATCGTCCTGTAATGGTATGTCATTGTACTGAGCTGAGCAGTAACAGTGTCCCGCATTTGCAGAGTTGTACCATGTCGTACCAGTCGTAGTTCCATTGGTGTTGCTTTTGTTGTGCTTGTTGTCGACATTGTTGCCTTTGGTACGCTTCTTGTTATTGCCTTTGTTGTTGTTGTGTTTGTTGGTTTTGTTATCATGTTTGCTGCGCTCAAAGACCACACTCTGTAATAATACGAGTCCTTCACACAGTTACTCGTGTCAGCATGCTTTGTGGCATCTGCTGTTTTCCAGAGCGTGCCGTCACTAAGTTTGCGGTGCTCCCCGTCTGGAGCCAAGTCCGGCTTACTTGAATCAGTTTTGGCTTGTCGATTCTCCCCGTCTGGAGTCTGGACTGTTTCACCCGCGTCAGTTTTGGCTTCTTGATGCTCCCCATCCGGAGTCATTTCAGGTTCAGTTGAGTCAGCTGAGGTTTCTTAATGGTCACCATCCGGAGTCATTTCAGGTTCACTTGCATCTTCTGAGGTTTCTTGATGCTCCACGTTCGGAGTCAAAACGTTCAGGAATTCATTTGCTTGTGGAGATGCTCGAGCGGATGAGGTTTGAAGTAATGTGGTGTCACCGGAGTTACCAATAGTCTCACTGTGATTGTCGAGTGCCTCTGTACACACTAGGTGAGGTCTGTCACGTTGCACATCTTGTATGGGAAGTGGGATGCCTTCTTCACTTGTCTTACATACAGTGAGTAGAGCCTCAGTGTCTTCTTGTCGTTCACTTGAGCTGGGTAGACTGTCAGAGCCTTCTGGCTGTTCACTTGAGCATGGTGGACTGTCATAGTCTTCTTGCTGTGCACTTGAGCGTGGCAGACTGTCATAGTCTTTCTGTTGTTCACTTGAGCATGGCAGACCTGCATCGTCTGCTGCTGGTTGCTCAGAGGAGGTTGCTAGGCCCTCATGGTCTTGTTCATGCAAGGACTGCGCTCTGGAGTATTGCGTTCCTTCCATCGTGGAGTCTGTCCACGAGCTCGCTGTGGAGGCTTGTGTCACTCCCTCTGTGGAGTCTGGCATCGCTCCCTGGGTGGAATCATGCATTGGTCTCGCTGTGGAGACTGTCATCACTTCTTGTTCATGGAAGGATTGCGCTCTGGAGTCTTGCGTTTCTTCTATTGTGGAGTCTGTCCACGAGCTCGCTGCGGAGGCTTGTGTCACAGGAGTCACTTTCTGTGTGGAGATGTGCAATTGTCTCACTATGGAGTCTTTCATCGCTTTCTGTGTGTAGGCTGGGACCCTTCGTGGTGCGTGGACCATTCTCTGTGTGGCAGAGGCCGCTCTCTGTCTCTTGGCGTCAGGCCGCAGCATAATCCTGCACTCACGAGTCGGGATGTCATATATGCTGGGCTGAGGATTCCCCAATCTGAAGAACTCGTCTTCGGGGTCATCAATGTACAACCCCTCTAGTTGCGGTTCGGATTTGGTACTGGGGTAGCCACCTCCCAAGATGAAATCTTCGTCTGAGTCGTTGTCTTCCAAGACCATATCATCATCTAGAGCGGTGCTTACTGCATTTTGCAGGGTTCTGCGGAGGTTAATTTCAGCTACTGTTCGAATTTCACGCATTGTGCTGTAGTTCCAGGTGAAAGAATTGGGTTTTACGGCTTTAAAACTTTTTTTCCGTGCACTGAGTGACTTGTCCACATGGCGCCTATATCTTGATGGTGCCCACCAGAATGTGCGGCCATGGGCTACCGAGCCTGGCGCAAATCCAGCAAGACCTGCAGGACTAAATTTTTCATGGTGGCCTTGAGGCCCTCACAGGTTGGACACACAACATCAGACAGAATGCATCAGAGTCTTCCCTCATTCGCTCTAGTCTGCTAAGTGACTGCTGCACCACTACCTGATGTTCCACTGACTCCCTTTGCACTTCCAGCGGCCCTCCAAATGCCGGATACCTCGGCTGTCCCTAACTCCGACTATTGTGGGGACGTGTTCTCCAGAAAATGACCCCGAGTCAAACCTAGAACTGTGCTGCACCGAGGTGTATGTCTCTGCCTTGGTGGGGTATGAGAGTGAGCGCTGTGATGAAACTTTGTGAAACCTCTCATCCTCAGATATGCTTTGGGGACCTGGACAGTTGTTCTAATGAAGCAAGGTTCTCATTCCACTGTTGTTAAGCTTCTATTCCTAATTGTTTGTGGGCAGGCTACATGCATAGGAATCCCTAAAAACAAAATGGCATTTCTTGCCAATCCTCATTTAAATCATCAAGCACAATGATGGCCTTACACATATCATGCAAGAACAGATTGTGCTAACCTGAAAATACGTATTTAATGTTGAAAAAATATCCCAAAGTACTTCACAGAAGTGTAATCGCACTGAAATGAATGCCAAGCCAAAGATGATATTGGAAATTCATTCTACAACTGGCAAGTGAGAGACAGTGACTTGGATAATGCAGTCTCAATGAGAGAAGGCTGCCCATTGGATCTTTGTGGCAGCTATCTGCTGAAACTATATGGGCCCCTGAAACATTTATCCTCATTGGATGGGAGAAAAGAAAAACAGTCTCACAAACCCAGCAATTGTATCTGAAATTGACTGAAAGATGAGCAATAGGAATGCGTTCCCTTGGCTTCGGAACCCCAAGATGCTCAATGACCGTAGCAGGACAGGAAAAGTAAGTGGTATGCCACATTCAAGGCAAATCCTGACACTCTGACTTCTCCAATCTTCCACCGCACTGGTGCTCCTCGGACTAACACATATTGCAAGTGAACCCAGCCCTTTCTATTGCGGTATCTCCGAAGATTCCTCATACTACATTCCTGTATGCTTCACCCAATGCTGGCGTCTATGTATTTACATTGTGTACCTTGTGTTGCCCTATTATGTATTTTCTTTTCATGTACTAAATGATCTGTTTGAGCCGCATGCAAAAAAATACTTTTCGCTGGACCTCGGTACATGTGATAATAAACAAATCCATCCATCTGGCCAGCCACCATTTTGCAGTCATCAGCAAACATCCCACTTCTGATCAAAGGAACGTCATTAATGAAGCAGTGGAAGATGTGTGAGCCGATGGCACTTTGTGGAACTGAGATGATTGATCTCCAGCCACCACAACCATCTTCCTTTGTGCCAAGTATGATTCCAACCAGCAAAGAGTTTTCTCCCTGATTCTCATTGACTCCAATTTTCCTAGGTCCCCGTGATGCCATACTCGGTCAAATTCTGGCTCGGTGTCAAGGGAAGTAACTTTCACTTCTCCTCTGGAGTTTAGCACTTTTGTCCGTGTTTGAACCAAAGCTGTAATAAGGTCAGGAGCTGAGTGACCCTGGTGGAACCCAAACTGAGCGTCAGTGAGCAGATTATTGCAGAGTAAGTGCCACTTGATAGGATTCTTGATGACCCATTCCATCACTTTACTGATGATCAAGAGTAGATGGGGAGGTAATTGGGCGGGTTGGATTTGTCCGTTTCTTCTGTACAGGACATAGCTGGGAAATTTTCCACATTGCTGGTAGATACCATTGCTGTAGCTATACTGGAACAGCTTGGCTAGTGGTGCAGAAAATTCTGAGGCAAAGACTTCAGGACTATTGCTGGAATATTATCAGCACCCATGAGCTTTGCAGTATCCAGTGCCCTCAGCCATTTCTTGATACCACGTGGAGTGAATTGCATTGTCTGAAGCCTGACATTTGTGATGCTGGGGACCTCCGGAGGAGACAGAGATGGATCGTCCACTTTGCACTTCTGGCTGAAGATTGTTGCGAATGCTTCAACTTTATCTTTTGCACTGATGTATGACTTGTGGAGCCTGCTCCTCCGGTGAGTTGTTCAATTGTACACCTCTATTCACAACTGGTTGTGGCAGGACTGCAGAGGATATAGAATATAGAACATATAGAAGGAGGCCATTCAGCCCATCGAGTCTGCACCAACCCACTTAAGCCCCCACTTCTACCCTATTCCTGTAACCCAATAACCCCTCCTTTTTTGGTCACTAAGGGCAATTTATCATGGCCAATCCACCTAACTTGCACATCTTTGGACTGTGGGAGGAAACCGGAGCCCCAGCCGGAGGAAACCCACGCAGACACGGGGAGAACGTGCAGACGCCACACAGACAGTGGCCCAGCAGGGAATTGAACTTGGGATCCTGGCGCTGTGAAGCCACTGGGACCCTGGCACTGTGAAGTGCTAATCACTTGTGCTACCCTGCTGCCCGAAGCTTAGATCTGATTAGTTGGTTGGCTCTGTCTATCATTTGCTGCTTATGTTGTTTGGCTTCAATAGTCCTAACTTGTAGTTTCATCATGTTGACACCTCATTTTTAGGTCTGCCTGGCGTTGTTGCTGACATACCCTCCTGCACTCTCCATTGAACCAGGGCTGATTCCTTGGCTTGGTGGAAATGCTAGAGTGGGGGATATGCTGAATCATGTGGTTATAGATTGTGATTGAGTATATTTCTGCTGCTATTGATAACCCGCAGTGCCTCATGGATGCCCAGTCTTGAGTTGCTAAATCTGTTCTGAATCTATTACATTTTGTATGGTGGTAGTGCCACACAACATCATGGAGGGTATCCTCATTGTGAAGATAAGACCTTATCTCACAAGGAATGTGCGGTGGTCACTCCTTTCGATTCTGTCATGGACAGAGGCATCTGCGGCAGGTACGTTGGTGAGGATGAGGTCAAATATGTTTTCCCTCCTGTTGGTTCCCTCAACATCTGACACAGTCCCAGCGTAGCAATCCTTTAGGACTTGGCTAGCGCGGACTATGGTGGTACCAGTTAACCGCTCTTGGTGCTGGACATTGAACCTCCTCACTCAGAGTACATTCTGCACCCTTGCCACTCTCAGTGCTTCCTACTAGTGGATTTTCAAGTGTCATTCAGGTACTGGAGGAGGAAGAAGATTCCTCAGCGGAGGCAGCACACTCTGAGGAAGCACAACTCATTTTCCCTCTTCACCAGCTCAGATTCACATCCCAATGGGCCTCTGAGACATGCAGTTGCGGTGTCACATGGTGAGCCACATATCACAAATGAGCTTAAGTGCGTGATGGTTCATAGACAGGAGTGGAGAGTCATTTCAGAAGGTGCGGGACCCTCTGCTCAACTAGACATAAAGCCAGAGTCTTGAGGTGGGGGTATCGGAGAAAAGGGCAATTTGGAGTGACAGGTGAAATGTGTGAGGATCTGTCAGCAAATCCACAGGAACTGCATATTAATGGAGGAATCTGTCTGTAAACAGTGATCATCTGCTTGCATGGAGCATCACATGAAGCAGGTCAATGAGTGCATGCTGGTCCAAATCAATGGCCTGCGTACCAATTTGCCAGTTTCAATAGGATGATGGAAAGCCTTGATTTGGACATGCAGGGCCTCATTGATGTGTAGCAATGAGTTCTCTAGCTCTTGGCCAGGTAGACCATGAGAACGAAGATGGAGAAAGAAATGGTGGACTTGAGACCTCTATTCAGAGCACTTCCCTGCCATCCCTGGACCTCAGTCAAAGCCCCACATCGCTTTCTGTCCTCATGGCCTGGTCCACTTGCGCAGGTGCAAGTCGATAGGTGGAATCCTTATGGGCCACAAAAACCCGAGGATGTCAGCAACATATATCTGTCAGGCAGAGCAGGAGAATGAGCAGCTTGTCTATAGCTCTGCTGAAACCACAGGGGGGCTGATAGAAATTGACTTTTCTCATCAGCTATAACCATGAGAGTAAGGGGAGATGGTAGAGGTAAAAGGGTTAAATGGGAACTCATTAAGAATAATTGACTATAATCATATTAAGCATTACATAAGTGCAACAATAGCTGGGAATCCACTAAGGGATCCAGATCATATACTTTAATTTCTTTAATTTCTTAGCTTTCACATTAGCAAGTTGCTTGAGCTACAAGGTCAGTGACGTCAACCAGCTAAAAGGCCTCATTGTTGTATGAGTAGTCCCGTTTCTATGGTAACAGCAGGTCTAGGTGATAATACCTTAATGGAAACTGTGTTTGTCTAATTAATATTAGGTGCAGGTGTGGATAATTTGGAAAGTCTGCATGTGATGGAATGGTAAATTTGCACGAATATATTTAAATACATATATCTCTTAAATTGATGGACAGATATTTTGGCTGAATTGAGTAAGTTATGGATTAGTCAAAGCCAATCATATGTAAAAAGAAGGCTAGATCTTAAGATAATAATTTCCTTAAGAATCACTTACTGGGATGGAAAAACTCATCCCGGGATCACCCCATCTATATTTCTGAAACCTATTTCCTTTGCTGCTTGCTTTTGCTAAATTTTGTTTAAATTACTTATTTATTTTATCCTGTGTATTATGATTTGAAGAATTACTACGATCTGTAATTGAATGAAAACTCAACTACTGTATTTGCTAAAGACAATCAACATGACTGGCTTGCTGCAGGGCTATTTCGAAACTCCCGAAATTTTGTAATGAAAATAGGTTTACCAGTGACACAGCTGACAAATAAATTACAAGTGGACTTTGCCAAAAAGCACAGACTTGACCTCTGATATTTGGGAACTGAGAAGGGATAACGGATATCCAAGGTTCCGAATAGACACAGAGATCTATAATAATAATAATTGCTTATTGTCACAAGTAGGCTTCAATGAAGTTACTGTGAAAAGCCCCTCGTCGCCACATTCTAGTGCCTGTTTGGGGAGGCTGGTACGGGAATTGAACCCGCGCTGCTGGCATTGTTCTGCATTACAAGCCAGTTGTTTAGCCCACTCTGCTAAACCAGCCCCTATAGGTACAGCCCCTATCAGGTACACCATGCAGAAGTGATGGGATGACGGAAAAGAGACTGCATTTACACAAGGTGTCCACATGCTTATGAAATGATCACTTTTATCCTTTATGTTTGTGAACCGTAAACTTCACTTTAAAATTCTATTATCCCTGTGTTACCTGTTACCTGTTAAGTGGCCGTCAGCCTTGAGGAAGATGATGCAACAAAATTAAAAGACAAGCATTGAGGGACTGTGAAAGAGCTGGATCGTTAGCTGTGGGATTGCATTGTGCTGGCGGCCAAGGATGGGCACAATGGATTCAGAATTAGTGTACTAGACATTTACTCTGCCACAGATCAACAAAGGTGTGCCAGAGAGTTCACTCTGGCCATCCCTGGCAGTTGGTATCCCAGCCACATCAGCTCCTCCTAATCCTTCTGCAGCTTCTCCTCTTCCTCTAGAGATGCAGAGCAGTATTGGACTGAGTGTATTTTATTATAGCACAGTTTGAACATATTTGGTACATCTTTAGTATATTGATTAAATTTGTATTCTGCATACAACTTGGCATAAAGAATGGTGGATACGCTTAGTTGAATGGAAGCTACAGTTCTGTTCAAGTCCTTGCATGTCAAGATGTGGTGAAAAGGACTAATTCTGACAATGTGAAGATGCTTTGTTTAAAAGTTGTTAGAATGTAGATAACCCCAGAGGGACCTCTTTACCCGTCAACATGTCTCGCCAAATAGCTGTGAAATGGGACAAGCACACAGTAATCTCATTAAGTGGTCAGTGATGATAAACAAAGAAGCAATAAAGCATGAGAGCACGAGTCTGGAGCCCCCACAGAATGACCCTGACAATTCCAAAAACCAAGGAACCATCATGGGAGGGCAATTAGGTCATGATTAACCAATCAGATGGACAGAACTAGGCTTTTAACTAATTCGGCATGAAATCAAGCGGGAAGTGTCAAAAATAAGAATTTGAAAGATGCTGAGGACACATCACCATGAACAAGAATAGGAGACAGTAGATAGACTCCAACTAGAAACAAGGTGTGCAACCAACTGGAGGATGAGGACCAGTGTATCCATTGTGAACGTGACTGATGACAACTGCCCTTTGCTAAATATCACCATTTTGTGCTTATTGTGGAAATCTTAATAAAGTCTGAAGTTTGTGAAATCACCTTCGTGCCCGCCTGGTTTTGTCACTCATCTGAGCTGGAAGTCCCTTTTTGATTAACTCTCCTGACTTGGAGTGCAATTGTAAGTGATCTAACTCTTACAATGAAACTATAGTAAAGGCCAGGTCTTACAGCATTCATCACCTTCCTTCTTCACCTGTCCTTGTCCTCTTTGCAGTGCTACATTGTGCAGGGCACACACATGCCATGACCATTCTGGATATCCTTGCTGGTATTTATTGAAGAGTGCAGCGTGATCCACCCAGCATCTGAATTGCAAACTCCACATCCCAGTGACTTGTTCAATGGGGACTCTTATGCTCCTGCGGCTCCTGTTGTACCTTTCCTATTCATTAGTGTAGGTCACCTATGGGTGCCATCAACAACATCAGTGGATGAAGGCCTTCGTTTCCAAGGGGGCATCCACTTACTCTGCTTGGAGTACGAATGTATGTGGCAGATTTGGCTGATTTAGAGTGGAATATCATGGTCGTCACTTAGACATCCTGCACAGCCCTGGAGATAGCCTTCCACTGTTTATAGGTTAGCTGAAGATTAACGGTGGGGAATCCCCTTGAAACAATGAATACGGCTGGTTAAATTGAGGTTGCCACATATGGACATTCTTTGACTGCCTTTATCTGTGGGAATCCATCCACAGCAGAAAAGCCAAAGTGCTATTATTATGACTGGCCTCATGGTGGCGAAGTGAACCCCAGCAAAAGTGGCATTTGACCCTTAGAGATGCACTCCTGCACAGCAGATTCTGAGATCCTACAGGTGTCACCAGTAGATGACTGGAACAAACTGGAGACAAAGAAATTCAGAGCAGTGGTGGCCTTGACTGCCAGTTGGCCATGCTGCCTTGAGCATCTTGGAAAGAGATCTTGTTCCAGGAGACTGCTGATGTTAGCAATCATCTGATGTGAGAGTCTGAGCCTCTTGAAGCACTGGGTTCAATCTTGTCCAGAATGCTCCTCCCCTGCCTGTATACCTTCATCTCCTGCAAGCTGGAGTTTAGTGGCCGTACGCCAGTAACCTGTGGAGCGCCTGTTCACTGAGAAGTAAGCTTTTCCTGCTCTTGTTCCTTATCCTGTTACTGCTTCCCTTGTACCTCACCAGAGCTGAGGTGCAGTGGTATGAGCTGTTCCCATGCTGCCCTGAAGGCTGACAGCAGGTACGTTGCAGATCAAAATTAACAAGAACAACTCCTGGGTAGCAGAAACAACTTTCAAAGTCTTGGATATCACCTCTCAAGCAGTGAAAACACATTTTCAGAACATGTCTTGCGAATATGTCTTTCATTTAGGAAAAGAAACAGCTGACTCGAGGATGGATTCTCCATTTTTGCAGCTAAGTGCCGGCGCCGATGGAGAATCCATGGTGCTCTAACTCGGAATGATTGGCGCGAATCCCTCACCGATTCTGGTACCGGTGAGGGGCTAGCACTGGCGCCACGTGGAACCCACTCGTAGATCGCGTGGAGAACGGCCAGAGAATCAGTGGGTCCCGGGCTGTGCATGCGCAGGGCTGACAACCTGCAGCTGCACACGCCTACGCCCCCACCGATCACGCCAGAAAAAATGGCGCCGGCCATGTTGGACCATGGACCCGCCCACCCCTACCCCACAGCCCACCCCCTGGCCACCCCCAACACTCCCCCAGCCCTAGCAGAGCCCCCCCCGGCTAGCGGCATGTATCCTGGCTGACTGTGGCGGCGCTGGACACTGTCCGCAGCCGGCACGTCAGGTTCTCGACCACTGGGACCACACGTGGCCCAAGCCATTGGGAACTCGGCCCATCGGGGGCGGAGCATCACGGGTGAGCTGGCTGATGACGCGCCAATGCGTTGTGGCGAGTGTCCCGATGACGCCGATTTGAAGAGGGCAGAGCATCACCAACTGGCATCAAACCTGCGGCTGCCCCAATTCCGGCATCAGAAGCCATTCTCCACCTGATTGCCGATCCCAATTTCGGCACCGAGCTATGGAGTGTCCCGCCCTCTGTATTTAAATGCTTGCCTGCCAGCTGCACAACCCAGTTAATCCCCAAAGTTCTCTCACTATCTTCAACACGACGCATTTCACGAAACCCATGCACTGCCAGTGCAGGCCGGAATACATGGTTAAAAATTCAATCTATTGGTTTTTAGCTGACGATAATCCCAGAACTACCTGATCCCAGGGAATTGCCATGCACTCCCAAGTGTGCTGCAGTTGAAGGCAGAAGCTGGCAGATCCCTGGATGGATTCCTGCCGGCTTCCCAGCATGCTACTGTTTCTGGTTTTAACCGGTTGTATTCACTGAGAGCCCCCTGCTCTGGCAGGTTAAAACTCCACTCCCCATGCCCCTCCATGTCACCAATTAAGGGGGAAGGGGGGGGGGGGGTGGAGGTCAAATGCTGGGCCAAAGAAGTGAGGTGAGTTTAAGGAAGATCCTTAAGAAAATGAGCATCAAATCCTATTGAACTCCTGACCCGTATAGCATCTGACCCGAAGAGCAGTTGCTCAGGTGCAAGAACTCTGATTCTCCCTTTCATCCATTTAACAAAGACTGATGATCATGATGCCCCATTCCCCTTCAGCTCAGTGAGCCAATCTCCGCATCCTTGGGTCAAATGGCAATGTTTTCTTGTGAGGTTCTTTTTCAATTTTCCTCTATCTCCTAAGATTACAACGGCTTATTTCTGTCCTTTGAAAATGATACCAACACACTACTATTTTACCCCCTCATTCCTTCTTTCTGTTTTCTGCTCCTTACTAACTTCAATCAGTTCTTTTGGTTGATTGCCAATGCTGTCTTTTTAAAGCTGACTTGAGTCTATTGCTTGAATGCAAAACCAATTTTCCTTTTCCATCAGTGTGGAACTGGTGTATCTTTGTTCAGTGCTTTCCATGCAGCACTGGTGCTTTGCTAGCTTTCAGAAGTTAATCTTTATTTTTTTTCCCAGTTTTTATTCTCAAGGTCATCCAGTCAATTGTTGTCATTCCTTGAGCTGTAATTTATTTTTGCAGAAGTTAACAGGAGGAACAGGAAATAAGTGAACCAGTGAAAAAATATTCAGTACCATTCCTTCCATGAGCAGCAACCTCATTGGAGATGACCTTACCAGAATATGTCAAATTATTATTTTTTTTTTGCTGTTCCAACTTTCAGATTAAAATTGTAGTAGCTGGTCTGCTGATCGGAGTAGGTCACGGTGCTAACAGCAACAACAATTGGCATTTTTATTGCACTTTTGTTTCAGTGAGACATAGAAACATAGAAACTAGGAGCAGGAGTAGGCTATTCGGTCCTTCGAGCCAGCTTTCCCATTCATTATGATCATGGCCGATCCTTGATCTCAATGCCATATTCCCGCTTCCTCCCCATACCGCTTGATGTCTTTAAAATCTAAGCAATTATCTATCTCGTCCTTGAATACATTTAGTTACTTGGCCTGCACAGCCTTCTGTGGTAGAGAATCATACAGGTTTACTACCCTTTGTGTGAATAAGTTTTCCCTCAGCTCAGTCCTAAATAATCTCCCCTATATACAGAGATTGTGTCCCCCGGTTCTAGAACTCCCCAGCAAGGAAAACATCCTCCCTGCATCTAGTCTGTTCAGCTCTGTTAGAATTTTATACGTATCGATCAGATCTCCTCTTATCCTTCAAAACTCAAACGAATATAGTCCCAGTCAAATCAATCTATCCTTATAGGACAGTACTGCCAACCTAAGCATCAGCCTAGTGAAGCTCTCCTGCACTCCCTCTATGGAAAGTATGTACTTTCATAGATTAAGGAGATCAAAACTGCATGCAATACTGCAGGTGTGGTCTCACCAAGGCCCTGTATAACTGCAGGAAGACATCTCTACTTCTGAACTCAAATCCTGTTTCAATGAACGGCAACATACCATTTTCTCTTCTAATTGCTTGCTGCACATGCTTCTTAACTTCCATTGATTGGTGTACAAGATGGACAAGGAGATATTCCAAGGTGTTTCACAGAAACGTAATCAAAAGATTTGGAACCGAGTTAAAGGAGGAGGGTGTTGATTGTGGTGCTTGTCCATTTAAGGGCAACACAGCAGAAGGAGGTCACCTGGCTTGAGGGACTAATAGAGACTGAGAGTTGGTAATCACCCCAGGGAGTGAAGTCATCTCTCAGGCAGAAGACATGTCAAAGACATCGAGAAGACATGTAGGGACTGGAGTATCGGGTATGGGTTGCTTTGGTGGACAGCCATGGGGCTTCTGACCTCTGTAAGTTTTTCTTCTTAATAAATACCTTTTGTATTTCTAATGAAGTCTGTGAATGTGCACCATTGCAAGGAGACACTAGAACTGATGACCAAATCATCAACCACAGAGGTAAGGGACACCATAACCATGTCGGTGAAAGGTTGAAAAGCTTTAGGAGGGATTCCAGATCTTAGGACTTTGGCATTTCCATCATCAATGTGGTGCAGGAATTCAGTAATGACAAAAGGAATTCAGAGTTCCCGAAGAGTTGTCAGGCTGCAGGAGATTCCAGAGATGGGTATGTGAATTGTTATCCACCGTACTTTAAAAGAAAGAGGCATTCAGCGATTGGAAACCAAGTTAGCTCGGTGAGCACAGGGGTGGTAATTAAACTGGTCAGACTTTGTACAAGTCAAGATTTGGTCCGTAGAGCACTAAATTCCCTCTGTGGTTAGGAGACAGATCTCAGGAAAGTTTTTGAGCCACGAGCCTGGTTTCATTGGTAAACAGTCACGTGATGCGATTTTCATCTCCCGAATTGGCTTGGAGATGTGCTGGTAATTTGATTAAGGACAGGAGGCAGACTTTCGAATCTGGAGGGTCGATCAGAAGCTTGAAAGGAACAGCACGCTGAAATACAGGTTAAGCACGGGGACCCACAATTCAAGGTGGTGTCCTCTCTCAAATGTAATTAAATCTTAAATTTAAAAAATGTAAAACTTGCAGCCAGGCCACAACTATTATTTTAGCGGGGGAATGATGCGAGGTTACCCCGTTACAGGGTGGCCTATGACTGTTCCTGCATGCAGGCAAGCGAGGGGCTCAAGGCCTGCCTAAGCACTAGCTGTCTGTCTGACACTGGGAGACCACTGCTAGCCAGGTAAACTGGTGCCCCCAACCCCAGGCAGCAAGCTGGAGGCTCACTGAAAATCCCTTCTTTTATTGGTTTCAAAGAACTACGACAGTTTTCTGCCATGAGCGAACAGGTATTCATGCCATCCACTCCCCCCTCCCCCATCTTGCCCCAACATTGTGCTTCGGCAGAAATGGCCAGGAGGCCAGATAGAGCCGTGTGGAGGTAGGGGGGTAGTGGGGGGGGGGGGGGGGGGTGTTGAGAATATTCCCAGCTTGTCCTACCCTGCCCACCTCAGGAGAAGATGCCCACATGGATGGGATTTTCATGGTGAGGGAGAGGTGCGGTTGTGAGGGGGGGTGCAGGCTACAGTCAGCCCTGCCTAATCTGGGAAAAGGTTCGGAGGGAATCACAGGGCTGCCCTCGTGTGGAGTTGTGGGACTTTGTCCCAATTATTATAAAAACAGAAAGGCATGTCAGCCTTCACCTCTCACACCTCCTCAACCCTCACACACTCCCTATGCCTCACTGATGCCAACTCATGCCGCTCATGCCTCCTAAGCAACACCTCGTGCCCTTCATGTTCCACCACCTCAAAAAACTCCTTGAACAAAGTGTCACCCAGACTTAAAATGTTATCTCTGTTCTCTCTCCACAGGTGCTGTCAGACCTGCTGAGAATGCCCAGTATTTTCTGTTTTTGTTCCAGTGAAACATTGCTTTTTTTGAGAGGTTTGGCTCTCTGATCAAGGTTGACAATTTCACAATGTCATAACATTCAAGGCTATGGGCAGGTCATGCATTTTTCATGTGTTCTGCAGACTCGATGGGTCGAAGGGCCTCTTCTGTGTTGTATTATTCTATGATTCTGTGATTATTTGCACAACATTAAGGGGTTTCAAGTGCCTTTAGTTTCTGCTATTGATACTTGAAGGGGTGTGGATGACTGACATTTTTGATTGGTTTATCAGAGAAAGGAATATCTTTTAAGAAAGTGGAAAGTTTTCAATGACTACATCTTACTATCACAAGAGGGTTCATTAGTTCTATGCAGTGTATAGTAGTTGAATAAGCATGGAAGTGCCATAGCTTGGCACAGGGCAATGGGGGGCCATAAGCATTGGGGAGGGGCATACATTAGCATGGACGGCATGAGGGATCATAGGGATCTTTGGCGGGCATAGGGACACGAAAGGCAATAGGTGTTGTTTGGGAGACACAGCTTGGCATGAGGGGCCATAGGGTCTGTATGGGGCGCATATGGGAAGTTGGGGAAAGAGGAGGACCTTTAGGTTCCCTCATTCAGACAGTAACTTCATTGAAACCTACTCGTGACAATACGCAATTTTCATTTCATGATCCAAGGGTTATTGAACTTTATCTTCAGTTTTCTGTTTGTCCACCAAAGAGAATAGTAACTCCAGGTGACCAGCCACCACTGTTTACCATCTCACCATCAAAAAGGTAGCAGAAGAAAGAGTTCTAGAATTGGGGCATTCAAGCCTGACTCAACTCGAGATGCCTTCTCTCCTCATGAAATTTTCACTTCTGCAAAGATGGATCAACCTGAGATAGTCAACCAGCGTACTCCCAAGAGAAATCCTCCATTACTGTTTCTGGATTCTGGACTCATGTAAAACCGTAAGTTGTATTTTTGCTGTGGTCTGGCCCTGTACCCCTTTTATTCCCTTATCCCTCGTTTATTGTTTGGGTGTTAAAGGGGTGGACACTATGGGGCCCCTTTCCTGTGTTTTGTGTGTATGCAAAATAAACCAACCCTTTTATCTAAATCTTGTCTTGAGTTATTTATAAAGGATTGGAACACTCCAAATGTAGGAGTTGGGGAAAAGACCCCACCACTTATAGGGGGGGAAATAAAGCATCAAAAACATCTTTCTGTTTGTGGACAGGTAGCGAGAAGTGAAATTGCGGCTGTTTTGGAGGCTTTCAAAGACAATGTTGCTGTTGTGTAAGTACAACTGTATGACAAGGTGTAACAAATGAGCAGTTAAACTAATGACAGATATAAGAGCAAAGCAAATGAACTACAAAATAACCAAGAGCAAAAGATTAGCAAAACAATTTAAATATGACTTAAATGCCCTCCGTGCAATTGTGCTCCACAATATTTTGCAATAACAAGAAATGTTTATATTGACCGTTACAACTTTAGTCAAACCTGGAAAACTGAATGGATGGGGCCCCATTCCACATTTCCGTTCATTGACATCAATAAAACACAACCTCAGGCAGAATGCGCAACAGGTAGCCAAGTTGAAAAATGAAAAATGAAAATCGCTTATTGTCACGAGTAGGCTTCAATGAAGTTACTGTGAAAAGCCCCTAGTCGCCACATTCCGGCGCCTGTCCGGGGAGGCTGGTACGTGAATCGAACCGTGCTGCTGGCCTGCTTGTCTGCTTTTAAAGCCAGCGATTTAGCCCAGTGAGCTAAACCAGACCAGTTATCTGCTCCTGTCAGTTTTCTTCTGGGGGTGGTTGTGGGGGTGGGGTGGGGTTGAGAAGGGAACATGGTAAGGTTGGAATTACCCCTATTTCTGATTAATTTCATACACAAATGGCAGCAAGTGGGGAACTCAATGTTTGAATCCCTCCAATTGGGTTCCTGCCCCTGCCACAGTACCAAAACAGCTCTTATTAAACTCACAAATTATATCCTTTGTGACTGCAACAAAGGTAACCTGAGCCTTCTCATCCTTCCTGACCTGTCTGCAGGAGTATTTCACATGTAGAAATGAACTGAATGTGGATTAAAGTTGTCTCCTCTGGGGTTTAAGAGTCATTATGTTGCCAAGTTTTAGAGAGATCATTGGAGGAACTTCATCAAAAGCACACACGGATAGTCTGTATGAAATCAATAGCAAGAAGCTATCTTCGTTTCCAAGGGTAGATAGAGATATTGAAGAGTTGTTCAAAAGCTGTAAAGTGTGTCTCAGAATGAGAAATGACCCAGCCAATGTTTCTTTCATTCCAGGTTCAAACACAGGAAAACTGTGGGAATGAGTACATGTTGATTTCTTTGAAGTTGAAGAAAAAGAGTATCTTGTTTTGGTCGATAGCCATAGCAAGTGGACAATATTGAGCCTATACCAAATATAACAAGTGCCAAAACTACTGAGGTTTTGAGAAGTTGCTTCACAATTTATGGGTTAACAGAGGTACTGGTGTCAGATAATGGTCCAATTTACATCAGAATATTGGAAATATTTCTGAGTCAGAATGAAGTCGAACATACTCCAATACCCATCACATCACCAGCACGAATGGTGCAACAGAAAGAAGTGTACACATTGTGAAGAGGTCTTTGGAGGGGTATTGCTGGGGACAAGCTAGGCAGTAATTTCCATGTTTCTCTTTGACACAGGCTGGACAATTCTGTTATAGAACATAGAACAGTACAGCACAGAACAGGCCCTTCGGCCCTCAATGTTGTGCCGAGCCATGATCAACCTACTCAAACCCACGTATCCACCCTATACCCGTAACCCAACAACTCCTCCTTAACCTTACTTTTTCTATGACACTACGGGCAATTTAGCATGGCCAATCCACCTAACCCGCACATCTTTGGACTGTGGGAGGAAACCGGAGCACCCGGAGGAAACCCACACACACAGGGGGAGGACGTGCAGACTCCACACAGACAGTGACCCAGCCGGGAATCGAACCTGGGACCCTGGAGCTGTGAAGCATTTATGCTAACCACCATGCTACCCTGGCTTACAGAATAATCGAACAACAGGTTAGTCACGTTGCAACTTAATGTTTAAATGCACTCCTCGGACAAGGTTCAGTTTGCTTGAGCATGACATCAGTCGTAAAGTAAGAAGAAAGTAAGATAAAGTGAAGGTGAGCAATCATTTATCAAGCATGAAAATTAGAGAGTTCATTGTTGGGTAGACGGTCATGATTAAAAACCCACTGAGATGATAAGGTGAAGTATACGGTTGACGGCTCTGGGTCACTGTCCGTGTGGAGTTTGCACATTCTCCCCGTGTTTGTGTGGGTTTCGGCCCCACAACCCAAAGATGTGCAGGGTAGGTGAACTGGCCACGCTAAATTGCCCCTTAATTAGAAAATAAATTAATTGGTTCCTCTAAATTTATTTTTAAAAAGAAGTTGTTTTAAAGAGTGCATTCATATAACAAAAGCAAAATACTGCAGATGCTGGCAGTCTGAAATAAAAACATAAAATGCTGGATGAACCCAGCAGGTCTGGCAGCATCTGTGGAGAGAGAAATAAAGTTAAAGTTTCAAGTCCATTTGGCACTTCAGAAAATGACCATCACTATCTCCAATGAAGATTGGAGAGATAAAGAGTCCAACAGTATTGTGTGGATTATGATGCAACCATCAATTCACTCTGAGACACGAGTTGGAGTAGACCGTGGCTTTAATTGGCTTACAACTGAGCCTGCCTGCGACTGCACGATACTGAGGGCGGTCTCGTAGGACCGCAGCACTTATACTCCCTAAAGGGGACGGAGCCTAGAGCGGAGCCATGTACATGCTCCTCATCTCCCCCTGTGGGCAGAGCCACACAGTGGCTCACAGATGGGGCCCACAGGGACAACAGTAAAGTACAGTGTGAATTACCAGTTACACATTCACCACATTCACCCCCTGTTAAAAAAATCAAGTCCGGCGGGGGTGACGGGTCTACAAGTTCAGTCAGATCGGCGCCCGGACTCCGGGGATGGCTCTTCCTGAGCTTTGTTCCTGCGGACTGGTGTGCCGGGTGGAAGGGAGCGCGGGAAGCAAATAGGTCTGGGGACGCGTACCGTGGGAGGTCGGGTGGGGTGTAGTGTGGGGGGTGTATCGGCAGGAGTGGTGGTCGAGCCTGCGGGTGCCAGGTCCCGGATGGAAACGGTGTCTTGCCGGCCATCGGGGTGTTCAACATATGCGTAGTGGGGGTTCGAGCGCAGGAGCTGGACCCTCTCTGCCAAGGGATCGGTCTTATGTGTCCGAATGTGTTTCCGAAGGAGGACAGGGCCCGGTGTCCTCAACCAGGATGGAAGCGAGACCCCCGTGGTAGTTCCCCTAGGGAAGACAAATAAGCGATCATGAGGAGACTGATTCATGGGCGTACAAAGGAGGTACCTAATAGCATGGAGCGCGTCGGGGAGGACCTCCTGCCAGTGGGAGATCGGGAGAGTCCTGGACCATAGGGTCAGTAGAACGGTCTTCCAGACCGTTGCGTTCTCCCTCTCCACCTGCTCGTTCCCCCTGGGGTTATAACTTGTAGTCCTGCTCGAGGCGATGCCCTTGCTGAGCAGGTACTGACACAGTTTGTCGCTCATGAAGGACGAATCCCTGTGTCACTGTGGACATAGTTGGGGAAACCGAACAGGGTGAAGACGCTGTGCAGTGGGAGTGGTCATATCGGGGCATGGGATGGCAAAAGGGAAATGGGAGAACTCGTCTATAATGTTGAGAAAGTAGGTATTATGGTTATTCGAAGGGAGGGGCCCTTTGAAATCAATACTCAGGCATTCAAAGGGCCGGAATGCCTTTACCAGGTGGGCCTTGTCTGGTCTATGGAAGTGCGGTTTACACTGCGCAGATCGGGCAATTCCTGGTGACGGCTTTAACCTCCTCGGTGGAGAAGGACAGGTTGCGGGCCTTGATGTAATGGGCGAGCCGGGTGACCCCGGATTGCAGAAGTCATTGTGGATAGCCTGTAGTCGGCCGTCTTGGGCGCTAGCGCATGTGCGCGGGACAGGGCATCTGGGTGCTCATTTTGTCATTCTTGATTTTGCCCCCCTGCAAGTTGTCAAACATAAAGGCAACCGATCTTTGGTCGGTGATGAGGGTAAACCTCCTACCCGCGAGGTAGTGCCTCCAGTGACATATAGCTTCCACGATGGCTTGGGCCTCCTTTTCGACTGAGGAGTGTCGAAGTTTTGATTCGGAGAGGGTGCGGGAAAAGAATGCTACCGGCCTGCCTGCTTGGTTATGGGTGGCAGTGAGAGCGACCTCTGATACATCGCTTTCCACCTGGAATAGGACGGATTCGTCTACCGCCCGCATGGCGGCTTTGGCGATATCCGCCTTAATGCAGTTGAAGGCCCAGCGAGCCTCGGCTGACAGTGGGAAGAGGGTGGCCTTAAATAGTGGGCGGGCTTTGTGCGCATACTGGGGGACCCACTGGGCATAGTATGGAAAAAATCCCAGGCACCTCTTGAGGGCCTTGGGACAGTGGGGGAGAGGGAGTTGTAAGAGTTGTAAGTTGCATACGGTCAGGGTCGGGTCCTAGGACCCCATTTTCCACGACGTAGCCGAGGATGGCTAGCCTGGTAGTGTGGAAAACGCATTTCTCCTTATTGTAGGTGAGATTAAGTTTTTGGGCGGTCTGGAGAAATCGGTGGAGGTTGGCGTCGTGGTCCTGCTGGTCATGGCCGCAGATGTTGACGTTATCCAATTACGGAAACGTGGCCCGGAGCCCGTACTGGTCCACCGTTCAGTCCATTGCTCGTTGGAACACCGAGACCCCGTTCGTGACGCCAAAGGGAACCCGGAGGAAATGGAAGTGGCGGCCGTCTGCCTCGAATGCCGTGTAGTGGCGGTCCTCCGGGCGGATTGGGAGCAGGTGGTATGCAGACTTCAGATCCACCGTGGAGAACACGCGGTGCTGTGCGATCTGATTTACCATGTCTGCAATCTGGGGCAGGGGGTACGGATCAAGGTGCGTGAACCGGTTAATGGTTTGGCTGTAATCAACCACCATCCGGAGCTTTTCCCCCGTCTTGACGACCACCACCTGAGCTCTCCAGGGGCTATTACTGGCCTCCATGACTCCTTCATGCAAAAGACGCCAGACTTCGGATCTGATAAACACCCTGTCCTGCAGACTATACCTCCTGCTGCGAGTGACCACTGGTTTGCAGTTGGCGGTGAGATTAGCGAAGAGTGGAGGGGGGTCGATTTTCAGAGTTGCTAGGCTGCATATAGTCAGTGGGGGCAGGGGTCCGCCAAAGCTGAGTGTTAGGTTCCTGAGGTTGCACTGGAAATCCAGTCCTAGGAGGAGAGGGGCGCAAAGGTCTGGAAGCACATACAATTGGAAATGAGTGTAATAGGCGCCCTGTATTGTCAGAGTCACAGTGGTGCGCCTCTGTATTTGGACTGAGTGCGACCCCGAGGCGAGGGAGATTGTTTGCTGTGTCGGGAATATCGGGAGTGAACAGCGCCTTACCAAAATCCGGGTGAACGAAGCTCTCAGTGCTCCCGGAGTCGAACAGGCACGGTGTCTCGTATCCGTTGCCGGATGGACATCATGGAGCTCTTGAGGTACTTGGGCCGTGACTGGTCCAAGGTGACTGCGCCGAGTTGAGGGTGGTCGGTGGCGTGGTCGGCGGTGCTGGAGCGGCCCCGCGATGACTGTCCGCGAAGGTCGTAATCTTCTAGTGGCGTAGCGGGTGATGGCCAAGATGGACGCCCCCATGGATCACACGTGGCGAGCGGCGAGGAAAATGGCACCCAAGATGGCGGCACCCATGGATCACGCATGGCTGGCCGCGTGGGAGAGGATGGCCAAGATGGCGGCCCCCGTGAGTCGCACATGTTATGCAGAGGTGGAGTCGGCAGACATGCTGCCACATTGCGGGGTCTGCGGGCCTGAGAGTTGGAGGAGCGAGTGTTCGAGTTGGGTTTGAGTTTTTTGATTTTGCCAGGTAGACCTTAGCGAAGTGTCCTTCTTGCCTGCAGCTGCTGCAGCTCGCTTTGTGGGCCGGGCATTGCTGCCGGGGGTATTGGGGCTGGCCGCAAAAATGGCACGATATGCCTCTGTGGTGGGCGGGTGGCCGCGCGGCGCAGGCCTGGGGCAGCCTTTGGTCGGGGGTCGACGATGGGCTTGTGTGATCGGCCGGGAACGCAGTTAGGCTTTGGAAAGCGACCTCCAACACGATCGCCAGTTTTATTGTGTCCTCCAGGTCCTGGGCCCCTCTCTCAAGGAGACGCTGCCGCACAAAATTTGATCGGACCCCCGCAACGTACACGTCTTCGACGGCGAGTTCCATGTGCTGAGTGGCTGTCATGGCCTGGTAGTTACAGTCGCGTGCTAGGGCTTTGAGGTTGCGCAGATAATCATCTAGCGACTCCCCAGGGCGCTAGCGGTGAGTTGTGAAGATGTGTCGCACATAGACTTTGTTCACGGGCCGCACGTACAGGCGGTCGTGTATCGCGAGGGCCTCAGTGTAAGAGTCAGCTTCATCAAGTTGAGTAGAAATATGATGGCTCACCCGCGCGTGGAGAAAACTTCGTTTCTGTTCATCTGTAACGGAGGAGGTTGCCGACGCAGCCAGGTGGGCCTTGAAGCACCGAAGCCAATGCAAAAAAATTTCCTTTGCCTCTGCGGCCTGTGGATCGAGTTCCAGTCGGTCAGGTTTGAGGGCTGATTCCATAATAGTTCTTTAAGTCGATTAAATTGATGCGACCATCAATCCACTCTGAGACACGAGTTGGAGTAAACTGTGGCTTTAATCGGCTTACAACTGAGCCTGCCTGCGACTGCACGGTACTGAGGGCGGTCTCGCAGGACCACAGCACTTATACTCCCTAAAGGCGGCGGAGCCCTGTACATGCTCCTCATCTCCCCCTGTGGGCAGAGCCGCACAGTGGCTCACAGATGGGGCCCACAGGGATAATAGTAAGGTACAGTGTGAATTACCAGTTACACAATCACCACATTATTTGTTTGAAATTGGAAATCTGAGAGACAGCATGAAATACCTCCTATAACCCAAATTACTCCTTGCATCCCAAGTGAAAGACAGAAAGAAAATAGAAGTCACAAAGAAGACGAACGTTTGCCAGTAACACAGAATACACTGGTAGAGCAAAGTGAGTAAAGCTCAGATAACACTCAGTGAGTACAGACACAGGGTTGATGCAACTTCACACCCACCACGTTGATTGTAGCAGACTGGTTCATCAGTCTGAGTAGCTATAGCAGGATTACCGGTCGAGGCAAATCTAAGTAGGAGAATTGGAAATAGTTTAATAAACGTGTTGAAGTTATCTCCACGTCTGAACCTTCCTTTGTCAGAGCGCACATCAAGGAAGCAGCTTATGCTACGCCAAGAGCATAACAAGACACCCAGGACCCACACCACGTAGTGAGGCAGTTTTGCATCATGCAGGGGTTGCAGGCCGAGGTGGCCAGGCCAGGAGGAAGGACTGTGGGGTGGGATGCGGTGTCTGTGTCACAGGCCAGTTCTCCACCCCCACCCAAGTCATTGAGCCTGGAGGTGATCAGAACATTCTGTGTGCGTTGGCCCTGTTGCACACGTCGTGCTACCCCCTGTGCCTCCCTTGGCCCCATGACTTGCCCACCGTCCACCGCATCATTCTCATCGGACGAGGCTTGGTGTTCATCCTCCTCCATCAGCCCCTCCCCCCTCTGCTGTGCGATGTTGTGGAGGATGCAGCAGGCCACCACAATGTGAGTGACCCTTTCAGCATCATTCCGGAGGGCCCCTCCAGAGCAGTCCAGGCACCTGAACCGCATCTTCAGGAGTCCGAAGCACCACTCGATCACGGACCTGTCGCTGCATGGGCTTCATTGTAGGTGATCCCCATGTCGGTGTGTGGCCTTTGAATAGGCATCATCAGCCATGACTGCAGTAGATATCCCTGTCACCCAGGAGCCAACCGCCAAGATGCATCTCAAACATGTCAGGAACCATTGAATGTGCCAGGATGAATGTGTTGTCCACACTGCCCGGGCATCAGGCGCAGACGTGCATGATGCATAGAGGATGGTCACATATCAGCTGCATGTTCACCGAGCGGAACCCCTTTTGGTTTGTGTAGAGTGGCCTGTCATCTGTTGGTACTCATAAGGGGACATGCATCCAGTCAATCACCCCCTGGACCCGGGGCATGTTGGCGATGGCGGCAAACCCTGCTGGTTGGGCATCCTAATGGCCTTAGTCCACATTTAAATGGATGTATTGAGCCGACTGGGCATAAAGGGCCTCCATGACAGCACAGATGCACCTGTCCACCCAGGTCTGTGAGATCCCAGACAAATCCCCATTCGCCACCTGGAAGGATCCCACATAAAGGTTTAAGGCGTCCGTCACCTTGACGGCCACTGGGAGAGGGTGCCCTCCCCCATCCCCATGTGGTGGCAGGTGTGCCATGATTTGGCAGATATGTCACATTGTCTCCCTGCTCATCCGGAGTCTTCGACGGCATATCCAGTCAGGCAGGTCCTCGAATGACAGGCGCTGTTGGTACACACGAGGCCTCATGCGGCACCTCCTTTGCATCTTTGCACCTCCTCCTCGTTGACCTGTTGGGCAAATGGCTCTCCATCCTGGGCAGCTGTCTTCTGTTCCTCTGGGGCAGGCTTCGCTGCTGCAGCTTCTTCCTCCTTGGGCAGCACCAGCTCGTATAACTGCAAGGCATCCCCCAGGGCTGCAGCGACTAGCAGGAAGGCCACCATTGCTGCTTGAATTCCAATATCCATTGTCTGTAGGGGGTGGAAGGCATGGTAGCATGGTGCATACCCCCGTGCACAACCAGGTCCACTGGGCTGCATGGCGGCCCAGTTGGCACTGCGGGCTCTGCCCCTCATGTCCCCCCTCATCTCCACACCTCTGGCCTCCTCGCTGCTGGGTACCATGGGGCCTCTGACTTTCTTGATGTGCACTCTGACAAAGGAAGGTTCAGATGTGGAGATAACACTCAGTGAGTACAGACACAGGGTTGATGCAACATCACACCCACCGCCTGGCACCTGTCCCTGCTGCCAGTACTTCAGGTAGCACTGCCCTTGCCAGCTGTACACTCCACGGTCTCTGCCCGGCGTCCCCGTTGGGGCTATACTGGGTGTTGCCCTTGTGTGGGCCTCACAGGTGGGTGGTAAATAGGTTGGAGGGTATGACGCAGGGTGAGGTTGGGGGCTGGGGGAGGTTGGGGCACTGATACGCCTGATGGCATTCTGCAGAACCAGGAGCCAAAGTGGGTGGTCAGTGGATTGATAGCAAGGTGCCTGCCTTGCAGGGCATGGCAATGGTGGTCCACGCTTGTGCAACTCTCCAGTCCCGTTGGGGGTTACCCCAGCCACATGGTCCATTCCCCTGTCACCCCCCCGCCCCTCCCCCCCGCCCACCCAACCAGCCAGACCAGTGTCCGGCCCGACAGTCCAAGATCGCGTCTCTCCTGTTCTACCTCCTCTCTCTCCCTCTTTAGCCACGGTGCCGGTTTTACGATTTTCAAAGCACAAGAGAACCACACCATCGGGAACTCGGACCATCGGATGCGGAGAATCACGGAGTACCCTGAGATTACCGGGTCGGGGCCGCTAATGATATGCAAATGGTGTTTACTGTATGAGGGTTCTGGAATGCATTGACGCCGCAGTCGAGGTGACGGAGAATTGAGATTTTGCAACAAATCGGTGCCTGCCATTATTTTGGTGTCGCAACTGATTCCCCGCCCAATCGTGTTTCCCAATTTTGGCGTCAGCCAATGGAAAATCTCGCCCCTTGTCTTTGATTATGACAAACCAATCAATGTCATAGTCCCAGCCATTAAGTGGAGTTGGTACTCAAAGTCAAAGTTCAAGTGTGGGATTCTCTGGCCTGCAAGCTGCATGTCCCTCACTGGTGGGAGGCAGCACGCAATTCGGTGGTGGCGGAATTCTCTGCTCCTGCCGCTGACAGTGGGTTTCCCATTACAGCCACCCCATGCAGCCGGGAAACCCGCAGACAGTGGTATGATGCCAGCGGGACCAGAGAATCCAGCCACAAGCAAATGGATGGAGAATTCCGGCCTAGGTTTTACAGTTGAGAGTAGAGTTACGCTTATGTAAATGGAAGGAGATACTCAGAGGGAACATCGAGAGGAAGCCAGAAATGTTATTTGAAAGGATGTAGGAAACAAGGAGAAAAAGTTATTACTGTCATTACTTTTCATCGAATGATTATATTTTGCATAGATGTTAAGAAAAGAAAAATCTCTATTACATGTAAATTATTCTGACTGTATCGGTCACATATATTTTGGCTGTGATTACAGTAAGAATAAATATGGAAGTCAACTTGCTTAATTTTCAGTTACCGTTGATGTTGGTTTAATCAGAGTATTTTGGGAAATTATGTACGTGTACCATTTTACATTCAGCGTATGAGTTTTTTAAATAGGAAGGGAGTAATACATTGCAAAATTGGAGCATTTTGTTATACTGTCCTCTCTAATGCCCATTCCGTTGAGGAGATGGAAATAAAGTTAATCGCTAATGGAAGTCAGGTTAAGTATGTGTGATTCTTAGTCAGTGCAGGCAGCATGGTGGGGCAATGAATAGCACTGCTGTCTCACAGCGCCGAGGTCCCAGGTTCAATCCCGGCTTTGGGTCACTGTCCGTGTGCAGTTTGCACATTCTCCCCGTGTCTGCGTGGGTTTCACCCCCACAACCCAAAGATGTACAGGGTAGGTGGATTGGCCACGCTAAATTGCCCCTTAATTGGAAAAAAAATGAATTGGGTACTCTAAATTTATAAATAAACATTTTTAAAAATCTTACTCCGTGCAATACACAACAATTGGGCAGTCAGTCAGAATATTATAAATGTGAAGCACTGTTCCTCCTCTGCACTATTGTTCAGTATATTGCATCAATACACTACCTGATGTTATCATGTTGGAATCCACTTTAGAAGTTGTATAAAAATATAAATGAAGGAAAGGATGCGCAGGCCACTTCTTTGTGAATGAAGGTGAGGTGTAAATGTTGTGACGAGATAGTGAAAGAAAAGGTTCCTATTATCAATTGGAGATGTTAAAATGGCACTGGATAAAGAGGCCAAATAATATTGGACAGATAGATGGCATAGCATTTGATAAAGAGTTGCATGGATTTCAGCATGACAGTGGAAATTGAGAGTGCATATTCTTCCACCCAGTTTCAGCATGACATTGTGTCGGCTTATGACATTGGCAGCAAAGCTATATGGAATCGTGGAAGCATGTTTTGCATTTAAAACAAGTTTATATACAAGAACAAATTAGTTCTTTAGTTCTTCAATGGAGTTCTTGTTGAATCTCACTTGACATACCTTTTCAAATATTTCAAAATTATGCATTTGACAGTAACAAATTCTTTTCATATGGAAATTTTTCTCTGACAGAGCTATTTCGTAAAATTCCAGAGTGATTTGTATTATGTTGAAAAAGAGACGGATGATCAAAAGGTGATGCTACATGCATTCCAAAGTTAAATTTTCAGAAAATGATTGGATATATATTCCAGATATACTTGATTAAATATTATTTATTTAAATATTATAAATTAATATTATAATCTCTGATACCATGACTACATGAAGTGTTGGTTTCAGTTATTTATGTTAGAAACTGAACGCTGAGGGTCAATAAGAAAAGTGTTAAGATCCCACTAAAAGCGTTTGCATTAAATGTCCACCCCTTACCTTTTAGCTGATATTTGGTGCTGGGAAGTGGGGGGGGGGGGGGGGGGGGAAGTGCAGGGGCTAACTTGAATGGCAAAGTCTTATCTCACGGTGATACAGTCAGGACACGCAAGTCATTTTAACCACAGGCTAATAAATGGCTCCACAATCTCAGACCTACCACCTGAACAGGTGGCAACATGATTGGAGGAATTTAAAACACGGAGTTCCTGGAAAGTTGGAGACAGATTTGGGAGATGTCAGCACATTCAAGGACTTTGGAGAGGAATGGAAGGTTGGAGATCGGACAGTAACTGGCAAGGACAAAAGTGGGGGGGGTGTCAAAGGTTGTTTTCATTCTCTGACAAGCTCCCAGCATCGGGCACAAAACTAGCAGTTACTTGTTGCTGTTGTAGAGATTAGTTTGTTCTGGAAGTTCTGGCAAAGTTATCGATTTCAAATCAGGTGTTTACAAATCTCAGCACTTCATAATTTTTGAAGGATCACTGCAAGGGGCAGCACGGTAGCATTGTGGCTAGCACAATCGCTTAACAGCTCCAGGGTCCCAGGTTCGATTCCGGCTGGGTCACTGACTGTGCGGAGTCTGCACATCCTCCCCGTGTGTGCGTGGGTTTCCTCCGGGTGCTCCGGTTTCCTCCCACAGTCCAAAGATGTGCAGGTTAGGTGGATTGGCCATGATAAATTGCCCTTAGTGTCCAAAATTGCCCTTAGTGTTGGGTGGGGTTACTGGGTTATGGGGATAGGGTGGAGGTGTTAACCTTGGGCAGGGTGCTCTTTCCAGGAGCCGGTGCAGACTCGATGGGCCGAATGGCCTCCTTCTGCACTGTAAATTCTATGATATGTTTAAGTTGGCTTATTTGTTTGTGGAATTCCTGTACATTTGATGTTTGGAATTATTCATTAGATATTGCTGCAGCTTCACAACATATAGGTATATATTCTCCTTTAGAAAATAATATTGAAGTTCACTGGGTCACAATTTGTACCTATCCATCAAACCGATGGATGCAGCTACATCTTTTCTGTTGGCATTTATGAATAATGCTTGGAAGAGTCAGAGACCATCAAATCAGTGCAAATTCGAGGCAGCACGGTAGCACAGTGGTTATCACAGTTGCTTCACAGCTCCAGGGTCCCAGGTTCGATTCCGGCTTGGATCACTTTCTGTGTGGAGTTTGCATTTTCTCCCCGTGTCTGCGTGGATTTCCGGTTTTCTCCCACAGTCAAAAGATGTGCAGGTTAAGTGGATTGACCACGCTAAATTGCCCTTAGTGTCCAAAAAAAAAGGTTAGGTGGCGTTACTGGATTACGGGGATAGGTTGGAAGTGTGGACTTAAATGCGGTGCTCTTTCCAAGGGCCGGTGCAGACTCGATGGGCCGAATGGCCTCCTTCTGCACTGTAAAATTCTATATCTGTTTGATTGCCACAGGTTATGAAGTGAATGTAAATATCTGTATCGGAAAAATTGTACAAGAAATCACTGTTCATATTGTTTAAAAACCTGAGTCAGCCTGAGGGAGATTGAGAATGGGATTTTCCAGCTTTGCCTGCCAACCGGATTGTCCAGACCTGCCAAAAGTCAATGGGCTGCACCACCACATTTCCCATGACGCGTCTCACCATGATGGGGCTGGAAAATCCCAGCCCTAATCTTGCTTTGTGCTCCATGATAAATAATGCAATGTTTTTGGGATACAAGTGGGTCCACCTGTAAAATAAGTTTGGATTCACACAACATAGAAATTAGGAGTTGATTACCCACATCTCCTGAAACTCCTTACCTGCTTCAACGCAATTGGCCTATAATCCCAGAAAAATATAGTGCAGAAAACACCATTCGGCCCATCGAGTGTGCACCACTGCATGAAAGGCACCTGATCTGTCAATCCTAATCCCATTTGCCGGGCGCTTGGCCCATAGCTTTGAATGTTGTGATGTGCCAAGTGCTCATCCAGTTACCTTTTAAAGGATGTGAGGCAACGCACCTCCAACACCCTTCCAGGCAGTGCATTCCAGACCCTTTGGGTAAAAAGATTTTTCCTCAAATCCCCCTTGAACTTCCCGCCCCTCACCTTGAACTTGCGTCCCCTTGTAACCGACCCTTCAACTAAGGGGAAAAGCTGTTCCCTATCCACCCTCTCCATGCCCCTAATAATCTTGCACACCTCGATCAGGTTGCCCCTCAGTCTTCTCTGCTCCATAATAACTTGATGGCATATTTTCATCCAGGTAGAGCTAATGTAATGCATTTAAATAAACTGCATTTGGGTTCAAGAAATGTTATCAAATCTTTTCCTCTTGTACACCTCAGAACAAGAAATTGCCAACAGTAAAAGGTGGAACAACAATTTACATTGCATGAGAAGAGAGTGCAGATTGATTGCCAAGAGGACTCTGATTGGTGGAGTGGTTGCCACGGAAAATGTAGCACGTAACTGCTTAGTTCAAATTCAAAGCGAGCAAGTGGACACTGATTGGTCAAGGTGTTGCCCTGAGGAATGAACCAGTGAATGGCTGTTCCCTAAGCTTTTGTTTAGTTGAAAAAGACACAACAGGTGGACAGGCTCCTTCTGCTATTGGCATTTCAAAGACGTGATTCAGATGTCTCACTCACTGAAGTGGAGCTCTACAATTGGTCCAGTGAGGGTTTCAAGAGTAATTGTAGTATGCTGCTTGCTGCACACCACTGCACACGGTAGGGACCTCCAAACTGATGATGACGAGGCCATGGGCAAAACTGCTACCTCTGAGGAAGACAAATAAATAAATTAGAAGCAGGAGTCTGCCACCCTGCCATTCAATAAGATCATGGTTGATCTGATTCTAATCACCATTCTACATTCTTGTCTACCCCTTGTATCCTTTCACGTCTTTCTTATCAAGAATCTTTCACCCCCTTTCTTATCAAGAATCTATCTCACTTCACCTTAAAAATATTCAAAGACTCTGCTTCATCTGCCTTTTGAGGAAGAGAGTTCCAAAGACTCACTACCCTCTAAGAGAAACAAATTCTCCTCATCTGTCTTTAATGAGCGATGCCTTCTTTCTAAAATGTGATCCCTCATTCTAGATTCTCCCACAAGGGGAAACATCCTATCCACATCCAACCTGTCAATCCCCCCCCCCCCCTCCCAAAGTTCTTATAAGTTTCAAAAAGAGGAGAAGGAGGAGATGGAAGAGGAAGAGGATGTTGTAGAGGCGGTGAAGAGGCGGTGGAGGAGGAAGAGGAGAAGGAGAAGTTGGAAGAGGAGGAGGAGGAAGAAGAGGAAGCCCCTGGACATTCTTTGAATTCCAAAGCGGATGAGGATGAGGAGTCCACCAATAGCAGAGCAGCAGGGAGACATGGCCATGTAGGACTGACACCATATAGAAGGGAATCATTGCCAGACAGATTCCCATTGAAACTAGATTTTCATGACGTCCACCTATATAATATTGAGTCCCTGGTGACATACTTCTACATAAAGATCATTGTAAACTGACACCCCAACCTCAAGGGTCTGGCCATCCCCAACTACAGAATGAATGAAGTTCAAAGAGTTTGACTCAGTCACATTCATATGACTGCTACCCTCTCCGCCATACACATGGGTATCATCATGTTTCAAACACACAAGGTGTTAAGGCCATGCCACCTGCCCCCTTCACACAAATGCCATTGACTGTAAATGAGGCACCCATGCTACCAACTCGACCATAATCAAACCATGCCCAATATTCAAAAATTGATACAACCCTGTGCGCGCTGATATGAGTGTCTTATAAATGAAGATATGATATATTATGCATGACAATGGCACAACTGAGTCATTGCAACTGTTTGACAGAACTCTCACAACATCCATTCCGCTTAATGGCCCTGTTTAAGAACCGGGTGCGACAAAAATAATTCCATATATGCTCTTCAAACTCCATGAATCACATCTTGTTACAGCTGGAATGCCAACACAGCCACTGCAGTGGGCACAGCAGGTGAATGATATTACCTGGATCATACATGGTGTACCGAGCTGCGATGCCCGCATCTAGGTCACATCCAAGGCAGTAAATGGTCAGTCACATTGGTGTGAGCCTGGAGTCCTATGCAAGCTTGACCAGGCTAGGAGAGAAGACTTCATTCTTTGATGGATATTAATTAACTTGTTTTTTAAAATAACAAACTAACAGTGGGTGGTCACTTTTACTGTCAGCGATTTGCTTTATATTTTCCATTTAAAAGCTGAATTTAAATTCTCAAACTACCACAGTGGAATTTGAACTCTATCCTCTTCTCTGCTGAGGCAGTCCCTCAGGGTTGAGGAAGACTTTCTTTCACTCTGGTTCAATGAGTTCTGAGATGGTCCTGTATGCGATCTGCACATCCTGCCACATGTGGGGTAGGTCGTGTTTGAAGGTATGGATACCTCTGTTGCCTGGAGGTTAGTGCACTTCCTCAGATGTCTTGACTTTGTCTCCACACATTCCAAAGAAATTTCTCAATACATTCAGTGCCTAGCTTCGCGAATGAACCTTCTCCATTTTGGGTGATTGCAAGCAGGGTCTCATGTGAGCCAGCGGGTAGGTTTGCATCCCTGAAGCATTTCTGCTGTCCTACTGGGAACCTCTGGATCATTCTGAATAGAGGCGTTGCTTCGGAAGTCTGATGTCAGGCATGCAAAGGATACATCCTGCTCAACAGAGTTGGTTTTGAGAGATTAGTGCATCGATGCTGGACAAACTGGCTTGGGAAAGAATGTCACTTTTAAACCACCTTCCTCGTAATTAGGTCTGAAGGTTTTTGCAAAGGCACCACTTGTAGAAATTTCCCAGTGCCTTGAGGCAGCTGCTGCAGGTTGTCCTCCAGTGCACATCAGACCTCGGGAATCACTGCAGTCCAGTAAACCATGATTTCAGTCTCGGGTTCAAGATCCTGCTCCTTTAAGACTCTTGTCCTCAGTCATCCAAAGATTTAGCGAGCACACCTTTGACGATGATGAATTTTATTGTCCAAGACTGCCTTTGTCAGGCGGAGATTCCCAAGATGTGGGAAATGTTCCTTATATTACAGGATTCACCATTGATTTGTCAACGGGGGAGCTGTTTTATTGTGGGACTTGGAAGAGGACCTTCGTTTTCACAGTGTTAAGTGAAAGGCCCGTTTTCCCGCAAGCTTCGGAGAAGGGGTTGACAATGACCTGGAGCTCAGTTTCTGAGTGAGCGCACACACAAGAGTCATTTGTGTAATGTCGCTCTATGACTGAGGTTGGAGTGATTTTGATTTTGTACTAAAGGTGGCGTGGGTTGAACAGTTTTTGATCTGTTCTGGAAATGATCTCCACGCATGTGGGTATTTTGATAGAGATGAGGTGTCATTGGCAGTGAGAAAATGGAAAAGGTGCTTTGTTTGACCACAGTCTTCACTGAACTAGTCTGTGGTGCTTCCGTTGTTGAGATCCCCACCTTGCATGTCATCGTGGAGCATGCGGAGGGTTGGACATATTTTTGAGGGCAGCCAAAGTTGAGAAGGATATCGATAATACTTTGCGGTTGACAGAATTAAATACTTTTGTGAGGTAGGGAAAGGCCATGCATAGAGGTTGTTGCTGCCCCGTGAGCTATTTTTGAATTTGTCACACAGTGAAGATCACGTCTGTGGTGCCTGTGAATGGGAATACAGAGACATTCCTCACCACGAAAGAGAAAATGCTGGAAAATCTCAGCAAGTCTGGCAGCATCTGTAGGGAGAGAAAAGAGCTAAGGTTTCGAGTCCAATGACTCTTTGCCAAAGCCCATTGTGTGTATGCATTCTGCACCACTGTGTGTATGCATTACAGTCTAGTCATAACTGTTTCGTGAGCAGCTACATTAACTGCTGACACATACAAGCCTCAATCAATGCTGAAGAAGAGACATGTCCAGGTTTCGTAACTTACCTGGAGCATGCAGATAGGATCATTCTCTTGGACCTCTGCATCTATAAATCAAGTTATCAACATGCCAGAATACAGCAGGTCATTGAACCTTTTGCAACACTGAACACTGAATCCATGACCTCTGGTGGTCTCCTGTGGCATTCACCGCAGCTAAAAGTTGTACCCCACTTTCTGTCTTGTGCTAGCTGGGTTCCAATAATCAGGAGGGAGTATGACTGTTCCTCTCCGCTAGGTCTCCTTAACCAAGACCTGCAGGTTCTGAACTGAGAATTATCTCACGGTTCCTCTGTGAGACATTACAGCTTGGTATAGCAACTGCTCGGCCCAAGATCGCAAGAAACTGCAGAGTGTGGTTAACTCAACCCAATGCATTACACAAGGTTGCCATCCTCCCATTAAGGCTTCTTCCCCACAGCTACAAGACTCCTCACTGACTCTCCCTTGGACTGATCTGTTCTCTGTAAGAACACTATTCACAACACCCTATGCTGCTTTTGTTTGGCCCTTGTTGCGCACTGTAACTCATCACTATTTGTTGATGTACCATTTATCAATGTCAATTTTTCTTTTGTCCACTATGTACATTCCCTTGGCCGCAGAAAAATACTTTCTACTGTACTTCGGTACATGTGACAATAAATATCAATCAATCTATTAATGAGAGGTGAAAATAGTTATGAGCAATTCGGAATACATTGCTCTCATTCAGTTTTTTATGCTTACATGCACTAAAAATTTTCACAATTGCATCAATGAATACGGCTAACAGGGTGGTGGAGAGCATATGTCTTCAGGCATATGCTTAGTACCATCGATGTTATGACTGTGATTAAAAGGCGGAAGTTGTGCTTAACAACCATTGACAGCTCTACTGTTTCACCCTCTCTTCGTCAGACTGTTATTCCATCACAGTGCGCAGATGGCAGTGGCCTGTTATAGGTCCACATTATGGGTGTATCCTGATAGATGGGTGGCAAGAGGACAATTGGATGGGATAAAGAGCATGGCATTGTTCATCATGTATTCACTGAGTCTAGGCAGATAACAACATCACTGCGCATTGTCTGCACAAGGTAGTGGTGGCAAGGTGATGCCATCTCCATGACTGTGTCTTTGAATTCCACTGAGTACATTTTGCAGCAGCGATGACAGTTCCCCCATAGGGAAAGCCCATGATAGACATCCATTCCAACGGCAGCTAACCGTTAAACAAGATTGCAGATTTAACAATTACCTGATAACCCTGTTGCCAATCGGCATCGGAGTCGCCAATTACGTTGCCAATTAATAATGTTGCCCTTTAGAGTCGCCAGGTATCAAATGATACCACCACAAGGCTTTACCGGATATCAATCAAGGGATCACACAACCAGTTAGTCAGTTCAAGTTCAAAGGTGGTTTATTGACACACAAGGATTACTTTGACATGCAACACAAACCACTACAAGTTAAACTACACCTAACAACTGCAATAACCTATACTTAACTTCAGGGCAACCGGCTCTATGCAGCTGGACAAGGCCTTTGTCTGGATCTTGTGGGCTGGGTGGAAGAAGTGGCTCTGTTCTGCTAGGCTCATCTGTCTGGTAGCGATCATTGGTCTTGAACTTGTCTGTCTGGTCGTTTGGCTGCACTTGGGTTGGCATAGGCCGGATCCAAAAGAGGCTGGCACAGGCCGGATCCAAGAGAGACCGAGAACATGGCTGTGTCTCTTCTTATGCCTCTGGGATTTCGCACTCTTTGGGGCAGTCCTTAACTTGAACCCAATAATTTGACAGGCTTTGATCACTGCCTTCGATTTTGGCCATTAAAGGAGCGGATGCCTTGATGGCTGGGCGTGTCCTTTGTGGTCATTGACCTTGGCTGTTTGGGCTCCCTGAGTAAAGGGAGTGACGTTGATCAGTCTGTGGCTGTATCGGTTTCTTGAGTGCAGTCCTATTGTTCTGGGGAAATGGGCCATTAGAATGCAAACAAGTGGGGGTTTTGATCGTGTCTATCTGGGTTGCAAATACACACACAAGTTCTGACTCTGTCTGAGTCCTGGGTTGGCCATAATTCCCATGGTCCTTTGCAGGTGGCCATCTGAGATGGCTACAACCCAAAGGTGTTTTCTCCAATTTTCAGTAAGTACAGCATTGAGGATCAACTTCTCAAACAAATCTATCAAAAGGGGCACTTTGTTTTCAGAATTTAAAGTGCAGAAGAGGTCATTCGGCCCATCGAGTATGCACCGACCCTTGGAAAGAGCACCCCGCCCAAGCCCAGACCTCCACCCAATCCCCATAACCCAGTAACCCCACCCAACCTTAAAAGGCGATTTAGCATGGCCAATCACACCTAAGCTGACCATCTTTTCATATGCATACGAATTGCCCAACTCACGTCAGGCCTGCCTCTCACTTCTCACTACTTCTGAGGTACTGCCCCTCCTCTACTTTTCTCACCCAGCCAAACCTTGAATCTGGCCCACTCCCCTCCATACCAGCCTCCTTTACACAATCCCTGGCTGAAAATTGCAAGTGTGCGCAAACATTTTTAAATGTCTTGTTCGTGGGCTCAGGAATTCTCCAAACTCTGCGCAGTCCACCCAGGAATGAAATTTTGGCTTGATATGTTTGATTCTTAAGGTCCCCAGGGAAACTAAGGCAATACATGCTGGCAGTGAGAATAAATCTAAAAAATACATTTTTAACGTTGCAATGTGCCTTTAAGGGAGAGCAGAATGTCATGTCACAAATGGTAATTAAACGTGAACATGTATTGTAAATAGCCATACTTCTTTGGAAGGGACGCATTTCTTTTTAAAAAGAAAAGGGGATGTTGTAACTTGCCTTTAAGGGATAGCAGCATGCCATCACTTGACATGAAGTGTGTCAGTCTCAGTTTCACCTTGGCCTGTGAGCAGAACACAGGATTCACACTGCTGCTGATTTCTTTGAGCTTTCCATCTGTGTACATCCTGTTCTTATATGCGGAGTCTTAATAAATGAACCCACAACATGTCCACACAATCCCTTACGAGTGACCGGTGTCCTTATATCATTATAAAAACACGACAGCTAGCTCCAACAATAACATAACAAAATAAGTTACTGAAAACTTGTGTATCTTGCTGGTGTTGGAACTTGGAAGTTGTCCAATTGTTATTCCAGGAGCACAATGAATTTGATTAAAATGACTAAAGCATTAGTTCTGCACATTAAGTTTTTTTTAAAGATTGATTGCATTAAAAATGAATAATAGACCTGAAAAAGAAGATTTGGATTTAATTACTGCTGCACCTTTTATTGATCTTAAGTTGAGCGAAAAATATTACAGCATTCAACTGTGAAGCAGACAGAAGAGAGAACCATTACTGTTAAACAAGGCACCAAGTCAAACTGTTCACTTCTCTGTGGGGAAGTCAGGGGAGGGTAGGGACTTACATTATTGGGATATGCAGATTCATAATGAACTAAAATATTTATCAGAGTGCTGGAGAGGCTGGGAATGGGAAGAAGGTGGCTTAGTGGCAATGTCACTGGCCACGTAAGGTTCAAATCCCACCATGGTAGCTGCTGGAATTTAAATTTAATTAAAAAATGGGGAATTGAAAGCGAGCTGACATTTGTCACAAGAAAAAAAACTGATTCACTAACTTTAAGAAAGAAAGTCTGTCATCCTTCCCTGGATCTGGCCTAGGCGCGACTCCAAATCCACAGCGCTGTGGTTAATCCTCTGAAATGGCCCAACAAGTCACTCAGGTCTGTAATGTTCTTTGATTGGGCTGATGTGAACAAAGAACATTAGATTTTGTTTCATAAACAAAGGTATTTATTACTAACACTACATTAACAAATGTCTAAAATGTCTAAGATGAATACAATTGGAAATAAATGTCTAACACTAACTTACACTAAGATACAACAGAGCTGCTCGAATCAGCGACTGCTATAACTCCTTACAAACACCTTCTGAAGGAACACTTGGTGCATCCCCGGTCCTGGGACTCCGTATGCACCCCACCTCCTGGTTGGATGGTAGAACTACAACAGTAAAACATATAACTTATAATACACATGCAGGTCATAGATCATAGAATTTACAGTAATGATGAACTACTCATATTTTATACAGATGATAGTCTACTTATCGTCACAAGGTCAAGTGTGATTAGGAATGGACAACCAATGCTAGCCTTGCCAATGTGGCACCCACATCCAATTAAATAATACATTTTTTAAAATGGGAGTAAAACTTGGGTCGTTATTAAAAATGATGGATCAGCTTGTTGGGCTGAATGGCCTGCTCTTGATTTTATACAAAGCATCTTTATGTTATTCCCTGTGTATTTTTTGGTTGACAATATAAGCCTGGAATATAACTCTGGAATATGTCAGCTGTGGCTCACTGATAGCAGTCTTAACTCTAATACCGTGGGTTCTAGTCCCACTTCAGAGGCTTACACAAAGAAGCAAGGCTGAATGGAGTAATGAGGGTGCAATTGAGCTGACTTAATGTCTGCCAATCGATCTATCTGTGGTAGGCTATATTAGGGGTATCACGGTACCTAGGTGGGATGTACCTTATACTGTAGTATGAGTAGTAGAACCTGCCTGCTGGTTCCGCCCAGCATGCAGAGTATAAGAGTCTGTGTTTCACCCACAGCAGTCATTCTGTACCGGAGCTGCTGGGGTAACTACTTGTTCATTAAAGCCTTCAATTGGACTACAATCTCGCTTCAGTAGTGATTGATCGTGCATCAATTTAATGAACAATATTGAAGAATGGCTGCTCTCCGCATCAAGCCAGTGTCTACAAATCAACCCCCACGTGACAAATGCAGCAGCAGCTTTTAAACATTGGCTGGCATGTTTCAACGGGTACATCAGGACGGCCCCGACTACCCCCACGGAGGAACAGAAAATACAAGTCCTCCACTCAAGGGTGAGCCCAGAAACCTACACGCTTATCGAAGACGCGGACGGATTCGAGGACGCAATGACTTTGTTAAAAGGGCACTACGTCCGCACCGTGAATCAGACATAGGCTCGGCATCTTTTAGCTACCAGACGGCAGATCCCAGGGGAATCACTGGACGATTTTTACCACGCAATGTTAGTTTTAGGTAGAAACTGTAACTGTCCACAAGACTCAGCCAATGACCACACCAAACTCTTAATACGGGATGCGTTTGTTGCGGTCATACTGTCCTCTAAATTCCGCCGGTGGCTGCTGGAAAATGACACTCTAGAGCTTAAAGAGGCACGGAAACTTGCGCACTCGCTAGATTTAGCCTTCCACAAAGCCCAGGCCTACATTCCCGACTGCGTGGTATCCGCATGGACAGGGTGGACCCCACCCGCGGCCGATTCCAAAGCACCCCTATATTCCCCAGCACCTTGTGCAGTGCGGCAGCCAGGAAACCCCGGCGAGGTGGGGCCAGATGCTATTTTTGCGGGCAAAACAAACACCCCGGCAACGCTCCCCGGCCCGATCCGCAATCTGCAAGGGCTGCGGGAAGAAGGGGCATCTCGTGGCAGCATGCCAGGCCCGGTCGACTGCCGCTGTCTCCACAGGTGAACCGGGCCCGCTGCCATTCCTCTCCTCACAGGCCATGTGCGATTCATGGGGGCAGCCACCTTGGATGATGATGCGCAATCAGTAACTATTGAAACAAGGATGTAGTCCGAATTGAAGGCTTTAATCAACAAGATGTTTCTCCAGCAGCTCGAGTACAGAAAGAGGCTGGCTGCTGGCAAACACGGGTTCTTATACCCTGCCTCACTGGGGGGCATCTAGTCCTCTAGGCGGCGCAGGTGAGGGGGTTGGTGGGCCAGGGAAGGGAGCACCTGCAGGGTGCAGTTGCGGTTGAGGGGGTCCCGCCATAGCCTGTGGGGAAAAGGGTGTCCAGGGAAGGGGGCTATGGTAAGAGGTGCTGGCGGGAGGGGGGGGGGGGGGGGGGGGGGGCTGGTGACCAGGGCAATCCGGTGGTGGAGGGGATCCGGTGGGCGCCAGGACCCGTAGAGAGACCGTGTCTTGTCGGCCTTCGGGGTACTCCACATATGCATATTGCGGGTTAGCGTGGAGCAGCTGGACCCTCTTGACCAATGGGTACGATTTGTGCGCCCACACGTGTTTCCGGAGCAGGATGGGCCCTGGGACTGCCAGCCAGCTCGGGAGCGAGGTCCCTGAGGAAAACTTCCTGGGGAAGACAAGGAGACGTTCGTGAGGTGTTTGATTAGTAGAAGTGCAGAGTAGAGACCGGATGGAGTGGAGGGCATCTGGGAGGACCTCCTGCCAGCGGGAGGCGGAGATTTCTGGACCGTAGGGCCAGTAGGATGGTTTTCCAGACCGTACCATTCTCCCTCTCGACCTGTCCGTTACCCCGGGGGTTATAACTGGTCGTCCTGCTTGAGGCAATGCCCTTGCTGAGCAGGAATTGACGCAGTTTGTCGCTCATGAAGGAGGACCCCCCATCACTGTGTATGTAGGCGGGGAATCCGAACAGGGAGAAAATGGTGTGGAGGGCTTTTATGATGGTGGTTGTGGTCATGTCGGGGCAGGGGATGGCGAAGGGGAAGCGGGAGTACTCGTCAATCACGTTGAGGAAGTACGTGTTGTTGTTGGTAGAGGGGAGGGGACCTTTGAAGTCCATGCTGAGACGTTCAAAGGGACGGGAAGCCTTTATCAGATGTGCTTTTTCGGGGCGGTAGAAGTACGCCTTGCACTCAGCGCAGATGTGGCAGTTTCTGGTGACTGTCCCGACCTCCTCGATGGAGTAGGGCAGGTTGCGGGTCTTCACGAAATGGAAGACGCGAGTGACCCCCGGTGGCAGAGGTCCTCGTGTAGGGCTCGGAGGCGGTCCACTTGCGCGTTGGCACAGGTGCCGTGGGATAGGGCATCAGGAGGCTCGTTTAGCTTCCTAGGACGATACAAGATGTCACAGTTGTAGGTGGATAACTCGATCCTCCACCGCAAGATCTTGTCGTTTTTTATCTTGCCCCATTGTGCGTTGTCGAACATGAAAGCTACCGACTGTTGGTCTGTGAGGAGGGTAAACCTCCTGCCGGCCAGGTAATGCCTCCAATGTCGTACAGCTTCTACTATGGCCTGTGTGTCCTTCTCGACCGAGGAGTTGCGGATTTTGGAAGCATGGAGTGTGCGCGAGAAGAAGGCCTCGGGCCTGCCAGCTTGGTTGAGGGTGGCTGCCAGACCTATGTCAGACGCGTCGCTCTCGACCTGGAAGGGGAGGGACTCGTCGATGGCACGTATCGTGGCCGTTGCGATATCCGCTTTGATGCGGATGAAGGCCTGGCGGGCCTCCGTCAACAGGGGGAAAGTGGTAGTTTGTATGAGGGGACGGGCTTTGTCGGCGTAGTTGGGAACCCACTGAGCGTAGTAGGAGAAGAACCCGAGGCAGCGCTTCAGGGTCTTGGAGCAGTGAGGGAGGGGGAGTTCCATCAGGGGGCGCATGCGTTCCGGGTCGGGGCCTATCACTCCATTTCGCACCAGGTAGCTGAGGATGGCTAGGCGGTCGGTGCTGAACACGCATTTTGCTTTGTTATCGGTCAAATGCAGGAGTTTTGCGGTTTGGAGGAATTTGCGGAGGTTAGTGTCGTGGTCCTGCTGATTGTGGCCGCAGATGGTGACATTATCGAGATACGGCAAAGTTGCCCGTAAACCGTATTGGTCGACCATTCGGTCCATCTCTCGTTGGAAGACTGAGACCCCGTTTGTGACACCGAAGGGAACCCTTAAAAAGTGGTACAGCCGCCTGTCCTCCTCGAACGCAGTGTACTTGCGATCGCTCGCACGGATGGGGAGCTGGTGGTAGGCAGACTTCAGGCCTACCGTGGAGAAGACCTTGTACTGCGCGATCCTGTTGACCAGGTCGGATATACGGGGGAGAGGGTACACGTCCAGCTGCGTAAACCTGTTGATGGTCTGACCGTAGTCTATGACCATCCTTTTCTTCTCCTCGGTCTTTACCACCAGAACCCGTGCTCGCCAGGGGCTGTTACTAGCCTCGATGACCCCTTCCTTCAGAAGCTGCTGGATCTCGAACCTGATGAAGACCCTGTCCTGGGCACTGTATCGTCTGCTCCTGGTGGCGACAGGTTTGCAATCCGGGATGAGGTTTGCAAACAGGGACGGGGGATCGATTTTGAGGGTCGTGAGGCTGCAGACAGTGAGGGGAGGTATAGGGCCGCCGAATTTAAATGTTAGACTCTGGAGGTTACACTGGAAGTCTAACCCCAGGAGTGCAACCACGCAGAGGTGGGGGAGGACGTAGAGCCTGAAATTTTTCAACTCCCTCCCCTGGACTGTGAGGTTCGCTACACAATACCCCTTTATCTCAACCGAATGGGAGCCAGAGGCCAGGGAGATTTTTTGATTGTCGGGATGGACAGGAAGAAAACAGCGTCTTACCGTGTCAGGGTGTATGAAACTCTCCGTGCTCCAGAGTCCAGCAGACAGGACGTTTCGAGCTCGTTGCTCAGGACCTTCGTCATCGCCGTAGAGAGGGTGCGGGGTCGAGACTAGTCCAAGGTGACTGATGTGAGTCGTGGCAGAAGATCAGAGTCGACATCGGGCGGTGCGTAGTCACCCGCGCCGGGGTCCTCAGAGCCAGTCCAAGATGGCGGCGCCCACTGGTCGCACATGGCCGGGGATGGACAAAGTGGCGGCACCCGTCCCCCGCACGTGACGTCGGAAGCACAAGATGGCGGCGCCCAGAGGCCGCACGTGGCGTTGGGGGATGGGGACGGAGATGTTCGCGGGCCGCACAGGGCCCTCAGAGAGAGACGGGGTGCCTTGGCTTGGCAGTCCAACATAAAATGGCCCTTCTTACCGCAGCCCTTGCACGTTGCCGATCGGGCTGTCGGGGGTGTTTTGCCTGTCCACAAAAATAGTAACGGGGCCCAGCGGGGTTTCCAGTGCGTCTTGCAGCACAGGCCTGAGGCGATTCAGATTTCATAGGGGAAGATGAATTTCATGCTGCCCAGGGGGCAGCCGCGCGGTCGGGGGCGTATGAACGGGCGTTTCTGTACGCAACATCTAGAGAGTTCGCGAGGGCCAATGCTTGAACGTAGCTGTTGCGTTAGCTGCGTGGGGGCTGCGTCTTAGACACTCCGGCTTGATACGGAGCTCCATCCTTTAAAATCTTGTTGATTAAATTGATGCGCGATCAATAACTACTGAAATGAAGGAGTAGTCCGAATTGAAGGCTTTAATCAACAAGATGTTGCCCCAGCAGCTCGAGTACAGAAAGAGGCCGGCTGCTGGGAAATACGGGTTCTTATACCCCGCCTCACTGGGCGCAGCTACCTTACATTCCGACCAATGAAATGCAAACACTTGGGCCAATGAGCAGTGAGCCTTCTCCACCAATGGTAGCTCACACTCCCAGGTACCATAGTACCTCTCGTCATACTACCACAGATGACGTCTCAGGACCCCGAGTTGGCTGGCCATGTATCGCTTGATGACTTCCAACAGCCGGCCATGTGCGATTCATGGGGGAAGCCATCTTGGATGATGTCTCAGGACCCCGACTCGGTGGCCGTGTATCGCCCGATGAGATCTCTCAGCTTCTGCCACAACTTGCCTCAGTGACACTGCACCAGTCTCGGCCCCGAATGCTTTAATCCGCTACGACGTCGGTGTGGTAGTTGGTATTAGGGGTATTACGGTACCCAGGTTGATGGTATAAGACCATTGGTGTGGGAGGTACCTGAGACAGCAATATCATTGGTGAAGCCTGCCTGCTGGTTCCGCCCAGTAAGGCGGAGTATAAGAGCCTGTGTCTCCCTAGCAACTGCATTCTGTACCTGCGCTGCTGGGGGAAACATCTTGTCCAATAAAGCCTTTAATCGTCATCCAATCTCGTTTCTGGAGTAATTGATCGAGCATCAGTCCGTACTCATCAACGGGCACAAGACATCCTGCTTGATCGACTCTGGGAGCACGGAGAGCTTCATCCATCCCAATATAGTAAGACACTGCTCCCTCGCTGTACACCTGATTAAACAAAAGATCTCCATGGCCTCTGCGTCCTACTCTGTGGAGATCCGGGGGTACTGCATAGCCAACCTCATGGTCCAGGGCATGGAGTTCAATAACTTCCGACTCTACTTCCTCCCCCATCTCTGCGCTGCCACACTCCTGGGACTGGACTTCCAGTGTAACCTGCAAAGTTTAACGTTCAAATTCGGCAGCCCCATACCCCCCCCCATCACTGTCTGCGGCCTCGCGACCCTCAAGATCGACCCGCCTTCCCTGTTTGCAAATCTTACCTGCGATTGCAAACCCCTCGCCACCAGGAGCAGATGGTACAGTGCCCAGGACCTTAGGACATTAGGTCGGAAGTCCAATGGTTACTAAAGGAAGGCATTATCGAGGCCAGCAACAGCCCCTGGAGAGCTCATGTGGTGGTTGTAAAGACCGGGGAGCAACATAGGATGGTCATAGACTTCAATCAGACCATCAACAGGTATACACAGCTCGATGCGTACCCTCTCCCCTGCATATCCGAAATGGTCAACCAGATAGTGCACCTTAAATCAGCCTACCACCAGCTCCCCATTTGCTCGGACAACCGCAAGTACTCTGATTCGAAGCAGATGGGCGGCTCTACTACTTTCTAAGGATTCCCTTTGGTGTCGCAAATGGGGTTTCGGTCTTCCAACGGGAGATGGAGCGAATGGTTGACCAGTACGGTCTGCGGGACACGTTTCCGTACCTCGACAATGTAACCATCTGCTGCCATGACCAGCAGGAGCACGACACCAACCTTCGCAAATTTCCTCCATACCGCAAAAAATCTTAACTTAACATATAACAAGGACAAATGCATGTTTAGCACCGATCGCCTAGCCATCCTCGGCTACGTAGTGCATGATGGAGTCATAGGTCCAGATCCCGAATGCATGCGCCCCCTCATGGAGTTTCCCCTCCCCCACTGCCCCAAGGTCCTGAAACGTTGCCTGTGCTTCTTTTCTTATTACGCCCAGTGGGTCCCCAATTATGTGGACAAGGCCCGCCCACTAATCCAGTCCACGGTTTTTCCCCTATCGGTAGAGGCCCGTCAGGTTTTCAGTCGCATCAAAGCAGACATCGTCAGGGTGACGATGCACGCAATCGATGAGTCCCTCCCCTTCCAGGTCGAGAGCGACGCATCAGACGTAGCTCTGGCTGCCACACTCAAACAGGAGGGCAGACCCGTGGCCTTCTTTTCACGCACCCTCTACACCGCCATTCCTCTGTCGAGAAGGAGGCCCAAGCCATCGTCGAAGATGTGCAGCATTGGAGGCATTACCTGGCCATCAGGAGATTAACTCTCCTCACTGACCAACGGTTGGTAGCCTTCATGTTTGACAATGCACAGAGGGGCAAAATTAAGAATGATAAGATCTAATTGTGGAGGATCGAGCTCTCCACCTATAATTACGAGATCTTGTATCGTCCCGGGAAGCTCAACGAGCCTCCTGATGCCCTGTCCCGTGGCACTTGTGCCAGTGTACAAGTAGACCGACTCTGGACCCTCCACGACAACCCGGTTCTTCCACTTTGTTAAAACCCGCAATCTGCCCGACTCCATCGAGGAGGTCAGGGCCGTAACCAGAAACTGCCAAATCTGCGCGGAGTGCAAGCCGCTCTTCTACAGGCCAGAGAAAGCGCACCAGGTGAAGGCTTCCCACCCCTTTGAACGCCTCAGCGTGGATTTCAAATGGCCCCTTCCCTCCACCGACCGCACCACATATTTCTTAAACATGATTGATGAGTACTCCCGGTTCCCTTTCGCCATCCCCTGTCCCGACAGGACGGCTGCCACCATCATTAAAGCCCTCCACAGCATCTTTACCCTGTTCAGTTTCCCCACCTACATCCATAGCGATAGGTGGTCCTCCTTCATGAGTGACGAGCTGCGTCACTTCCTGCTCAGCAAGGGCATTGCCTCCAGCAGGACGACCAGTTACAACCCCCGGGGAAACGGGCAGGTAGAGAGGGAAAACGGAACGGTCTGGAAGGACGTCCTACTGGCACTACGGTCCAAGATTCTCCCAGTGTCCCGATGGCAGGAGGTCCTCCCCGATGCACTTCACTCCATCCGATCACTACTGTGCACTACTACCCATGAAACACCTCATGAACGTCTCCTTGCCTTCCCTCGGAAGTCCTCCTTCATATAGGCAGCACGGTAGCATGGTGGTTAGCATCAATGCTTCACAGCTCCAGGGTCCCCGGTTCGATTCCCGGCTGGGTCACTGTCTGTGCGGAGTCTGCACGCCCTCCCCGTGTGTGCGTGGGTTTCCTCCGGGTGCTCCGGTTTCCTCCCACAGTCCAAAGATGTGCGGGTTAGGTGGATTGGCCAGGCTAAATTGCCCTTAGTGTCCTAAAAAAAAACATAATGTTAATGGGGGTTGTTGGGTTACTGGTGTAGGGTGGATACGTGGGTTTGAGTAGGGTGATCATTGCTCAGCACAACATTGAAGGCCGAAGGGCCTGTTCTGTGCTGTACTGTTCTAATTCTAATTCTAATTCCTCCTTGGGGAACTCGCTCCCAACATGGCTGGCAACCCCTGGACCCGTCCTACACCGCAAACACGTAAGGGCCCACAAGTTGGACCCACTGGTCGAGAGGGTACATCTCCTCCATGCTGACCCCAGTACGCCTATCTGGTGCACCCCGATGGCTGACAAGACACCGTCTCCTTCCGGGATCTCACCCCCCACCAACCCCAACCATTTCTTCACCGGCGCACACCACCGCATCCCCCTTTCCAGGAAGATCCGTCCTCCCACTGGCCCCATCAGGATGCGATGAAGTTGAAGACAACACGCTCCCAGAGCCACGGATGCCTGAGCCGACGCCAGCATCATCGCCAGGACTGCGACGATTGCAGAGGATGACCAGGGCCCCCGACCGGCTGATAGTTTCATTGTAAAATGAACTTGTAAATAATTATCTGCAAATATGTGTATTGCATGCAAAGGCACCGAAGGGTACTGCTATAACCCCTACCACTCTAAAAGCAAGGCCACCACCCCCACCGGACTCTTTTTTAAACAGGGGGTGAATGTGGTTGGCTATATTAAGGGTATCGCAGTACCTAGGTGGGATGTACCTTATACTGTAGTATGAGTGGTAGAACCGGCCTGCTGGTTACGCCCAGCAGGCGCAGTATAAGAGACTGTGTTTCACCCACAGCAGTCAGTTATCCCAGCACTATCCTCCACGTCTTTGGGTTGTGGAGGTGAGACTCATGCAGACACGGGGAGAATATGCAAACTCCCCATGGACAGTGGCTGAGGACCAGAATTGGAGATCACTCTTTAAGGCATTTCCTGTTTGCCAGTGCGGGAAGACTATTAACGGATTGGGGCACCATTTTTAAAGGCAGCCCCGATCTTTTGGCCTCCCTCAGTGACCCCGTCATGGTCTCAGGATCACCGCCATGTCACTCAACCTACCTCTTCCAGGGTCCTTGAGACCCCCTCATCCCGCCTCTTTTGAGCAAGGCCTCCTCGGACCCGACTCCTGGCGCAGGCAATCCAGCCTTCCAGGTTGCCATGGTGCCAGGCTGGCAGTGCTATGGTGCCCAGGTGCCAGAGGGAGAGTCAGGGTCCTACCCTGCCCAGTGCCTGAACCCCAGGGGCCTCAACTCCCACTAAGAACCCCGAATGCCATCATGACTGGCTCACGAAGGGCAGCACGGTGGCGCAGTGGGTTAGCCCTGCTGCCTCATGGCGCCGAGGTACCAGGTTCGATCCCGGCTCTGGGTCACTGTCCGTGTGGAGTTTGAACATTCTCCCCGTGTCTGCGTGGATTTTGCCCACCACAGCCCAAAAGATGTGCAGGGAAGGTGGATTGGCCATGCTACATTGCTCCTTAATTGGAAAAAATTAATTGGGTATATTAAAAAAATGACTGGCTCACGACTTTGTGAACCAGTACCAAACGGCGCCGGGTTGAGGCCTTACTGAAGAGGCTGGTGAATTCCGGGTCCTGGGTGAATTGTATGAGCACATAATTAAATTAACCTAATGGTTTATTTAAATACACCTGCCTGGATTTCGCCCAGCAAGAGTGAGATCCAGATTACGACGTGCCACAAGATTCCTTGGATTCTCGTGAGACAAAATGATCATCGGGAATCTTGCAAGAGGCCTCCCGCAAGATTCAATAGTCTCATCCTGACACCAAATTTTGCACGAAGGGCCTGCTGAATCGCACCCGAGGGCTTGTCACACTGCTGGACGTGCCATCTTTTGAATTATAATTTAAACCGAATCATCTCCTGCGGGTGTAAATTTGAATAAGAGCAGTTGAGTTCTTCCCAGTGTCCTGGTCAACATTCAACCAGCATCTGATTGTTTTTCACATTGCTGCCTGGGGGTCCTTGGTGTGTTCTAAATGGTTGCTATATTTCCATTACAAATGTGGCAATTACAAATGTGGCGATACTTCAGGTGTACTTATTCGGTTTAAAATCATTGCATAACGAGGTAACAAAAGGTGCCATATAAATGCAGGTCTTTTGTTCTTACTGATCATTTAACTATTGGAAAATTTAACAAAAGCCATACTATGATTGCAGATAATTGCGCTAAAATGTGCAATCCAGGTATAATTCTACTTGCTTGTATGGCAATTAAATCAATCCTGAAAAATAAGTGTGACATGTATTGAACTTTTACATTGTTGTATCACATTTGAATACCAGTGTACTATTTTTATTCATTGCAATTGCTGGCTTATCTCAATGCAGCAATACATGAGGGAAATCAAAAAGGGTTGGCAGAACAAATTGCGTTCTCTGATGCAGCTTCACGTGAAATGTCTGTGATACTGAGCTATGTGAGATTCTGACGTACAATCATTGGCTTGTACTGAGTGAGGTCAGCCAGCCTGCTGACTGGACCACTCAAACTGGCTTCAGGGCCGTTAAACGAAACAGGAAGAACAGCAGACAAACCGTGCTGTCAGTTAATGGGGTTGAGGAACAGAACATGCTCACCCAGGCGAGGTGAACCACCTGCATATAACTTACACGATGGGATGTTTGGATAAAGTAAGAACGACCTACTTTGTAGTTCGTGGTTCAAAGTAATTCTGTCAAACAGTAATAGAAAAAGTGGGCAAAATGCTGACCCCACCAGGTAACTGTAGCAACAGAATATGTGGCGCGGGGGCAGTACGATTAATGCAAGCCTCAGTTAATGTTGTGTGCCAACAATCGTCCGATCACTTTTTTTAAATCACAAAGCTTTTGCTTGCCATCATAACCAAAGGCCTTGGAGGCTGTAAAGCAAAGATTATTGCATTGCAGCCTCCACATTCAGGAGCTTTTACGTGCAAACTATAATTTATACCTCTCCTCTCCCGGAAGGCGGCAGCGAATGCAATGTCTGAAGTCATTTTCAGTCTGTGATTTAAATGACCGAGTGAATGGCCACTTTAAGAAATAGGACCATTCTTTCCTGGATTCCTGGCACACAATTACAGCTGCCTCAAGGTACATTGGAAAGATCGTTCAAATTAACATTTGGATGTTCAGAGCATATTAATTCAGCAGTACTCGGAATCTTTTCAGAGCATGCAAACCTTATCATCAGTTTGTGAGAATTACCTACACAGTTTAAAGCTTTATAATTGAAATCAAATTTGAAACTCATCATCATCGCGTCTATACTCTGCCCAAAAGCAGGTCCTTGGCTTCGAGCAGTCTTTCCATGTCTCCCTGTCCTGCGCCTTTCTTTCCATTTACCAATAACTACCTTTAATTTTCAAACCATCAAGCATTGGTATTCCCTCCCTTCCATTTCCTCCTTGAAATCTTCCCCCCCATAACTCAGTCTGTTTCCTCTTAAGGCATGGCCTGACCAGTCACTCTGCCTTTCCCCAATTACAAACGTCAAATGTTTTTGTCCATTCACTCTCCTCAGCATCTCATCGTTTGTTGCTTTCTCTGTCCAGCTGATCCAAGCCCACGTTTCAAAGTTATTTAGCAAATTGGTCTCCCCCTTCTGTAAAGGCCCAAGTCTCACATCCATGCAAAACAAATCAAGCTTCTTTTCAAGTCACCTTTTGACATTTTTATTTTTATTTTTTTCTTACTTTTTTCACGGGATGTGGCATCATTGTCAAGGCCAGCATTTGGTGACCGTCCCTAATTGCCCTTGAGTAGGGTAGCTTACTCCGCCATTTTGGAGGGCCGGTGTGAGTCACTCATATTGCTGTGGGTCTGGAGTCACACGTAGGCCAGGGCCAGACCAGGTAAGGATGGCAGATTTTCATCCCTCAAGGGACATTAATGAACCAAATGTTTTTTTACAACAATTGATGATAATTTCATGGTCACCATGACTGAGACTATGGGATAGATTTTCCCACTCAGGCGTCTTGGGCAGCGCCTTTCCCGCTAACCAGCATGGCGGTATCCTTCGTCAGATTTAATGTTTCGGAACATTTTAAAAAAAAAATTAGAGTACCCAATTCATTTTTTCCAATTAAGGGCAATTTAGCGTGTTCAATCCACCTGCCCTGCACATCTTTGGGTTGTGAGGCGAAACCCACGCAAACATGGGGAGAATGTGCAAACGCCGCACGGACGGTCACCCAGAGCCTGGTTAAAACCTGGGACACGCCGCCGTGAGGCAGCAGTGATCGCCACTGCGCCACCATGCCACTGTTTCGGAATCTTATTAATTATGCATCGTCGGGTTCCCCTCAGACTTCCCTGGTGGACCGGCAGCTGTTTGTCTGCACCAGCCTTAGCTGGCGGGTTTGAAGGCGCCACATTTAAAGACCAGCCCGGCACACTCATTTCACTTTCTCCAGCCTATCAGTCTTCATCAAACCCCCAACATGTCTGGAACATAGAAGCTAGAAGCCTCAAGACGCAGGCAGCACTGGATTTCAGTGACCAGGCCCTTGAGGGGCTTGTTTGGGTGGTGCGGGTCCACTTGCATATTTTGTAACACAGGGATGGCTCAAAGAATCACAGGAAGTACACCTCTCCGGCATGGGAAGCTGCAGTACAGGGGGCAGCACAGCTGTCACCCACCCATGAGGCACCATCCAGTGCAGGAAGGAGATGATTGATCCCATCTGCTCTTCCAGGGTACGTCCTACCTCAGCTGCCTCCACTGTCAAACTCTCATCAGGGTATCATCTACTCAAATGGCTGTTTCTTTCTCAGATCTCACCCATCCATCAGCGGGGGACAAATATCAACAGCCGTCCTCTCAACAAGACTTTCACAGTACCACCATTCCATCGGCCTTGTTTCCTGAACTCCAATCTCTGTCCTTTCTGGGATGGGTTCATCACACCGGGCGCATGCTTTTCACCCAACCTCAACTCTATTCACTTTGATCACTGGAATCACTCCTGTGGCGACACAGAGCTTGGCCTCTCACTAAAACCTAGTAAAGTCTCAGCTCTATCGCTACTCAATCCTGCAATTCAACGCTCGTACAGTTTACTCTGAATTAGCTTCATCTCATCCACTAAAACAGTGTTTTTGTCTTTTGTAAGCATCAGCAGACTGGATCCAGCCAGCCAGTCCAGCAGCTCTCTGAGACTAAATCTCTCTACATCATGCTGGGACTATCTACAACTAGGGTTGTAGATAGGGCTTTAAACTTAATAGTGGTGGAGTAGGGTTCAGTGTGTGGAAAATTAGAAAATCAAGTTTAAAGGAGAAAATAGGAGTGCAGTTAATGATGAGGTGGATTGTTACCAAAAAACAAAAGGGAGGGACAAAATGTGTGAAAGTAATATTGCACCAAGGAATCAGACAAGAGCAGAGAAATTTGAAGATAAAAGAAACTTAAAGGCTTTGTGTCTGAAAGGACAAAACAGACCCTGACAAAATTAATGAGTTAACAGCGCAAATAGAGACAATTTGGTATGCTTTAGTGACGATAACTAAGACATGGTTACAAGGAGACTAGGTCTAGGAATTGAATATCCAAGCACCCTCAGTATTTCAGAAGGAAAGACAGAAAGGTAAAGTTGATGGTGTAGCTTTGCTGATAAAGGAAGGGATCAATGCTGTAGTGAGAAATAATATAGGCAGTGGAGATCAAGACGTGGAATCAATCTGGATAGAAATAAGAAATATCAAAGAAAATAAGTCCCTGGTGGGAATAATCTATATATCCCCAAACAGTAGTTGCATAATGGGGCACAATACAAGCCAGGAAATATTGGAGGCTTGAAAGAAAGGTGCGACAAAAATCATGAGTGATTTTAATACACATGCAGACTGGATTAAGCAAATTGGCAAGGATAGCCCTGAGTGAGCGTTCATTGAATGAGTTAGAGATTGTTTCTTGGAGCAGTAATAATAATACTAATGATCTTTATTGTTAAAAGTAGGTTTACATTAACTCTGCAATGAAGTTACTCTGAAAAGTCACTAATCACCACACTCCGGCGCCTGTTCGGGTATACAGAGGGAGAATTCAGAATGTCCAATTCACCAAACAGCATGTCTTTTGGGACTCGTGAGAGGAAACAGGAGCACCCAGAGGAAACCCACGCAGACATAAGGAGAAGGTGCAGACTCCACACAGACAGTGACCCAAGCTGGGTATCAAACCTGGGACCCTGGCGATGTGAAGCAACAGTGCTAAGTATGTTGTAGAACCAACCCGGGAGCAGGCTATTCTGGATTTGGCATTGTGCAATGAGGAGGGATTAAGTAATGACCTCATAGTTATAGATCCTCAAGGGAATTAGTGATCTTAGCATGATACACTTTCAAATTCAGTTTGAGCGAGAAACTGGAGTCCCACACTAGTGGTCTGGAGTTATACAAAGGTAATTACATTAGCATGAGGAGAGATTTGGCCATAGTGGACTGGGCAGAAAGACTAAAAGGTAGGACAGTTGATGAGCAAAGGCAGTTGTTTAAGGAGATAGTGAATTCCTCCCAACTAAAATATATTCCAGAGAGGAAGAGGGGGGGAAATACATTTATGGCGAAGCAAGGAAGTTAAAGATAACATAAAGACAAAAATAAAGATATACCATATTCCAGTGATAGGCTGGAAGATTGGGAAACTTTAAAAGATCAACAAAGGGTTACTAAATAAGAAATAAAAAGAGCAAAGGTAAATTATGAAAGAAAACCAATACAACATATAAAAAAAGATAGCAAAAGCTTCTATAAGTATATAAAAGAGAAAAGAGTAGCTTAAGTAAACTTTGGTCCCTTGGCAGATGAGACTGGTGAGTTAATAATGGGGAACACAGAAATGGCAAAGATGGTAAATTAATATTTTGCGTCAGTTTTCATGGTGGAGAACAGTAGTACCACCTGAATCGTAACAGGTAATGTAGAGATAATAGAAAGTGAGAAACGTAGAAAAATCATCATCGATAGGGAAAATGAACGAAACAAACTATTGGGATTAGAGGCAGACAACTCCCAGGGCCTCAAGGCCTAGATCCTAGGGTCGTAAAGGAAATGGGAGCAGAGATAGTGGATCCATTGGTTATAATATTCCAAAATTTCCTGGATGCGGGAAAGGTTCCAGTGGATTGGAAAAATGCTAATATAACATCCTCATTCAAAAAGAGAGGTAAGCAGAAAGAAGGAAACTATAGACCAGTTAGTTTAACATCTGTCATTGGGAACTGTTAGACTCCATTATTAAGGGAGTAATAACCAGACATTTGGAAAGTCAAAACGCAATCCATCAGAGTAAGCATGGTTTTATGAAGAGTAAATCTTCATATGAGTGTTTAATTCATTTACCAGAGTTCTTCGAAGATGTAACAAGCCAAGTGGATAATGGACATCCTGAAAATGTAGTCTATTTGGACTTGCAGAAAGTATTTGATAAGGTACCACACAAAAGATCAATATACAAGGTACGATCCCATGGGATTCGAGATAGTTTACTGGATTTGATAAAAGGCTGGCTCATCGTTGCAATGCACAAATTCGGCAAAAATGGGTCTTTTTCTGGATGGCAAAATGTAACTAGTGGGGTACCATAGGGTTCGGTCCTCGGGCTCCATCTATTTACAATATATATCAATGTCTTCGATGCAAGGATAGAAGGTACTATGTGACACTCAAAAAGGTGGGACAGTAAGTTGCAATGAGGAAATAAGAAATTTACAAATGGATATAGATAGGTTAGATGAGTGGAGCAAAATTTGTCAGATAGAGTTTAGCGTGGATAAGTATATTATCCATTTTAGTCGGAAAAATAGAAAGACAACTAATTATCTAAATGGAGAGAAAGTTCAGAGCGCTTTGGTGCAGAGGGATCCGTGTGTCCTCGTGCATGAATCTCAGAAAACTGGTATGCATGTACAGCAGGTAATAAGGAAAGCAAATGGAATTTTGGCCTCTTTAACTCAGGGGATAGAGTATACAAGTGGGGATGTGTTGCTGCAACTGTATAAGGCATTGGTGAGACAGCATGTGAAGTACTGTGTACAGTTTTGGTCCCCTTATTTGAGGACGGATGTAGTTGCATTAGAGGCAGTTCAGAGGAGGTTCACCAGATTCATTCCAGAGATGAGGGTAATGTCTTATGAAAAGAGATTGAGCAGCTTAAGACTAGACCCTCGAGGACTAGACTCTTGTCTCTTTTTCCCTCCTCTCTGAAAAGAGGTATTGAAGACCAGAATGGATAAATGGTGCAGAGTACAAAGGTGTGAATGAGAGAGCTATGGGATAGTTGGCAGCTAAGATTTGGCACCTTAGATCACATTGTTCTTCATGTTACCTTACCTCTGGGACTCTAGCGCACACATAGAGGTTAGCTGCATTCCATTCCAAATGTGTTACATCTGGAGCCCTGTAGAACTTGTGATTTATGTCATTGAACCAATGTGGCTCGGAACTCCAGTCATTGACTTGTCTAACTGTGAGCATTTGTTTACTCATTGTGAATGAATGGAATCTGTTTGGTCACTGGTGAATGACATTAATTGTCAACCAATGGCTCCTTTTCATGGATGCTAGAATTATTGCAACTGTGTCCCTTGACTATAACATTCACCCATCCCAAAGCTGAATTACTGTCTTACACTATGTAGCTTATCAAAATATGATGTGGGTCGATTGAGTTGTGCAGAATTAATCAAAGCGCAAAATGAATAGAAATTTGGCTTACTCTTGCTTCCTGGACAATGGGTTCTGAGTCTTGGTTAATTGATCTGGACCCTGTCCACTGTCGTAGTACCAATAAGTGAGCATGCGTTACAAGGAGGAGCCCCACAGGACACTTTTGTAGCCCTCTAACACTTCATTGTGCCTCTCCCAGACAAAGCCAATCTTACTTTTGATTTTGGAAGACCCCATTCCACACGAGCATTAAGATGGTGATGCAACACCTTTATTACAGTCCGGAGTTCAACCCTCCCTCCCTCACTGTTTACATGCCTCTGTTTACCTGGAGCCTGACGATGTGAAGATAGAGTTGCCATTTGTTATTCTCCAGCCTCCCCACTGATTACTGGATCCTGTCATTGTGGTGGTGGACATTGACATACTCCACCCACACTGGGCCCATCACTGCGAGGCACCCATGCCTAACGTGGACCTGGATCCACCCATTTGGAGGCAGTGTGCACCGTCACTACAAGGAGCTCCTCCCCACCTCCATGAGAACTTTACATACACCCGCCCCCTGTATTATATCTTTCCAATGAGAGGCTGCAGATTCCCCCTGTGAACATCACCCAGTAGCCCAGCACAGAGCCTCCACAAGCACTGTCAGCACTCAGCTCTTGCCCTTCTGCAGCTGGGGTATACCATTCTCCCAATGATTGCTCCTGCTGCATGCCGCTGTTCTTCTGCACTGTCTCCTGTCTCTGACACCAGACTGAGGTCTACATAATCCTGGATTACCCATCATCGGTGACTCCTTTCCATTTTGCAGCAGGAATGTCTGCCATTTCTGACTCCTGTCTGCCAGCCCCTGAACGTAAATGCGAGTCTTGACATAGTTCCCATTTCTAAAGAGGACTGTAGACAATGGCAAACTTCACAAAGCACTGCAACCCCGACCTAGTATGCTTGCGAACCATCCCGAACATGCTTCACTAACAGGCCCTACCCCAGAACCTACCAGCTGCATTCATCCCCTTCCAGTGAAACATTTGCTAGCACTTAGAGCCTGCTATTTGTCTGTTTGTCACATAGTCTTAATGGGGACCAGCCTCCCTCCCCTCAGTCTTCCATTGTTCCTCCACTTCATCCATCTCCTTACCCAGCCATCGTGCACCCTTCCCCACCCCGCTCCTTGCCCAGGTCTCCTTTCACATTCCCCTCCAGGTCTTCATCTTCCCACACTCACCCCAGTTGAACTTTTGGATTTTTGTTGTGGTGGCTGTATGAGTGCCGCAGCACTGAGCCGTCCAGATAGACACTGGTGTGTGGCACCAGTGGGGAGAAGGAGATCCCTGCATTCTCTAACCATTTGCGCAATCCTGATCTAACTTGATGATGCAGAAGGGTCTGGCAGTACGGAGCGGTCATGAAGACCAGCTCAGCATGGAGATGCACTGAACAGCACATCAGAAGCAGCACAGTACTATGGCAAACTCTACACAGACATTCACCCAAGGATGGAATTGAACCCGGGTCCTTGGTGCTTTGAGGCAGCAGTGCTACCCATTGTGCCACTGTGCCACCCTGAGGGCTGTCTTCTGCACGCCAGCCTTTAACAATCTGGTTTAACACCCGGCGTGATTCCCTGCTGGCGTGACACAAAATTGGAAGGCTTGACGGGATTTCGATAGGCAGCTGTTTTAATGAGCATTCATGTGAGGTACTTGCCAGTGAGAAGAGCGACCTACCATTAACCCACCACTGGGAGAATTGCAACATGATTTTACACCGTGGGGTTTCTGACATTTTGGGGGCGATTCTCCAGAAAGATTTCTAAGTTAATTTGTGGCGGGAGTATCCCACTGACTGTGCCGGCGAATTCCCCTCCGCTATTCAATGACACGTAGTCATTTTTTTGGGCCCTGGAGAGTTTCTCACTGGTTCCGCCTACATTTATTTTCATACTGGGGAGCTAAACTCAGAGATCAGGCTGCCATTTTGAAAGGGTGCCCTGATCTCTAAGTGAGGCCTGCTGTGTCTTCCACAACCTCGCACAGCAGTGTGGCGATGAGCTGGAGGTTGTTGACGAGGAACATGTGGCCACCTTGGAGGAGGAGGAGGGGGAGGAGGGGGATGGGGATGAGGATGATGAGGAGGTGCCGGACCAGCAGGGACTGGAACTTGAGGCTTAGCAAAGGCTGCAGGACAGGCAGCGGCGAGGGGCCGGCAAGCCCGGACGGCCAGGGAGGCCCTCATACTGGCCCGATTCACCTAGGACGTGACCTGTCTTGTGATGCTCTCGGTGTAGCATAAGCGGCTTCCTTGTGGTGCACTTGACAAAGGAAGGATCAGACGTGGGGATAACTTCAACACGTTTATTAAACTATATATACTTCTATAACTTGGGTTCGACACTACTGTTAATCCTACTATAGCTGCTCAGACTGACTACCAGACTGCTGCAATCCACGTGGTGGGAGAGATATCAAAACAACCCTGTGTCTGTACTCACTGTCTCCATTGGAAAGAGGCAGATCATGTGTGTGGTGTCCTTTATATATGGGTTGGTATAATGCCCTCATGTGGTTGTGTCACCATTGTGTGTATCGTGAATGCCCATTAGTCGTGTCCTATCTAACTGACCTATTGGTTGAGTGTGTGTGTGTCATGTCTCTGGTGCTCCCTCTAGTCTCTAGCTAGTCTACATGTATTTACATTAACCCCTTGTGTATTTACAGTGATGCACATCACCACAGCCTGGATATCGTTGCATTCTTACCCACCCGCCACCATGATTTTCCACCCTCCCAGGGTATGTGTCACATCACTCCAGGGTGCTGGGACTATGTCGACACACTCCTAGCGTCACTGTCGAGGGCAGGAGGGGTGATGATAACCCGCAGAGAGCTGAACTCCGATGCTCTTCAATCTATGCCATAATCTGACGCCTGCCTGTCTGCTGAGTGCTCGCTCACACCCATCACCTGCACGCAGAAATGCATTGTGGAGGAAAATGTCAGAGGCTTCCTACTGGTTGTGCACAAGGGTATTTATTGTTCAATACATGCCCCCACCCTTCCATCATCCCCTTCTACCCTGTGCCCCGTTCCCCCTCCCCCGGTGCCCTCAGTGATCCTTGATAGTTATATCCCCAGGATGCACATCAGAGGTGGAGGCAGCCAGCTGCCTACCTCATCCCAAACAGCACTGGCTGCATTGAGGCTCACCCTCCGGGACCCTCGGATTAACAGGACATCCCTCCTGGCCTCCACCACATCCAGGAGCCTTCCCATGTCAGTATCCCCGAATCCTGGGGCTGGTCTGTGGTAGTCACCACTGTTGTATTATATTGTATGTAGGGTATTACGGTAAGGCCCCTGTACGACAGGTACGAGGGTAGATCCCTGCCTGCTGGCTCCACCCAGTAGGCAGAGTATAAATGTGTGTGCTCTCAGAACAGCAGCCATTTCGCCAGCTGCTGTAGGAGGCCACACATCTCAGTGTAATAAAGCCTCGATTACATTCTACTCTTGTTTCGTCATAATTGATAGTGCATCAATTTATTCAAGATTTTTCAAAGATGGACCTCCGCATCAAACCGGATCGCCTGCAGCTGCATTCTCAAGCATACATCGCCAAAAAGGAATTTGCACATTGGCTAGCTTGCTTTGAAGCATTCATCGGGTCTGCGCCAGACCCAATCTCAGAAGCCCAGAAGCTCTAGATTCTGTACACGCGGCTGATTTCCAATGTCTTCCCCCTCGTCCAGGACGTACCTACCTATGCAGAGGCCATGGCGCTATTGAAGGAGAATTACGCTCAGCAGACCAACATGATCTACGCCAGGCACATCCTGTCCACGCGGCACCACCTTCTCGGTGAGTCTGTGGAAGATTTCTGGCATGCCTTGCTCATCCTGGTGAGAGACTGTGATTGCCAGGCCGTTTCGGCCACTGAACATTCGAACCTGCAAATGAGAGACGCGTTCATTACGGGCAAAGGGTCTGATTACATCCGCCAGCGCCTCTTAGAAGGGGCCACGCTTGACCTCGCGGCGACCAAGAAACTAGCGCTCTCGCTCACGGTCGCCTACAGGCTTATGCCCCGACTCCGCCAGCGGCCATCCCATCATGGACCCCATCAGCGACCGCCCCCAGTCAACCCCACGTCTGCTCCAACCAACCCGGGGGACCCAAGCTTCTGCGGACAGACAAAACACCTCCCGGCAGCGCTACCCTCTGCAAGGCCTGTGGCAAGAAGGGACATTTCACTGCAGTGTGCCAGGCCCGTTCAATAGCCGCTATTGTCCCTGCACCCCCACATACGGCCAGTGGGCGCCTCCATCTTCCTCCCCTCAGACCACGTCCAGCCCATGGGCGCCACCATCTTGCTCTATCCCCGACACGTGCGGCCCGTGGGTGCCGCCACCTTGCTTGCCTCAGAACCAATTGGCGCTGCCATCTTGCCTGCCCCAGGACACATGCGGCCCGTGGGTGCTGCCATCTTATCCGCCTCAGGACCTCTGCCCATCAGGCACCTCTTCGGGCCGTTCATCGCCTGCAACCGCCGACGACCAGCCTCGTCTCGCCTTGATCACGACCAACCGCACAACCTCGCTACCGAGTTGACAAAGGTGAAGGTCGATGGGCATGAGATATCTAGCCTTCTGAACTCCGGGAGCACTGAGAGCTTCATCCACCCCGATACGGTAAGGCATTGCTCACTCGCGGTACACCCCGCTAAACAAAGAATCTCCCTGGCCTCCGGTTCCCACTCTTTGGAGATCCGGGGCTACTGCATCGTCACCCTCACCATTCAGGGCATAGAGTTCAACGGCTTCCGGCTCTACATCCTCCCCAACCAGTGCGCTGCCTTGCTACTTGGCCTGGATTTCCAATGTAACCTCCAGAGCCTAACCCTGAAATTTGGTGGGCCCCTACCACCCTTTACTGTTTGCGGCCTCACGACCCTTAAGGTCGACCCACCTTCCCTGTTTGCAAACCTCACCCCTGATTGCAAACCCATCGCCACCAGGAGCAGACGGTACAGTGCCCAGGAAAGGACCTTCATCAGGTCTGAGGTCCAGCGGCTGCTACGGGAAGGTATCATCGAGGCCAGCAACAGCCCCTGGAGAGCCCAAGTGGTAATGGTAAAAACCGGGGAGAAAAACAGGATGGTTATTGACTACAGTCAGACTATCAATCGGTACACGCTGCTCAACGCGTACACCCTTCCACCCATATCTGATATGGTCAATCAGATTGCACAATACCGGGTCTTCTCAACAGTGGACCTGAAATCTGCCTACCACCAGCTCCCCATTCGCAAGGCGAACCGTCCATACACTGCGTTCGAAGCAGACGGCAGCCTTTACCATTTCCTTAGGATTCCCTTCGGCGTCACCAACGGGGTCTCGGTCTTCCAACGGGAGATGGCCTGAATGGTTGACCGTTACGGGCTGCAGGCCACTTTCCCGTACCTGGACAACATTACCATCTGCGGCCATGACCAGTAGGAGTACAATTTGCAAATTTCGCCACACCGCCACACTCCTCAGCCTAACTTACAATAAGGAGAAGTGTGTGTTCAGCCTGAACCGATTAGCCATCCTCGGCTATGTGGTTCAGAACGGAGTTCTAGGGCCCGACCCCGACCGCATGCGCCCCCTCATGAAGCTCCCCCTCCCCCACTGCCCCAAGACCCTCAAACGATTCCTGGGGTTCTTTTCGTACTACGCCCAGTGGGTTCCAAACTATGCGGACAATGCCTGCCCACTCGTTCAATCCACAGCTTTCCAACTGACGGCCGAGGCTCACCAGGCCTTCAACCCTATCAAGGCCGACATCGCCAAGGCCGTGATTCATAGAATATACAGTGCAGAAGGAGGCCATTCGGCCCATCCGGCTCTTGGAAAGAGCCTGCACCGGCTCTTGGAAAGAGCCTGCACCGGCTCTTGGAAAGAGCACCCTACCCAAGGTCAACTCCTCCACCCTATCCCCATAACCCAGTAACCCCACCCAACACTAAGGGCAATTTTGGACACTAAGGGCAATTTATCATGGCCAATCCACCTAACCTGCACATCTTTGGACTGTGGGAGGAAACCGGAGCACCCGGAGGAAACCCACGCACACACGGGGAGGATGTGCAGACTCCGCAGAGACAGTGACCCAAGCCGGAATCGAAGCTGGGACCCTGGAGCTGTGAAGCAATTATGCTATCCACAATGCTACCATGATGCACAGGGCCGACGAGACACTACCCTTCCAAGTCGAGAGCGATGCATCAGGCGTAGCTCTGGTCGCCACCCTCAACCAGGCAGGCAGGCCTGTGGCATTCTTTTCCCGCACCCTCCATGCCTCCATAATTCGGCACTCCTCCGTCAAAAAGGAGGCCCAAGCGATCATTGAAGCTGTGCGACATTGGTGGCATTACCTGGCCGGCAAGAGATTCACTCTCCTCACAGACCAACGGTCGGTTGCCTTCATGTTTAACAACACACAGCGGGGCAAGATCAAAAATGATCAAATTTTGAGGTGGAGGGTCGAGCTCTCCACCGACAATTATGAGATTTTGTAAGCCCCCCGATGCCCTGTCCCGAGGTACATCTGCCAGCGCACAAGTGGATGATGATCTCTGTCACCCAGGAGTCACCCGCTTTTACCACTTCATTAAGGCCCGCAACCTCCCCTACTCCATCGAGGAAGTCAGGACTATCACCAGAGACTGCCAGGTCTGTGCGGAGTGTAAACCGCACTTCTACCAGCCAGACCGTGCGCGCCTCGTGAAGGCCTCCCGCCCCTTTGAAAGCCTCAGCGTGGACTTCAAAGGGCCCCTCCCCTCCATTGATCGCAACACGTACTTTCTCAATGTGTTCGACGAGTATTCCCAATTCCCCTTCGCCGTCCCATGCCCCGATATGACATCTGCCACCGCATCAAAGCCCTTAACACCATCTTCGCTCCGTTCGGTTTCCCCGCCTCCGTCCACAGCGACCGGGGGATCCTCATTTATGAGTGATGAGCTGCGCCAGTACCTGCTCAACAGGGGCATTGCCTCGAGCAGGACGACCAGCTACAACCCCAGGTGGAAACGGGCAGGTGGAGCGGGAGTATAGGACGGTCTGGAAGGCCGTCCAGCTGGCCCTACGGTCCAGAAATCTCCTGGCCTTCCGCTGGCAGGAGGTGCTCCCTGATGCACTTCGCTCCATTCGGTCGCTCCTGTGTGTCACGACTAACGAAACCCCCCATCAACATCTCTTTGCCTTCCCCAGGAAGTCCACCTCTGGGGTTTCGCTCCCAATGTGGCTGGCAGCTCCAGGACCCGTTCTCCTCTGCAAGCACGTGCGGCTCCACAAAGCGGACTAGTTGGTTGAGAGGGTACAGCTACTCCACGCAAACCCACAGTAGGCCTACGTAGCGTAACCCAACGGCCGCCAAGACACAGTCTCCCTCAGGGACCTGGCACCAGCTGCGCCCCCACATCCCCTCCCGTCCCGGCGCCACCCTCCCTCCCCCAGCACACCCCACCGCAGCCCCTGCTCCAGGACAATCCGTCCTCCCCTTGCTTCCACCCAGGGAAGAGGATTTTGACACGCTCCCGGAGTCACCGAAGACCAAGCCGATGCCTGAGTCGCCACCAGCACTGCGGCGTTCTCAATGACAGATCAAGGCGCCCAATCGTCTAAATTTGTAAACTTAATTTTAAACCTGTAATTTTAAAACCAATGTGTATGTATATAGTTTTCCACCACCCCTGCTGGACTCATTTTTAACAGGGGGTGAATGTCGTAGTCACCACTGTTGTATTATATTGTATATAGGGTATTACGGTAAGGCCCCTGTACTACAGGTACGGGTGTAGACCCCTGCCTGCTGGCTCCGCCCAGTAAGCGGAGTATAAATATGTGTGCTCTCCGAACAGCAGCCATTCTGCCAGCTGCTGTAGGAGGCCACACATCTCTGTGTAATAAAGCCCAGATTACATTCTACTCTCGGCTTGTCGTAATTGATAGTGCATCACGGTCTCCTGCGCGCTATTGTTGCGAGCTGGCCGGCGTTGGATGAGCAAGTGCTGCTTGATGAAATTAGTGGGGTGAGGGGTGGGGCTGATGAGGGTGGTCCCGGCGAATCAGCTGGCGAGCTGGCATTCGGGGCGAGAAGCCCGTGAGGCCTCGTTAAGTGGACCAATTAACGTTGAATAGTGTTGCTGGCCTCACTGGAGCGAACATCTGGAAACTCGCGGCAATTCCAGCTCGCTCCAGCACTTGGACATTTTTCCTGAGAATTGAGCCCACTGTTCTAAATGTGCCTGAAGATACTATGATTTTCCTCATCGACGATACTGGCAGGATTTCTCTGGTTTTCGCGCTGAAACCGACACTTTGAAAAACTATCGGACAATTCCGGCCAATGTGTTTCCAAAGTATTTGAAGTCTTGGACCTGTTTCAGTTCCCTTCCTCCTTTGACATACGGATTTTTGTGAGTTTTGAAATACACATCATTTTAGTCTTGCCAATGTTTACTTACATTCCAAAGTCATGCTTGCTTGACTTTTGCATTCTTGCAATCTTTTTTCTGTTTTTACTACAAGTGCTCTCTTATCTACAAATCTAACGAGGTTATTACCCAAATTGTCTTCAAATGCATCTGAGTATCGCTTCTGCATAGACATTGAAGGCGAGTGGTGATAAATGACACCGTTGTCAATCTCCTCTTCCAGTCCCATGTGATTCCAACTCTCAGTCACCTCCTCTCACAATTGCCATTTCTCCCATGTACATGCTTCTTATGAACAAGGTGAGCTTAACCCAGTCAATCCTATCAAATGTTTTTTTTTCAAAATCTGTGGCATTTAAAGCTAACGAAGATTAACGTGCACTCCAAGGTTAATTAAAAACATAAGATCATCTCTTTACTGCAAACAGAAGCTTTGGGAATTGAAAATTAACTTTAAAGACTAAGTTACCTGTCGCATTCTTAATTCAGTGTGATATCATTTTCCTCCTCAAAATGCTTGGAATAAATAATTACAAGCAGCAGGCGGTAAAGAAGGCAAATGGTATGTTGCACTTGATTGAAAGGATTCGAGTACAGGAGCAGGGTTGTCTGCTGCAATTATACAGAGCCTTGGTGAGGCCACACCAGGAATATTGGCCAGGATCCTCCGATGCCAAGGCCAAGTTCCGAAGCCGGCGTCAAAATCGGCGTGAACGACTCCGGCGTCGTGGCCAGCAAAAGTGCGCTAATTCGGCGCCATGAAAGGGGCCAGCATAGGAGTCATGGGAAGCGTGACGGTGTGACCCAGGTATGCTTGGTGTAATTGACGTTGTGCAGCGTCGCTGTTAAATGGACGCCATCAGCAGAGAAACAGTGCAACGCGGGAAGATGGCTGCCTGCCGCGCAGCGCCAAGGTTCCAGGACCGGGACATCGAAGCGCTCCTGGACGCAGTGGAGCGGAGGAGAGAGGCCCTGTACCCCGGACATGGCCATGGGGCCGCAGCCAACACCAGCCAGCGTCTGTGGAGGGAGGTGGGAGAAGCTTCCAGCGCCGTCAATGTAACCCCCAGGACAGGCAGCCAGTGCCACAAGAAGGTCAATGACCTAGTCAGGGCAGCCAGGATGAGTACCCCCCACTGTGACCTCCCAACCCCCCTCCCACACATGTGACACTGCCCCACCCCCCTCCGTATGATGGGCGGTACAGCCCTAGCTGAGACCCACATGGCTGCACCCACCCATGCAAGCTGCATTGGCAGGATGGCCACTGAATCTATGCCAACATACACCCAACCGCTGGGCTGCAAGTATATGTCTGCTGAAGAATGATCTTTCTCTCTTCTCCCCCAAACCGCCCCCCACCCCCAGGACAAGCGCACCTATGACAACCAGGAGCGTACCAGGACCAGAGAGGGTCCACCTGAATTGCAGCCCCTCACCGTTCATGAAGAGAGGGCCCTGGGCCTTGCAGGCAGACCCGAGGACCGGGAGGTTGCAGATGCAGAGATCGGGGGCACATCACCAAGTGAGAACTCCCCTGCCTGCTGCCCCCCCCCACTCCTACCCCCTCCCTTCATCCCCTTCCCCCTCCCCTCATCCCCTTCCCATTCCCTCATCCCCCTTCCCCCTCCCCTCATCCCCCCTTCCCCCCTCCCCTCATCCCCCTTCCCCCTGCCCCCACCACCCCTTCCCCCTGCCCCCACCACCCCTTCCCCCCTGCTCCCACCACATCCTCAGCCCCGTCTGCGTATCTAACCATTCATGCCGTATTGTGTATTGCAGGACCACACTGTGATCCACCCGTCCCTGCAGACGCAGACTGCCCCCTGGCCATGCCAGGGCGACCACAAACCATGGATCGACCTGCGCCATCAGGCGTAGGCCGCCCCCATCCAGTGCTGGGGCAAGCACGGCGTAGGGACTCATCCAGCGACAGGGAGGACAGCTACACCAACAGCTCCTCCGTCCCAGTCGACCCAAGACACGACAACACAGGGCACCCACACTGATGACACCGACACCGAGGACACACACACCCAGGACACCTAGGACACACACACCCAGGACACCCAGGACACACACACCCAGGACAGTTATACACAGGGGGCGGACAGACAGGACAGTCAGACACAGGGGACGGACGGACAGGACACACCACCCCAGGGGACCCCGGACTTTGGGTCCGATGAGGACATCCACGGAACACCTCCTACACCCTCCACCATCGCAGAGACTCTCACCTCGTTGGGCACTTTAGTAATGAGTCATCTGGGACACTCACTAGTGCGCACAACACAGCCGTACCAGTACAGCAGGTAGAGGTAGGAGGTAGGAGGGTCCGGACGGTCGGAGGCCAGCCCGGCCCCAGCAACTAGCTGCCGCCCAGACGGGTACCGGGTACCTGGAGTTTTCACAGCAACCCATAGACCCGATGCAGTCAGGGACCCTGGGATAAGTGGAGAGGATGACGGGCGGCTTGCAGCACCTGCAGACGCAGATGGCGGAGTCCACCTGCGTCCAGGAGCTGGGAGTGGTGCCGGTCATGCGTGCCACCCAGGCCGACATCGCATGGGTGGCGTCCGCAGTGGAGGCAATGGGTGCGACGGTGTCGGACATGGGTAGCAGCATGCAAGGCCTGGGGCTTTCCGTGCAGGCACCGTCCGTGGCCCACGACATGGCTGCCCTCTCACAGGCAGCCACGAGCGAGAGCCAACTGCAGATCACAGAAACGCTCAACGCCATCGCCCGGTCCCAGCAGGCCATGGCCCAGTCTCAGCTGGCCATAGCCCAATTTCTGCAGCCCACTACTGAGAACATCGGCCCCATTGTCCAGGTGCTGGCCGGTGCCGCCCAGACACAAACAGGGATGGCTAATTCCCTGAGCTCCATGGCTGCAAACTTGCAGACCCGCCAATACCAGGGCGGGCCTGCAGGACCGGCAGCTCCAGGTGCCAGGGGTGCCTCGGGTGCTGGATCCTCTCGCACCCCCGTACCATGGAGAGCCCCAGGGGCCACAGGGAACCCCGAGGGAGGAGGAGGTGCTGTGGCCCGTTCCGGGTCCCCCTGCAGGGAAAGTCCCAAAAGACCGTGATACCTCGGACTCCCCCATTTCCGTCCCAGGTGCATCTGGTGGGTAACGGGAAGAATAGGCTGGCAGCACACCACCCCGCTCGCCTGAGCCGCAGCCTGGCGCATCCAGGCTGGGCCGTCCCAGGAAACGAATATCAAAGGGGACCCTAGTCACAGGCCAGGAATCATAGGAGTCCGCCTCCAGTTCTGCTGTTCCGTCTGGGGAAGCACCTAGACGTAGTCATAGGGTCTGTAAGGCCAGAAAGTTAGACACTGAGTAAGTTGGCCCGGGTGCAGGGCAAAGACTAGTTATGGGGGCTTTAGCACATGTTTGAACAGTCTGTCATTAAAAGCACTTTCACACCTACGGAAGCTGACTCTGTGCTCTGTCCGATGCATGCGAGGGTGGGGTGAGAAGTTGGCACCAGTATGTGTGAGGGGTGATAGGTGGTCAAGCTCAGGTGAATGTGGCGTGGGTCCTCCACCCCCAGGGTTGCCCTCGCCAGCCCGCCTCAAGGCGGATGACGGGTCCGTGCGCTGCAGTGTCCAGGCCGCATGCAGGGACTACCCAGGTGGTGGGTGTGACTGTGGCCATGAGTCAGACATTGTCTAATGATGTAGAGCCTGGAGCTCATCGCAGAGCAGGTTGTCATCATCCACCACACCATGCAATACACCCGCTTCCACTGGTGAACGAGTGAGCCCTGCCCCTTGAGCCGCAGGTGGATGTGTGATGGAGGGCTGGTGCGCATGCGGGCGGTTGCTGGTCGGCAGGGTGAAGGTGGTGGGAGGGGTGAGTGTGGTGGGGTGGTGCGGTACTGTGCTGTCTGTGCCCATGCTCAGCGATTCCCCCCCCCCACTAATCTGTGAACCGTGCGGCTATCAACTCGGCCTGTGCCAGCTGGCCCATCCAGCATAGGGGTCAGCCTCCCGTCCCTGTCCAGGTCGTATGTCCTGTGCATTCCCCCCCCCCCCCCCTCCACATCCCCCTCATCTGGGGAGGCGTGCCCATCGTCGTGTTCCTCCTCCTCCGCCTCCTCTGCCTCCAGCACATCACCCCTCTGCTGGGCTAGATTGTGCACGATGCACAAACCACAACGATGCGGCCGACCCTCTCCGACAGGGGCTGGAGGGCCCCTCCAGAGCGGTCCAGGCACCTGAAGCGCATCTTCAGCAGCCCAAAGCACCTCTCGACCTCACCCCTGGTTGCTGTTTGGGCATCGTTGTAACGGTTCTCCGCGTTGGTCTGTGGCCTCCGTATAGGCGTCACCAGCCACGACTGCAACGGGTAACCCCTGTTGCCCAGCAACCAGCACCGCAGCCAGTGGGGGGAGGGGGTGTCCCTCGAACATGACGGGGTTGAACGATCGTGCCATTATGAACGAGTCATGCACACTGCCCGGGTACCGGGCACAGACGTGCAGGATCTTCATCCGGTGGTCACAGACCACCTGAATGTCCATGTAGTCGGAGCCCTTCCTGTTCATGAACCTCCCTGTAATCCAATGGTGACCGCATGGCGACGTGCACCCCATCGATCGTCCCCTGGACCATGGGATTCCTGACAACTGCGGCAAAGCCTGCTGCCAGAGCATCTTGGTGGGCACGGTCCACCGGAAACAGGATGTAGTGGTCCGCGATGTCGTACAGGGCATCAGATACTGCACGGATGCACTGATGTCTGGGAGATGCCGGGCAGGTCCCCACTCGCCGACTGGAATGACCCCGTGGCGTAGAGTTTCAGGGCGACCGCCATCTTGACGACCACCGGGAGAGAGTGTCCACCCCCAGCGGTGCCAGGTGTGCCATCAGGTGGCAGATATGGGCAATGGTTTCCAGCCTCATCCGGAGTCTCCTCCTGCATTCCCTGTCCATGAGGTCCCGGCAGGACATGCGGCGCCGGTACACATGAGGCCTCATTGGGTGCCTCCGTCGCCATGGCACCGCCTCTTCCTCCTCCTTGTCCTGTCGGGTGGCCGGCCATCCGGCCTGGGCGGCTGCCACCTGCCCCTCTGGAGCACGCTCCTCTGCGGCAGCCTCCGCTACCTCCTTGGCATGCTGCTGCTCCAGCTCCCATAGGGCTACATGCAGGGCAGCGGCTCCCGGCACAGCGGGCAACATCGCTGGGTTATGGCCAAACAGAACAGTCTGCAGATGGTGGTGGTAGACGACATATCACCATTGCACATACCCACTTCCGCAACCTGGCGCCATGGACTGCATGGTCGCCACTGTTGACAGATGGCACTTGGCCACGCAAACCTTACCTCCCACCCTCACTCTCCCCGGGCACCAGCCCCGACACGACCTCCCCCAGCACTTCCCACCCTACCCCCACCCTCCCCAGACACCAACCCTGACACTCCCCGCCCCACCCCCACCCTCCCCAAACTACGACCCCGACGCCACCCGGCACCCCCGGCCCTGGGTGGCCTCCGCATCCCGCTAAACGCCCCCCCTCCCCCCCCCCCAGCCACGGCTCAGCCGTCTCGACATGTGGCGGCCCCCATAACACCGATCCCTACCTCCCTCTTTGTCGGCGTCAGCCAGCACGACTTGTTGACGCTATTAAATAGCATGTTTGATTTACGCCGGCGTGAGCTGTGGTCAAGCCAGCGGGACTTCGGCCCATCCAGGCCGGAGACTCACAGGAGGCCCAGAGACCAGCATGCCGCACCAAATCTGGCGATTCTGCGGGCCGGGCGGTGCAATCCCCATTGCAAGCTTTTTACCGAGTCAGAGCATCGCAGTCGGAGCGGTGTGGCGGGATTTGCACCCCCCCCCCCCCCCCCCCCCGGCCATTCTCCGGCGCGGCATCGGAAAATCCCGGCCATTGTGTGCAGTTTTGTACTCCTAACCTGAGGAAGGATATTCTTGCTCCAGAGAGAATGCAGCAAACGTTGACCAGACTGATTTCTGGGATGGCAGGATGGATGTATGAGGAGAGATGGATTGGAGTTCGGATTGGTGCTGGAGTTCAGATGAATGAAGGGGGATCTCACAGAAACCTATAAAGTTCTAACAGGACTAGACCGGGTAGATGCAGGAAGGATATTCCTGACGGTGGGAGTGTCCAGAACCAGGATCCACAGTCTGGGGATATAGGGTGGACCATTTAGGACAGGGATGAGGAGAAATTTCTTCACCCAGAGAGTGGTCTGCCTGTGGAATTCGTTACCAGAGGAAGTAGTTGAAGCCAAACCGTTTTCAAGACGCAGTTATATGTAGCACGTGGGTGAAAGGGATCAAATAATATGGGAAGAAGGTGAGAACAGCTATGGATGATCAGCTATGATCATAATGAACGGCGGAGCAGGCTTGATCAGAGGAATAAGACGATAAGACATAGGAGCAGAATTAGGTCACTCGGTCCATCGAGTCTGCTCCGCCATTCAATCATGGCTGATATTTTTCTCATCCCCATTCTCTTGCCTTCTCCCCATAGCCCCTGATCCCCTTTTTAACCAGAACCTATTTATCTCTGTCTTAAAGGCACTCAGTGGTTTGGCCTCCACAGCCTTCTGCGGCAAAGAGTTCCACAAATTCATGACCCTCTGGCTGAAGAAGTTCCTCCTCATCTCTGTTTTAAAGGATCATCCCTTTCATGTGAGATTGTGCCCACTGGTTCTAGTTTTTCCTCCAAGTGGAAACCCTCTCAACGTCTACTCTATCCAGGCCTTGCAGTATCCTGTAAGCTTCAATAAGATCCCCCCTCATCCTTATAAATCCCAACAAGTAAATATCCAAAGTCCTCAGCCGTTCCTCATAAGACAAGTTCTTCACAGGGATCATTCTTGTGAACCTCCTCTGGACCCTTTCCAAGGCCAGCACATCCATACAGGGCCCAAAATTGCTCACAATACTCCAATTGATGTCTGACCAGAGCCATATACAGCTTCAGAAGTAGATCCCTGGTCTTGTATTCTCGCCCTCTCGACGTGAATGCTAACATTGCATTTGCCTTCCTAACTACCGACTGAACCTGCATGTTAACCGTAAGAGAATGTCCTCCTCCTGATTTTATTTTCTATGTTTCTATGTCTATAACCATAGATTACCAAAATTCAGGTCAGTTGTGTTTTCAGTGATTCCTGCTATGGGCAGTATTTACAGGCTGTTCACGCTGGCGGGATATTCCAGTTCCACCGACTGCGCATGGGTTTACTGGCAACAAGGAGTGCAGTCAACGGGAACTCTCATTGACAATGGCGGGACCAGAAAATGCCATTGGCGGTCCACCTTCTCCACTGAAAAACATGCATGGGTGGTGCGGTATATCCCACCCTATATCTGAGAGGATATTGGTGTGTGAAACTTTTGCATTGTACAAGATCAGATAATACAAAAGCATGGAACTATTGAAAATAAATTGTGGTCTAGCAAGTGGCACTCACCGACCCAACAATGAGGAAATCTTTTGACAAACGCTTGTACTTTTGGTGATGCATACATGGGGAATGGACTGTATTAAATGTGAAAATTAAATGTGCCAGTAAAAAGCTTAAGTTTGGGGCCAATCCTTTTCACTGCATAGATGTTTGGCAGCCATCTTGAGCGTTTCCTCAGCAAAACGTAAGGTTGAAAGTTAAAAGCAAACAATAATGATAAATAATTTCACATTCGCATGCAATTCCATGATATATCACAATAAACGGGTAGATTGTGAGACTCACTGTCTATTCGCTCGCAGTGATGCCAGAGACACAGCTAGAAATTTGTAATCTCATCTGTAATCAATCATACATAGCTGCAACTGAGATAGTTCAGCGCCAAAGACCGTGCAGGAAAGCAGTCTTTAGCCTTGCAGCTGAATACATTATGCAAATCACCAACTACTTAATGATCAAAATGTATTCGGGGATCTGTTCTTTCGTACAAGTGGCTCTAAATTAATTACCAGAAGGCCCGCTGCTTCAGTGTAGATGTATGCCATCATTTTATGGAAGGCAGGAAGAGAAATTCTCCCTAATAACACCGCCCTCCTGAAGCATGTCTTGAAAGAAGCAATCAGCATGAAAAATATTAAGGGTCATCAATAGCAGCCCCACTAATAACAACGATAGATCGATGGGTTATCCATGCTTTACTTACAACAACAGAGCTGTCATTTGCCTAAGATTGCTCTCTCCTCCCCAAGGTTGCAACATCTCCCCCACTTTTAAAGGCCTTTTCAAAACAAAGTTTTCAGTCATGCTACCGCGGAGACTCAGCATTATCTCTTTTCTCCTCTGTGTCCCACCTTCAGAAATTTTGAGATATTAAAATCATTAATAAGCGTCAGCTGGATACTGAATAAAACACATGTCTGCTTCCAGCTGTGTTGTTTTTGTGAAGAAAAACAAAAAAAAAATGTACCGCTAGCTGTCTTGTGAAAGTGATAACAATTCTAAATGGTACCTAATTGCCCTTTCTCTAATCAACCAATAAACCATAAGAGTCAAACACCCTATCTAATATTGTTGGAAGTGCAGCCTAATTATAATTTAATTCTAAAACAGAAATAAAACACAGTCTGTGTGATCAGGAGCCAATCAACCGATTGGGAAAAGCTGGGTCTCGACTAACGGAATGAGGTGCAGGAAGAAAGAAGCAGAAAATAAAAATGATTGAAGAGGAAAAAATGGGCACATATTTTTTTTTTTTAAATTTAGACTAGCCAATTATTTTTTCCAATTAAGGGGCAATTTAGCGTGGCCAATCCACCTACTCTGCACATTTTTGGGTTGTGGGGGCGAAACCCACGCAGACACGGGGAGAATGTGCAAACTCCACACAGACAGTGACCCAGAGCCGGGATCGAACCTGGGACCTCAGCGCCGTGAGGCGGTTGTGCTAACCACTAGGCCACCGTGCTGCCCTCAAATGGGCACATATTGAGCTGACTTACAAACTGAGAATTGAGTTTGTTGCAAAACTCTTCCCACTAACTCAGAATATAGAACCTACAGCACAGATATGGGACATTTAGCTCCATGGGCCTATAAGACCATAGGAAATGGGTACAGGAGTCGGCCGTTCAGCCCCTCGAGCCTACTCCTCCATTCATTAGGATCATGGATGATCCAACCTGAGCTGGTGTTCATGCTACATAAAAGCTGTCACCCTCATCTCACCCCATCAGCATATCCTTCTATTCCTTTCTCCCTCACGTTGCTTTTCCTTAAATTAACCTATGCTATTCGCTTCGACCCTTCATGTGGTAGCAAGTTCCACATTCTTGCAACTCTCCCTGTATTAGTCTTGGGGTCAGGTGTTTAGGACTGAGGTGAGGAGAACTTTCTTCACCCAGAGGTTTGGTGTATTCCTGCATCCTGGGGATCTGTGAATGTTCAGTCCTTAGGTATATTGATGATAGCGAATGAATAGATTATTCGATACAAAAGAAATACAAGGAATATAAGGTGGTATAGGAAGATGAACCTAAGGTGAAGATTCAGTCATAAGCTTGTTAAATGGCAGAGTAGACTTTATGGGCTATATGGTCCACTTCTTCTCTGATTTCTTATACTATAGAGTCACGGGGCGGGGCAGGCGCTGCGCCACTTGTAAAAGTCAAAAAACTCATTATGCAGCTATTAAATGGTCGATGACCCTTTAATGGCTAGAGGCCGGATGTCCATCCGTTCCCAAGAAGATGTCTGGCCTTAGAGAGAACCACCGGGTCACTGCTGGAACTGCAGCGAGTCCAGCAAGGAAGTGAACTGCAATGGAACTGGACTGTGAGATAAGTCAAGCGTCTTGCCAGGGCTAATTCGGCAGGCCCTGGAGAGTGCTGCTTCGGGACATGGCTGGAAAGGGCAAGGTGGGGTAATGTGGTTTGTGAGAGTCGCAACTTGGAAGGAAACCCAGCACCAAGGCTCACCAGGTTTCATGGTGACCAGGCATGGATCTCTCCCACCATGGTAAAAAGCCTAGTAATAGCAGGAGGAAACTTTTGATTTGGCCATTAATTAACCAATTAAGGGTGTCAATGAACCCATGGGTGGGCAGGCCATCCTCTCTCCTACCACTGGTAAAATCGCAGCAGGACTAAGGATGGATGGATAGGCATTGGGAACAGCACTGTCGTGTGGCACGTGATTTTATGCCCTCACCTTATTCCTTCCTGCCAGTCTGCCCTCAGAGCTCTGTAAAATACAAGTCATAGGGTCACAAAGGCACAGAAAGAGGCTATTCAGCCCATCAACTCCTTGCTAGCTCTCAAGAGAACAATCTAATTAGTCCCATTTACCCATTCACTCCTCATAGTTCTTCAAGTTTATTTGCGATTAGTGTCCATCCAATTTCCTTTTGAAATCATTTATCACCTCCACTTCCACACTTCAGCAGAACATTACAAGTCATTGTCACTCAAAGTGTTTAAGAAAAAACTTCCTCACATCTTTTCCCACCCAAAACCTTAATTCATGTCCACGGATATCCTTGCAGCATCAACTAATGGTAACAGTTTTAGTTTACCTACCTGACCTAAACCCTTCAGAATCCTTACACTTCTGCTAAATTTCCCTCCATCTCCATGAACAACCGCAGGTTCTTCGAACTATGTGGCTAAAGTCCGTCATTCTGGTAAATCTCCTCTTGCACCCTCTCGGGGACCTTCACATCTTTCCTGAGGCCGGGTGAACAGAACTGGACACAATACTCTAGCTGTGGCTTAACCAAGCCTTTATAAAAGTTCATCATATCTCTGCTTTGTACTCATATGTTATATGCTTTACCTATTACCCTCTCAATTTGTCGTAACAGCTTCAAAGAGCTATGCATTTGAACCATCAGGTCTGTCTGTCCCTGCACACTCTTTAGACGTGTGCCATCAAGTCGATATTGATTCACCTTATCCTAAAATTCATCACTTCACACTTCTACTATTAAATTCTACCTGCCATTTGTCTGTGGATGCTGCTGGCCTGCCCTGTTGCTGTTGTGCATCATCGTCGCTGCTTGTTGTATCTCCAAGTTTGGTATCAACATTAAAGTTTGAAAGGTTTCTTCATATTCCAATTGTAAAGTCATTTGTGTGTATATATATATATAATGTAAATAATGGCCCTATCCCTGAGTCTTGCAGAATACCACAACACTGACCCTACTATTCCATGACCTCAGTTTTGTTAACTCACCTTTATGTGATACTTTGTCAAATGCATTTTTAAAACCCAAATAGATAACATCTGCCTCATTCCCTTCACCAACCTTCTCTGTTGCTTCATCAAAAAATTCAATTAGATTAGCCAAGTGTAATCTTCGTCCACAAATCCATGCTGGGTAAACTCTCCAAGTGCCTGTTGATGTCTCCCCCCGATTGTTCTTTCTAAAATTTGACCCACCACTGACCAGCTGGCCTGTACTTGCTTGGACTGCCTTTACACCCTTTCTGAAATAAAAGTGTCCCATTTGCCACTCTCCAGTTCTCTCACACCTACCCATATTTAAAGAAGATTGGAAAACTATATAGACCTTTGCCATCTCCACTGCCCAGACCGTGGGATACAAGCCTTGAACTTACAACTCTAAACATGGTCAGTCTTTCTAATTTATTTACTCTGTCTATCAATTTTCTCCCCACTACTTTGCAAATCTCTCTTTCTAGCTTCCCAACACTTGAACTTCTATAAAACAGATACTGATTTTTTCCCCCCAAATTCAGGTGGTCATTTTCTTTACAATGTGAACATTTGCTTGGAAAGAGAGGCCAGGGTTACGAGTAAAATATAAAAGGTGAGTCAGTTAGTTACTCTAACAGTGCAGTGTGAACATGGTATTGGATTTCATGCCTACTTTATCTTCAGTCATGAATAAAGATGGAATGAATGGCTGTCTTATCAATAAGAATCAGGAGTGTTCTGCCTCCGTGTTAGCTTGTGCGATAATAAAGATTAAACTAAAACAAAATTAATAGCAACAAATATCTCAAATTCTTTGTTTCGTCCAGTTAATCCTAACTGTTCTAAATAGTCCAACAAGGGAAGGGGCTGTACTGGACCTGGTATTTGGGAATGAGCCCGGCCAGGTGGTCAAAGTTTCAGTGGAGGAGCCTTTCAGGAACAGTGACTAGAATTCCATAAGTTTTAAAGTACTTGTGGATAAGGATATGAGTGGTCCTCAGGGGAAGGTGCTGAATTGGGGAAAGGCTAATTACAGCAAAATTAGGCAGGAACTGAAGAGTTTAGTTTTGGAGCGGCTGTTTGAGGGTCAATCGATATCTAACATGTTCAAGTCTTTTTAATGTCAGTTGATTAGAACTCAACACTGGCATGATCCTCTGAGAATGAAGGATAAGTATGACAAGTTTTGGGAACCTTGGGTAATGAGGGATGTTGTGATCCTAGTCAAAAAGAAAAAGGGATGAGTCAGGAGGGCTAAAAAGGGTTATGATAAGTCCTTGGCACGCAGGATTAAGGAGAATCCCAAAGCATTTTATACGTTCATAAAGAGCAAGAGGGTAGCCAGGGAAAGGGTTGGCCCACAGAAGGACAGGGAAGCGATCTATGCGTGGAGCTGGGAGGAAACGGGCATGGTCCTAAATGAATACTTTGTAGCAGTATTCATCAAGAGAAGGACTTGGTGAATGATGAGTCCAGTGAGGGTGTGTGGATAGTCTGGGTCGTGTCGATATCAAAAAGGAGGAGGTGTTGGGCATCTTAAAAAGCATTAAGGTAGACAAGTTCCTGTTGTGTTCCGTGTTCTTGTCTAGCAATGAATCTACAGATCTGCTGGTGACTTAGCCAGATCTAGGATTTATTAATGTACTTGTGGGAAGGTAATGATATGACCCCCTTTAGCCCTCCTGACTCCAGGTTATCAGAGAGTTACACTGGACTCTATTGGAAGTATCCTTATGCATGACTGTCCTCATGTAAGTCTTACAACCTTCTGTTGGTAGCCGGATGTCACCTGACTTATATCTGATGCCACCTGCTGGTGGGAGGTAATGCTGCTGAGTATATGTAATATTATCTACAGGTATATCACCACTGTTCCCAGAGCCTGATGGGATCTACCCCAGGATACTGAGGGATGCAAGGGAGGAAATTGCTGGGGCCTTGGCACAAATCTTTGTATCTTCATTGGCTACAGGTGAGGTTCCAGTGGACTGGAGAATAGCTAATATTGTTCCTTTGTTTAGGAAGATTGGCAGCAATGTTCCAGGAAATTATAGGCCGGTGAGCCTTACGTCAGCGGCAGGGAAATTATTGGAGAGGATTCTTATGGGCAGGATTTACACATATTTGGAAACAAAACACCTTATTCGTGATTTTTTTTTAGGGGGATGTCGTGTCTCACTGACTTGATCAAGATTTTGAGGCAGTGATGAAGATGATTGATGACGGAAGGGCAGTGGATGTTGTCTGCATGAGCTTCGGGTAAAACTTTTAATAAGGTCCATCATGTCAGGCTGGTACAAAAGGTGAAGTCACACTGGATCAGAGGTGAGCTGGCAAGATGTATACAGAACTGGCTCGGTCATGGAAGACAGAGGGTGGCAGTGGAAGGGTGCTTTCTGAACGGAAAGCTGTGACCAAGGTGTTCCACAGGGATCAGTGCTGGGACCTTTGTTTTTCGTAGTATATATAATGGAGTTGCAGATAGTGATGAGGATTGTCAGACGATACAACAAAATATAGATCGGTTGAAGACTTGGGTGGAGAAATGGCAGAGGGAGTTTTATCCGGACGATTGAGAGGTAATGCATTTTGGAAGGATTAATACAGGTGGGAGTGATACAGTAAATGAATACAGAACCCTTAGGAGTATTGACAGGCAACGAGATCTGGGTGTACAGGTCCACAGGTCACTGAAAGTGGCAATGTAGGTGGAGAAGGTAGTCAAGAAGGCATACTGCATGCTTTCCTTCATTGGTTGGGGCATTGAGTATAAAAATTGGCAAGTTATGCTGCAGCTGTACACTACCTTATTTAGGCCACCCTTGGAACATTGAGAACAATTCTGGTCGCCAAACTACCAGAAGGATGTGGAGGCTTTGCAGAGAGGTTTACAAAGATGTTACCTAGTCTGGAGTTTTTTTTTTAAATTTAGATTACCCAATTATTTTTTCCAATTAAGGGGCAATTTAGCGTGGCCAATCCACCTACTCTGCACATTTTTGGGTTGTGGGGGCGAAACCCACGCAGACACGGGGAGAATGTGCAAACTCCACACGGACAGTGACCCAGAGCCGGGATCGAACCTGGAACCTCCGCGCCGTGAGGCGGTTGTGCTAACCACTAGGCCACCGTGCTGCCCGAACGGCAGAAGTTGAGGAGCCACCTGATAGAGGTTTACAAAATTATGAGTAGCATGAACAGTGTGGATAGTCAGAGGCTTTTTCCCAAGATGTAAAAGCCAATTACTCGGGGACACAGAGGGTGGTGAGTGCCTGGAACTTGCTGCCGGAGGAGGTGATGGAAGCAGGTATGATAGCAATGTTTAAAAGTAGCTTGCAAATACATGAATAGTATTAGAATAGAGGGATATAGGAACCGCAGTGCAGAAGGTTTTAGTTTAGACAGGCATCATTGTCAGCGCAGGCTTGCTGGGCCAAAGGGCATGTTCCTGTGTTGGACTTTTCTTTGTACCTTTGTTGTTTCTGTTCCCACACCTAGTTGTGACAAGGCAGACTTTCATCTGACTCAATAGTTGTTTTTGTCTGGAACAGGCCGCCTCTCACCAGAGGCTTATAGCATGAGCGGTGCCAGTCCTCATCAAGCATGGCTGATCAGAGGTCTCTACTGCTCCTATCACCTGCCATTGGCAAGTATTGGAAAGATTTTGCATGTTGATACTGTGGTGAATGTAACTTCGTAATTCACACTGTATTGTATATACATGAGACCATGCATTTGTAAGCGCAGTTGCGTTGCCCGGCCACTAGGGGGAGTAGCACTGGGAATGCTTAGGAGTTTGTACAGGGCTCCTCCCTTGGCTCCGGCCACGACTCCTCCCCCTGGACTGCTGTATAAATACCAATGCTCAGAGCCAGTCGTTCAGTTCATCGAGAGTTCAACGCGGAACAGGCTGGCTCTGTTGTAAGTAGATTAAAGCCACTGTTCATATCTTAAAGCACGTGTCTGGTGAATTGATGGTTCCATCAGATACTCAACCTGTTGGCCCTGTTATGAACACATCTTCCTTGACCATCAAGACCTAGGGTGGGTCTCAAAGCAAGGGCTTCTGGCCTAGATGCAGGGGTGCTACCCAGTCTGTCACAGGACATTCCCAGCCCTGGCCAAAGACTTGATAAAATCCCAAAGATCTTAAAATTCATGTTTGTAAGAGGTTTCATTGACATATTTTGACCGGGTCTTTAGCCCAATTGTTTGAAACAATTTGATGCCTCCATTAAAATAAAACAAAGGAATTTTAACTAAATGCACCATATGTTGGGTAAATAATAATAATAATCACTTATTGTCACAAGTAGGCTTCAAAGACAGCACGGTAGCATTGTGGATAGCACAATCGCTTCACAGCTCCAGGGTCCCAGGTTCGATTCCGGCTTGGGTCACTGTCTGTGCGGAGTCTGCACATCCTCCCCGTGTGTGTGTGGGTTTCCTCCGGGTGATCCGGTTTCCTCCCACAGTCCAAAGATGTGCGGGTTAGGTGGATTGGCCATGCTAAATTGCCCTTAGTGTCCAAAACTGCTCTTAGTGTTGGGTGGGGTTACTGAGTTATGGGGATAGGGTGGAGGTGTTGACCTTGGGTAGGGGGTAGGGTGCTCTTTCCAAGAGCCGGTGCAGACTCGATGGGCCGAATGGCCTCCTTCTGCACTGTAAATTCTATGTAAAGAAATTACTGTGAAAAGCCCCTAGTTGCCACATTCCGGCACCTGTTCGGGGAGACCAGTAGGGGAATTGAACCCACGCTGCTGCCTTTTTCGGCATTACAAGCGGCTGTTTAGCCCACTGTGCTGAACCAGCCCCTACGTCAAGGAGGGTAGAGTTGACAACCAGACATTGGTACCCAAAACGGTGTGACACTCTGGTCTTCTGATAAATTTGCATTAGTTTCTTTGCTGGGAATCTGATGGAAAGGATTAGTGGGCAATGCTGTGGTAATGGTATGTCTTTACAACCCCAGAGCACCAAGTAATGACATTGATACTGACAAGTGAACACAATTTACTGGCTATCACAGCCACATGATCTTTGGTAAGGTTCATACTCTAAGGAGCATGCCGACAATGGTTGCCATTTGAATTTAAATTCATGTGTTTTTTACATCTGAATTCAATTCTCAAGCTTTCTTTTTTAAATATTCTAACATTAGGATTTTGGGTCAATTTGTAATCTAAAACATAGACTTTCCCATCTGAAGAACATTGTATTTTCCTATCCATCCAATTAACATATTTTTATTTTGTGTTTCTGTTGTAAAGGAATATGTAAACACAAGTGTTCAACAAAAAGCCTCAACGACCTATTGCACTGGATATGGAACAAAAAGTTTGAAATAACACTTTTACTTCAAAGAAAGCCTAACATGAGGAGGGGCCATTAATCTCACTGAGAAACTGTGTACAAATATATTGCTGTACTATGAACAATGCTACCCGTATTGTGATTTCACAACAGGACTGAATTTTGCAAGTTTGAGCCTCATCATAGAAAATTGTGCAAAGAGGATTCAATGAATTTAGTGATCTCTGGGCTGGCACCAGAGAACATGAAATTACCATGGGACCTGAGGCATTGTAAAAATACAACCGGCTCTTTAATGTCCTTCAGAGAGGGGAATCTGCAGTCTGCAACTTGTCTGGCACAGCAACCACTCAGTTGCATTGAATTTCTACAGCGGTTCAAACAGTAAAGCTCCAATCACCTCCTCGGGGCAGCTGGGGTTGGGGACATAACTATCAGCCTTGTCAGAGATGCCCACATCGCAATTCTTTCTCTCTTCCCTTCCACAAAGGCTGATTGTGAACAGCTAAATAACCGTTGTTATAGTTACAAACAAGCAGGGAGATTTTTCGATCCATCATGTTAGCTTAAGCATTTTCTCCTGATATCACACTTGTTATTGTCCCGGGTTCCCGTGATCAAATGATACTGCCTGCAGCCTTGCATGGATTTCTGGACAATTTCACACACATTTCTGAGTAATTGCTCATTCAGCTGTCACTCCTATTCACAGAAGTTTCCAAATGTACAGTTTAGCAGACTGTAATATAAGTTATTACATGCTTATTGACTTTGAGGTTTTCACAGCGCTATTTAATCCTATATATGGTTCAATTCTGAAAACAGCATGCAGATAATTGCATCTGTGGAAGATAATGGAGGAACAAATGAGATCCCCAAACACCTTCTGATGACAAATAATTAAACAATATGTTTATTTTTGAAGTAAACATTTCTTGGAGTTAACTTGCTCACACCAAGTTATCCAAAGCTGTTCTGCCTCAAAATAGTTTGGCAAGTTTAAAGCTCAAATATTTACCCTCATGAATCAAGTCAGTATACTGATGAATCCTTTTATGAGCCTGATTCCAAGTTCATTGCTTTAATCTTGGGAAAACTGAATTGCAAGTTTATTGACCTTAAGGGATTGGCTTAAGTGTGAACGAGTCGAAGATAAACCGCACAAAATAATCATTGGCTCTATTAGGGATGTCTTTGTGTGATATCCCTTTAACTGTTACTTTAGTAAAAATATTCACCCATTTAAATTGTATGGACAAACAACCACTATATCTATTGGGGCAAAGTTTCTTTTGACTTCATACGTGTGGGGCTGGATTCTCTGCAGCCCCATGGCGAAATCGTGCTTGGTGTGGGGCGGTGAATCCGATTTTGAGCCAAAATAGGGCCCGGCGCCGGTCTGGCGATTCTCTAGGTCCCGAAAATCGGCACGTTCATGTAGTAATCTGCCCGTCCAGCAATCCTCCACCGGAAGTGCGGGTGCCTGAATCCGCAGACAAAGCTGCGTGAAGCACTCCGGGTCCCTCCTAACCCCCTGAAGGTAAGTGAATCAGCTTGTATTATTTTGAAGAAACCCGGGGGTGCAACGCCAGCGTTTTTACATCGACATAGGGACATAGCCCCATTTTGGGAGAATCCAGCCTGTGAAATTGTACCCAAACCGTGTTAGAAATCGTATTAGTTCGGCTACTTCTCAAATCTTGTCCAAAATTATTTGCATGATTACAAATGCAACATCTTCCATGCAACAGCACAATTAAGCAGCTTAATAGAACATAATTGTTTCTTTATTCTCCCTTTCAGTTAAAATAATAAATGCTTAAGAACAGCGCAAGTTTAATGTTGTCTGGCTCTGAGGGTTAAATTACAGGGAGCGTGTACAGAAAAGATTAAGGGGTGATCTGATAGAAACTTTTCAAAAAATTAAGAGGAATAGAAAATAGAAAGAGATGAACTATTTGGTTGGGGAATCTAAGATTGAGGGAAAGTCCAGAAATACCTTTTAGAGTGAAATTGGGAAACACTTGTCTACAGCAAGGGAGGTAGAAACTCTGGGCGCGATTCTCCGCTGCCCACGATGGGTCGGAGAATAGCGGGAGGGCGTCCCCGACATTTTTCATGCCCTCCCGCTATTCTCCCTCCCCCACGGCCGCCCCATGACACGAATCGCTGCTCGTTTTTTACGGTGAACAGCGATTCTCCCCAGGCCGATAGGCCGAGTCCCCAGGCCTTTACGGCCGTTTTAACGGCAGCAAACACACCTGCTTGCTGCCGTCGTAAAAACGGCCGCAACATGCCCGTTCTGGGCATCCAGGGCCCCGATTGGCACGGCAGTACCACAGCCGTGCCAAGGGGGGCATGGGCCCTCGATTGGTGCCCAACTATCTCCCACCGCCCCCCCACAGGATCAGTCCGCGGGGCGACCGAGGGAGATGACGGCCCCGTGCTGGCGCGGGTTGGAGACGTCCAACCCACGCATGCACGGCTGACGTCATCGTGCGCGTCAGCCGGCGTGACGCTTGGCGCGCGGACTTAGCGACGGTCGCTCGGGGGGGGAGAATCGGGTCCCGGGAGGGGGCACGGAGGCTGCCGTGAAACACGGCCAGTTGCACGGCAGCCTTTACGATTCGCCGCATTTGCGGAGAATCGCGCCCTCTATTCCACAAACCACGGGCGGGTTTCTCCCCTACCTGGTGTGACGGGGGTTCCCGGCGTAGGGGAGTGGTGCCAACCACTCCGGGGTTGGGCCTCCCCAAAGGTGGGGAATTCTCTGCACCTTTGGGGGCCAGCCCCGCGCCGGAGCGGTTGGCACCAGAAGACTGACGCAAAAAACCGGCGCCGGCAGCGGGGCTGGCCGAAAGGCTTTCGCTGGTCGGCGCATGCGCCGGCGATAACGTCAGCGGCCAGCAGCCAGCAGCCGCTGACGTCACCACCGGCGCATGCGCGATGTGGGTTTCTCTTCCGTTTCCGCCATGGCGGAGGCCGTGGCGACCACGGAAGGGAAAGAGTGCACCCAGGGCCCTGGCCCGGAGTCTGAGCGGGGGGCCCCAATCGCGGGCCTGGCCACTGTGGGGGCACCCCCCCGGGGTCCGATCGCCCCCCGCCCCCCCCCAGGACCCCGGGGGCCCGGTCGCGCCTCCGATCCCGCCGCCACCAGAGGTGGTTCAAACCTCGGCGGCGTGAGAGGCCTCCCAGCGGTGGGACTTCGACCCATCGCGGGCCGGAGAATCGCCGCAGGGGCCTCGCCGATCGGAGTGGCGTGATTCCCGCCGCCGCCACTTCCCGGGTGGCGGAGAATCCCTGCCACGGCGGGGGCCAGATTTTCGCCGGCCGCAGGCGATTCTCCGACCCCAGCAGGGTCGGAGAATTTCGCCCCACAATTGATTCCAGACGAATTGTTATTTTTCAAAACTGAATTTGCTGAAGTTTTGTTATCCGAAGAAAATCATTAAAAAATGACTTTAAGAATCTCAGTGATTTAAAAGACATTACTCCATTGGTTTACACAAGTCAGAGAATCATAGAATCCCTACAGTACAGAAGGAAGTCATTCGGCCCATCAAGTCTGCACCGACCCTCTAAAGAGCACCCTAAAAAGGCTCCCACCCTATTCCTGCAACCCCATAACCACACTTAACCCGTACATCCTGAGCACTAAAGAGCAATTTAACATGGCCGATCCACCTAAACTGCACGGGCGCGATTCTCCGCTCCCCACACTGGGTGGGGGAATCGCGGGAGGGCCGGGCGACTCACGACACACCACCCTGGCACCCCCGCGATTCTCCCACCCCCCGCTCGGAGAATCGCCGGTCGCCGTTTTTCACGGCGACCGCCGATTCTCCGGCCCGGATGGGCCGAGCGGCCTGATGTTCCCGACCTCTTCACGCTGGCGGCAACCACACCTGGTTGCTGCCATTGTGAACATTGCGCCAAAGCTTTGTTTGTGGCTTGTGGGGGGCGGAGAGGGAAATGAGCACCACGGCCGTGCTCAGGAGGGGACTGGCCCGCGATCGGTGCCCACCGATCGTCGGGCCGGCGTCTCCAAGAGACGCACTCTTTCCCCTCCGCCGCCCCGCAAGATCAAGCCACCACGTCTTGCGGGGCAGCGGAGGGGAAGACGGCAACCGCACATGCGCGGGTTGGAGCCGGCCAACCTGCGCATGCGCGGCTGACGTCACTTAGGCACCGCCGTCGCGTCATTCTCGGAGGTGCACTGCCGGCGGGAACAGAGAATCCTGAAAATTCCATCCGTAGGGTGGAATTTTACAGACCCCATGTGGCAGAGGTGTCTCATCGGCGGCAGGATGTTCCCGCCCCACCAAAGTCGATTTACATTCTTTGCTGTGTCGTTGTTGGGGTACTCGCAGCGGGAGTCGACCGGAAGATCCTGCTGGTGGGGAGGGCTGGAGAATTCCACCTATGGTACTGTTCAATGAGAAATGGCTACTTAATAACCTCGCAGTAAAGAAGCCTGGGGGAAGGGTGATCGCAATGTGCAGAATTTTAAATGAGGTTTGAGAATTATTTAGTTGGCTCCAAAGGTAGGGTCATAAACCTGAACAAAATAAACTGCAGCAATGAGGGAGAATTAGCGAAGGTAGATTGGGAAATTAGATGAAAGATATCTGATGATAGATAATCAATGGAAAACATTTAAAGAATTAATTCACAATTCACACCGATTGTCCAATCATTTCAGGAATAAAAACCTCACAGGAGAAATGGTCCATCTAGTTAATGAGAAGTCTGAGATGGCATTAAAAGAAGAGGCTTATATTATTAGCAGAAAATCAAGCTTGAGGATTGGGAAGATTTTAAAATTCAGCAAAGGATCACCGTTCTATTGATAAGAAAAAAAATGTGATGAAAGAAAATGAGTTCCATTTGGAATATTGTGAGCAGTTTTGGGCTCCATATCTAAGGAAGGATGTGCTGGCTTTGGAACCAGAGGTGGTTCACAAGGATGATCCCCGGAAAAGGCAGGATTTGTCATATGAGGAGCGGTTGGATCTGTGCTCATTGGAGTTTAGAAGGATGAGGGAATTTCATTGAAACTACAGGATACTGAGAGGCCTAGAGAGAGTGGGTGCAGAGAGGATGGTTCCACTAGTCGGGAAAAACTAGAACCCGAGGACATCAGACTGAAGGGACGATCCTTTAAAACTGAGATGAGGAAGAATTTCTTCAGCCAGATGGTGGTGAATCTGTGGAACTTTTTATCGCAGAAGACTGTGGGCGCGATTCTCCGCTCCCCACGCCGGGTGGGAGAATCACGGGAGGGCCGGGCGACTCATGACACGCCCCCCTACCCCCCCCCCTCCCACCCCGCGATTCTCCCACCCCCTGCTCGGAAGAATCGCCACTCGCCGTTCTAGACGGCGACCGGCGATTCTCCGGCCAAGTGGCCTGCCATCGTGAACATGGGCGCCAAATGCTCGTTTGAAGCTTGTGGGGGGCGGAGAGGGGAGTGAGCACCACGGCCGTGCTCGGGAGGGGACTGGCCCGCGATTGGTGCCCACCGATCTTCAGGCCGGCGTCTCAAAGCGACGCACTCTTTCCCCTCTGCCGCCCCACAAGATCAAGCCACCACGTCTTGCGGGGCAGCGGAGGGGACGACGGCAACCACGCATGCGCAGGTTTGAGCCGTCAGCCGTCGTGACGTCAGCCGCGCATGTGCGGGTTGGATCCGTCACATAGGTGCCGCCGTCGCGTCATTCTCGGCGCGCCGCCTTGACGCAAGCATCAAGGCCCGGTGGCCGAGATTTACGGAGCGCCTAGCCCCCCTGGGGGAGGGGGTGAATTAGGTGCGAGGAGCAGCCTCCGAGGCCGTCGTGAAACTCGGCTGAGTTCACGACGGCCTTCCCGATGCTGCGCGGGTGCGGATAATTCCGCCCCACATCTTTGGACTGTGGGAGGAAACCGGAGCACCCGGAGGAAGCCCACGCAGATATGGGGAGAATGTGCAAACTCCACACAGACAATTGCCCAAGGCCAGAATTGAAGCTGGGTTCCTGGCACTTTGAGGCAGCAGTGCTACCCACTGTGCCACTGTGCCACCCAATTTCTTAATAAGTTAAAAAAATATTGATATGAAAAGTATGTTAAAATGCACATGTGCCTAAGAAAGTAGAAAGTTTGATGGAAAGAAGGCACCAGAATCCTCAGATAGTTTAGCAACCAGTCCATGTAATAGACAGCTCTTTTTGCAAAAGATTTAGTAACTTGATTGATTCTCATTCCAGAATGACCGAGAGCTTAAGCCTGGTATAACTATTATGCAACAAGATCTGGTTGGGAGATAGACATCAAAACATTGACCCTTTCTGCTTTTCTCCAAAGGACAAGCCCTTTAAATTTAAAGTGATCGTCTATTGCAACAACCCAATTGCATTCATAATTTTGAGTGGCATAGGGAGATATTTCAGTGCTACAATCAATCTTTGATTGTTTGGGTGTCCATAATAAATGTTCATAAACTGACTTTATGACTCTGATGCTAATCGGATGGCAGCTTCTCTGTGGGTCAGAGGGAGGGGGGTTGTGTGTGTGTGTGTGGAATGTTGCAGAAGCCAACTGCGTAGCTCTGTATCTGTGATCTCAACACAGTTGAGTCAATTAATTTTGATTTCCGGTCTATATGTCTCGCGGCTGAACAGCAGGCGCAATGGAAATCAAATGTGTTCTGAATGGATGGTGGACATGGGATAAGGTCAGCACCAAGACTCAGTGATGCCTTGCTGGATTCACTGTCGGCAGTCAACAGGAGGAGGAGGGGCATATCTTCCACAAGGCTGGGAGGAAGAAACCTGAACTTCTCTCTGGGTGATGAGGCGAGCAGCAGGGACAACAGAGCCCACTTCATGGGGCGCAATTCTCCCCTCCCCCACGCCGGGTGGGAGAATCGCTGGGGCGCCGAACGAGTCGCGCTATGCGCCCCGGCACCCGCATGTGATTCTCCCCCCCCACCCCCAAACCGGCGCGGCGAGATTTACGGCTGTCCGCTCGGAGAATCGCCGCTCGCCGTTTGTAACAGGGGAACATCGATTCTCCAGCCCGGATGGGCCGAGCGGCCTGCCCAATACGTCGAGTTCCACCGGCGCCGTCCACACCTGGTCGCTGCCGGCGGGAACTGCGCGGGAACGCTGGGGGTGGGGGGTGGGGGGGGGGTGGCGGCCTTTGGGAGGGGGGGCGCTCAAAAGGGGCCTGTGATCGGTGCCCACCGCTTGGCGGGCCAGCCTCTCTGAAGGAGAAATTCCTTTCCTCCGCCGCCCCACAATATCAATCCGAGATTTCTTGCGGGGCGCCCGTGGAGAGAAAGGCAACCGCGCATGCGTGGGTAATGTAATTTACGCGGCGCCGCTGTCACGCGGCTCCAAGGCCCGGCGTGTGTAATTGACGCGGCGCCGCTCCTAGCCCCCCGGGGGTGGGAGAATAGGGGGCGAGGAGCGGCCTCCGACGCCGGAGTGAAACACTCCGGCTTTCACTCCGGCGTCGGCACTTAGTCTCCCGGTGGGAGAATCTCGCCTATAGTTTTAGTGTAGGAAACGATTTAAAGACTTAACCAAGTCACGGAAAATTTGCACAATTGTTGATTCAGCTGCATCGTATGTTTTAAGCTCACTTCCCTTCTCTCATTCTTGTTAAGTGCTCTCAGTCGCATAAACCCATTCAACTTTCAGCATCATCCAGCCTTCAAATTCTATGGAGGAGATTCTCCGTTCCGCCAGCCATCCAATGGGGCTTCCCATTGTGGGCACCCCAACATCCTCGGGAAATCCCCAGGCGTGTATACGCAGCCGGTGCAATGGAGAATCACGCCAGCAAAGAATCCAGCCCACTGCATTTCAAAGCATTGAGGCAGAAGATCAGCCATGACTTAGTTGATTGGCAGGCTCAAGGGCTGAATGGCCTTCACCCGCTCCTCCTTCTTATGTTCCTACGTACCCATCAGCTTTCCATTTATCTATCCACTATTGCCACTCACCCCATTCCTTATGCAATGTGATGCATGTGTCTCAAATTCACCCTTTCCAAATGGCTTGCACCAATTGGGTGATCACTTCAACTTCAGTTACTCACTGCGCTGTTTTTTTTAACCGTTTTAGGAGAGAGAGAACTAAACATAAGCAAAAGGGAGATGACTGAAGCTGGACCATCACAAACAGACTGATGCAGAGGAAGATGCAACAGAAACAAATGGCCCATTTGAGTCTCTCAAAGTCAGACATGGGAAAAGATGGAAACTTACAGTAAGCAGGTGACAGAGTTACATGTATCTCTGACTCAATTATGCTGACTTCATTTCATCACTGACTGAGCTATGAGAAGGCTGAGTGACCTGCCATGATGAAATCATTTCCCTTTCTTTGGTCTTCCATGAGCATCATTCCTCAGAGGCCCTCATTCCTTCTCTGCACGCACTGTCAGATGCCCTACAGCACAACATTCACATTCTGGTGGATTTGCTTTGACAATTCATTGGGTTTTTGACTGATGATTCGCAGCTTGGATGTCAGGACGAGCAGATGTGACAGGGGCAGCTGTAGAGAACCAATGTCAGGTGGTAAAACCCTCTCCAAGCTCCGCACCATTGTACAGAGATGCTGAACATATAGGCTACCATTCAGAAGAACAATACTCAATGTTCATCTACTGAGCCGGGTGCTGACAGATGGGTCGCACACACTCCCTACAAAGATGGACCCAGTCACATTAGGTGAACCTTAGTGATAATGGGACTTTGCTGACATTCCAGCAGCAATTGCACTGGCTAGTCCTCATGGTCCCATTTCAATACCCCTGCTCCTCCTTCTCTATGACCTCTTTATCAGGAGATGAGTGAGGAGCTCCTTTGTCTTCCTCTAAGATGTAAACCACATTCCCACGGACCGCACTCCTGTCTATGTGCTGTGATAACTGGTGATTGTCTTCCATTTGCTGCCAAACACCTACAACATGCCTTCCACCCGAACCTTGTGAATTTGAATCCCACCTAGGTTGGAGAATTTTGAATCAAACAAACAAGCCCTCTCTGCCAGATATTTGCTGGTAGGAGACTTCAGCTGCAGAAAGTGAGATTTTATTTAGATGGGACGATGGCAAATTTAAGTACCCACCTGAACTGCTGTTCAAACTCACCCCAACTTCCCTTGACAGTTTCCTAAGCCCTGGAAAACCCACCCTGCTCAATTAAAACGTGGAAACAAGTTAAATACAATTTAAAAAAACCTTAGGCTGGATTCTAGGGCGGGATTCTCCGAAACCCCCCCCCCCCGCATTTCCGGTTCGGAGTCCGCGCATACGCACGGCAGTAGCCTCTAGCGGCCGAACCGACCTGCATGGCGGACGTGGACCGTGGAGGCAAATAGAAAAATGAGATTCCCCCGATCGACTGCAGCCCAAGCATCTAACCCCGCAGATCTAATCCCCGGTGGCCTATAAGGACTCCCCCCCCCCCCCCCCCCCCCACCCCCCGGTCTCCGTTCCCCCTGGCCCTGACCAGGGCGGCCGCGGACTGAGTCCACAGCCACCACGCCAGCATCCCGACTGGCAATAGGTGGTTAGTTCCACGCCGTTGGGAACTCGGTCGGTTGGGAGTGGAGGGTTGTTGGGCGAGCCTCGGGCAATGGCCCCCCGGCGGCACCGCATACTCCGTGGCCACGTCGATTTTCAGGTCCTGAAGAATCGGCGAACCAGTACCTGGCCCGATTACAGCGTGAAAGTAGATTCTGCGCCCTCGCACCGACCACAATTGTGCCGCGGGGCTGCGGAGAATCCAGCCCCTTATTAATGTTTCCCTGGGACTTCAAACTCCCCAATCATTCCCGCATTCAATTGGGAAATCCCCATCAGCAAAGGTCAATTACTGACATCCCAGCTCACTTCCATTAAACACAGAAGTGAGGCAGGTTTTTCTTTTATTTTAAACATAAATTATTTTTAACCCCACCAATCTTCACCACGCATGAATCCGCTCACAGGCCTCACTGTTCTTTGGGGTTAAGATTCTTCCAATGATTTCAATAGCTTCACATAATGTTATTATCTGCGGAGATGCACTTGAGCAGCTGAATTGTGCGGTTTTAACAAGTTCTTGTGGCGCCATCTGATTTTTATGCCAACATTGAGCTACCTGTGCCCACATGCATTATGAATGTCAGTGAATGAATTGGAAGGTGAAAGAGTTTGATATTTAATTGCGGCTCTCATTCAAAATCAAAGCAGTAAGGGCTGATTCAATATACATTTAAAAATGATGTCTTGCTGCTTGGCGCAATGTGCTTGTCCTATTTAGAATAATCTTTTCGGACATCAAAACATTTAATAATACATTGAAAGCAAGGCGACTCCACATACAAGGGTATTTAATCGATTTAGAAATCAGCAGAATCGATTATGTTGTTTCTTGGGAAAACAAATCAATTATAAAGAATGAAAGCGAGTTTTAATATTGGAACTGAAATTCATTAAATTTGATTTTATCGACGTCAATCTCTTTGAGATCTGCTCTGACTTTTAATATGCTGTGTGCTCACACAATGAAAGTAATCTGAACAGGCACCAATTGTTTAATTAAGTTAGTGCCACGGTTGTACTTCAGGTGATCAACCCAAGATTGGAATTTTCCAAGAAAAACCAAATGCTAAAAATCATTGTGGTGTCAGATGCTATTAAAAAAGCATTCATCCGCAGGTGGATTTTAATTACAAGATGTATTGATTGAACACTGCTAAGTAGCTCATGCCACGTTTAGAGTAGAATGATAGAGAGTTTTCATAAGTAAATTCTATACACGGTGCACTTTATTAGTGCAATGAACATTCGGATGCGATCCGTGAGTGCATTTTGGAGACAGCAATTTCTTGACAATCATTATCTTTTTTCCGGATTCACCCTGCATCTGCGTACCATCCTTCTTGGGAAAGCCCATACAGTCTATGTTGTTGTTTGGTTGATCTTAAACTTGACCTGAATAATTTCATGATGCCTTTAACTTTCTCTTCTTTGCGGTTCGAACTGAAGTCAATTGTCACCCTGGATAAATCTAAGCCTAAGGGGTACCTTGGTCTATAGGGTGAAAACCTTTTCATAAATTTGACTTGTAGTCCCTGGAGCTTTGTGTTGCAATGTATTACAATCGTGTTGCAAAGGGTGACACAATTACATAGTGGTTAACACTGCGTCATAATGCAGGGACCCGGGTTCAAAATCTGCCTTGGGAGACTGTCTATGTGAAGTTTGCACGTTCTCCCAGGGTTTCCTCTGGGTGCTCCGGTTTTCTCCCACAGTCCAAAGATGTGCAGGTTGGGTGGATCGGCCATGCTAAATTGCCCCTTAATGTTCAAAGTATTTGTGGGGTAATGGGATAGGGCGGGGGAGTGGATCTGGGTAGGGCGCTCATTAAAAGGGTCAGTGCAGGCTCTATGGGCCAAATTGTCACTTTCTGTACTGCCGGGATCCGATGATTCTATGATCTTGGGGTTTTTAGTTTTTATTGTTGTGGTTTTATGTTGTTGTGGTTGCCCCGTATGTTTTGTTCTGTGATTCCCTCGGGTTCCCTTCTCTCTCTCCACCCTCTGCCCTTTGCCCTTGTGTGTGTCTTCCCCTGTCTCCCTCCCTATCTTTCCTCACTACCCCTTCCTAGTCACTATTGGCCTCGAACAGGTCTTGGAACAGGCTGATGAATGGCCCCCATGCCTTTAGAAAGCCCTCGTCCGACCCTAGGATGGTATACTTGATCTTTTCCGGGTGCAGAAATTCCAACAGGTCTGCAGCTGTGGGTGTTGCTGCTGATCACCAGCTGAGCAGAACTCTCCGGTGTGCAATTAAAGGAGCAAAAGCTAGGGCATCAGCCCTCTTCCCCAAATGGAGTTCTGGCTGGTCCGATACCCCGAACACTGACACTCTCAGCCATGGCTCCACCCTCACCCGCAGAACCCAGGACCTCACCCAGAAGGCTGTCCAGAACGTGACTAGTCTGGGGCAAGCCCAGAACATGTGGGTGTGGTTCGCCAGGTCTCCCTGGCATTGTTCACATTTGTCCTCCACCTCTGGGAAGAACGTACTCATTCAGGTTCTGATCAGGTGAGCTCTGTGCACCACTTTGAACTGCATGAAGCTTGCCTAGCACAGAAGGAGCTGAAGTTGGCCCTTATCAGTGCTTCCCTCCAGAATCCCAACCTACTTCCATCCCATTTCCATCTGGTTTCATCCAGTGGTTGTCTTGCCCTGTCCAGCAACTGGCCCTGTATGCTCCCACAGTTTGGTTTGGTTTATTGTCACGTTTACCGAGGTACAGTGAAAAATATTATTCTGCGAGCAGCTCAAAAGATCATTAAGTACATGAAGATAAAATAAAAAGAAAATACATAATCGGGCAAAACATAACTCCATAAACACCGACATTGACTGAAGCACACAGGAGTGTAGTGTTTATGAGGTCAGTCCATAAGAGGATCGTTTAGTTGTCTGGAAACAAGGGGGAAGAAGCTGTTTTTGAATCCGCTTGTGCATGTTCTCAGACTTTTGTATCTCCTGTCCAATGGAAGAAGTTGGAAGAGTGAGTAAGCCGGGTGGGAAGGGTCTTTGATTATGATAGAGTCAAAGGATGGGAGGCAGGTTCATGCGATGAACTGGGCTGTGCTCACAACTCCCTGCTTACTATGTTGATTAGTTCCTCTAGTAGTGTGTCTCTCAGGGCCCTGTGCTCTCCTTGCGGAGAAAATGTTTAATTTGGAGATGCTTGAGTTCCTGTCCTGTTGGCAGATCCAAGTCAGCTTGTCCAAGGTCGCGAGTGTGCCCCCTATGTAAAAGTCCCTGACCACCAGCACCACTCCCGTCCCATCTCCATTTTATCAAGGTGGCGTCAAGCATGGCTGGTGGGAATTTGTGGTTGCCGCAGATGAGGGCCATGGGGGACATCTCGGTTAAACCAAAATGCGGCCTCATTTGATTCCATGTTTCCAGTGTGGCTATCACCACTGAGCAGGATGTTGACTTAGTTGTGTGGGGGGTGGGGGGGGGGGGGGGGGGGGAGCGTTGCCGTGGTGAAGGCTTGGAGGGCCGTTTTCTTGCAGGAGGACTGCTCCAGCCTCATCCATTCTGTGTTTGGTTGTCTTATCCATCCCTTCACCCTCTCGGCTGTGGCTGCCCAATATTAGTGCTGTAAATTCAGCAGGGCCAGACCGCCAATGTTTTTCCTCCTTTGCAGTGTAGACACACACACACACACAAAAACCGCATGAACATTTTGTCTACTTTGTGGAAATAGGCCATGGGGATGAAGATCAGTGTGGATCTAAACAGGAAGAGGAACTTCGGCAGTACGTTTATTTTGATTGTCCGCACTCTCCCGCCAGGGTCTTAAGCTGCAATGATCTCCTTAATTCAAAAAGTCCCTTTTAAAGACACAAGCTGACTGTGGTCAAATACACACTCCACTTTGAACCCAAGTTAGTGTCCGTGGTTTTCTCCTCCAAATCCTCCCAGATGATTGTCACATGTAAGTTTCCAAACCTCACTCCCAAAAGCACGATGCTCTCATAATTATGCTTTCCCTTGGCCATATGTATTCTGAAATCCTCTCCAGGTTTTACAAATGACACTTTTTTGAACAAAACTTCTACTCCGCTTTTCACAGTGAGTCCAGTCCATCAAGCCCTTTTGGATGTTTTGTCTTGACTGCTGTGCAAACTGCTCACAACTGCTTTAACTTTCAATTCCCAGACTGTATTAAAATAACTTCAAATGTTTCATCTATCTCTGAAGTCTGCTGTCCCACTTTAAATCTATTTACTGCGATTGTCTCTTTAACGCTCAACTCTTTGTCTATTCTTCCTTGAATTCTTCTGAACAATACCTTGGTCTCTTGTTCACTTAACGGCGGACTTCTTAGACACTAATTCTGTCATAATTCCCTGAATATGTGGACTGTAACTTGTACTTTAAGAAGCTTGCCTTTCTGCAGCTCCCGTCTTGTCCAGTCTTTCTTCTGGCAAAGTTGATAGATGTTCAGGTTCCCCAAGACCCTGGGTGCGATTCTCCCATCTGATGGCAGAGTGTTGATGCCATCGTAAAAACTGGAGAGTTTAACGGCAGCGTCATCGGACCGCTAAGTGTAGCAATCCTCTGCCCGAATGGGGACCAGCACGCTACTGGAGCGACACACGCCACTCCAGCTGCCGATACCGGCTTCAAATGGGCGCCTCGGGTTTGCGCATGCGTACTGCGACCGTCGCAAATGCGCGCATGCACAGCAGCTTCCTTCTCTGCGCTGGCCCCGAGGAAACATGGCAAAGGGCTACAGGGGCCGGAGCGGAGCAAAAGAGGCCCCCACTAGGAGAGGCCGGCCCGCTGAATGGTAGGCTGCAATCGCATGCCAGGCCACGGTGGAGGCACCCCCCTTGTCAGACCCCCCTCCCCTCACACAAGGCCGCCCGACAGGATGGACGGCGAGGTCCCGCCAGGTAAGACCAGATGTGAATGGCGGCGGCAGGACTTGGGCTTTTTTAGCTGCAATGGGCGGAATTCCGTCCATTCCAGACGGCGAATCGCCGGGGGGGCAGCGTAGAGCGGTCCCCGACTGGCGCCTCACTGACCGCGCCTGTGCCAATGGCACCGATTCTCCGGTAGCCGGAGAATCGGCAGACCGGCATCAGGACGGCGTCACGCGGCGATTCGCACCCGGCCCGGCGATTCTTAGAACCGGCGTGGGCTGAGAGAATCCTGCCCCTCTATCCAACTGCTTACAAATTACCTCAACCAAAAGTTAAAAGCTTTTTACTTCACAAGGACCCCCATTGCTAAGCAACAGCCACATGGTTCTGCATTTTATTTATTTTTCACACCATAGCCCTCTCTGAGCATAATTGAAGCACAGTTGGAACTTAACCAACCCTTAAACATATAAGCACCTTTGTCCAGCCTGAATCTAACAATAGGTTTTACCTTTCCAGGCAGAAAAACATTACATGAACCCCACATAAATCTATACCTTATTTCTAATGTTTACCAATACAAATTTTTACTCCCTTAAAACTCACGCTCCTATCTTGGAACTGTATTGCAGTTCCTTCACTATTGCAGATCAAAGTTCTAGAACTCCCTCCCTAACAGCAGCATGGATGGATGTACCTGCGCCACATGAACTGTAGTGGTTCAGGGTATTCCGAGACTCTAAAGGTTGCAAGTGATATGGGGAGAGTGCAGGTATGGTGTTAACATAGAGGCTCAGTCATGAACATATTGGTATGGTGGAGCAGGCTTGAAGGCTGATTGGCTTAATCCTGCTTCAACTTTATATGTTTCTACGTTATGTAAGGCAGCTTACCACCATCTTCTCCAGGGCAATTTAGAAGTCTGACAACACCAAATTAAAGTCCAACAGGTTTGTTTGGAACAACTTGCTTTTGGAGTGCAGCTCCTTCACCAGGTGAGTCACCTTATGAAGGAACTACATTCCAAAAGCTAGTGATTCCAAACAAACCTGTTGGATTTTAACCTGGTGTTACAAAGAACAAAGATCAATACAGTGCAGAAAAGGCCCTTCGGCCCTCCAAGCCTGCACCAATCATGTATCCTATGTGGACCAACTGCTGGATCCTTCTATACCTCATCTGTTCATGTGCCTATCCAGATAAGTCTTAAAGGTTGCTAACGTATCTGCCTCAACCACCTCAACTTGGCAGTGCATTCCAGGCCACCATCACCCTTTATGTAAAAAAAGTTCCCCCGCACATCTGCACTGAACCTATCTCCCCTCACCTTGAACTTGTGCCCCCTTGTAATTTTCAATTCCGCCCTTTTGGAAGACTATTTACTGTGCCCACCCCAGTCCAACGCTGGCATCTCCATACCAGGGCATTTAGAGATGGGCAATAAATGCTGGCAAGGTCAGCAGCACCCACATCCTGTGAATGAATTTTAAAAACCTATTTATTAGTATACATGATTGACATCCAGCTGCTTTAATTCAAAGTCACGTTTTGCACTGCTTCAAGCCTTATACCACATCACTCGGCTTTGCATAAGCTGCAAACAGTTGAATAATGACAGGCGCATCAGCCAAACAGATTGGATGACACTAACAGACATTTTCCCTTTCTCTTGTAGTATAAAGTGATGCATAACTGGAGGCATGTTTTCTTTGGGTGGGATGCAAATTATATTTTGTTTGAAAACAGTTATTTTATTGAGAACATCTCAACCTATTTTCGACAACCCCATCGGCAGATTGACTGACTCTTTTTGCAAAGTTGATAATTTTATTGAATAAAAATGAATCCTAATTTAAGTCTGAAATATGTAGTTAAAAAAACATGGGCTGGGATTCTCCGAAATCCCGGCCAAGTGTTGACGCCGGCATCAAAACCGACGCAAGCGACACCGGCGTCAACGGACCTCCAGGCCCAGTTATTCCTCCCTTCCTTGGTGACTAGCACGGCGCTGGAGTGCTGTGCGCTGGTCCGGCGCCGAAAGCCGGCCCTACACGGCTGGCGCAGGTCCGTGCATGCGTGCGCCATGGTTGGCACGGGTCCGCGCATACGCACCACGGCCATCTCGGCGCCGGCCTCCGGGCAACATGGCGGAGCACTACAGGGGCCCAGCGCGGAGGAACATAGGCCCCCCGTCCCAGAATTAGCCGCCCACCGATCGGTAGCCCCCGATCGTGGGCTTGGCTACCGTGGAGGCCCCCCCTCGGAGTCGGCTCTCCCTGCCCCCCCACCAGGATGGCCCCTGCAGCCACAACGCCGAGGTCCTGCCGGGTAGGACCATATGCGAACGACGCCGGCAGGCCTCGGCGGAACTCCGGGGGCACTCAGCCGTCGAGCGCAGAGAATCGCCGCGGGGGCACTTTCATCGGCCCACGACCGGTGCCACGGCGACTGCACTGGTACGATTGGTGCCGATTCTCCGGTCGCTGGAGAATCGCCGGCCCGTCGTCAGAGCGGCCTGGCGTGATTCGCGCGCTCGGAAAATGCCGCCCATGGTGTCATTAAAATGTTAATAGTTAAAGGAAAGAAAATGTTCAAAGGAAATGAATAAGAAATTCTATTTTTAATTGTGCATGATGTTCAGTGCAAAACAATATATATCCCATGCTCAGATGAAGACAGTGCTGCCCTCCTAAAGGCAAATGAAGCATCAAGGGACCCAGAGGTAGAAGACCAGCTGATCAGGACCCTCAATGCTGTGCGCTGCACCAAATGGGTTGAAACAGTAGCAAGTTAAACTTCATGCACTCCAGCAGGAAATACTCGAGCCAAATCAGTCACCTTGGAGCAACCCAAAAGTCACCGTCCCAAAACCGCCCCTCCGTTACTCCCAAACATGCCACCAGCCACCTGCTTGCCATAGCGAAGGCACCTCTGAACAAAAAGACCAAAATAAACCTGAGACTAGGGGGAACTAAGACACCACCACCAGCACCACAGTGGCAACATCAGCCCTGACCCTTTTACGGTTTCAGAACAAAAGAAGGTTGTACAGGTCTCAAAGTGTGGCAAGGCAGCAGAGTATGACAATATCACAGCAGAATTTATGAAACACCTGGGGACCTGAGTTCTTACCTGGCTGACCCGGTTTCACACGATGGTCATAAATTCCAGCACCATTCCAAAGAAATGGCGGACAGTAAAAAACATTGCCATACCAAAACCTGGAAAAATGCACCTAGCTACGGTCCAATCTCTCTCCTGTCAGTCCCATATAAAATTCTTGAACGCATCCTTCAACACATATCCTCAATTGTAGAAAAAGGTTTTCAGCATCAACCAAGCAGGTTTCCGCAAGGACGGCACGCAGCACAGCGCAACAGGTACTGGCCCTTATCACCGACATTGAAAACAGCTTTCAGAAAAACTTGAAGACGGGTGCTGTGTTCCTCAACCTCACCATCACCTACAGCACCGTTTGACACACCGGCCACCTCCTGAAGCTGACATCCACACCGCACACCCCCTAACCAGGGTGACTGAAAGCATTGGAGCACTGTTGAATAATAGAAGGTTCAGAGTTCACCTTGGACAATCAAAAAGTACAGAGAAAAGACAACCCAATGGACTCCCCCAAGGCTCAATACTGGCTGAAACCCTGTACAATTTGTACACAAATGATCTTCAACATTTGTCTCACAACTCAAGCCCCCGACTTCGACACCTTGGACCCGAGCTTAAACGAAGACTTAGCTACGCTAAATTGCCTCTTAGCATTCAAAAACAAAGATGTGTAGGTTAGGTTAAGGGGTTATTGGGCTAGGACGAGAACGTGAGCTTGGGTAGAATACTATTTCAGAGGGTCGGCACAAATTTGATAGGCCGAATACCCTCCTTCTACACTGTAGGGATTCTATGATTCTACTGCAACACACGGAGAATCAAGCCAAGCCCGGCAAAAACAATATCCAGCTTATTCTATCTTTACAATGCAAAGTCAATAAAAAGCTTAACGTCCAAATGAATGGCTACAAGTTAAAACATTGTGCAACTCCAGCATACCTAAAAGTGACCTTAGATAGGACATTAACTTTCCGTGAACACCTACAAACAATTGCAGCCAAGGTCAAATGCAGAAATAACTACATTTTCAAAGAGAGGTAAGTGCTTTCCAATCACTAAGTGCATTCCAAGCACTCAAGTGTGTGATTGGGATACACTTGCCTCTCTTTGATGTGGTTGATGTTTGTAAACATTGGGGATTCAGCATTTAGAGTCACTCATTCATGAAGGTAGAAGAATGAATCAAGGTTGCAGCTGGTTTGTGGAAACTGCCAATCACAGCCCACTACTGGAAAGGAATGAATGGATTGTAGCTAATGGATCTGAGGGGTTGTAGCATAGCTCCCGGCTGTTCTCCTTCCAGCAATGGACACATGGAGCTTCCAGGCAAGTGTTACAGTTATGATTATTTTTTCGCTGCCCACAGCTCTCTAGCTTCCAGACAGGGGTCAATTTTCTTGTGTGTGGGAGGGGGGGGGGGGTTAGGTAAGGGGCAGTGGGTCTATGGGGCTGGGCCTCCTTAATCAGAGGGTCCTTGTGGGGTGTCCCTTTGGTTAGGGGGTCTCTGTGGGGGGTCCCTTTACGAAGTGGGTTTCTGTGGTGTCCCTTTAGTTAAGGGGTCTCCATGGGGAGGTCCCTTTAATTCAGAGGTCTCTGGGGAGGGGTCCCTTTAGTAAGTGGATCTCTTTGGTGTCCCTTTAGTTAGAGGGTCTCTGTGGGGAGCTCCCTTTAGTTAGGGGGTCTCTGTGAGGGTCCCTTTAGTTAGGGGGTCTCCATGGGGGTGCTCCCTTTAATTATGGGGGTCTTTGTTGGGGTTCCTGTAAGTTATTGGGACTCTGTGGGGAGGTCCCTTTAGTTATTGGGTCTCTGTGGGGAGGTCCCTTTAGTTAGAGGGTCTCTGTGGGGGGGTCCCTTTAGTTAGGGGGTCTCTGTGGGGGTTCCCTTTACTTAGGGGGTCTCTGTGGGGAGGTCCCTTCAGTTAGAGGGTCTCTGTGGGGGGTCCCTTTAGTTAGGGGGTCTCTGTGGGGGTTTCTTTTACTTAGGGGGTCTCTGTGGGGGTTCCCTTTACTTAGGGGGTCTCTGTGGGGGTTCCCTTTACTTAGGGGGTCTCTGTGGCGGTTCCCTTTACTTAGGGGGTCTCTGTGGGGAGGTCCCTTCAGTTAGAGGGTCTCTGTGGGGGGGTCCCTTTAGTTAGGGGGTCTCTGTTGGGGTTTCTTTTACTTAGGGGGTCTCTGTGGGGGTTCCCTTTACTTAGGGGGTCTCTGTGGGGGGGTCCCTTCAGTTAGAGGGTCTCCATGTGGTGTCCCTTTATTTAGGGGATCTCCGTGGGGATGTCCCTTTAGTTAGGGGGTCTTTGTGGGGGTTCCCATTAGTTATTGGGTCTCTGTGGGGAGGTCCCTTCAGTTAAGGGGTCTCCATGTGGTGTCCCTTTAGTCAGGGTTTCTCTGTGGGGAGGTCCTTTCGGTTAGAGGGTCTCCGTGTGGTGTCCCTTTAATTCAGGGGTATCTGTGGGGTGGTCCGTTTAGTTAGAGGGTCTCTGAGGGCGGTCCACTTAGTTAGTTGGTCTCCGTGGGGAGGTCTCTTTAGTTAGGGGTTATCTGTGGGGAGGTCCATTTAGTTAGGGGGTCTCCATGGGGGTTCCCTTTAGTTAGGGGGTCACTGTGGGGAGGTCCCTTTAGTTAGGGGGTCTCTATGGGGGTTCCCTTTAGTTAGGGGGTCACCATGGGGGTTCCCTTTAGTTAGGGGGTCTCCATGGGGGTTCCCTTTAGTTAGGGGGTCTCCATGGGGGTTCCCTTTAGTTAGGGGGTCTCCATGGGGGTTCCCTTTAGTTAGGGGGTCTCCATGGGGGTTCCCTTTAGTTAGGGGGTCTCCATGGGGGTTCCCTTTAGTTACGGGGTCACTGTGGGGCTCATTTTAGTTAGGGGGTCTCTCTGGGGCTCCCTTTAGTTTGGGGATCTCTATGGGGGTCTCCCTTTAGTTAGAGGGTCTCTGTGGGAAGTTCCCTTTAGTTAGGGAGTCTTTGTGGGAAGGTCCCTTTAGTTAGGAGGTCTCTATGAGGAGGTTCCTTTACTTAGAGGGTCTCCATGGGGGTTCCCTTTAGTTAAGGGGTATCTGTGGGGGATCCGTTTAGTTAAGAAATCCCTGGGGGGGTCCCCTATTAAGGGGGAACTGGGGGTCACCCAATTAGGGGGGATACCTCTGAGGGTCCCCCTATTAAGGGGGTCCCTGTGGGGGCCTCTATTAGGGGGTTTCTTGGAGAGTTCCCCAATTTGGGTGTCTCTGGAGGGCCTGGTAGTGGATGTGTGGGCTGGTAGAACATTGTGGGGTGGTGGGTTCCCTCAGATGGACTTTTGCGGCAACTACCTGAAGGAGTTACCCCATTGGCACACTGTGGGTTCCATAATGTCAGGTTCATGTTTGGTGAGACCTGTAGTAATCCCCATCCACATGATTTTCAACCCAAGGGTCCAGATAATAACAGAGCCTTAAGTTTAAGGTTTTCGGCTCACTAAATGGATGCAAATGCTCATTAGGACCTATTTGCATTCATTTACATCCTTCCACTGGCACGCGGGCATGAAACCTGATCCCGCAGTCATCGGGCGGACGGAGCACCGCGTTTGGAACGGCGCCTGCCGACGAGCAGCGCCGATCCCGGTTTTTCGATTCGCCGTACTATCGGGAAACGGGTTTTGGGTGACCCCGGTCAAAGAATTCACCCCTTTGTTTTTATAATTTTGGTCAAAAGATTCAAATCAAATGGAGGTCAGGTTGAAATCAGCCATGATCAATTGAAATGACAGACCATGCTCAAGGTGCGGAATGTGCTACTCATCTCTCTGTTAAGGAATTTAACAGAGCATGTGACAATCGTAAGACATGGGACATTCATCTTAATGTAGACTGGGGAAATCAAATTTACAGTAATAGTGTGAGAGACATTTTCGCGAAGCATATCCAAGGTAGTTTTCTGGACTTGGTATGTCAGGAGAACAACTATGGACAGGTTAAACTCCGATCCCCCAGCCACGCGTTTCTCAGCAATGGCGGTTATGCAGAAGGATTATCTGTTCCCGCCGCTGTCAATGGGATTTCCCATTACCACCGGGAAACCCACGGGTGGAGGTGCACTGCCGGCGGGAACAGAGAATCCTGAAAATTCCATCCGTAGGGTGGAAGAGGTGTCTCACCGGCGGCAGGATGTTCCCGCCCCACCAAAGTCGATTTAAATTCTTTGCTGTGTCGTTGTTGGGGTACTCGCAGCGGGAGTCGACCAGAAGATCCTGCTGCTGGTGGGGAGGGCTGGAGAATTCCACCTATGGTACTGTTCAATGAGAAATGGCTACTTAATAACCTCACAGTAAAGAAGCCTGGGGGAAGGGTGATCGCAATGTGCAGAATTTTAAATGAAGTTTGAGAATTATTTAGTTGGCTCCAAAGGTAGGGTCATAAATCTGAACAAAATAAACTGCAGCAATAAGGGAGAATTAGCAAAGGTAGATTGGGAAATTAGATGAAAGATATCTGATGATAGATAATCAATGGAAAACATTTAAAGAATTAATTCACAATTCGCACCGATTGTCCAATCATTTAAGGAATAACAACCTCACAGGAAAAATGGCCCATCTAGTTAATGAGAAGTCTGAGATGGCATTAAAAGAAGAGGCTTATATTATTAGCAGAAAATCAAGCTTGAGGATTGGGAAGATTTTAAAATTCAGCAAAGGATCACCGTTCTATTGATAAGAAAAAAAATGTGATGAAAGAAAATGAGTTCCATTTGGAATATTGTGAGCAGTTTTGGGCTCCATATCTAAGGAAGGATGTGCTGGCTTTGGAACCAGAGGTGGTTCACAAGAATGATCCCCGGAAAAGGCAGGGTTTGTCATATGAGGAGCGGTTGGGTCTGTGCTCATTGGAGTTTAGAAGGATGAGGGAATTTCATTGAAATTACAGGATACTGAGAGGCCTAGAGAGAGTGGGTGCAGAGAGGATGGTTCCACTAGTCGGGAAAAACTAGAATCCGAGGACATCAGACTGAAGGGACGATCCTTTAAAACTGAGATGAGGAAGAATTTCTTCAGCCAGATGGTGGTGAATCTGTGGAACTTTTTGTCGCAGAAGACTGTGGGCGCGATTCTCCGCTCCCCACGCCGGGTGGGAGAATTGCGGGAGGGCCGGGCGACTCACGACACACCCCCCTTCCCCCCCCCCCCCGCCCCCCCGCGATTCTCCCACCCCCTGCTCGGAAGAATCGCCGCTCGCCGTTTTTCACGCCGACCGGCAATTCTCCGGCCCGGATGGGCCGAGCGGCCTGCCGTTCCCGACCAGTTCACGATGGCGGCAACCACACCTGGTCGCTGCCGTCGTGAACATGGGCACCAAATGCTCGTTTAAAGCTTGTGGGGGTGGAGAGGGGAGTGTGCACCACGGCCGTGCTCGGGAGGGGACTGGCCCCCAATCGGTGCCCACCGATCGTCGGGCTCCAGTCTCAAAGCGACGCACTCTTTCCCCTCCACCGCCCCGCAAGATCAAACTGCCACGTCTTGCGGGGCAGCAGAGGGGAAGACGGCAACTGCGCATGCGCGGGTTGGAGCCGTCAGCCGTCGTGACGTCAAGCGCGGCAAGCGTCAAGGCCCGGCGGCCAAGATTTACGGAGCGCTGCTCCTAGCCCCCCGGGTGGGGGTGAATTAGGTGCGAGGAGTGGCCTCCGAGGTCGTCGTGAAACTCGGCCGAGTTCACGACGGCCTTCGCGAATTATCGCGGGAGCGGGGAATTCCGCCCTGTGTAGGCCAAATCACTGAGTGTCTTTAAGACAGAGATAGATAAGTTCTTGATTAATAACGGAATCAGGGACTATGGGGAGAAGGCAGGAGATTGGGGATGAGAAGCATATCAGCCATGATTGAATGATGAGCAGACTCGATAGGCCGAAAGGCCTAATTCTGCTCCTATGTCTTATGGTCTTATGGTCTTAGCGACATAAAACGGGGAGTAAAAGCTTTGGTGGGAAATAGCAGAGACATTAAACAAATACTTTGTATCCGTCTTGAGAGTAGTAGGCACAAAGAACATTACAAAGATAGTGGAAGTCAATGATCTAGAACAAAAGGGGAATTTAAGGATATTAATATTAATAAATTAATGGGGGTAAGTGACCACAAATGCACTGAAACCAATGGCCTACACCTTAGAGTTTTTAAAAAGAGAGCTTTAGAGATAATGGATGAATTGCTTTGATCTTCGAGGAATGTCTAGATTCTACTACAGTCCCCATGAATTGGAAGGTTGCAAACATAACAGTACTATTCCAGAAAGGAGGCAGCCAAAACAGGGAAATAGGGCCAGCAGGGAAGATATGTACAATCCATAGTTAAAGAGGTGAAAACAGGACACTTTGAAAATTATAACGTGATTAAGCAAAGCCATCATGGGCTGATGAAAGGATAATCATGTTTGACTAATCTCTTTTGAGGCTGTAATTAATAGGGTGAATAATTGGGAACTAATGGATATAATTGGGGGGGGGGGGGTTCTGACCCTCCCCCCGATGCCTCCCCACCCCCTCCCCACCCCCGCTGCGTGTTTCTCGGCGGTGGTAGGTGGTCCGCCATTGGCCGGCGGCTAGATCTTCTGGTCCCACCACTATCAATGGGATTTTCTATTGAATCCAACCCCTGCTGCCAAGAAACCCACAGCGTAGATTCACCGTCGGTGGGACCAGAAGGCCCCACTGGCGAGGATGGCTGGAAAATCCCCCCGCCCCTGCAATGTATTTGCATTTTGAAAGGCATTTGATAAGGTGCCACACATAAAAGGTATTGCAGAAAATTAGATCTCATGGGATTAAGGGTAAATGTTCGAATGGATTGGGAATTGTTTCAAGTGAAAGAGAATAAGAGAGTCATAATAAATGGCTCATTTTCAATTTGGTTAGCTACAACTAGTGGAGTACCACAAGGATCAGGGCCTGGTGTTTATCTGTATACAATCCCCATCAGTCAATTAGAAAGAGGAGTGAGTGCGATGTATTCAAATATGCAGATGATACAAAGCAAGGTTGACAAGTTGACAAGTAGGAGGATGTGAGGAGGATTCAAAGACAGTGAAAGGATTTAGACAGGTTAAATAAGTAGGCAAGAATTTTGCAGAAGGATTATAATATGGAAGCTTCCACCAATGGTTAGGATCCATAGGCGGTATGGTAGCACAGTGGTTAGCACTGTTGATCCACCACTCCAGGGTCTCAGGTTCAATTCCCAGCTTGGGTCAGTGTCTGTGCGGAGTCTGCACATTCTACCTGTGTCTGCGTGGGTTTCCTCCGGGTGCTCCAGTTTCCTCCCACAAGTACCGAAAGATGTGCTGTTAGGTGAATTGCACATTCTGAGTTCTCCCTCTGTGTACCTGAACAGGTGCTGGAATGTGGAGACTAGGGGCTTTTCACAGTAACTTCATTGCAGTGTTAATGTAAGCCTACTTGTGACAATAATAAAGATTAAAAAGATGCTGACTGTTGGAAGAGTATAAAATTCATTCCTTCAACATTTAAGATTTAGAAGTTGGGTCGAACATTTTTTGAAAATTTATGTGCACACAGAGCATTCTTGTACTCCAGTTTTCTTGAATTCTACAATTGATTTAATGCTTTGGCCTGTTTAAGTACATGTCACACAGTGTTACCATTATGGATGTATGTAGTCACTGAGTGCACTGAATGGGCAAAGAGGCTGAAACGTTGACCAGTTCAATTGACTGGCATTTCTTTTGTCAAAACACTGCTGTTATGACAATGGCAGAAATTTAGGAACAATGATTTAAAGCAGAATTAAAGTGGGTTGTCTTTCCTGATGAAATTTGAACTCACAACTGGAATTCGGCTGTCTCCAGAAAAATGCACTGGATTGTCAGGCAGGTAAATGGTTTTTCTTTTGGGAGAAATTCAAACGTTAATTATCGAGAACGTCAGAAGATCTGAGCTTCTCAGAATACGTGATTAGTGACTTAATAAATATACAATGCATTGTCCCTTCACATCGGGTTTTTTATCTCAGTTGATTGACAGGGTCTTTTGCTTTGGCGATTACTTAAAGGCTGTGAGTTCTTTATAACTTTTGGATCAACTCGAAGTGTGAATTCTATAGATTGGAAATTTGCACCATCGAGGTCAACAGAAATTGTTTGATCTATGAAAAGAGAATGCCGAATGGTGGCTGTGGCGATATGCATGTGCACAGTTAGCAATGCGACCTACAACCGGCTGGTGGCATCATACATCCATCACGTGACTTGAGATACCCGCCAGTTGGTAGTCAGTCATACAAGAAGACAGTCGCACTTAGAGTAGCTCCAGGCGAATTCACTGAATTCATTGAGTAATCATTGTCTCTATAGTATTCTGTCCGTTATCTTTCCACGTGTTTGTTCATAAATCATCTTCTGGTTAAACAACTAGTTCTTCTGTGTACATCATGAAAATGGCCATATCACAGAACACAATGCGGTACCAGTAGTGCAGAATATTTAAAGAGAACAACAGAGCAGACAAAGTGAAATAGCCTGAAGAACAAAAGGAGAAGATTCTTACGCTGACCTGGTGAACTAAGGCCACCTGCGACTCAACGCAGCAAACAACAGTGAAGTTAGAGATGGAAGGTTTAAAGGCAGCAAAGCAGCTTCAAGTCTCGGGTAACAGTGGCCAGATAGAAGTCTTTCAGATTATGAAAAGACTTGAAATGGTAGACGTAAATAAAGGACCTGAACGGGGACGCGGCACGGTATGGCCAGTGGATGCCGGGATAGGCCTGGCCCAGGCTTCCTGAAGACACGTCGCATGATCTAACCAGATCTCGCGAGGCGGGGCAATCAGGATCCCGCCCATAATGGGTGGGGCCCAGTCCCGCACACTTAAGTGGGTTTAAGAGCCCACTTTTTAAATGGCATCCCGATCTCTGGAGCCCCCATAGTGACTCCAGACCTGCCCAAAGCTCCAATGCACTGTGGGAGGGTCCCCATGTACCCCACACCTCCCAACAGCCGTGCAGGGCTCCCCAGGCCCGATTTCTGCCACACAAAAAATGCTGGCTTGGCACTTTGGTAGTGCAAACCTGACACCCTGGCAGTGCCCATGCCAGCTGGCATTTCTACCTGGGCACCTTGGCAGTGCCAGACTGGCACGTCAGTGGCCTGTGGCCATAAGCCACAGGGCAACCAGCGGCCGTGTCCTCGTGACCCTCCTACTATGGCATTTTGCATCCGGGGGTGGACGACTCAATCCACTCCACTCACTCCCTCTCCCCCCTCCCACTTGTCCCCCCCTCCCACTTGTCCCCCTCCCACTACTCCCCCCCTCCCACTTGTCCCCCCCCCCACTTCTCTCCCCCTCCCACTTCTCCCCCCCCACTTCTCCCCCCCCACTTGTCCCCCCCACAGACTACTCCCCCCTCCCACTTGTCCCCCCCCACTTCTCTCCCCCTCCCACTTCTCGCCCCCCACTTCTCCCCCCACTTGTCCCCCCCACAGACTACTCCCCCCTCCCACTTGTCCCCCCCTCCCACTACTCCCCCCACGTCTCCCCCCACTTCTCCCCCCTCCCACTACTCTCCCCCTCCCACTTGTCCTCCCTCCCACTTCACCCCCCTCCCACTTCTCCCCCCTCCCACTTCTCCCCCCTCCCACTTCTCCCCCCTACTTATCCCCCCCTCCCACTACCCCCCCCCTCCCACTTGTCCCCCCCCCCCCCCCCCCCCCCCCCCCCCACTGACTGCAGCGTTCTCGGGGATGCCTTCCCCAGTTTGCCGAGACTCCGGGATGGTCCGCTCACCTCCTCACTCTTTGTCAGCCAGCACGACTGGCGGCGACTTTTAAAAGCAGGTGTGGACGGCGACGTCGTGACATGGCGTCACAATGTCGGGACTTCGGCCCATCCGGGCCGGAGAATAGCGGGGGGTGCTGGAGAGTCGCCATTTTGCCTCTGTCGGGTGACTCTCCGTGGTTTTGCGCGAGGAACCTGACTACGGACATTTGACCGGTGGGGAGAATAGCAGGAGCGCGTCGGACCGGCGTCGCGGGAAAAAACGGCGCGGCACGCTATTCTCCGAACCGGCGTGACATCGGAGAATCGCGCCCTTATATTGGGATCTCATGGTGTCCTCTAGTGGTAGTGTTACGGCTAGATGTTATAATTAACCCTTTAGTTATCTACATGTATGCATATCATCACAATGTCCACCACAGAGACTTATTGAATTGCATATATGTAGAGAACCAACATATCAAGGGATCTGTTGTATAATAGTTAATTGTTGTTGTTGTACTAATGTAGTAAAGATTGGAGGGTGTTATGTATCTAAGAATAATTCCTGCTGGTTATGCAGCAGGTGATTTGTAATGACTTCTGCAGAATGTTTGCATGGGCTTTGAGCAGATCACCATTTTGATTGTATGAGTAACACCCTTCATAAACCTCTCATGGTGTTTCACATGAATCCAATGTGTGGGCACTCTATACCCTTACTCTTTTCAGCAACAAAGAAATATGATACACTCTTGGTCATGTGTCACTTATATCATTGTGTCTGTTTCCCCTGTACCACACATTAACCCTTTCAACCCTGATCACGCTAAAATTACAGATGCTACTAATTACATGGAGCAAATGAGGTGAAGAACATTTATGGGGAAGCTTAATAAACACATGGCGGAGAAAGGAATAGAAGGATATGTTGATAGGTTTGAGATGAAGAGGTGGTGGGAGGAGCACTAACAGAGGCCAGTTTAGTTAAATAGCCTGTTTCTCTTCTGTACATTCTATGTATTCTTTATTAAGTTGTTTAAAAATTCATTTGCAAAAGAGCATTTTGACCTCCTACAGTCTCACGCTGCCTTCACTGTTTCAAGTATTACTATTTTAATAGCTTGCTGTGTATTTTTTGTATTCAGCTGGCAAAAGATCCTTTAGCCTATAGGCATAGAGTTGGTGCTGTGGCTTAGATGGTTAAAGTGCCTGTCTAATAAACATGAGATTTTCAGTTCAAATCCCAGCAGTGCCTTTGGGTCAAAGCTAAGAGCCTGTGAAGAAATGCTCCCAATTCAATGGTGAATGCAGAACACGTTGGCAAAATCTCTGTGGCACCGACCTTCTAGTTTAGGGGCTGGTTTAGCTCACCAGGCTAAATCGCTGGCTTTTAAAGCAGGCCAGCAGCACAATTCGATTCCCGTACCAGCCTCCCCGGACAGGCGCCAGAATGTGGCGACTAGGAGCTTTTCACAGTAACTTAATTGAAGCCTCCTTGTGACAATAAGCAAATTTTATTTAATAGAAATGACAGTGTGATATTTTCCATATTTCTGAGGGGCGAAATGTCACGCAATATCTGCATCATTGCCTAATGTTGATTGTTGGCACCCATGACATTCTTTCCCACTTTTACGCACATCCTGCTTCTGATTAAATTTGTTCTTGGGAAGTGCATTAAAAAGACCGGAATGGCAAATTTTAGGAAGGTTTCACTCCCAGTTCCTCCTTCCTGTGATCTGCTATTCATCAGCATTTTGTGCACCACAGTGATTCTGCACATTTCATGCTGGAACTTAATTAAGGGAACAGAATACATCCAAAGTACTGAAATGGATACCTGGTGCTATCACCAGGCTGTTGCGCTGATAATGCAGCCTTTACACTTGAAAATCCATTTTGAATCGCTTCAGTGCGCAATATGTGGCTCTTAAAGGGGAATTAGCTTTGTACAATTTCCTTTATCTTTGCAATGCTTATAGTACCTTCTTAGTTCCCTGTGGCTCTAATTCATACTTTTTATACATTCTGAAAGGTTTGGTGAGAGAGACATGGTGCTGTCTGGTTTTGAGCTACCAGCAGGGCTGGTCCACCATGAAAATTTGCTTTCAAACAGAGCTTGCTTTATAAAATATTGTGTGTGACTCTTGTGTCGGTTTCTGTATGTGTGACAATGAATTTGAAGGAGGACTAAACATCAGAACAGACAGGGACAATTCTTCAGCTAAAAAGAAAATGGAAACGCTATCTTTGCCTGCTCACTCTTGGTTTTATGCAAGGGGTTGTCCAGGCTGGTTTCCTTCAAGAGACTCCGAGGCTTTTGATTTCCAAGCCCATTGTCCAATTGACTTTGGCTCTCTTATTATGCGGCAGCTTGGTGTGCAAGCAAAGAAACACTCTTGGGGCTTGTAAATTGAGAAAGCACCTAGGTCTTGACAGACAGAGGCTCAACAGAGGCTGTCTGGAAGTGGCCATACAACATGCAGATGCTTGTGTTGCAGTGACTTGACATGTGAATTTCTGGGAAGAGGTCGCAGTGCCAAAGCTTATGATTGTAAAGTAAACCTTTCATGTATGCACTGCCGAAGTTTATGGTATTGCACAAAAATGCTGAGAGCTTTAAGGTTATACGAGGGCTTGGTGTGGCTGAACAATAAACATGTGGAGCAGCTTAAGGCAAAATCAGCAAACTCTGATGTGAAGAATGTGGCAGTTACACATTCAAATTGCAATCTTTGGCGATCTTCCAGGTAGATAACACAAGACAGATTTTGCAAATTTCTCAACACCAATTCCAAGGATTGCAGTTGGCCCAATAACAATTCACAGAGCCGCCATCAGGTAGTTAGTGCCATAGTCTGAGGAGAAAGATAGCCTGAAGTACTAAACAGGACACTCCTTTTTTCACATCACATTATCTATTTTCCAATAGGAAACGGATGTGCAAGTTGTTTTTAACTTTCTGCCATATTGATCCACATGTTGCATTTGCCTCTTTCAATTTTTCTCAACACACCTTGTAATATTTCCACCCTCACCACCCCCAACAGACATGCTCATTACATTATTCATTTCATCAAAGCAGAACATTCTGGAAATGCTCAACAGGTCAGACAGCATCTGTGGAGAGAGCAGCAAAGTTAACTGATGGAACTTTCCCAAGGTTTGTCAAAATGTCAGGCTCTGACTGGAAACCGGTGTGTATCTCTCCAGAAACCCTGCCAAATTTTCAGATCAAATTTTCTGGCACTTCGTGCATTGAAAATCAGGTGCGGGGTGGGGGGAGACGAGGTTTACACCATTAGTCTGGCGGGGCAGGGTCTGATACACCTGGTAAGACTGGCTCCACAGAGATTGGGGTACTATATTTAAAGTGCCCATTTAAAAATATATTTCCCCCCTATGACAGGGAGGACCCCACCATAAGTATCGGAGCACTGACCCCACTCACTCAACCTCCCCCCCCCCCCCCCCCCCCCCCCCGGATGGACATGGAGGACCCCCATAAACATATGGGCGGCCTCTCTCCACCATCATGGAGGAATCACAGGCACTCTGTCCACATCCCTCCGCAGTTATCGGGTGGGGGCACTCTTCCCCCGCACCACCACAGGAGTATAGCGAGTACTTTACCAACCTAAAGGCCATCAACCTCCCCCTCACAGCCATCATTCCCCCTTCTTCACAGTCATCGCCTACCCCCTTCACATGCATTGTTCCCCTTCACAGCCATCCAATGCGCCCTCCCCCCCATACATACACATAAGCGGAAACTCTCCAAAAGGGTTCCCCTGAGCACCTGCCCTTGCACAGCCCCCAGCGGAGGTTGGCACTGACCCGTTGGCACAGACAGGGGCAGTTCCAATCTCTCAGGGACAGTGCCAACCTATTGGGATAATTTCCTCTCCCCCCATGGGCTATAGTGCTCTAGTGGGCTCCACTTGACCGATTTCCATTCTTTCATAGCAGTTGTAAAATTAGCTGACGCGAGGTTTGACCAGTCAGTGAGGGGGGGGGGGGGGAGGGGGGGGGGGGCGTTGATGAGGCTGGGAAGCCCTCTAATAAAGTTATTTAATGAAATTTATTGAAATGGGATTCCTGCCCAGAAAGGGTGTTACATTATCGGCAAGGGGCGTAGAGAATTGGGAAACAAGATCTCGTGGAACACTGCGCCCACGTTTCCATTGCGCTCGCAGCAAAGGCGGGCACAAAATACCACACAACATATCAGGCCGATGACCTTTCATCAGGACAGGGAAAAATATGAGATGTAAAAGGTTTTGTAAAAAGGTGTGGGTGGGACAAAGAGAAAGGAAGGTGTGTGATAGGATGGAAGATGGGAGAGATTGATTGATGGAAGGGCCTCAGGGAATGGTGAAGGGGCAGGAATAGAAACAAAACATATGCCAAGAGCAGATGTGCACCTGTCTAAAAGCACATATAACGAAAAAATATAGCATACAAAGAAAAGGAAACAACATAGTCCAGAACGAAAGAACAATAAAAACTGGGAAATAAGAATACTGTACTGAACTGATCTTTTGTACCTTAAAATGGAATGCAAGTAAAAACTGGGTAATAAGAATACTTTTTTCCCCTATTAGTGGGGGAGAATAGAGAGAAATGAGAACATTGGGACCCGTGGTCCTTGAAGGAAAATTGTGAAGGGCGTTACTCAGGTCTTTGAATTGCCGAAAGCATGGATCACTTGGATGTAAATGAGCGGTTCTCATTTCTGCAAGGGATCTCCCAACGCCCGGAAGAACTACAGTAGAAAATCAATGTGCATCCTGGAGAAGAGATGCAAGCATCCATTTACATGGTTTCTCCAGGGGACTCACTAATCAGCCAAAATTATGGGTGGGCGATTCAGAGAATACATTGGGTGGAAAATTATGGGTGGGCGATACAGAATGTTTAAAAATGCATTCAAGAGATGTGGCAGCCCTGGCTAGGACAGCATTTATTGCTCATCCCTAATTCCCATTGAGAAGGTGGTAGTGAGCTGCCACCGCTGAACCGCTGCAGACTCGGTGGTATAGGTAAACCCGCTGTGCTGTTAGGGAGGGAGTTCCAAGAGTTACAGTGACAGCGAAGAAACAGCAATATATTTCCACAGGCAGCACGGTAGCGCAGTGATTAGTACAGTTGTTTCACAGCTCCAGGGCCCCAGGTTCGATTCCCGGCTTGGGTCACTGTCTGTGCATAGTCTGTACGTTCTCCCTGTGTCTGCGTGGGTTTCCTCCGGGTACTCTGGTTTCCTCCCACAGTCCAAAGATGTGCAGGTTAGGTAGATTGGCCATGCTAAATTGCCCTTAGTATCCCAAAAAAGGTTAGGTAGTGTTACTGGGTTGTGGGGATAGGGTGGAGGTGTGGGCTTATAGGGGTGCCCTTTCCAAGGGCTGGTGAAGACTCGATGGGCCGAAGCCCGCCTTCTGCTCTGTAAATTCTATGATTCTATGAATGGTTTGGAGTGTACTCACCGCCCTTGTTCTTCTAGATCAGGGGTGGGCAAACTACGGCCCGCAGGCCGCATGCGGCCTGCCAAAGGTCTTTATGCAGCCCACCAAGTCATTAAAAAAAAAATTTTTAATTTTTTTTTTAAGGTTAATGGGGGGGCTGTTGGGTTACTTACTGGTATAGGGTGGATACGTTGACTTGAGTAGGGTGATCATTGCTCGGCACAACATCGAAGGCCGAAGGGCCTGTTCTGTGCTGTACTGTTCTATGTTCTATATGAGGCGCCCAGAATCATAACCGGGTGAAGTAATTATTTTACTTAATATACTATGCGGCCCTTTAAAATTGTGAATTTCTGAATGTGGCCCTTGCACGGAAAAGTTTGCCCACCCCTGTTCTAGATGGTAGTAGTCATAGGTTTGAAAGGTGATGTCAAAGGAGAGTTAGTGATGTTCTGCAGTGCATCTTGTAGATGTGATGTGGAGATGCCGGCGTTGGACTGGGGTGAGCACAGTAAGAAGTCTTACAACACCAGGTAAACCTCTCTATTCACCTGAGGAAGGAGCTGCACTCCGAAAGCTCGTGTTTGAAACAAACCTGTTGGACTTTAACCTGGTGTTGTAAGACTTCTTACTGCCATCTTGTAGATGGTAGAGACGTTTGCCACTGTGCATCGATGTTGGTGGGGGTGAATGTTTGTGGCTGGGCCGCCATTCAAGTGGGCTGCTTTGTTTTGGATGGTGTCGAGCTTCTTGAGTGTTGTTGGAGCTGCACACATTCAGCAGGTGGGGAATATTCCTGACTGTTGCCTTGTAAATGATGGACAGGCTTTGGGAAGTCAGGAAGTGAGTTACTCACTGCAGGATTCCTAGCATTTGACCTGTTCTTGTAGCAACAGTTTTTATATGGCTAGTTTAGTTAAGTTTCCGGTTAATGGTAACTCCAGATGTTGATAGTGGTGTTCAGCAATGGTAAAATCATTGAAAGAAGTCTGACAACACCAGGTTTGTTTTGAATTACTAGCTTTCGGAGCGCAGCTCCTTCCTCAGCTGATCCACATACACATTCATGGTATTAATGTTTATGTGGATCAGGAAAATACAAATATCAATCTCTGTCCCACGCTGAGTTCAGCAATCTTTGTCTGGGAGATGTTGTCCCTACAATTAGCTTCAGTTACCCCATGGCATGGAGCTGTACAATTTGCAAATGTTCATGAGATCCATTGATCCTGACAGAGGGCAGACACAAACCAATAATACCATTGGTGAACAAAAACAGTATATACTGTATTGATCTCAATGCAGTAAAACACCCCAAGGTACCTCACAGGAGATGAAATTTGACCTCAAATCACAAAAAGATATATTAGAGGACTGCTGACTGAAGGTAGGTTTTAAGGAGTAATTTAAAGGAGGTGAAAGTGGTAGAGAGGCAGAGTAGTTTAGGGGGTGCAGCCACCTGGGGTGACCACTGCCCAACACAAAATGGAAGATTGCAAGGAATGCAGGGAAATTGGACATGTTGTAAAAGCAAGCAGCTTGCAAAGCGCTTGTATATTCAGACTACTGCAGAAACCAGATCTGTCTGCTGCAGAAACCAGACAGCACTGTGAATAGAAACCAGTTAACATACTAATAAGGCGATACCGGGCGATCCCCAGGTACAATGGAAATAAGTTAAACACAAATCGATACATTGAATGGAAGGCCAGACTTTTTGGCGCCAAAGAAGTCCAAAACAATAAGTCCCAAGAACCGCCCCAGTGATCGAGGAACTGCCCCGTTATTGGGGAATTCAAATCAATCGATTGGGAAGAGACCCAATCGATTGTGAGAGTATAGAGGGTCCGCCCAGGTGGGCTCAATACCCTGAGAGGAGTATAAGACAGAGACCGCGGCCCCAGCTCTCTCTCTCTGCCAGCCTCTCCTTGACCAGCCAGCCCTCCCAGCAGAACACCGTTGCAGCAGAAGAACCGTGAGGAGGAGAGGCCTGGACAGTAGCTGCCAACCCGTAAGTGTCATACAATGCACGCTACGAGAGTAGACACTCCTGACCCCCTTTAGTCCATAACTACTGGAAGCCTGCGGACCCAGGACAAAGCTAGAGGCCGTTGTTCCCTGATCCGGCAGTCCCCTTATCCAGATAAGTATTTGGCCTATTAGTGGTAGGATTAGCCTAGTCTTATAGTTTTATATGCATGATTAGTAAATTATTGTAATATAATAAACGTGTCTTGTTTGAACTTACTAATTGGTGTATGGATTATTGCTTTGAACTTGAACTTGAAACTTGTGGCGGTATCGTAACGATACCTGGCGACTCCAAAGCTAAGGAACAAAACAGAGCCAAATTGAGTGCTAAGCACACTCACCCAGAACGAGCAACAGGGGTTTTTTCCAGAGGTCGATCGCAGGCAGGTGAAAGCACCGTGACCAATGGTGGAGCAATGGGGAAGAGCAAGAAGCTAGAATTAGCCAGGGCACAGCACACACTGCCTAATGAAATACTGAACAAGTGCTCACATCGGCAAGTTGCAAAAATGTTTTGCCACTCAAACCAACAAACTCTCAATATATCTTTACACAAACGGGGAAAATGTAAAAGTGAGGGAAGTGTGGAGTTAGAAAAGAAGCAATTGAACACCTTGTATGATTCTACATGATGCTCTCGCTGTTATGATTATGCTGACTACTTTATTTCACACGGTTGCCATTTGCAATCATTTATTTATGTTCTGTCAAAATAATTTGTTTAGAACGAGGCTACACAGCCCATACTGAGTAATCTCCAATGTGTAAAGGTTTAGCCGGCCTGGAGTGAAGCTCACCCAATGAATAATTCATGCCAAGATCAGTTGATCTGAAGACATTCATTCTGCTTTTGTTCCCCAGTGAGTATTCACTCACCAAATGTGGCTGCTCTTTCTGGGTCATAGATCCATACTTAAAATCCTTTAATGTTTACCAGGACTATTTAACTGAAGCCAATAATTGACTGAAGCAAGTTCCCAACCACTTTGAACTGGAGCAACTAGTAATTAGTATTTTCCCCAACAACCCATAGCATAATTTGTTTCCACTCTGCTGTTAATAACACACAACACTTGCAGAGCATGCTGGTGACATTAATGGCATAATTAGCTTGGAGGTGCTTACATTATTTTCACGATAAATTAAATTCATTGCCTGGAGGTATGGTAAAAATGGAATAGCTCCCTTGTAATAAAACGTAAGCTGAAATATCTAATTTCAGAAAACCTGGAAAAGTTTCAAAATAACTAAAATGGCAACAATTGGATAGCAACCTCAAACCAGCTATTCTGGCATTCAATTAACTCAAATATCAATTCGATTAGATCAGTTCCAAAGAAGAGTCATATTCAAGTCGAAAGGTTAACTGTGTTTCTCTTTCCTCAGATGCTGCCAGACCTGCTGATTTTTCCTGTTTTCTTTCAGCTTTCCAGCATCCGCAGTGTCCTTTGCTTTTATCTATTTAGTACGATTGTGGATGATCTGTGCATCAACTCTGCTGCTGCTGTTAGTTGAGGCAGCTCCATACGCCTTGATATGCTTACCAAACAGCAATGCATTAATCTCAGTCCAATTGACCCAGCATCTTCCGCCTTCTGGAAGGGGAGAGAATTCCAGATTGCCAGAACTCTTGATTTGAATCATTGAGTTAGTTTGTAATGTGTACTAGGTGTCCATTCCAGTTCTCTTTCAGCACCTAGTGGTGCACTAAGGCAAACTTTTGTCTCTTTCCATAGCCAGTTATTTCAGTCGATGGAATCGGAAGTCAAAGGCACTGGATATTGGGCAGAGTGCATAAGTGATATCTGATACAATACTTCCCGTCTTACATCAAGTAGAGTTTCACTTCACTGATATGTTATAGCGAATACCAACTGAGCAGCACTGAGTCACTCTTATATAAACATGGTAAACAATATCAAAAGCCATTTAGTTGAATTGCCTGTAATGCACATGTTATCTTGGGTAGGACTCTTCGTTCCCTGAGCTGCGTATTTCTAAGCGGCGTGCCATTCGCTGGGAGTGATTCTTTACTCCCACGCTTGTCAATGGAATTTCCCATTGAAGCTCTACCTCACGCCACTGGGAATCCAACGGGTGGGGGAGTGCTGTCGGCGGGAAAAGAGAATCCTAACAGTCTGAGAATTCTAACCCTATAAACCACAAAAGTTAATATTGTCAGGTATCAGATTAGCCCTTTTTACTATTGTAATGCCCTTCATGTTCTTATATTTATCAGATTGAAAACAGAATTTTCACTGGAATGAGAAAGTCTTTATTGAAGCAAAAGTGTGAAAAGAGCGTGACTATGGAGGAGGAGAATTCTGTGGGACATTCTAAAGCTGGACGTTTCTTGTTTTATTTGGATCTTTACAAGGAAGTTCTCTAGATCTAGAGCAACAATTTTGCTGTCAGTGTCAGGAATGATTTTTCAATTAACCGACCTATGACATGTTTTTTGGAGTTTCTCAGAAGAAGAAAATTGAATAAGAAGGTTCAATATTTCCAGACAATTTTCTGGCAAATGATCTTCAGCTCAATGGACGCAGGAAGGAACCCTTGCAGAACAAGATACAGCACAATAAGCACAATATTACGTTAGTGTCTAATGAATACGTCACATAGAGCTTGTACTGTTAAATGAGAATATGGGGTAACCATGCCAAAACAGAGCAGGAGATATTACTTCATGAAATATTTCCCCTTCAAAATAACTGATTTGTGTTGAATAAAACATGACAATGCTAATGTTACACAGCTTGAATGAGATATAGAATGAGCTTGAAGGAATATAGCTTCGCACAGGTAATTTGATATCAACCTTCTGCGGATAGCTTAATTGTCTGTCACATTCTTAATGTTGAAGAACCTACCAATCTGAGGAATCAGTTCAAATCAGGGGGACTTGGTTAGATCCCTCACTGTCTATTCTTGCCCTATGTATTGTCAAATAATGGAGTTAGGATGAAGGGTGAACATGCATTGCTTCATTCAATGCATGCCATAGTGCCTGACATTGTTGTGCAAGCTCCTTTTAAGTTTTTTTTTAATGAATTTAGAACATAGAACATAGAACAGTACAGCACAGAACAGGCCCTTCGGCCCTCGATGTTGTGCCGAGCCATGATCACCCTACTCAAACCCACGTATCCACCCTATACCCGTAACCCAACAACCCCCCCTTAACCTTACTTTTTAGGACACTACGGCAATTTAGCATGGCCAATCCACCTAACCCGCACATCTTTGGACTGTGGGAGGAAACCGGAGCACCCGGAGGAAACCCACGCACACACGGGGAGGACGTGCAGACTCCGCACAGACAGTGACCCAGCCGGGAATCGAACCTTGGACCCTGGAGCTGTGAAGCATTTATGCTAACCACCATGCTACCGTGCTGCCCATTTAGAGTACCCAATTCATTTTTTCCAATCAAAGGGGCAATTTAGCATGGCCAATCCACCTACCCTGTACATTTTTGGGTTGTGGGGGTGGAATCCACGCAAACACAGGGAGAATGTGCAAACTCCACACGGACAGTGACCTGTGATGTTCCTTGTACAATTCTCCAAGATAGCTAAAAGTCGTACCGTTGACAAAGATCAAGCTATGTATTTAAAACAAAGTTAGTTTATTTTATACTACTTTAAATGGTTTGCACACTCTACTAAGTAATAGCTAATAAAACAACAGTATTAAATCTACGCTACGGTAAGCTATAACGTTGTTCCAATACAACTAACACTCTATCTCAACCTCTCACTATCCTCCTCCTTAACCTTCTCCCAGAATGCTTAGAGGTGCAGCCTTTTATAAGACTACTCAGTGATGGCATCGAGTGTTGAGATGCATGAACATCATCTTGTTAACCATTTACACTCCTGAGATTACACATATTATGAAATGACCCCTAGGCAGAGATCGAACCTGGGACCTTGGTGTCATGAGGCAGCGGTGCTAACCACTGCACCACCGTACTGGCCTTTTTAAGTTCCTTTTAATATGTTCATGTAGTGTAGTTGCCACTGACAAGGCCAGTATTTATTGCCGATCCCTAATTGCCCTTGAGAAGGTGGTGGTCTGTCTTCTTGAACCACTGCAACCCATGTGGTGTAGGTATACACAGAGTGCTGTTTGACCCAGTGACAGTGGAGGAATGACGATATAGTTCCAAGAAGGATGGTGGATGGCTTGGAAGGGAATTTGCAAGTGATGGTTTTCTATGTGACTGCTGCCCTGCTTCTTCAAAATGGTAGAGGTCGCAAAGTTGGTGCTGTCAAAGGAACATGGTCGAGTTGCTGCGGTGTATCTTGCAGATTATATATATTTTCGGCATTGTGCATCAGTGGTAGAGGGATTGCCATCTAGTTTAAGGTGGTGTATGGAATGACAATCAAATGAGCTGCTTTTTCCTGGATGGTGTTGACTTTCTTGAGTGTTGTTCAAACTGTACTCATCCAAGCAAGTGGAGAGTATTCTTTCACTTTCCTGTCTTGTAGATGCTGGCTTTGGGGAAAATTAGGATGAGTTATTCACCACAAAACTCCAACCTCTGACCTGTTCTTTCAGCTACAATATTTATTTGATTGGTCTCGTTAATTCTCTGCTCAATAGTAACGCTCAGGATGTTGACAGTGGAGAATGCAGTGAAGCTAATTCTTTGCAGGTCAAGGAAAAATGTAAGGTCTCTCTTTTTGGAGATACGATGAGGAAGGAGCTGCACTCCAAAAGCTAGTGATTCAAAACAAACCTGTTGGACTTTAACCTGGTGTTATAAGACTTCTTGTTGGAGATATTCTTGTTGGAGATTGTCATGAATCTTACTTGCCACTTATAAGCCCAAATCCTACTGAATATAGGCATGGGCAGCTTCAGTTTCTAGGGATTTGTGAATGGTACTGATCAGTGTGAAATCAGGCGTTGGAGAATCATGAGGTAATAATAATAATCTTTATTATTGTCACAAGTAGGCTTACATTAACACTGTATGAAGCCACTGTGAAAATCGCCTCGTCGCCACATTCCAGCGCCTGCTTGGGTACACTGAAGGAGAATTCAGAATGTCCACATTACCTAACAACACGTCTTTCAGGACTTGTGGGAGTAAACCAGAGAATGCGAAGGAAACCCACGCAGACACAGGGAGAACGTGCAGACTCTGCACAGACAGTGACTCAAGCCGGGAATCTAACCTGGGATCCTGGCGCTGTGATCCAACAGCACTCACCACTGTGCTACCGTGTTAGTAATATACTCACCACAGGATTCATAGGGCGGAATTCTCCGCTCCCGGGAAAAATCGGGAAGGCCGCACCTCTCACCGTATTCACCCCCACCCGGGGGGCTAGGAGCGGCGCTCCGTTATTCTCGGCCGCCGGGCCTTAACGCTTGCGTCAAGGCGGCGCGCCGAGAATGACGCGACGGCGGCGCCTATGTGACGTCAGCCGTGCATGCGCAGGTTGGCCGGCTCCAACCCGCGCATGTGCGGCTAACGTCACGATGGCTGACGGCACACACCCGCGCATGCGCGGTGGCCGTTTTCCCCTCTGCTGCCCCGCAAGACGTGGCGGCTTGATCTTGCGGGGCGGCGGAGGGGAAAGAGTGCGTCGCTTTTAGACGCCGACCCGACGATCGGAGGGCACCGATCGCGGGCCAGTCCCCTCTCGAGCACGGCCGTGGTGCTCACTCCCCTCTCCGCCCCCCACAAGCTTCAAATGGGCCTGTGGCACCTATGTTCACAACGGCAGCGACCAGGTGTGGTTGCCGCCGTCATGAACCGGTCGCGAACGGCAGGCCGCTCGGCCGGAGAATCGCCGGTCGCCGTGAAAAACAGCGAGCGCCGATTCTTCTGAGCTGGGGGTGGGAGAATCGCGGAGGGCGCCAGGGGGGCGTGAAATCAGTCGCCCGGCCCTCCCGGCGTGGGGAGCGGAGAATCGCGCCCATAGACTTTGACCTGCTCTTGCAGTCACAGTATTTATTTGGCTAGTCCAGATCAGTGTCGTGTCAATGGTGACCCCGAGAATCTTGATAGTGGGGGATTTAGTGATGGTAATTCCATTGAATGTCAAGGGTCAATGGTTGGGTCCTTTCTTTTTGGAGACGGCCATTGCCTGGCATTTGTGTGGCACAAATGTTACTTGTCACGTTGTAGCCATGCTGGCCACGCAAAATGGACACTGAGCCAAACTAAAATGGAAGGCTGCTGGGAAACAGACAGTTCAGCCAGAACAGCAGTCTGCAAAGAGCAGTTTGCATTCTGCAGCAGCAGAAACCAGTTTGGGCTCAGGTGAAGAGACCTTAGCTAGGTGCAAATGGCAAAACGCTTTGCATGCTAATGAGGCCATCAGATTTGAACACCCACACAATAGATACATTTGGTTCTGAATGGACACATTCCAATCAAGACCCAGACATCGAGGCACCAGAAACCTCCGAACAAAAGGACATAAGAAACGCCCCCTCCATCACGGAGACCCCCTCGCATTGGGGAATTAATCCAGTATCGATAAGAAATTGATCCAATAGGTAGAGCCCGCCCGAGAAGAGGGAAGGACAACGGAACCCCTATAAAAGATAGGGACCTCGTGTTGTCCGGTCTGTTAAACCTGTGCTCCGGCCCCGACTGACACCTGGTATCCTGACTCCAGCCGTTGAGCACCAGCCGCCGAAACCGTAAGTTCAACGCTCGCTACGCGATCCAAGCCCGCTAGACTCCCAAGTGCCAGAACGCTTGCTGAAGGCTGCAGACAAAACCAGGACGAAGGCCTCGTTCTCTGACCTTGCCTGTTCCTGTTAGATAAGTATTCTGTTTGCTTATGTTTAGTTGTAGCTTAGTCTCTTAGTGTGTGCATGAGTATTTATTATTAACTGTATAATAAATATTGATCGTTTGAACTTGACTAATCGGTGTATCGTCTTTATTACTTTGAACTTGACCTTGGAATACTTGTGACGTTGCCTATACGGCAGCTGGCGACTCCAGAGCTTAAATAATTACATAGAACAGAGCCTAGCAGTGTTAAGCACACGTCGAACTCGGAGGCGTGTTAATACACTCCAATAAACGCGTTTCACGCCCATAGTAAAACGTGCAACATTTAGTGGCGACATCCGCCGGGACCCTGTTGTAAGTGGAAACACCACAGTGTCCAGGACCCTGAAATTTGAATTAGAACTCCAAATTGCAGAGAAAGAAAGAGATCACAAGTATTCAAGGTGTTCAAAATAATAAGCGTAATTCGGAAGTGTGTTTAGTGCATGCGTACTAACAGGGCTGTAAGGTAAAACTGAAAGCTTTTTGTTGCGACAAACTTTCGGTAGTTTTGTAATCGGAAAATAGCGTAAGCCGTACCCTTTTTACGAAACACCACCCCAGCAACCCCCTGTTCCAAATTATAAAAAGAGAGTCAGAGGAAATGGCCATGCAGGCAATGGAACGTCTGATGGACCCAGAAAGGTTTGTGGTCGCAGCGACCAGCAGCAGTAGCAGAGTAGGCCAGTGTCCCACGTGGGAGCTGGAACTCCGCAAATATTTACAAGGAAAGGGATGGCCCCTTTGGAAAGAGTTTTGTGCAAATGAGGAGACAGGTCCCGGAAGTATAGGTCATACTTGGTGGGAGAACCTCTCTCAGATACACAAAAAGAGTTTAAGTAAAGCACGCAAGCCGATGGCGATTGTGTCCTGCTTGGCACAGTTGCGAGGCGCAGAGGAGGTCATCAGGACGCTCCGGACAGATTTAGAGGAAAGGAACCGAATGAGTAAGGTCGATGTCAGGGACATCGAGAAAGAAAACCTGGATCTTAAAGGGAAGTTGGCAGAGAAGGGTAGAGAGGTGGATGATGCCAAGAGGGCTCACCAGTCTTGTCTAGCTCATCTGAACAGTTCCCAGACCCAGTATGAGAAAGCCTATCAGGACGTGCAACGTGCCGTTCTGATAAGACAGGAATCGGAGAAGCAGGTGGAGGCATTGCAGAGGCAATGTTCGGATCTCAAAGCAGCTTTGAGAGCACTCCACGCTGCAACGACCGAACAAAGACAAAGCACAGTTGACCACGCGAAATGCAGAAAACAGATTGCGGAACTGCAATCTCTGCTTTCGGTGCAGAATGGCTTCCAAAGCACCTTTGGAGCACAGTTAGATGGGGAAAATGCCCCAGATTGGCAGGAATTAAGCGAGACAGCGCAGCGTTATGTTCAGGGAACATGTGCGCCCACAGCTCAGCAGAAACGACAGGCACCCCAACCCCCCACAGCTCAGATCATAACCGCACCCATGAATCCCGTAACCACACAGAGGAAAGCCGAATCAGAAGGCGCCCCAGACATAACTTACACCACCCCTTTAACAGTAACCCAGCTAAGGGACGCTTGTGAAAAGATCACTCCGTTCCTCCCCACCGCAGACCCCCACCAGTTTTTCGCTAAAGTTAAACAGCAGGCTACCATGTACGGCCTGGATGAGAGAGAGCAGGTTAAGCTCACCGTGTTGAGCTTAGACCAGAGTGTAGTGGCAGCCCTCCCCGACCCACAAAACGTGGCAGGAGGCAGCCTAGAGGAGATGCACACTGCCATTTTAGATGCCATCGGGTACAATAGAGGTGACCCCGTAGAAGGCTTGAATAAGTGCAGGCAGAAGAGGTCCAAACACCCCACAGCATTCGCCGGAAGGCTGTGGATTCACTTCAGCGCAGTTTTCGGACAGCTAGATAGAGCGCATTTAACCCGCGAAAACATGGTTAAATGGACGCGCACAATTATCTCACACGCAACAGAAGCAGGACAGAGCGCTTGCAATAATTATGACCCCTCAGAAGAGGCCCATAACGAAAAATGGGTCCTCAAAAGATTGTCCCGCGCTTGGGAGCAATCGCTTCAGGCAAAAGCAAAGGTTAGATCCCCAGAAGAGGCTCAGGCTGCTGCAGATATCCAAGCAGTCAGAGAGCACCAGAAGCCCGCATGGGTAAATGAAGGCAAGAGCAGCCCTCAACAGAAAGGACAGGAATGCTATAACTGTGGGCAGTTAGGGCATTGGGCAAAAGAGTGTAATGCACCCCAGCGATCTCAGAGAGGCCAGCAGACAGGCACTCTGAACCGCAACAAGGCAAAACCAATCCACAATGTAGCAGTACAGTCAGGACCCACCAATGTGGACGAGACGAACTGACGGTGTTCGGGCTCCCCCACTTGGGTCTGTGACACACTATGGGACTCATCAGGGAGGCCCGTAGTCACGGCAAAAGTCAAAGGGAAGCCCATAGAGTTACTGTGGGACACAGGAGGATCCCGCACCACCATTAACTCCACAACCACGGCACACGCAGACACGTGGCCGACCACCTCCACCATCACACTTAGCGGGTTCACCGGACACTCGCAGCAGGGACATATCACAGCACCCGTAGCGATCCAGCTAGGGAACATTAGCACAAGGCACCCCGTAGTTTTAGTAAATCTTCCCCGGACAGCAGAACACATCCTGGGGATAGATTTTATGAACACACACAGCTTGTCGTTCGACCCAGTGAACCAGTGTGTCTGGCGAATGGCGAGATCAGACAGAGCCCCAGCCACCCTCACAGTAGGAGACTACGCTAATCGGATTAGCGCAGTGGGAGAGTACACATTCGACCTGACTACACTCCACACCGACCGACAAATTAAGGCCCTACTAAACAAACACAGGACAGCATTTGCAAGTCACCGTCATGACTGTGGTAGAATGACTGGACAAGTTCATGTTACCGGACAGGACCCCCGACCGCAAAAGCAGTATAGATTTCCCCTCGAGGCAGAGGTGGAAATAGAAAAGGTTATAGGCAGCTTGTTGGACCAAGGTGTACTGAGAACGGTAGCCTCCACCAACAATGCCCCTATTTGGCCAGTGAGGAAGCCCGATGGATCATGGCGTCTGACCATCGATTATCGGGAACTCAATAAAGTAACCCCCGCAGTAGCCCCAACGGTAGCTACTAGTCCCGAGACCATGCTCAAGCAGGGTCTCAACGCCAAGTACTTCACGGTATTGGACATCAGTAATGGATTCTGGTCAATACCATTGGCAAAAGCGTGCCAATACAAATTCGCATTCACTTTTAAAACACAGCAGTACACGTGGACATGCCTCCCACAAGGATTCCACAATTCCCCCTCCATTTTCCACCGACAGCTGGCAAGTGGATTAGAGAAATTTTCCCGACCCGATTGTCTGGTACAGTATGTAGACGACCTACTACTGCAGACAGACACAAAGGCAGAGCACATTTCGCTTCTGGCCGAACTCCTGGAACTCTTAACTGAAATTGGCTGTAAAGTTAACCCGAAAAAGGCCCAAATATTGGAAAGTAAAGTGATGTATTTGGGATCAGTCATCACGCACGGCAAACGCGAGATCGAATTCAAAAGAATTGATTCGATCGTCAAATTGCCCCTTCCCCAGAATGTATCAGCCCTCCGGTCGTTTTTAGGACTGGTTGGCTACTGTCGGAACCACATCGACGGATTCGCGACAAAAGCCGCCCCACTTTCAGACCTCCTTAAGAAAGGAGCCCCCTGGGAATGGCTTCCGCAGCATACAGGCGCTGTGGAAGAGTTGAAACGAGCCCTTAGTGCAGCACCCGCGCTGCTAGTCCCCGACCAACTTTCACCGTACGCAATAGAGGTAGCGAGCACCGATCTGACCCTCTCGGCCGTGTTGCTTCAAGAACGACACGAGCAGCTAAGACCAGTGGCTTATGCCTCCCGACTGTTAGACCCAGTAGAACAAGGATTTTCAGCCTGTGAGAGGCACCTCCTTGCTGTCTTCTGGGCAGTGCAGTATTTCTCATACATCACCGGACTCAACCCCATCACCATTCTAACCGAACACACACCCACACAGCTACTACTAGACGGTCGACTGAAGGACGGTTCAGTTAGCCAGATTAGGGCAGCTAGGTGGACCCTACTTTTACAAGGACGGGACATTACAGTGAAACGGACACGCACACACACATACTTAGCAGACAACCTCCAATACCCCGGACAGCCCCATGACTGTGAAATTGTAGCTCCCCTGCACAACACAGGACCCTTTTTAGCCAAAACACCCCCCAGGAAGATAGGGAACCCGAAACAAAGCCCCCAGCCCACAGACACGTGTGGACCCTTGAGGATTTATGTAGACGGTTCCTCCACAGTTTTAAATGGTGAGCGTATCACAGGATGCGGCATCTATGTAGAGGACGCGCAGGGGCGCGCTCTCGAAGAAATCGCTCTTAAGTTACCAGGTCACTTAGGCGCGCAGGCAGCAGAGCTAGCAGCCATAGCGTACATAGTGGACCACCCCGATTCTTTCCCCAGCCCAGCAGACATATATTCAGACAGCTTATATGTCTGTAACAGTTTAACCGATTTTCTGCCCCTGTGGAGGACACGAGGTTTTGTCTCCGCAGACGGAAAACCCCTTCCATCAGCCCCTTTACTCCAGCATATCCTAGAGAAAGCGAAGGACAGGACCTTCGGCATAATAAAAGTAAGAAGCCACCATAGGTCATCACCCCCTGGGAATGTAAAAGCCGACGCATTGGCTAAGGCAGGTTCCAGGAGAGGACACTTGTGGACCCCCCCAGCTAGCGCACCAGCTAGCGCCCCTGTGAGCGCAGTCCAAGTCTCACAGACTGATATTAAAGATCTCGTGGCAGCACAAAAACAGGACGGAGACCTCAGGGAGGTTTTCAAGGGAAACTTTGTGCCTGCTTACGAGCACTTTAAACACGCACTGACCACACATGAGGGTGTGATCATTAAGGACCGACTTTATGTGGTCCCACAGCAGGACAGGAATCAGATGATTGCCTTGTTCCATGACGGACACGGGCATCAGGGAATTGATGCAACAACGAGGCACCTCAGGCAACTCTGTTGGTGGCCTAATCTCAGGAATGATGTAACGCACTACATAGAGAATTGCCTGATTTGTGCTCAGAATAACCCGGAGCGGTATTCTAAGAAAGCACAACTTCGGCATACTCGCCCAGTTAACGGCCCTTGGACAAACCTCCAGATCGACTTTATAGGTCCATTGCCCCCTTGTCGGAATGGCTATAAATACGTTCTGGTGGTGATAGATACCTTTACCAAATGGGTAGAGGCATTTCCCTCACGAACAAACACAGCTAAGACAGCTGCAAAGATCCTGACCCACCACATCTTCACGAGATGGGGTTTACCCCGAAGTATCGATTCGGACCAGGGATCTCACTTTACAGGACGGGTCATGAGGAACGTCCTGACAATATTCGGAATCAAACAGAACTTCCACATTGCGTATCATCCACAGTCCAGCGGGATTGTGGAGCGCATGAATCGGACCCTAAAAACTACCCTTAGGAAAATGGTTCAAGAGAACAATTCCACATGGGATTCAGTGCTCCCCTTTGCACTTATGTTCATAAGGAACACTGTCTCCACATCGACAGGATACACACCACACACACTCATGACCGGACGCCCTATGAAAGGTACAGAATTCCTTTTAGGACTGGACATGACAAGCCCCGAAGTGACGGCCCTCACACATGAAAAGGCAGTTAAAGAACTAGCTGAGACTGTGAGGTCTGCACAGCTCGCAGCCGCAGTCCAGCTAGGGAAACGCCGACAGCAACGTACTGCCTGTTTCAATAAGACCGTCCACACCACAGAATTCCAGGTTGGGCAACAGGTAATGTTATCTGTTTATAACCCCAGCAGTTTTTTGGCTCCAAAATATTCCGGTCCCTACTCAATTTCGGACAAAATTAGCCCCTCCGTGTACAGAATAAAGTATCCTAATGGAAAGACTGCGTGGTTCCATATAAACCAGTTAAAGGCATATGGAACACAGGCCAACCATGCTCACCATGTCCTGCTAGACGCGGCAGAACACCTCACCCCGCCCACTAGAGACACGTTTCCACCATCCCCCTCACAGACCAGTTCATCCACGGACTCGCCCACGACTCCGCCCACAGACCACTACAGACCACGCCCCGACACGCCCACAAGCTGCCACAGCAGAGACAGTAGGACAGACACTGACTCTGAAGACAGCGACAGCACACAGCCATACAGCCCACACTGCACCAACTACGACCCCGACTCCAGTGACCCCATGGAACTCACTTACCTCAAAAACCCCGAACCACCACCCGACCCCGACTACCCCGACAACACACTCGACGCCACACAATGGCACAGGGACAATTCCTACAGACTTGTCCGCAATGATGAAAGTGACCCCCGGTCACACAACTCCAAAATAGCATGCCTGATCCACACAAGGGTGTGGGATCCGGGAGAGCAGGACGACACGGTGTCTGACTCCCGACACGGCAACCCCTTTGTGACCCTGTTCACAGAGGCAGAATCAAAGTGAGGTGTCCAGATGATGTAAGATAGGAATCGTTTGAGGGAAACGATGTCCTTTCTGATGGAACCTGCACGTATGTTTGTCTTCGTTTTATGTTTGTTTGTCTCAGGATTGTACAATGTTTCAGTTGGAGGATGGACATCTTCTTTTCAGCTGAAAAGATTGTGACCACCTCACATACACGCTAGCTTGTCTGCCGAAACTTTTGAGAACTTCGGTTTGATTGGAGATCTTTTCCAAAGTTGTAAGGCCACACGCCAAATAGTTTATCTGCAGATATCTCTGAGAACTTCAGTGATGTCCTCAGTTGGAGCACCTTGGCTCCATTGTTTTTAGGTGCCCCTCTATTCGGCGAAATAGAGGCTGCAAGTCATGGTAAACACATTCGTACCCGTTTCTTTCCAGGTTACTCAGGCAGTGGACAAACGGCACTGAGGACCCGCCCTGTCTGAGAACCAACCCTTGGTCAGCCAAGCTCGGGTATGGCACAGCACGCCCTACCCGGGGATCCCATCCAACTCATACCCGTAGCGGCCCATACGCAACTCATTCGGATGTTTATTTCCAAGTTTGTTTTCATTTTACGTTAGGTAGCCCTTCGGCCGCCATCCCACATGCTATTTACATCCGGAAACATTCGGATGGTAAATCAGCAAAGCCTGCGAGACGGCTCGCAGAAGGAAGGATTGTTAGGTGTATGCTGGTCTTTAAATTCGCTTTTTGAAAAAAAAATGAGGGGAGTCACAGGGTGTGACTTAGCCAGTCATTTTAAAGGGTCAATTGGGTTTTGAAAGACAGATGCACTAACAAGTAAAGGTCTTAAACTGTGTATTGACAGATACTGTGCTTGATCCCAAAGGTTTCAAAGGACGAGACAGAGGTCGAAGCCAGGATTGCCAATACCAGAGGAAGAAGGAAGAGAAAGAAGAAGAACAACAAAAGATGATGGAAGCCCACTTATTACTATTCAATGTCATATGTATATGTGTGGAAACAAGACACGTTTCCCCCACAACCCCCACCGTAAATGTTAGTACAGCAAACCCCCAGTGCTCAGCTCTGATCAGCGAGGTTCAGACCTGGTGTACTAAATTCATGACGTGGTACTCCATGTCCTACATAATCGAATCACTGTTGGTGATTGCGATCCTCATCATCCTAGTGCAGACCCTCAGGTTGAGGAAATGGAAGAGGAGAGCCTCTCGTTCCAGCACCTCACCCATCTATAGAGTGCAATCCCCCATCTTCGGATTCCACCAAACCCCTCAACCCCTCACTGATTACAACACTCTGTAAATAAAATTCAGCCATGTATTATATTGTTCCATACTCGACTGCCGAGTTGGGAAGTGTGATGTTGTGGTGTGAATGGTTAAGGTTTAGAGTGATTAAATGTTTAAGTTAAGGTTAAGGTTAATAGTGATAGGTAGAGGTTCCCAATTGTAGTAATGCATGTCCCTTTGACATAGGGCCAAGTAGAAATGTTAGTTAAATTTTTTTTCTCTTCTTCCCATAGTTTAGAACAGAGTAGAACAGGAACCGGCAAGAGGTCAGAACACAAGGAGGCAAAGCACATAGGTGATCCTTCACAATAGTATGATTGTGAGGATCACAAGGAGGGAATGTAGCCATGCTGGCCACGCAAAATGGACACTGAGCCAAACTAAAATGGAAGGCTGCTGGGAAACAGACAGTTCAGCCAGAACAGCAGTCTGCAAAGAGCAGTTTGCATTCTGCAGCAGCAGAAACCAGTTTGGGCTCAGGTGAAGAGACCTTAGCTAGGTGCAAATGGCAAAACGCTTTGCATGCTAATGAGGCCATCAGACTTGAACACCCACACAATAGATACATTTGGTTCTGAATGGACACATTCCAATCAAGACCCAGACATCGAGGCACCAGAAACCTCCGAACAAAAGGACATAAGAAACGCCCCCTCCATCACGGAGACCCCCTCGCATTGGGGAATTAATCCAGTATCGATAAGAAATTGATCCAATAGGTAGAGCCCGCCCGAGAAGAGGGAAGGACAACGGAACCCCTATAAAAGATAGGGACCTCGTGTTGTCCGGTCTGTTAAACCTGTGCTCCGGCCCCGACTGACACCTGGTATCCTGACTCCAGCCGTTGAGCACCAGCCGCCGAAACCGTAAGTTCAACGCTCGCTACGCGATCCAAGCCCGCTAGACTCCCAAGTGCCAGAACGCTTGCTGAAGGCTGCAGACAAAACCAGGACGAAGGCCTCGTTCTCTGACCTTGCCTGTTCCTGTTAGATAAGTATTCTGTTTGCTTATGTTTAGTTGTAGCTTAGTCTCTTAGTGTGTGCATGAGTATTTATTATTAACTGTATAATAAATATTGATCGTTTGAACTTGACTAATCGGTGTATCGTCTTTATTACTTTGAACTTGACCTTGGAATACTTGTGACGTTGCCTATACGGCAGCTGGCGACTCCAGAGCTTAATTAATTACATAGAACAGAGCCTAGCAGTGTTAAGCACACGTCGAACTCGGAGGCGTGTTAATACACTCCAATAAACGCGTTTCACGCCCATAGTAAAACGTGCAACAACGTGTCTACTCAAGACTGGATATTGTCCAGGCCTTGCTACAATTGGACATGGACAGCTTCAGTATCTGAGGATTTGCAAATGGTGTTGAACATTGTGCAGTCATCAGTGAACATCTCCTCTTCTGACTTTATGATGGAACAAGGTAATTGATGAACAGTTGAAGATGGTAAGGCTTAGGACGCTATGCTGAGGAACTCCTGCAATGACGTCCTGGAGCTGTGGTGATTGGCCTCCAAAGGCCACAAATATTTTCTTGTGTAGGAGGTATGACTCCAGCCAGGGGTAGATTTTTCCCTTAATATTCACTGACTTCAATTTTACTAGGTCACCTTAATGCCACAGTTGTCCAAATGCTGCCTTGATGTCAAAGTCAGCCACGTTCACTTCACCTTTGGAATTCAGCTCGTTTGTCCATGTTTAACTAAGGCTGCAATGAGGTCAGGAGCTGAGAGGGCCTGGCAGATCCCAAACTGAACATTAGTGTGTGGGTTATTGGGAAATATGTGTTACTTGACGACAGCTTCCATCATAATTGAGAGTCAACCAATGAAGTGATAATTGGCCAGATTGGATTTGTCCTGTTTTCTGTGGGCAGGACACATCAGTGTAATTTTCCATGTTGTTGAGTAGATGCCAGTGTTGTATCTGTACTGAAGCAGCCTGGTGAGAGACATGACTAGTTGTGGAGCAACATTCCAGCTGGGATGTAATGAGGGCCCAGAGCCTTTGCTGTGGGCTGTGCTTACCCATTTCTTGATATCATGTGGAATGAATCAAACTGGCTGAAGACTGGCACCGGTGGTGCTGTCTATTATCACTAAGTAAGCTTCTTGAGACTGTACTTTGTTGAAACCGTTACTTTTTATTTACAGCTACCAGATACATATTGGGACCTCTGCACGAGGTCGAAACCTCTGCCCCCTCCAGGTCTTTGTTACTCAATCATGTGATGTTGCATCGTTAATAATAATATAATAATTTTTTATTGTCACAAGTATGAAGTTACCGTGTAAAGCCCATTCCGGCGCCTTACATCAGTGTCATGTGCTTCTGATGTAAACCCTTTATTCTACAGACTTGTTTGCTTTAAAACTGTCAGAGACACTCAGATAGACCCACTGAGACTGCAACCAAACACAGCCAACAAGAAAAGATACCCTGCAATCATATGCTTCATATTAAACATTCACACTTCCACTAAGTGTCAGCTTTGGCCCAATGGTAATACTCGCACGCCTTAGCCTAACGGTTGTGGGTTAAACTCCCACTCCACAGGTTTGAGCATACAAGCTTGGCAGACACTCCGGGCGGGGTTCTCCGACCCCCCCCACCGGCGGGTCGGAGAATCGCCGGGGGGGGTGGCGTAAATCCTGCCCAGCCGTCCCGCGATATTGTCCGGCCCCCCCAAAAATCCCATCGTCGTGAATCGCGCCGCGCGCCTCGGAGAATGTTGATGTCCGGCGCACGCAACAGCCCCCGGGGCCACCCCCAATTCTCAGGGCTAGATGGGCCGAAATCCCGCCGACTTGACCACGGGTCACGCCGGCGTAAATCAAACCACATATTTAACGGCATCAACCAGTCGTGCTGGTTGACGCCGGCCAGCTCGGAGGTAGGGGTCAACGTGGGGCGCCGGGTGTGTGATGGAGAGGGTACGTGCTGGGGAGGAGAGGGGGGTGGGGGAGGGTGCGTGCCGGAGAGGGGGGAGGTTTGGGGAGGGTGTGTGCCGGGGACGAGAGGGGATGGGGGGATATGGGGAAGGGATGATATGGGGGAGGGGGATATGGGGGAATGTGGGATATGGGGAAGGGGGATATAGGGGAAGGGGGGAAATGGGGGATATAGTGAAGGGGGGATATGGGGGAATGGGGTTATGGGAGATGGGGATATGGGGGAAGGGGATATGGGGGAAGGGAGGATATGGGGCAAGGGGGATATGGGGTATGGGGGATATGCGGAAGGGGGGATATGGGGGAAGGGGGATATGGCATATGGGGGGATATGGGGGAAGGGGGGATATGGGGGAAGTGGGGATGGGGAAAGGTGGGCAGGCACTGGGGGGTCTCACTTGGCGCTGCGCGGCGGGCGGCCATTTTGCCGGGAGTCCAGGGGGGGCATCTTTTGTGCAGTGACGGCGCGTACATCTGTGACGAGTGATGCCATCATGAATGGCGTCACGCCACTACTAGCCCACTCCGGGCCGGAGAATTCGCAACATTTTGGAGGGCCCAACGCTGGAGTGATTCGCGCCGTTTTTGCAGCCGAGTTCGGGCCATGACGCCGATTCACGGAGAATCCCACCCTCCATTACAATACTTAGTGAGTAACACAGTATCAGAGGTGCTGCCTTTAGAATTAGATATTCAACTCTGCCAAGCATATCTAATGAGTCAGTCTCCACTGCTCTGTGGGGAAGAGAATTCCACTGAATAACGATGCATTGAGAGAAAAACTTTCTGCTCATTCCCGTCTTAAATGGAAGATGCCTTACTGTGCCTCTACGTCCCAGCCTCCCCTTAAAGGGGAAAGATTGTTTCAGCACTCACATTGTCAAGTCCCCTCGGGTTGTTCGATGTTTCAAAAAGATTACTTTTCATTCCAACTTAAAGTCCAACAGATAGAGGCCCAACCTGTCCAATCTTTCCTCATAAGACAACCCCTCCATTCCAGGTCAGTCGAGTGAAGCTTTACTGCAGTACTTCTAATGTAATTATATATTTTCCTAAATATGGAGACCAAAATTAATGCAGTTTTGATTACATTTGATATATTCAGAGAAATAACGGCTGGGATTCTCCGACCCCACGTCGGGTCGGAGAATCAGTGGGGGGGGGGGGGGGGCGCGAGGATCACGCTACGCCACTCCAACGCTGGCCCGCCAATTCTCCGGCGCCAGTTCTCGGGCGCCTGCCGGTCGGGGGCCGTTGAAAGTGCCCCCCAGCGATTCTCTGCACCTCGACGGGTCAAGTGTCTGCCGAGTTCGGCCGAGTCCCGCCGATGTGGGTTACATATGGTCCCACCTGGCGGGACCTTGGAGTTCAGGCTGCAGGGGCTGTCCCCTTGTGGGGGGGGGGGGATCCGACTCTGGGTGGGGTCCTCCATGGTGGCCTGACCCTCGATCGAGGTCTAACAATCGGCGGGCGGGCTAGTTCCGTGGGGGGGCCTATGTTCCTGTGCACCGGGCCCCTGTAGGGTTCCGCCATATTGCCTGGGGGCTGGCTTGGAGACGGGAGACACACGTGCCTGCATAGACCCACGCTGGCCATGGCGCGTCGGCTTTCGAGCACCAGAGCAGTCAACACCACTCCGGCGCTGTACTAACCCCCTAGGAAGGGGTGAATACCTGGGCCTGGAGGCCAGTTGACACTGGAGTGGCTCGCGCCGCTTTTGACGCTGGTGCCAGAACTTGGCTGCGGGATCAGAGAATCCCGGCCAACTTGTTTGCAAAGGGAGAAACCCAGGGAGACACTTGAGCAGTCGAAAATAAAAAGTCAGAAGAAATGAAGTTCAAAAAAGCGGTTAAACAACAAGCGCTATGTCAGCACTGGAGTAATGTACACAAATGTACACAAATGTTATGAGCCTGATTCTGCTAGAGTCAGGCATCATGTTCAACGGATCTGGTCATACCTGTTTAAGTTTCAAAAAATTATTGCCTGTATATTGCTGTAAGTCCAAACTAATAATTGGTCAGCAAGTGCAACTGGGTATCTGGGACCAATGGGACAAAGGGTTTATTTTCTTAACTTAATAAATTGAAAGATGATGAAAGAAGCAGAGGAAGGACTGAGAAAGACGGTGAGTTATAGAGGGTGAATTTAACTCAGATACAGAGAGGGAAAGGAAGATTGAATTAAAAGAGAGGGAAGAAAGTGGCAGAAAGGAAGAGTCTAAAACACATTGAAATTTTACACTTTTAACATCTCCAACAACAATTCACAGCCTGAAGGTATGGAATTTTGGATTTAGAAGTGTTTGTTTTCTGCGCAAGAGAGGTTGAATATCAATTATTGCATTCTTAAATTGACATTAATTCTGACCATTATTGGATGTAACTCTCTGTGGTCAGTTTAATGAAAAATAAATGCGCAAACATAGTAAATTTATGGAAATTGCAGGGAGGTCACAAATATTTTCTTGAACCTATGGCAGAGTGGTTAAAAATGACCAGTAACCTGCGTGGCAAATTTCAATTGAAATAGCATTAATTTCTCTCCACAAGTTGTTCTCCTATATTTCCACTGATATGTGAGTTACCTTTTTCGAGAAAACCGGCACCAACCACTCCGGAGTCAACCTAGCCCCGGATAATTTGGAAAATTCCTCACTTTCGGGGGCTGTTGACGCCGGAGTGGTTGGCGCCGGTTTTCCTACTGGCATGGGGACTTAGTCCCCGGAAGGGAGAATCCCTCCCAAGAACACAAGAAATCAGAGCAGGGGTGGGATTCTCCGACCTCCTGCCGGGCCGGCGAATCCCGCCTCGCCCCCCCGGCGCCGGCTACCGGACTCTCCGGCGCCGGTTTTTCGGCGGGGGTGGGAATCGCGCCACGCCAGTCGGAGCTGTTGACAGCAGCCCCCCATGCGATGCTCCGGCCTGCAGGTTCCGCCGGCGTAAAATAGACCAGGCTGTACCGGCGGGACCTGGCTCTGCAGAGTCCTCGGAGGGGCGCGGGGGGATCTGGCCCCAGGGCGGGGGGGTGGTGGTGGGCCACGGTGGCCTGGCCCGCACCTTCCGGGCGGCCCGACACCGGAGTGTTTCACGCCACTCCTCGCCGCTGATACGGCCCACCCCGTCGGGTAGGGGAGAATCCCGCCCAGGTGCAGACAGGTCTGTTGAGCCTGCGCTCCGCCATTCGAAATGATCATGGTCAAGAAGGCCATAAAACTATAATACATAGGAGCAGAATTAGGACATTCGGCCCATCAAGTCTGCTCTGCCATTCAATCATGGTTGATACGTTTCTCATCTCCATTCTCCTGCCTCCTCCCCATAATACCTGATCCCCTTATTAATCAAGAACCTATCTATCTCTGTCTTAAAGACACTCAATGATTTGGCCTCCACAGCCTTCTGCGGCAAAGAGTTCCACAGATTCACCACTCTCTGGCTGAAGAAATTCTTGGGCTCCAGCTCCATTTTCCCTTCCACTCCCATATCCCTTAATTCCCTGAGAGACCAAAAATCTGTTTATCCCAGCCTTAAATATATCCAAAGATGGGGCATGCAAAACCCTCTGGGGCAGAGAGTTCCAAACATTCACAACGCTTTCTGTGAAGTAAGTTCTCTCATCTCAGTCCCAAATGATCAGCTCCTTATCCTGAGACCATGGGCGGGGTTCTCTCAGACCACGGGAGGTCGGGGAATCGCCGGGTCAAGCGCGAATCGCGCAACGCCGCCCCGACGCCGGTCCACCGATTCTCCGGTCACTATTGGCGCAGTGCAGTCGGCGTGGCTCCGGTCAGGTGCCGCTCTATGCGGCCCCTCCAGCAATTGCCCGCTTGAGTTGATCCAAATGGCCACCCAAAAAAGCCCGAGACACGGCAGCTCCGTTCACATCTGGTCTTACCTGGCGGGACCTCGGAATCCATCCTGTCGGGGGCGGCCTGGAGAGGGGAGTGGGGGAGGGGGTCCGGCCCCAGGGGGGGGGACTCCACCGTGGCCTGGCCCGCGATCGGGGCCTACCGACTGGCGGGCCGGCCTCTCGTGGTGGGGGCCTCTTTTGCTCCTCGCCGGCCCCCTGTAGCCCTAAGCCATGTTGGTTGGGGCCGGTGCAGAGAAGGGAGCCACCGCGCATGTGCGCATTCATGCAAGTTGCAGTGCGCATGCGCGCATTCGCGCCGGTCGCAGCTCGCATGTGCAGACTCGCGGTGCCCATTTGACGCCGGTATCGGCAGCTGGAGCGGCGTGGGTTGCTCCAGTGCTGTGCTAGATCCCTGTAGGGCAGTGGATCGCTACACATAGTGGTCCGATGATGCCGTCGTTAAACTCTCCAGTCAACATTCTGCCTTCAGATGGGAGAATCCCGCCCCATGTTGCCATGTTTCAGACTCTTCAACCAGTGGAAACAATCTCTCAGCATCTACCCTGTCAAACCCCTTCAGAAAAGAAAAGCAGGTTGAGTGGAGATTTGACAGAGGTATTCAATCATGAGGGGGTCTAGAAAACAGAGACAGGGAGAAACTGTTCTCTTTGTGGAAGTATCAAGAACCAGGGGACACAAATTCAAAGGCAAAAGAATCAAAGAAAACATGAGGAAACACTTCATTTTTTGCAGCAAGTGGTTACGATCTTAAAAAACAGCTGTCAGATCGGGTGAGAAAAGGAGAGTCCATTGTAACTTCAAAGTGGAATTGGATTAGCTCCTAAAGGGGATAAAAATGCAGGGCTATGAGGAAAGAGCGGGATCTGCAATGAGGCTAAAATTGATGTGGCAGGGAGCCTACAAGGAAATTATAGGCCAAATTATATCTTTCTGTGCTGCACCATTCTATGATTATGGTCAACTGGCTCCTAAACATAAACCTTTGATAGGTTTGATAGAGCAAAGATGAAATAATGCCCAGTCTATTTACAAGGATCGCATTATGCTGTTGCTGCGAATCAGAGAAGAATGACTATCTGGAAGGTGCTACACAAGCAATCAGTGGGTTTATGTCAAATTCCTTTCTCCCTATTATTTTAGCCATCAGAGAAGTTTCTTTTTATGACAGCATCAAGTGTACCCACAATAGAAGGTGCATCAGCAATGTTTATATTTTTTGGAATATTTTCTAGCTTTTCCCCCTGCTGTCCACCCTCACCCCTGCCCACCCCCACCCCTCTCCACCCCGCTCCTCTCAACCTGTACATCTCTTGTCAGAAAATGCATTAATGTGAATGAGGACATCTTCTACAAACACAAACACAACATGACAGCATGTTTTGCACCTATTTTCTTGATCTACATTTGTTTATACTTCATTTACCAAACAATGATTAACTGTCAAGTACTAAGAGGCCAGACTTACTCTACCTCAAGCTAATAATCCCTTGCCATCCATGAAGGCTTTTAGAAAATACTGTGTTTCTCAATTGAAAAAGATCCGTGAGATTGGGGAGAATGACTCCATTTCATTGAAGCAACACAATAAAGAGAAACACTGAGATATCAAAATCTAAGATTATTTCTTTGAACAAAACATCTTGGGCAGGATTCTCCCGCAACTGGCCGGATGGCCCGACGCCAAGAGTGGCGCAAACCATTTTGGCATCGGGCCGATCGGAAGGTTCAGACTCCTCCGCACTTCCAGGGGCTAGGCCTGTGCTGGAGGGGTTGGCGCCGCGCCAGTTGGCGGAGAAGGGGCGTCGCGAGTTGGCGCATGCGCAGAACCACCGGCATGATTCCACGCATGCACAGACTGGCCGGCGTGTTTCCTGTGCATGCGCAGGGGGGCTCTTCTCCGCGCCGGCCATGAAGGAGCCTTACAGGCTGGCGGGGAAGGACACAGTGCCCCCACGGCACAGGCCCGCCCACAGATCGGTGGGCCCGGATCGCGGGCCAGGCCACCGTCTCCCCCCCCCCCCACCCCCACCCCCGGGGCCGGATCCCCTCCCGTCCCCCCGAGGACTCACCTAGCTGCCTACAAGCCAGGTCCTACTGTGATGGACCATGTCCATTTCATGCCGGTGGGCTAGCAAGGAAACGACGGCCGCTCGGCCCATCGGGGCCAGGAGAATTGCCGGGGGTGGGGGGGCGCTGACAACGGCCCCCGCCTGGCGTGGCATAAACCCCGTCCCCGCCCAAAAACCGGAGCCAGAGAATACGGCGACCGGCGTCGGAGCGGCGGGGCAGGATTTGCGCCGACCTCCGGGGATTCTCCGACCCGGCGGGAGGTTGAAGAATCCCACCCTTTACATCCTTTGTCCAGTTTAAAACCTATCTAGAATCCTTTTCTAAATCTGGAAATGATGCTGTGTGTTCACAGCTAGAGCAAGCTGGATACTAGCTCCATTGTTTACACTATACAACAGTGACATTCACTTTAACAGTGTCATCATCTCCCGATCCAGTTTCCGACTTTCACAGCATTACTTCCAAGGATGTTCCTGCAAGGACTTTGAATGCTAGAATTCGTTATTTGGGCGCAACGGCCGGTAGTTGGGGGCAATGGTGCCTTGCCGCACATGCCCGCTTTTCAAGGTGTATTGCACCAGATGCCAAAAGATAGATCTGTATGCACTTCGAGCTGCACCAGAGTGCCAGCTTCAATTTTGGTGCTCAGCACCTGGATTGGGACTTGAAACCACAATTTTCTGAACTATAGGTCGAAATGTTGCCAACTGAGCCATAGTTGACACCAAGTAGCCACCAATGTCTCCTCCATGATATGCGTGTCCTTCTCCAAACATTTCCTCTGGTTGTGTGCCACCTTGTCCTTCAAGAGAAAACAAAGTATATGGTTGACTGTCAAGCAATCTGTTTGAGTGATAAGGCTGCCATTGTTGACCAGCTTGTAGTGTGTGTAAGTTGTGAGATATGATGAGAAGTTCGCAGCAGCTTTCAGTGTTTGAGACTGAACATGTAAATAGGTCTGAGTTCTGGTTGATTGAGGTTGTTGGTAGTTGAGTAATGGGGTAGTAGTGTCCGAGGATAGTTGTGCAGTTGGTAGGTTGCAGCATTTAAAGTTTCATTCACTGACCATGACCACTCATGTGAGGTCATTGAATTTCTTGTGGCACTGCTTCCAGGTCCTTGCTGCTTTACTCTTGGTAGAAACATCTTGAATTCCTACAGTGCACAAGGAGGCCATTCAGCCCATCGTGTCTGCACCGACCCTCTGACAGAATACCCTACCTAGGTCCACTTCCCTCCCCACTCACCGTGACCCCATAGCCCCAACTAACTTGCACATCCCTGGACACTGATGGTCAACCCACCTAACTTGCACATCTTTGGACTGCGGCATTGACCTCCATGGCTAATCTCTCCCACTGCCTTCTAAATATGTCCCTGAAGGGCTGCCTGGCCCTCTATTGATAGAAGTATGCCAGGATTCTCCAATCCCGTGCCCACGTTCTGACGCCGGCGTAAAAAGCGGCGCCAACCACTCCGGCGTCAACGGTCCCTGATAATTAGGAATACTCCCCTTCCTACGGGGCTTGGCCGGTGCCGGAGAAGTCCTGCAGCTTCAGCCAGCGCGGAACGCGAGTTCAGGCATGTGCACTGTGGCTGGCATGATTCCGTGCATGTGTAGAACGGCTGCCGTGATTTTGCACATGCGCGGAACGGCTGGCGGGATTCCGCGCTTGCGCGTGGGTTCCCGTCTCTGCACCGGCTCCCGGGCAATATGGCGGAGCCCTACAGCGGCCCGGCGCGGAGGAACATAGGCCCCCACGGACCCAGCCTAGTAGGCCCCGATCACGGACCAGGCCACCGTGGAGGCCCCCCCCGGGTCAGATCCCCCGTCAGGACAGCCCCCGCAGACACACCTTCCAGGTCCTGCCGTGCGGGACCTGAGTAACCCACGCCGGCAGGACTCGGCTGAACTCGGCGACCACTCGGCCCGTCAGGGCCCAGTGAATCGCCGGGGGGGGGGGGGGGGCGCTTTCAACGGCCCCGGACAGGCGTGGCGCCGATCCCGCAGGCATCCAAGAATCGCACCGGAGAATAGGTAAGCTGGCATCGGGGCGCGATTCGCGCGTCCCGCCGGGGATTTTCCGACCCAGCGCGGCGTCAGAGAATCCTGGCTGTAATCACTCCCATTTTTTGTCTCCTCCACTAAAGCCCTCAGTGGACCACCCAACACCTTGGAGCCCATTCTCTCTCAGGCAGTACCATTTCACAAAACTAATTCACTTCCTGCATGACTGCCAGCTTCAGTGCACCTTCCCTTTAAGTAGTGCAACCTACTTTTAAATGGGACAGGCTAGCTTTAATTGAGAGTTATCCACCCATGCTCAGGCAACCAGTCAATCAACACATTAAAAGATTGAAATCTGCTGGTAGCACAAAATTGGTATTCTGCCTGCTTTGCAATGACTGGTGCAGGTTTCTCATGGCTCCCCTGTCTGTTTTTTCGGGAGTTTTGAATTTAGCCCCACTAGTTCCTTTTTATGTCTGAAGTCATTTTATATCCTTCAAAACAAATGTTAAAAATTTGGGATCTTGCCTTAGGTTTAGTCTTGGGTTCGGTGGTCCAGGTTACTCCCATAAATTCTCTGAAGGTTATAAATAGCAATAGAGGTATGCCATTTAACCCTTGAGCCTGTTCCACCATTCCATTAGATGGCAGTTGATCTGTACTTCAACTCTATTTACTCACCTTTTGCTCTCTTGCTACCCTTACATAACAAAGGTTCACTTGGCAAAGTGCTGAAAGGCAGGTCTGACAGACAAGTAGGGTTCCTGGCTGAAGACTTCAGTGACAAATTCCACATCAGCAAATCCTAGACAAGACTGATGATAGAAAACATTTGCTTGACTCCAAGACAAGTAGCTATTTTAGTAAAATCAGTTAACATTATATTCATTGATTTCAAAGGAGACACATGAATACCTGCTCATGAATAGTTCAGGCTTCAAGGAAAATTGAGATGTCATTCGGAATTATTTTACGGGACACAGTTGTTATACTGATTGTGGTTGAATCAGCTAGATAATAATAGTAGATTCTACCCTGCACTCACTTCATTGAATTCTGATAATTCATTTTGCCAGGTAAACATGTTGGACTCTCCAAATATCTATTTCTTGAAGGCATCAATTTAATGTAAACCCCCTGAATTCATTATCTCGGAATATAGATACAAATTGTCCCCATCCGAATCATTGCCGTTCATAGATCCAGCACTGTTTTCAGTATATATGAAGCTTCTCCCTATCCAAATTGCTGGCATTCATTATTTCAACAGTGTCCAAGAGTAGAATTACAGCTGCTCCATGTTGACGGGGTGGAATTTATTGCCCTTCTCCCAAGGTGAGTTTGGAGGCAGGGAGATTTTCAATTGAGCTCGAGGGTGTGGGGACCCCATCACCTTCCCACCTCTGCCCTGAGATATGCCCAGGCAGGAAGGCATATGGATGGTCTACCTGCCTCAATGCCAACAGACAATTAATGGCCACTGAAGAGCCTTGTCCCGCTTCCACTGGGTGTTCAAGCAATAGCAGGCAAGGAAGTCACCATGTTGGGATTTCTGGAGGTGGGGGATTGCAGAGAAGAGGATGTTGCCTCGTTGTCAGGCACTCAGTGCCTGATCAAGTAACCAAGCATGAAGAAAGGTGTTCCGCTGAGAGATGACCCCATCTCCCCTCTCCTCCCTGCCAATGACACCCTCGCTGTTAACCCCCACCCCACCATCACTGACCAGGGTCCCTCACTGGTTCTGGGCCTCCGATGGGCGTATTGCTGGCAGCTACTGTTGGTGCCAGCAGCGCTGCCTGCAATGGAGAGCTGTCAGCTCTCATCAACATAATGATGATGATCAAATGACCATGAGCACTTAACTTATGTGACCCAGCAGAGGAAATCGCAGTAGAGGCTGAAAAAAGTCTTAGAGAATTCATCCTGCCAGAAGGAAAGTTGGTCGCTTGCTCTCCGAAAAGCAAATCAACAACCCAAGCTAACAATTTGAAAATTGAACAGAAACATCAGCCTTGAGTTATGGACAAGAGGGGATAATTTAACAGCACTAATTTCTCCTCTCATTGCATACCCTTAAACAGAGAGGGGTTTTGATTCATTTCTCTTTTTATAAGCGGTGGCACATTTCCCATATTCTGACCTAATTTCCTAGTTTTAGCCACACAGAAAACACAGGTTAGAATGAGCTCAAAGGGTTAGTTTATTTGCACACACTCAAAATGCAGACGGTGAGTCATAACATCACCTCCACACTCATACAGTAAAGACAGCGATAGAGTAAAAAGGCTTGGCAATTAAGGGACTATAGAGAAAATAAATATTGGCTCACATGGACTCCAGAGCCCAGAATCAAACACCAATGGGACATTTCTTCACAGAGGTCAGCAGGTTGAAAAGTGAACTATCCAGTGGTGTTGACTTCACTCAGTGAATCAGTCTTGTAAGTGATAGTGCAGAATTTTCAACAGAAGCAGGGTTGATGGGGATAGGTGCTAAACCTAGTCTAGAGCTCTTTCAGTGTGGCTGGCCTGTCAGATGTTAAACAGCAGACTGAATTATGCAGTTATTGCAATTATTCTGGTAGAACATGAGTCAGAGTCCTTGCAGAACCTTCTGGAGGTTATAAGATGATTTTGGCAAGGTGTTATCTTCAGGGGCATGCAAGTTCTATTCAAGAATCGCTTAAACATGGCAGCCGACAACAATTGCATCAAGTGCATATGAGGTGGGTCAAACCAGGAGAGTGACTAGATAAACAGTATACTGGCCAGGAACGAATTTAGACATCAAAATAACCACAAGTGAATGCTAGCTTGCCAAGCCTACATGCTCAGTCACCACAAAGGTTTTGTCAATTGTGCCAATGCAAATAAGGGTGCAAAGCTCATGTCTACCAGAATAATTGCAATTTGGGATAATTGGGATGCTTCTTGTTGCAAATTCTGACAATTATACTGCCCAGAATCTATGAGGTTGATGTGTAAGTTATCTTTTATTTTGGTATTGATGAGATCTGAGGAAATATCTACAGTTTTTAATGGGTTGCATAAACAAGCAGGGAAGTACTGGTAATTGGGAGGAGAAGTTTCAGCGTTTGGAAGAGAAGTGATGGGTAACAAAATTCCTTTTGAGATTGAGACCTCAGAGTCAGTTATTAACTTACAGCTGACTCCAAAGGAAAAGACTGTGCTGCTGTTCCTGACCTGTGATAGCACATTAAAAACATGGCAAAAGCCCATGAGACTGTCAGCATTTTAGAGCAGCATTTCCCAAGAACATCCAGTGCTGAGTAAAACAAGCATTTTGTTGCTATTGCCCTTCATGATGACCAACATGAGCTAGGTTGAATTTTTCGTCCTCACAAAGATGAAGAGGGCACAAAGGAACTGGCTGAAGTCTGCACTTGACATGCACATTGTCCTACCTCCTGTGAACTTGGATGGAGTGAGATCATGAGGACCAAGTAGATTCTCCTTTCACATGAAATGTAAGTGAATGTAGCGTGTGTCACGAAGGTCAGCTGGCATGGGTCACGAAGGATGGCCATTTGGCAAAAGTGGGTCCCGGGAAAAAATGTTTTAAAAACACTGATTTAATAAATACTCTGCCATTCTGTTTCTCTGTCTGAAATGGATACCTTCAAACTAATCCACATTATAGTACATCTGCCATGTATTTTTCCACTTAACTCGTTTACATCACCTTGAAAACTCTTTTCATCCCCCTCACTACCCATAAGTCCATACAGTTTAGTGTTGACAAGAAAACTTGGTCATTTGGTTCCCTCATTCAAATCACTGATATATATTGTGACCAACCAGGGCCCAAGCACTGATCAATGCTGTACCCCATTGCCTGCTCCGAATAAGATCAATTTATTCTTATTTTTAAAAATTCATTCATGGGATGTAGGCATCGCTAGTTTGGACAGCATTTACTGCCCATCCTTAATTGCTCTCTCTGTTTCCTGTCTGTTAAGTATTTCTCAATCTATGCCAATATATTACCACCTCAACCCCCAGGAACGAGGTTTTTGTTCAGTTAGTTAAGTTTCCTTTTGCCGTTTTGTTTTAATTACATTGCCCGACCAAGGGCTATCACCCCCTTTTAATGTGTTTATTTTACTGATCAATTATTTGAATAAAAAGAGACGATTACCCCAATCCAATGCGTTTTAATTTTGCAGGCCAGCATCTGATGTGGAACTTTATCAAAAGCTTTCTTAAAATCCAAATGTACCACATCCACTAGTTCTCTTCCATCTATTCTAACTTTAATAATAATAATATTTATTATTGTCACAAGTAGGCTTACATTAACACTGCAATGAAGTTAATGTGAAAATCCCCCAGTCGCCACATTCCGATGCCTGTTCGGGTACACCGAGGGAGAATTCAGAATGTCCAAATTACCTAACAGCACTTTTGGGACTTGTGGGAAACCAGAACACCCAGAGGAAACCCACACAGACACAGGAAGAATGTACAGACCCTGCACAGACAGTGACCCAAGCCGGGAATCGAATCTGGGACCCTGGCGCTCTGAAGCATTAGCGCTAACCACTGTGCTACCATGCTGCCCTTTATTATTACTAGATCGGCAATCACCCACACAAGTTCAAAACTTCACACAGATGTTTTTTTTTTAGTCTGAGCAAATGAACGACTTCTCCAACAACAAAGATGACTACCAAGAATTACGGGCGCGATTCTCCGCTGCCCACGACGGGTCGGAGAATAGCGGGAGGGCCTTCCCGACATTTTTCCCGACCTCCCGCTATTCTCCCCCACCCACGGCCGCCCCACGACACGAATCGCTGCTCGCCGTTTTTTACGGCGAACAGCGATTCTCCCCTGGCCGATGGGCCGAGTTCCCGGGCCTTTACAGCCGTTTTCACGAACGCAAACACACCTGCTCTCACCGTTCGTGAAAACGGCCGCAAAGTGCCGTTCCGGACAACCATGGCACCGATTGGCACGGCCGCACCACGGCCGTGCAAAGGGTGGCATGGGCCTGCGATCGGTGAGCATCGATCGCGGGCAGCGGGTCCGAAACCCGCGCATTCTTTGTTCCTCCGCCGCCCCGCAGGATCAGTCCGCGGGGCGGCTGAGGGGCATGACGGCCCGCGCATGCGCGGGTTTGACGCATATGCATGATGACGTCATCCGCGCATGCGTGGGTTGGAGCCGTCCAATCCGCGCATGCGCGGCTGACATCATCATGCGCATCAGCCGCCGTGACCCTTGGCGCGCGGGCTTAGCGACGTTCGCTAAGCCCGCGATGCCGTGCTTCGCGGGGCCGCGCTGCTAGCCCCGCCCGGGGGGGAGAATCGGGTCCCGGGAGGGGGCGCGGAGGCTGCCGTGAAACACGGCCAGTTTCACGGCAGCCTTTACGACTCTCCGCATTTGCGGAGAACCGCGCCCTACCTTCTTCCAGATATTCTGTTAAAATGTAATGACTCAGATTTTATAATGGTCTGAGGATTTCTACAAAACATTTGCATCTTGCGACAAGAGAGGTGAGTTTTTAAAACTGCTGACAAGAAACGTCAAAACTCCTTTCAAGAGATGTTATGCTTTGCTAACTTGTTTACAAATTTATTAAAGAATCATTTAGCCTGCAATTTAAAATTGATATGTACATTACAATGTTAATGACTCTAAAAGATAAAAACAGAGGGTGTGATATGGCTCATTTAAGTATGCATTTACGGGATTCTCCTGGCACCCGGGACCTAACGGCCATGCCTGGGTGACCTCATCAGTGCGCTATTAAGCACTGGTTTCCACAAATGTGGTCCAGTTGTAATGACACCCGGGGGTCTCCTTGGCTATTAGAGACCCCATGTGTTGGGGGCAGGGCAGGGCAGCACCCTGGCGCTCCCTCTGGCTACCTGGGCACCATGGTACTGCCAGGCTTGTTTGGGCACTGCCAGAGACCTGGCCCAGAGGGCCTTATCAGGTGAAGGGGGAGGATGAGGAATGCTCTTGGGAGGCCCCCGCGGTTGGGGGGGGGGGGGGGATTTACCGAAAACAGGGAGGAGGCAGCCAGACAAAATGGTGCCCCAATCGGCGAGGAGCCTCTCCTGCTCGGTTTGCCAGTAGGAAATGACTCAAGTGCGGCCTCGATGGAGAGAAATTCCCCGAGACCAAAAAAACCGGAAAAGTGCCTTTGAACAGCGGACTATGTCCCAGTGCTGTAGACACCGAGCTAAATACACTGTAAAACTGGACATAGATATTTTTCTCTTTTAATCGCACCCATTTTCTTGATGCTAATAGAAAGTCCAATGTAAAAGACTTTAAAACACAATGCCAGAGTCAAAAGAAGTTCTGGGTATCCATCAAATATTCAAAATAATGTTTTACCTTAAATCCTCGCGTGTTTCAGTTGCCAGGCAGTTGGGCACAAAAAGCTGTCTGCTTTAAGACATCCAAACCCTGGGGGCGAGATTCTCCGGACTCACGACGGTTCGGAGAATAGCGGGCGTCGGAAATTTTTACGGCGACGCTGTTCCGACGCCCTCCCGCTATTCTCCGAACCCCGCAAAATGTCGGAGTCGCCATTCCCGACAAACGCCTCCTTCCCGCCCCTGACACGACCAGAATCGCCACTGATAGCCCCCCCCGCTATTCACCGGCCCGGATGGGCCGAAGTCCCGACGTCATGGCGCCCTGTTTGCACGTCGTGAAACACACCTGCTTTTTAATTCGTCAACCAGTCGGCCTGGCTGACGACAGCTTGGAGGAGGTCAGGGAACCACTCTGCGCACCGCTCAGCGCACCGCTCAGCGCACCGCTCGAGTCTGGCCACAACGGGGAAGGCATCCCTGAGAACGGGAGGGGGTCCAGAGCGGGGGGAGTGTGGGGCGACGGGGGAGGCAGTGGGGGAGACGGGGGAGGCAGTGGGGGAGACGGGGGAGGCAGTGGGGGGCGACGGGGGAGGCAGTGGGGGGTGACGGAGGGGGGGGAGGGTTAGGTAGAGAGTGAGCCGTCCAACCCCGTAACAAAATGTCTGCCAGCATGCCATGGTGTGCCGGTGACGAGGACACGGCCGCTGGTTCCCCTGTGGCTTCCGGACATAGGCCACTGACGCACCCGTGAGGAGGCCATAGTTTACTGGCCGTTGGATGCAGAAAGTGACCAGGGGTTAGGCTGACCGCGTGTCAGCAGCGCGACCAGGCCACCGGGACACACTGGTATCCCATGGCTGGCGGCTGCCGAGGTGTCGACTAACCTCCGTCTAACATGTCCCGTTTCTCTGCCTCCCACCACCCTTCTGTGGGTTAGCACGATGTATGGGAACAGAACGGCGATGTTCTGCGCAGTGGTTGGGGCCGCTCTACTGGATTTGGAGATGCAGCAGCATCCACACCCACAACCCGCAGTGGCTGCAGGGCCAGCTGCAGCAGCAGAGGGAAGGGCCGAGGAGTTGCCAGTCGTCGAGCAGCATGGGGGGGGGGGGGGGGGAGGAGGAGGAGGAGGAGGAAGAGGAAGAGGAGAGAGTGAGGGTGCAGCCACGGCGCCAGAGGCGACGACCAAAGCCGAGGGTGTACCGTGTCCGGGTTTCTTTCCTAACAATGCCGGACATCACCTGCAGGAGAAGACTCCGGCTGAGTAGGCAGACGGTGATACATATCTGCCAACTCCTGTCGCACCTCGCCCCACGTGGAACGGGGGGAGGGCACGCGATCCCGGTTGCCATCAAGGTGACGGTCGCTCTGAACTTCTATGCTACCGGCTCCTTCCAGTCTCCGAGCGGGGACGTCTCTGGGATCTCCCAGTCATCGGTGCACAGGTGCATCCGGGATGTGACCGACGCCCTCTATGCCATCGCGGACCGCTACATCACCTTTCCCGAGGAACAAGCAAGTCAAGACTCACGAGCTCGTGGATTTTCAAGTGTGGCCGGGATACCGAGGGTTCAGGGGTCAATCGACTGTGTTCACGTCCCCATGCGCCCGCCTGCTGTGGACAAGGAAGTGTTCACAAACAGGAGGGGGACATACTCCATTAATATCCAGGTGGTATGCGACCCCCACATGAGGTTCATGAACGTCTGTGCAAGGTTCCCAGGGAGTGGGCATGACTCCTACATACTAGCGCAGTCGTTCATCCCTGCGATATTTGAGGGACGTCCCCCCCGGCTGAGGGGCTGGTTGCTAGGCGACAGGGGTTATCCACTGAGGTCTTGGCTGATGACGCCTATACGGAGGCCTCAGACCAATGCGGAAACACGATACAACGAGGCCCATGCAGCAACCAGGGGTGTGGTGGAGCGCTGCCTTGGCCTCCTGAAGATGAGATTCAGGTGCCTGGACCGCTCCGGAGGGGCCCTGCAGTACCAGGCCGACAGGGTCGCTCGCCTTGTAGTGGTCTGCTGTGCGCTGCACAACATCGCGATGCAGAGGGGAGATGACCTGCTGCAGGAGGCGGAGGGAGAAGCTAGTGGCAGTGGTGCCAGCACAGAGGAGGAGGAGGAGGAGGAGGCGAGGGAGGAGGAGGAGGAGGAGGAGGAGGAGGAGGAGGAGGAGGCTGGCGGAGTGGCGGGCGCAGAACGTAGACACGACCCAGGTGCTGGTGATGTCCAGGAGGCGGCACGACGGACCCGGCAAAGACGGCGGGCACGCGACGCCCTGGTGGCAGCATGGTTCACGCATCGCATGTGACGTCCCCGATGAACACCAAACCACCACCTGCATCGCTAGTCATGCAGAGGGTCACCACACAACTGCCACCACCACAACCCCCCCCCCCCCTCAGTGTACACTGCTCCACTTCGACATGACGCTTATCACTGGGTACAGACGGAATGGCACAACATTGATGGCTGAGTCAGCGGGTGTGATCAGTGCCATGTGGAATGATGACAGCCCGCTCTGCGAAGATCTGTGAGCTCAGAATCGTTAGAGAGAGTCTGACCCATGGCAATAGCTGAACCATCCACCTTAGTTGCCTTACGGGCCCTACCACTACGTCTAAGTGACTCCCCAGATGATACAGCAGGAGTGGAGGAGGATTGCTGCGAATCGCCCCCCTCGACTCGTTTCTCCTTGGCTAAGCGTTTCCTGGGGCGACCAGGCCTTGATGGGCCAGGCTGCTCTGCGGGCGTCTCGGGTGACATTGTGCCACCCTGCTCTGCCTGCTGCCCACCCGATGCACCAGGGATGGGACGGGGGGAGGCCGAGAATTCCGGGACGTCCCGTGATGGAGTTAATGGGACGGGCCCCGAAACCTCCTCCTCCCTCGGGGAGCCCAGTGGCCCCCGGGCCTCACTTTGGGACAGAAGTGCGAGCGGGGAGGTGCCCCGTCGCACCACCGACACCTGGCGCTGCCAGTCCTGGAGGCCTGCAACGGTATCCACCAGGATCCGAAGGTTTGCAGAGACGGAGTCCAGGGAGTTAAACATTCCCACCAGGGACTGTGCGACCTCAACCTGTGTGTGCACGACGCCATCCAGCACATGTGTCAGGCGGTTGATGGTCTCCGCGACCGACTGCTGCGACTGTGCTATCGACTGCTGGGTCTGTGCCATGGCGTGCTGCGACTGGGCCATGACCTGCTGAGACTCGGCCATGGCCCGCAGGGCGCCGGCAATGTCGTTTTGGCTCTGGCACATTGCTGCCTGTGAGAGGGCAACCCTGCCCAGGGCCGAGGATGACGCGTGCACATTAACCCCAACGTCTTGCATAACCTGACCCATTGCCTCCACCGCGGATGCCACCCGTGCGGTGTCGGACTGGGTCTCTGCCATGAGCGGCACCACTCCCTGCTCTTGGACGCGGTTCGACTCCTCTAACAGCGTCTGCAGAGCCAGGAAGGCTGCCCTCCTCCCGCCATTGTTTCCCTGGGTTTCCTGAGGCATCGGCTGTGCGGGTGGGTTGATAAACTCCAGGAACTCAGAAAACGTCTGGGAGCCAGCTGCATCCTGGGCCTGGTCTGGCCTCCGCGAGTCCGGGCCCTCTGTTGCTCCGACCTCCACCTGCTGTACCTGCTCAGCTGTGATGTGCCAACCAGACTGTGCCCCAGGAGACTCATCACTAAATAGGCCCGCCGGGGTGTGTGTCTCTGGGATGATGGATGTGGTGGGAGAAAGCAGTGCCGCAAGCCCGACGCTCTCAATGTTTAGGGCCTCCTCCAGGGTGTGGGGCTGCTCAGCGACAGGAGGGTTGTCCCTGGCCATTTCTGGTGGTGGTGGTGGACTTCGAACCCTCTGTGCGCCCTGGTCCGCAGATTGGGTTGGGGCGGATAGGGCTGCCCGCTGTTCGGGCACCCTCTGTTGTGAGGCCCCGGGTGAGGTGGCGGCAGATTCCTGTGTCCGTCTGGAGGCAGACGGCCCTGGTCGTTCGGCATCACGTCCTAGGGAAGAGAATGAGACGGGTTATTTCGATTTGCTCGGCAGGCCGCTGGACGGTCCCAGTGGGCAGGGTTTGTGAAGGGACAGAGGATGGGGGAGGTGTCCCAGTGGGCAGGGTGTGTGAAGGGACAGAGGATGGGGGAGGTGTCCCAGTGGGCAGGGTGTGTGAAGGGACAGAGGATGGGGGAGGTGTCCCAGTGGGCAGGGTGTGTGAAGGGACAGAGGATGGGGGAGGTGTCCCAGTGGGCAGGGTGCGTGAAGGGACAGAGGATGGGGGAGTGGTGAGTGTTTGTCAGGGAGGGTTGTCTCACTTGCTGCAGTTCCGCCAACCTCGCATTGCGCGATATCGCGGGTGGCAGACCCCCCAACAAGGTCCAGGGCCCTCTGTTCAAAGGTGCTGAGGGGGTGCAGGTTGGGCGAACCCCCTCCAGTCTTGTGCCGCTCACGGTGGTTATGAGCGGCCTTGGCCTGTTGGGGGAGGGAACATAGGTAGATCATTACAAAACGGTAGGTATCAGCAGTCCGTTCAGATACTGGCACAGTTTGGGGGGGGCAAGTTGTCATAAGACGATTGCATCTCTCCTCGGGGCCAGAGCGCTGGGTCTGTGACAACTTTGTGAACCACCCTCAAATAACTCTGCCCCAATCCCCCCCCCCCCCCCTCCCGTGCCTGGGGGGGGGGTGCTTAAGTTAAGGGGGAGGGATGGTTGTGACTAGGGGGCACCCTCATGGCACTTACCCTGGCAGACCTGGTGAGGTCGTGTAGCTTCTTCCTACATTGCTCTGCTGAGCGAGGGGTCTGTCCCACAGCACTGACGGCAGCAGCCACGTCACGCCAGGCCTGGCGTACCGCGCTGGCAGGTTGGCGATACCCTCTCCGCGGGCGGATGATGCCCCTCCTCTGCTCCACGGCATCGAGCAGCGCCTCGACGTCAGCATCTACAAAGCGAGGAGCAGCTCTCCTCGGCTCCGACATCCTGCCCGACAGATTCTGTGGTCACCCGCGCCTTTTTACGGCGTCGGGCGGCGTCACGTGGGCGTGATCGTGTCGTCGTCGCGTTCCGTCGTCATCACGCACGTAATTGACGCGGCCGCGCTACTAGCCCATTTCCAGGAAGTGAATCCGTCGGGAAATGAAGCATTCGCGACCGTCGTAAAACGCTCCCGATTTTTACGACGGTTTTACGACTTTCCGCGGGTGCGGAGAATTTCGCCCTGGATAACTGGAGGAAAATTGGAAGATCCAAAATACATTTGAACACTTCTATAATACCTCTGGTTCCTTAGAGGGAAACCAACATGTTTATACCCTTCTGAACCAAATTACATCAACTTTAGAAACTATGGGTGCTGACTCATTTATTAAACATCTCCCTTTTAATTTGTCCTTATAATTCATGTGTTATTTAATTGATAAATAAGTTCTTATGTCCTCACTGTGAGTCGTAGCTGGTCAACTTGTATTAGAATATTTTCTAATATCATTGCTCATACGTTGCTTCTGAATTTTCGTAAAGTGATTTGAAACTTATGATAGAGAAACAGGTTTTTTAAAGTTTCTTTCTTCTCCAGCTTACAATTTTTATTTTTGCATCGACCTGTCCAATCATGTCCAATACCGATTTGGTGAGCTAAGTTCAAGGGATGTCTTCTCAATAAATAAATGTAGACTTGAGAGATGAACAGATGCTACCAACGCTGAGGAAGGATCAGGTTGCGATAAAGGGGTCTGAGGAGAGATTTCACAACCTGTTTGTAACCAGCATCTAACTGGGAGGGGGAAACACCACCTGGATGAAAGGGAGACCGCAAACAGCAGAGAAAGAAGGGGATGAGGGCCACTGGCAGGAGGGTGAAGTGTTGGCTAGTGTAGACTTGAGAGATGAACGGACACTTCCAACACTGATGAAGGTTCAACTCAATTTTATTAACTAACTTCTAACTAACTAACACACGATGACTGCGGGTCTACATGATGCTAACTTAAACCAGAGACCTAAGCTTTGTCCGAACCAAATGATTCTCTCAGCACGTGTTGTAAGTCTGTGCTGGGCTGGATGAGTTCCAGAGGCAGCACCCAGAATCCGCGGGAACCGTGGTGCCCTCTGCCTTTATAGTGTGTGTATTCTAACTGGTGATTGGCTGTGGTGTTTGTGCATGTTGATTGGTCCCTGTGTGTGTCCATCAGTGTGTGTCTGCACCATGATATACTGGTGTATATTATGACATGACGACTTCAGCGTAATAATCTGTTAGTCTGCATCCAATTTCTCAATTTCAAGCGTAATATGTTAAATATATATGAGTTTTGTCTATTTATTTTGGTATGACTACCACAAACTAAAGCAGTTGTGCCTTGTTCTCCATTTTAAATTCTCCTATTTTGGGCCGTAAGGGACATTCATCTTCACTAATATTTTTCTTTTTGTATACTTATAGAAGCTCTATCACTTTTATGTTCCTTGAAAGTGTGCATTTATTCTCTATTTTCCCCCTCTTCATCAATCTCTTTGTCCTCTTTTGCTGAATTCTGAATCCTGATCCTCATGCTTGTTACTTTTTCGAGCATTTTTATACAACACCTCTTTACATCTAATACTGTCCTTAATTTATTTTATTAGCTAAGGTTGGCCAGCTTTACCTGTTGTTTTTTTTTACACCAGAAAGGAATTAATACCTTTGCAATGCATACATTCACTCCTTAAATTTTAGCCATTGCCTTTCCACCGTCATCTATCCACTGATTAATGATGTTCCCCATTCTATGATAGCCTCATCCCTTCAGAGGTCCCTTTATTTAGATTTGGGACCCTATTTCAGATTTGACTACTTCATAGAATCCGTAGAATCCCTACAGTGCAGAATGAGACCATTCGGCCCATCAAGTCTGTATTGACCCTCCAAAAGAGCACTCTACGGAGGTCCACTCCCTCACCTGATGCCCGTAATACTGTGCATCGATCATGGCCAACCCACCAAACGTTCTCATCTTTGGACTGTGAAAGGAAACCGGAGCACCCCAAGGAAACCCCCGCAGACATGGGGAGAATGTATAAACCTCACATAGACTGGAACGAATCCCAGGTGCCTGGCACTGTGAGGCAGCAGTGCTAACCACTGTGCCAACCTTTCCATCCTAATGAAGAAGTTTGTCTTGTTATTGTCATTATTCTGTTACGGGCCAGGGTTTAGAGAACCCCAAAGTGTATCATGGAGTTCACCTGACCCACAACTTTTAATAGATTGTGGTATGGGGAGCACACAGCTTACTCTACAGGTATGGTGCAGCAGAAAATGGACCAGCGGTTTTTAAAACAAAACAATGTTTACTCTATGAACTCAAGTTAACCTTTTTAAAACAAACAGTGACTATCTTAGCAACCAATAAATCAAATACACCTCCCAAAAGCTACAGCACTAAGTAACCTGTATGGTGTCCTTTTATCATCCCAAAGACTTAACAAACCTTCAAATAGGAACACATTAGGGTTACATTTAATACTGACACCTTTTTACAATTCTGAGTTTGCCAAATGATCCATAGATAGTCTTTGCGTTGGAGAGATCAACAGCAGTGCAGCTCACTGAAAGAACACAGACACACACAAGCTCTTCTCAAACTGAAACTAAAAAGCAGAAGTGGAGCTCAGCTCCACCCACACTCAGCCATCACTCAAGTACCATGAGCAGCTCTATTTCTTAAAGGTACATTTCTTAAACACCCATTTCTTAAAGGGTACTCTTACATGACAATTCCTTAAAGCACCCAGCACAGCAAGAGTATTAATGAACCAATTATCATTGCACAATACCATATCTAGGAAAGTCTGTTCCTTAGTTAATTCCTTGATGTACTGGTCTAAAAAAAAATCTCATACACATTCCTGGAATTCATCTACCACAGTATTTTTGATAATTTGGTTGCCCATTCTGTATATAGATTAATGCCACCCATGATTAATGTAGCACCGTTGCTACATGCATCTCCAATTTCCTGACAGTAGGGGCGCACCGCACCTGAATACTGGGCTGGCGGGAAGGAGAATCCCACCCATGACCTCTGACTGAGAGCTCATCATTCCTTTTTTTCCCCTCCCTGTTCTACATGGCCTTCTTTTATTCTCCACATCATGTTCAATTCCAAGAGGAAGGCGTTTTTAAAACAAATTAACAATAAAATACTTCAGAACCAGGCGGACTATTATCTGCAGACTGTTTAAACTTTAGGCTAATTTAGGAAAGCTCCAAAAAGCATGCAACCGCACGAGCAGCCAGCAGAAATAATTCAGCTACTGACTTGTAAATACTTCATAATCCCTTTAAGTACTGCGGTTGGGAATATCTTTCATACTGATTCATGTCATATACAGCTGTTCATGGCTAGGACGGGGTGGAGGCTGGAGCATGGAGCTCCAAAATGGCAGTGTTGGCATTATATTAGTATTGCATATTGATTGGCATCATAATCTGCTCTGAAGAAGAGTCACAGAGACTCAGAAGGTTAATTCTGTTTCCTTATCCACAGATGCTGCCAGACCTGCGGATGTTTTCCAGCATTTTCTGTTTTTATATCATAATCCGACTGCTCGGCATGCTGCTGCCAGTCATTATGTGGGTGCATGTAAACCTCTGTTACCAAAATGGCATACAGTGCACTTCCCATCGGATAGGTATTTGCGGACCTCAAAGCCCATTTTCAACTGTTAGGAGGACATGTGGGCCTAAGAATCTGGCACGACATAGCACAATTTTGTCCCTAGGTGTCTATGCTGGAGTGCAAAACCTCGCTTTGATCAAATCTGATGGGTAAAAATAACTCATGTTTACTTGTTTGTGACATCCATCTGTTGGGATGCTGAACTACGGCGCCACTTTTCTCTCAGGTGGGCTGAGAGAGTGCAGCATCCATGGAGGTGCCATCTTTTGGATGAGATGTTCAGCTTCCTGTGGATGTAAAATATTTTGAAGAAGAGCGGAGGAGCTGGTGTTCTGGAATCCTGTGACTAACATGGAAAAACAATGTGGTCATTTATTTCCTCGATGTTAATGGGAAACTTGCTATATGCAATAGACTCCTGTGATGTCTACATGACAACTACGACTACAGTGCATAAGTATTTAATTGGTGGTAACGTGCTTTGCGAGGTCCTGAGGCAATGAAGCTATATAAATGCAAGTCTTTATTTCTTTACATGAAATCAGTGTTGATACTGTCAAACCCCAGAGTTGTCAGATCCATATTCATGTTTTTCTTTGTGAAGAATAATAATCTGCACTTGTTCGCCTCAAAAAAAACATCTTCAACATAATCAGACACTTTGAAAGGCAATTGTCTCACTGTCTTTAATTTCAAACCTAAATTATCTGAGACAACATTTGAGTGGCTGTGGGAATTTTAAATCTCATTTATACCCTGAATGTATTCAGGACAGACAATATAGACAATAGAACATTACAGCTGTGTGGTAAGAATGAGTGAAAGATAATGGGCAGGATTCTCCGTCCCGCCGCACCCGTTTTCCGGTTGGCAGCGGGATGCTCCATCCCGGCAGCCGGACAATGGAGTTTCCCATTGTGGACACCCCCATGCCGTCGAAAAATCCGCGGGTGTGGGTGGGCAACCGACGATAGGGAAGATCCCACTGACGGAGATTCCAGCCCAATATCCGCTGGCAAGTCAGCTTTTAAACTTGTCTTATTTCAAAACTCCAACTCAAAGATTTTGCTCACACCACCTGACGTCATTTTTCTCATCATCGAAACATCACATTCTGCAAGCATCATGGTATATTAGCTTATAAGGAATAAGCAGCTAGATGATAACATGTACACAGTAGTCAGAGCGCGTGTGTCAAAAGTGTGAGAAACATCTATAAAGGAAAGAGCTGAACACAATGCGAGACCTGGAACATCTTTCCTGGGAACGTGCCTGGAGGCTGGAGTAAGGGTTTGAGTGTTGGAGTGAGCGGGTGTGATCAGGGAAGTTGTACATGGATTTAGAACCAGGATCATGCCGGGGCTTCACCTTTTGATGTTTTTCCTTTTGTCAGCCAAAATCAAGTCAAAGGCCTGGGATGATAGCAAAATGAAAAAATACACCACTTAATCCCTGGCAATTTTTTTCTGTTTAACCGTCATTTGAGGTAAATATAAATGGTGTCAATTTATATGAGAAATGAAATGAAAAAGCAGCTGGATGAAAATGGGCTGTGTGTACAGACATTGGGTATGTTCATATAAAATAATCCTATCACTGGAATGGTGCTGTGTGTAAGAGACTGACCTTTAACCTCTGTGACCTGAATATAAATCCAGTTTAGATTGATGGAATTAAAAGTCTTCTGTGTCGATGGGATATAAATGTTCCATGTGAAAAGGGCAGGGCCCTGTCGACCTAGACACATTCAGCTTGGCAGAAGAGACCTGCAGCACTTGTGGGCATATATCAGTCAGTTAGGGAAATGAATGGACTCCGCCTGACACTCTGAAAGCACCAGGCAGCTGGCAGCCCTTTCGATCCAACCGGACATCCTCTATCCTGCTCCACAGGCAGGAAAGTGAGTTAATTAACTTGGAATTCGCAGTCACAAGCAGATCGGGTTAGGTTTCATTTTATTCATGTGATGTGGTCATCACTGGCAAGACCAGCATTTATTGTGTATCCCTAATTGCCCTTGAGAAGGTGGTTGTGAGTCGCTTTCGGCCACTGTAATTTTAGGTATGGATTTCCAGAATTTTGATCCAGTGACTACAGAAAGGGCTATTATATTTCCAAGTCAGTTTCAATGGGCTTGGTGCCCTTGACCTTCTGGGCAGTAGAAGTTGTGGGTTTGGGAATAGAAAGATGAAGTAAAGGGGCAGGAGGCTTGTGTGAGGTATAAACACTGACACAGACCAGTTGAGTTGGAAGGTCTATTTTTAGGCTATAAATTCCATGTAACTCTATGGGTTGTCAAGGGCCATGTTCATAAAATCATAGAATCCCTACAGTGTATAAATAGGCCATTTGGCCTACCCAGTCTGTACCAACCCTTCGAAAGACTACCCTTACTGGGCCCAATCCCCTGCCCTATTCCTGCAACCTCACCCTAAGGGGCAATTTTAGCATGACCAATCCACCTAACGAAACCATGAAATCTTCAACATGGTGCAGCAAGATCCTGGGACCTTCCCTCATTCAACTACCCATGAAGGACACCAACTAATTACATTAGAGCATGTCACCCAGCTCACTCTTAGCTTGTGTCAATGTGTCAATTCATTCCCCATAGCAAAGTGGAACCATTATATGGCAACTTAACAAAACCAAGATAAGGGTTTTGTGATTTATTTTTTTCAATATTTAAAAAAGGCAGATTGTTAGTCTTCAATTATTTTTCATCATTGCATTAACAAGTACAGATGTTGCTTATTAGAAACCGTTGATCACAGGGTAGAAGGCATTCATTTAACTAATGAAGCTCCTGCAATGCTCACTGATGAAAAAAAAATCTAAAACATTGAGGACATTAAACCAAGGGGGGAGGAATTAGAAGTTGCATAGCATCACCAAGGTGGCTGGGGAGGCATTGACAGTGAGGGATCGGGGAGGGTTACTGCAACCTCAGAAACAACATGCTTTTGGATAGCAACTCTTTCCCACATTTTGGCCTTCGTTTTCCATCTTTGCTTCAGCACCTCCCCCTGTAATACTTTTCAAGTTTAAAAATAAAAAATTGTACGTTAATTCCTGAGATGCCAATATCACTGTCTGGGCCAGCATGTATTGCCCTTGAACGGGTGGCTTGCTGGGCCATTTAAAAGTCAAAATCAATGTTATGGATCTGGATTCAAACGTCCACCAGACTAGGTCAGGATATCAGATTTCCTTCCCTAAAGGATGTCAGTGAACCAGATGGGTTTTTGCGACAATGGTTCCATGGTGATTGTGCGACTTCTAATTGCAGATTTGGGGCTGAATTCTCCGGAATCCACAGCCCCGCGTTCCTTGGCAGGGCACTCTTTGCTGGTGGCGGGATTCTACTCTCCCGCCTTTTGTCAATGGGATTTCTCATTGTAACCACCCTACACCACTGGAAAACCCATGAGTGGGGGTGCGCTGCTGGCGGGAAAAGTGAATTGCAACAAGTGGAGAATTCCGGCCTTTAATTGAGTTCAAATTTTACTATCTGCAATGGTGGGATTTGAATTTGGGTCCTCAGAACATTACACTGGGTCTCTGAATTACTAGTGCAGTAACATCACCAGCTCCCCCACCCCCAACACCCCACAACTCTCCCCCCACCCCCACCCCCAGCCAATACCAGATGCACTAGTTTTCAGTGGTTTATACCCGCTTTGAAATACAAAATGATGGCTGTCTCTGAGGCTGGGCCTGTTAAAATCAGCAGATAATTTTCCAATAATTTTCTATTTCTCATGCCATGAATGGTATAATATGAATGATGGGCGTCATTGTATCTCAGTGACAATATGTGCAATGGACATTGGCACCTCAGCTGGTAGATATTCCTCTGAGAGTTCCTCTGGCTGCTATATGTCAAAGAGCCATAAATGGTTTGAATAGAATTCATCAGTGCAGTCTTCCTGGTGAAATAATAAATGTGCCCCTTTAAAATATTTATAATTGCACTAAAAGCACATTTACAATGTTGCAACATGCAGCAGAGGAATATTATCCTCCTTTGGTTTGCTAATCATATCTAAAACCAGGCCGATGAAGTCCAGCCCCCTCAATAACAGGAGGTGCTAAGAAAGATTTCATAGCTGTTGTCCGGCCACAGTACTGAGAGAAGGAAGAGAAACACCTCACATTTAAGTAGCATCTCCCATGACCTCAGAATGTCCCAAAGCGTTTTATAGCCAAATAAAGCATGTTTGAAGTGTCGACATTGTATTGCTGAGAAATGTGTTACAAACGGGTCTGAGTACTGATTGTGACTTTATCCCGAAGCCTCGGTCTGATTGCTGCTCCCTTGACACGCTCAGGTACATATTATGTGCCATCTTATTCTGTTTTCCCCTGCTCCTCAGTAATAATACAAATGGAAAGTACCTGAAGGCTCAGTGCTACTGATGCACCGACTCCTGCCTTGCCACGTCCCATGGTTAATTTGCTAAATAATCAACCGCGGAATTGTATGGTTTTGATCGGACAGGCTTCTCGATTTTTCTCTTGCCAGTTTCGCTGTGCACATTCTCCCCACTGATCGGATGCCTGCATGAAATGGCTGGGAAGCGTGTAATAAGTCAGGGAGTCTTGACAATTGAAAGCAGCAGTCGTGTGGCCTGGAATTCAATCTGGTTATTAAATTCTACACACACAAGCACATGGGGGAATTGCTTACAGTGAGTCCAGTTATAAGGCTGGAGCAAAGTGCATGATTACATCGAGCTTCCAATCCTGGGTGTTTAAAATCATTAGCATTCTATCCGTGACAGGAACTAATGAGGTAATGAATGACTAAGCTGCTCTGTGTTCAGCATGGCACTCTCTCATCTTCATGCATTTTAAATCCCATCATAACTAGTTTAAAGGATTCACTGTGAACTGGGAACATCAATAAACAAACTGCTGCTTCCTTCATCAGTCTTATATATCTGCAGCATGCAAAACGTAGACAGATTACACAGAGGAGTGGTGAAAATGTGTTTGGCCTTGCTCATGTGTTCCACTCTTGGCAGAAAACATGATCAGCACTAGTTCAAACGTTATTTTAGAATTGTGACATTTTCAAAGATGGTCAGATTTTAAAGAAAATGTAAACTTCTGTGGAAGGAGAAACCAAGTTAATAGTCCGGATTTTCAAAATGGGGTTGGAAATCCAGCACCTCGATGAACCTGAGATCACAACCCTGACGCCTGAGTTATCACCATGCTGTTTTTATGTTCCAAGGCCCAAGCGCCTCCAGGAGGTGAGAGCTGTCTGCCTAATACCAGTGGCAAAGGAAAATGGCAGCCATTATGGGGGCTGCTGTTGCTTTGCTGATTAGAGCAAGTGGTTGGGAAATGAACGAAAATAGCCATTCAAACAAATTGATGGCGCTGCACAGGACCAAGTGCCAATTGGCCTATCATCAACTTATAAAAATATCATTAAAAATATTCTTGCAATTAATCCAGCAGCTGGGCACACTTGGTACATGAACCACACAGATTCAGATTAGCTGAAATTTGGAACTGTCCAGAGGAATTGGGATTGTGAGGCGACCTCTGAGTGATAATTGTCAAAGCCAATTCCCATCAGGTCCTGAGCTGACCACCCTTTGAAAATCCAGGCCAGCGTTTCAGCTTCATGAACGATGGTGAAGCTGGAACAATAACTCAATCCCACTCTCCACCGGCTGTTTTCTGGCATTTCCTGTTTTATTTCAGGTGTCCAGAATCTGCAATATTTTGCTTTGCCTTGTTTACCTACTTGTAATTGTAAAATTGTAAATTCGCCATAGTCCCAGGTGTCCATAGGATGCTTTTCCCTTTGAGGGGGAGAGCTGACAGGTGGTGATTTAACCTGAGGATCACCACACATCAGGGGCGGAATTCTCCGACCCCCCGCAGGGTCGGGGAATCGCCCGGGGCCGGCGTAAATCCCGCACCCCCGTGGCCGGAATTCTCCGCCACCCGGGAATCGGCGGGAGTGGGAATCACACCCCGACGATTGATGTGCCCCTGCGATGATTCTCCGACCTGCGATGGGCCGAAGTCCCGCCGCCATTGACAGGCCTCTCCCGTTGATGTGGTTTAAACCACTTCTGGTGCCGGCGGGATTGGTGGCGCGAGCGGGCCCCCGGGGTCCTGGGGGGGGGGGCCATGGGGCGATCTGACCCCGGGGGGTGTCCCCACGGTGGCCTGGCCCACGATCAGGGCCCACTGATCGGCGGGTGGGCCAGTACCGTGGGGGCACTCTTTTTCTTCCCCCCCAACCACGCATGCGCCGGTGGTGACATCAGCAGCCGCTGACGCACCGGCGCATGCGCGGACCGTCGAAGGCCTTTCAGCCAGCCCTGCCGCCAGGCAGTGTAGCGCCAAAGGCTGTTGGCGCCGGTTTTGGCACCATCGACGTGGTGGAAACCACTCTGGTGCAGGCCTAGCCCCTAAAGGTGCGGAGAATTCCAGACCGACGCCGGAGTGGTTGGCGCCACTCCACTACGCCGGGACCCCCCGGGTAGGGGAGAATCCCGGCCCACGTGAGAGGCAAGCTTGAGAAGGTTGGGCCTCCATGAATAACCTCAGCTGGTATGGGAATTGAACCTGTGCTGCTGGCTTCGCTCTGCATCAAGTCTAGCCAAGTGAGCTAAACCGGTCCCCATGTAATACCCCCACGAGGCCCATGGGAAAACTGGCACCGCATCTGGACTGATTCAGCGACTGTTAAGGAGCTAGCACCTGAACCACGTGGAACACAATCGATTCCAATGAGAAATGGTGCTGGATTCCCCGGTTTCGCGATTGACACTCAGGTGGCAAACAAGCAGTAGCAGCATACTTCCCACACACACCATCCCAGCCAACAAGATATCAGTGAGGAGAGCAGCACCACGCTTTAGTTATACAGAGGTGGAGACTCTTCTGGATGCAGATGCAGGCCACCATGTACCCTGGACCAGGAAGGAGGCTGCCAGCCGCTGCCATGCCTGGGTGCAGATGGCAGAGGCGGTCAGCATTGTCCGTACAGGCCTGCAGTTCAGGAAGAAACTGTACGACCTCCTCAGGGTGGCTATGATGAGTAGGCAGCAGTGTACCCCTAGCACCCTCAACCCCACCCTTACCCCACACCGCCCTCACCCTCACTCACACTCTCACCCGCACACCACTCTCACCCCACACCACCCTCCTGGGACACCCTCTGGTGCGCACCACACAGCTGATCCAATACAGGAGGTGGAGGTAGGACCACCCGACGGGGTAGAGGGTCGGAGGGCGGGTCAACCCCAGGACTAGCTGCTGTCCAGATGGGTTTCAGGCTTCTGGAACAGACAGTCCCATCTATAGGAGAGATACAGTCACAGTGCCAGGGACTATATGAGGGGTCGCCGGCGAGCATCTAGTGCCTGCAGATGTAGTTGGAAGAGTCAAACCACGTGCAGCAGCAGGAGATGGTGTCGACAATGCGTGCCACCCAGGCCAACACCGCACTGATGGGCAGTGGGCAGAACAGGGAAGCACCATGCCACCTGGGACACCCGAGCAGCAGCCAGGCCTGGTCGCCCCGGAAGACGGCCGCCAACGGGGACCCTCGTCGCAGATCGGACGTCACAGCAGGCAGCCTCCACTCCTGCTGTCCCATCTGGGTATCCACCAAGACATAGCATTAAGGCCCATAAGGCCAGATTGTTAGACACCATTTAAGTTGGAATGGATGCAGTACACAGTTTAGTTATAGGAGCTAGGGCATGCGTATAAATATATTTGCGCACGTTAGATACATGTTAACACTGTTACAAACTGCCGCGGTGTTTGTCAGAAGGGTGTGAAGAGTGGGCTGGTCTGTGCAGGCCACAAAGGGTGTATGTGTGGGGGGGAATAGGCAGACATTGCGGGTGCCCCCCCCCCCCCCCCCCCCCAAGTCAATTGACCATGATAACACATCGAGTGCACAGTCTTTTCAAAAACATTATTAAAAAGATGGAAAGAAAGGATGAATGCTATCTTCGGGTGTGGTCTTTTCATATCAGTGGCCAATCCCCCTAATTTAGTACCCTTCTTTCTTCCCACCTGTCTGTTTTGTATAAACATACCACCTTCGCCTTCTGCCCCAATCCCTAATATGCCCAAAGATTAACCTTGCTCCAGAATTAACATGCCTTCTCTTTGGACCTACTTGCAGGGCCGCTAATGGCCAATAATGCACTTTTATGTTGCTGGGACTTTTGGAGCTACCAGCCAATCCGATCTTGCCGGCTTCCGGCATCAGGAATGGGAGGGGGCGGGGCCCATTGGAAGTTTCTCCCACTGCCCATGCTGCACTGCTTCCTCCTTCATGAACCCCCTACACTGCACCCCTTCCCACAATCATCCACCTGTGGCCTGGATGGCTGGGTGATCCTGGGCCTCAGGTCAGTGAATTTCTGGCAACAACCACCATCTCCCAAGCGGCACCGCTGGCCAATGCACGGCTGCCAGCCTTTAATTGGCCAGCAGCTCCGAGGGGATGGAATTTTCACCCCCGGAGTCCTGGGAAAGGCCTGTTGCTGCCCACTTTAGTATTTGATTGGCACATAATTCAGCGGGCCTTCAGGAAAGTAGGCAACACCGGCTCTCCGACCAGTAGGGGAGACTCTGTCACCTACATTAAATTCCATTCATAATCGTAGGGATCTTGCCTATAATTCCTTAGGAATTTCATTGTTCATGTGGATTTTCACTATTAATGCAAGATGGCTACTCTATTTTAATCACTTGTTACAAAGGAAAAGCAATAATGAGATTTATGAGCTAGAACCTTCAAGTCATAATAATTTGGCATTGTGTCAGCAGAGTGAATCCATGAGCGGATGTGTAGAGATGACTGATCAAACTGCTTTTGAATATTTGGTTAGCTATCTCTACATCTCTCACAATTACCAGTCCCCTTCTTCAAAAGATTTCATTCAGTTCTCTCTTTTAAAAGCGTGAAATATATTTAATGCTCTGACTGGAACTTGACTCCATTTAACCATTACTCTCTGAAGATGGACATTATCTAATCTTGTGCCTTGCCAGGGGCTCATTTACGTTGCACTCATATCATTTCATTCTGCAATCGCAGACCAAATGAGGTGAACTCCAATTAGCCGCATTATCAATGGCTAGTAATATTTTCGGAACCAGATTTGCGGCACTTCCGAGTCTTTCTTTTGGCAAAGTGAACAAGTTGGTCAAAATCCAGTGGATCTTTCCTTCCAGGCCAGTGCTTTGACTCTTAGGGTACAATTTTCAGCCCGCGTTAGCTATCGTCGAAAACGGCGACATGGGCGTAAAATCTGGCGAGAATCGGGAAACGCGATTCTTGCTGGCAGGATCACATTCTGCAATGGGGGGGGCGGGGGGGGGGGGGGGGGGGGGAGACTGGGGAGCTGGTGAAGGCACCATGACAAGCGTTGGGAATCCACGGTGGCTGGGAGAGAGATCACCGCGGCGGTGTGAAGGGTACGTGAAGGGTGCAGTGCGAGACATGAGGAGGCAGACTTATCCTGGCTGTGCAAAGGTCATTCATCTGTAGCCCCATCCTCTTATAGAGTGAGCTGGCACTCACGATTGTGGCCATTGCCTCCCAGGCGGGGTTGGTGACCTTGCTAGCTGGGCGTCTGGCCGATCCTGGGTAGATGATGCCATGGCTCTGCTGCACCAGTTTACTGAGGGTTCCCTCTCTAAAATGTCATGCAGTCTTCCTGGCAGCCTGGACGTGGAACAAGTGCTGGGGAGGCATTTAAAAAACGCACCCCGCTGATTGCAGAGATTAAGTTTTCCTAAGGCGTGCCAATCAGAGTTATGCCACCACAAGCGTGGCGTCAATCACATGGGGAAAAAAAACATTTCCTGAAGTGGTTGAATATTTGGGGTGGCCTCAGTGTTGACGCCAACAGTGAATCCATTGACTTTTATGACTGAATTAAGGGGCTAGCACCGCGGCATGTGGAACACAATCGATTCTAATGAGAAATGGTGCCGGATTCACCGGTTGCGCGATTGACACCCAAAGGCTGACAAGCTGCAGCCGCATAAAACAATTCTCCCCCCACACACACCATCCCAGCCATCAAGACGGCAGCGAGAAGAGCAGCTCCGTGGTTCACAGACGGCGAGCTGGAAACACTATTGGGCGTGGTGGAGGAGAGGCGGATGGCCTGGGAAGGAGGCTGCCAGCCTCCACAATTCGCAGTGCCTGGATGCAGCTGGCCGAGGCCGTGAGCGCCGTGAACAACACCACCTGGACGGGCCAACAGTGCTTGAAACAACTGCTCAACTTCCTCAGGGCGGCCAAAGTGAGTAGGTAGCACTGTGCCCCTGGCACCGACCCCATCCTACACACCAGTAACCCTACCCCTACTCCCCAGAAAGCAGCTGAACCCCCACTTTGCACCTCATGCCGGCACTCAAATCGGCTGCCATGGCCGGCTGCCCAGGCCACTGAGGCCAACACCTACCCATCCCCTGGGCTGCATGTGTCGGATTGTCTTTCACTGTTGTTTTCTGTGTCACCACACCCCCCCCCCCCCCACCACCCCCCCCCCCCCCCCACACCCCCAAACCCAGGAGAGTACTGCGCACAATCGCTGGGAGCAGGAGAAGACAGGAGTGGAACCACCTGACCTACGGCCCTTCACCATGGCAGAGCAGAGGGCCATGGATGCCTTTGGTAGCTCGGAGGAAAGGGAGGTCGCTGGGGTGGAGTTAGGCCGAAGGTGAGGAAGTGAGACCCTGCTGGTTGCAGTTCCCCACGACGTGTGTCAACCCCCGTGCCCCCCAACACCATTCCCACACCACCCTCACCCCCACACCATTCCCCCCCACACCACCCTCACCTCCACACCACCCCCATACAACACTCACCCTACACCATCCTCGCCACCCCCCCCCCCCCCCCCCCCACCCACCCCCGTCACCCCAGTTTTGTTATGCTCTTGACGTAGCATAAGCTGCTTCCTTGATGTGCACTCTGACAAAGGAAGGTTCAGACTTGGAGATAGTTTTAACACATTTGTTAAACTGTTAACGATTCTCCTACTTGGATTCCACTCTCCTGTTAATCCTGCTATAGCTACTCAGACTGACGAACCAGTCTGCTACAATCCAGGTGGTGGGTGTGATGTTCAATCAACCCTGTGTACTCATTGAGTGTCTCCACTGGAAAGAGGAAGATCATGAGTGCTGTGTCCTTTTATATGGGTTGGTGTAATGCCCCCCTGTGGTAGTGTCACCTCAGTGTGTGCCGTGATTGCCCATTGGTCGTGTCCTATCTTAATGGCCTATTGGTTGAATGTCTGTGTGTCATGTCTCTGGTGCTCCCTCTAGTGTCTAGCTAGTCTACGTGTATTTACATTAACCCCTTGTGTATTTACAGTGATGCATATCACCACCACCCCCACCCGCACTCTCACCCTACACCAGCCCAAGCCCCAACCGCACACCCAACCCACCACCCCCAGCCCTCATGAGTCTTGTCTTGTGTCTTTCAGGACCTGCCGGAGATGGGGCACGTCAATCTGGCATCCCCCACCCCCAGCCAGTGCCACAGCCGATGCCTTCCTGTGATCCGAGCAGCGACGAGGAGGGCAGCTCTGACACCAGCCCTCAGGAGACTAAGGAGACCCGGAGCTCAAGTCCGATGATGACACAGATTTCCCATCACAGCTGTATCCAACACGCTCCACCACCCCAGAGACACTCACCTGGGTTGGGCAATTTAGTGAAGAGGCTCCTGGGACGCTATCTAGTGCGCCCCACACAGTTGACCCAGTCTCGAGTGGGCGGACTGTCGGACATCCAGATGGGTCTCGAGCTTCTGGAACAGACAGTTCCATTGATTGTGGAAATGCAGTCACAGACCCAGGGACTACATGAGGGGTTGTCAGCAAGCATCCAGCACCTGCAGGTGCATTTGGAGATGTTCTACCACGTGCAGAAGCAGGAGGTGGTGCCAACCATGTGTGGCACCCAGGCCAACACCGCACGGGCGGGTTCTGCTTTGGAGACATTGGGGAGAATAGTTTCAGCTTTGGAGATGGCGCAGTCACTGGCTGATGTGACATATCAGGGCCAGTGCAGACTCGATGGGCTGAATGGCCTCCTTCAGCACTGTAAATTCTATGATTCTATGATATACCCACAAGGTGGTGGCACAGTGAATAGGTGATGTGGCGCCCCATCCTAGAAGGAGATGGTCCACTCGCTGCGCTCTATGGCCATGAGCATCTGGACCCTGGTCAAGACCAAAGCAGGCCTCCAGGACTGGCAGTGCCAGGAGACAGGAGAGCCTCAGGGGATAGCTCCGCTCACACCCATGTCCCATGGAGTAGCCCGGGGGCCACCAGGCACCCCGACGGAGTAAGTGGTGATGGGGCCTGTGCCGGTGACTCCCACAGGGGAGGTGCTGGAACACCACAGCACTTTGGACTCCCTGTTCCTGTCCCTGGCACATCTGGTGGGCAGTGGGCAGAACAGAGTGGCATCACACCACCTGGGACAACCGAGCAGCAGTCGGGACCATCGAGACTTGGTCGCAACAGAAGGCGCCGGCCAACGGGGACCCATGTCGCAGGTCAGGAATTACAGCTGGCTGAGTCCACTCTTGCCGTGCCATCTGGGTTCCACCAAGACGCAGCGTTAGGGCCCGTAAGGCCAACAAAGTAGACACCAATTAAGTTTCACCTCAGGAAGGAGCTGCACTCCGAGAGCTAGTGATTCAAAACAAACCTGTTGGACTATAACCTGGTGTTGTAAGACTTCTTATTGTTCCCACCCCAGTCCAAAGTGGGCATCTCCACATCATGGCTACCAATTAAGTTGACACGGGTGCAGGGCGCAGTTTAGTTATAGGGACTAGGGCACAAATCTGTAAATATTTGTTCACAATGAACACCTGTTACCACTGTTACAACTTACCTCAGTGCTTTGTCTGATGGGTGTGAGCGGTAGGCTGGTGTAGCCTGGCTGGGAGGGAAATGGGCAGACGTTGGGTGGAGGGAATGGGTGGACCCTGTGGGTGGCCCTTGCTCCCCATTACCGGCACCCCAGGAATCAATGGCACCGTGTATGGAATAGCCAGCTAACATGCAGGGAGCACCCAGGTGGACGATGGAAAGTGCTACTGTGGGCAGGAGTCAGACGTTGTCAGACAATGCGGAGCACCAGAGATCATCGCAGAGCGGGTTTTCGACATCCTCCATCCCATGGACGAGACCCAGTGTTGCTGCCAACCCAGGACCCCCACCCCATAGTGCAACAGATGTGTATCAAGGAGGGAGTTGCAGGTGAGGGTGGCTGGGAGGATGAGGGCACAGACAGCACATCCCAATTCCACACTCTAAGGAGACCTGGAGTCCAAGTCCAATGATGACGCAGATTTCCCATCACAGCTGTATCCAACAATCTCCACCACCCCAGAGACAGTCACCTCGGTGGGGCAATTTAGTGAAGAGGCTCCTAGGACACTATCTAGTGCGAACCACACAGTTGACCCGGTAGAGCAGGTATAGGTAGGAGCACCCGAGGGAGCGGATAGTGGGAGGGCTGGCTGACCCGAGGTACTAGCTGCCATCCAGATGGGTCTTGAGCTTCTGGAATAGATAGTTCCATTGATTGAGGAGATGCAGTCACAGAGCCAGGGACTACATGAGGGGTTGTCGGTGAGCACCCAGCACCTGCAGATGCAATTTGAGGAGTCCAACCTTGTGCAGCAGCAGGAGGTGGTGCCAATCATGTGTGCCACCCAGGCCAACACCGCACAGGGGGAAGTGTAGGAGTGTGGGGTTGGGATGTGCTGTCCATGCCCCTGGGTAGTCCCCCCACTCCACCACCCCCTATCAGTGTACCTGGAGCCGATCAGAGTGTCCCTTGCACGTTGGCCCTGGTGCACATGTCATGCGGCCTCCCGGGCCTGCCTCTGCCTCATGTTCTGCCCACCCTTGCCCTCCTCCGCATCCTCCTCATCGAACAAGGCCTGGCCTTTTCCTCTTCCTCTGGGACATGCTCCTCTACTGCGCGATGTTGTGGAGGACACAGCCGGCTGCCATGTTGCAGCGACCCTCTCAGCATCATACTGGAGGGCCACCCCAGAGTGGTACAGTCACTTGAACCGCATCTTCACGAGTCCGAAGCACTGCTCGATCACACCCCTGGTCACTGCATGGGCGACATTGTCGCGGATCTCCGCGTTGGCCTGTGGCCCCTGGATAGGTGTCATCAGCCATGACTGGAGTGGATAAATAACCTCTGTCACCCAGGAGACAACCTCTCAGCTGGGGGGCATCTCGAGCATGACGGTCTTGAACTTCGATTTATCCTCCCCCTCAGCGAAGGTGAGCGAGTTGAAAATGTGCAGAGCGTGGTCCCCGGCTGTGAAGAGGAAGAGAGCAATCTTCCGTGTGTCCATGACAGCTTCCAGGTCCTTAACCTCGAGGTACAGTTGGAAGCGCTGTTTGAACAGTTTCCAGTTGGAGCCCAGATTCCCGGCAATGCAGAGAGGTGGCGGCGGGCGAACAGAGTCCATTCTGTAGGATGGCGTGAGACTGGTGGAAGGCAGATCACTGAAAGGTAGGTCTCAGAAGTGCGAGCATCCCTCAACTTCTGGTACCATGAAGTGTTGGCTAGTGTAGACTTGAGAGTTGAACAAACACTTCCAACACTGATGAAGGGTTCAGCTCAATTTTATTAACTAACTTCTAACTAACTAACACACGATGACTGTGCGTCTAAATGATTCTAACTTAAACTAGAGACCTAAGCCTTGTCCGAACCAGTTGATTCTCTCAGCACGTGGTGTACGTCTGTGCTGGGCTGGATGAGTTCTTGTTACACTGAGAGACAGCACCCAGAATGAGCGGGAACCGTGGTGCCCTCTGCCTTTACAGTGTGCGTATTCTAACTGGTGATTGGCTGCGGTGTTTGTACATGTTGGTTGGTCCCTGTGTGTGTCCATCAGTGTGTGTCTGAACCATGATATACTGGTGTATATTATGACACAGCTCTTTAGTTTTGCTGGCATTGAGGGAGAGATTGTTGTCGCTGCACCACTCCACTAGGTTTTCTATCCCCCTCCTATATTCTGACTCGTCGTTATTTGAGATACGGCCCACAATGGTCATATCATCAGCAAACTTGTAGATGAAGTTGGAACCAAATTTTGCCATGCAGTCATGTGTGCACAGGGTGTATAGTAGGGGCTAAGTACGCAGCCTTGCGGGGCCCCGGTATTGAGTACTATTGTAGAGGAGGGGTTGTTATTTATTCTTACTGATTATGGTCTGTGGGTTATAAAGTCGAGGATCCAGTTTGCGATTGAGGAGCCAAGTCCTAGGTTTTGGAGCTTTGATATGAGCTTGGCTGGAATTACGGTGTTTAAGGCAGAGCTGTACCAATAAATAGGAGTCTGATGTAGGAGTCCTTCTTGTTGAGATGCTCTGGGGATGAGTGTCGGGCCAGGAAGATGATGTCTGATGTGGACCGGTTGCAACGGTATGTGAATTGCAGTGGATCAAGGTGTTCTGGGAGTATGGAGGTGATCTGCTTCATGACCGACCTCTAGAAGCACTTCATTGCGACTGAAATCAGGGCCACCGGACAGTCATCTGGTTTTTCTTTGGCACCGGTATGATGGTGTTCTTCTTGAAGCAGGTGGGGACCTCGGAGTGAAGTAGGGACAGGTTAAATATGCCCGCGAACACATCTGCCAGTTGGTCCGCGCGGGCTCTTAGTGCACGACCAGGGATCCCGTCTGGACTCGTCGCCTTCCGAGGGTTCACTTTCAGAAAAGCTGATCAGACTTTGGAAGCTGTGATGGTGGGTATGGGTGTGTTATGGGCTGCCGGGGTGCTCGGCAGCGAATTGTTGGTTTCCTGCTCGAACCGAGCATAGAATACATTGAGTTCATCGGGGAGGGGTGCGCTGCTGCCGGAGGTACTGCTGGGCTTCGCTTTGTAGCCCATTACGTTGTTTTGTCTTGCCCCTACCGCCGAGAGTCTGTAACGCCAGTCTTTGATTCCTGCTTGGTCTGATATTCTCTTTTGGCATCTCGGGTTGGCTTTGCAAAGGTCGTACCTGGATTTCTTGTATAGGTCAGGGTCGCCTGACGTGAACGCATCAGTAGGGAGTTAATCTCATGATTGAGATGTGTTAGGGAGTCACGTTGGCCACTCGGCCTGTTCCTCCATCCCCTCCCCTCCCCTGGCCCTAGCAAGCCACCCCCCCCCCCCCCACCCCAGCCAGCACGGCCATGTCATGGCCGACAGCCCACAGTTGCTCCTCTCCTACCTCCTCTCTCTCTCCCTCATCAAATACACTGCCGGTTTCACGATTTTTAAAAGCACAAGCGAACCGTGCCCATCAGGTACACGGCCCATCAGAGACGGAGAATTGCGGAGGCCCCAGAGAATACTGCGTTGGGTCCATTGATGATATGCAAGCAGTTTCTACTGTACATGCATTCTGGAACATATTGACGCTGCTGTTGTGATGATGGAGTATTGTGATTTGGCATCAAATCGGCGACCACCGCTTTTTTGGCATCAGAACCGATTCTCCGCCCAATTGCCTTTCCCGATTCCGCCGTCGGCCAATGGAGAATCCCGCCTATGTGTTTTCCGGCCAGTGCCGATGGGATTCTCCCTGGTTTTCTCGCCAGGTCTGACACTTGGAAAAGTTATGGGAAAATTCCACCCCTTAGTAAGAGCCTACTTCATTTGAGGGTTCTATGTAATAAATTTTAGCCATGGCGACCATTTAACCAGATTTAAAATGGAGCCAACTAACAAATGCAGCAAAAGCACAGACAAAAGTCAGAGACAAAAGGTCCTATTATAAACCACCGTGCAATTTTGCAGTTTTTAAAATTTTATTTCAACGAATAGATAAGAAATTTTTCAAACTTAAGTTGTTTTTTATTTAATGGACTACACTGTCTTTGTCAACATAACTTTCATGATTCATTTTGCATAATCACTTACATTTCTACTTTATTTGCTATCTCTTTGCTAACATTTTTCTTATCAATATTTCATGTTTTGCCAATGTGTTCAATAATTGCAACTCAGTAGCTGTCTGACTTGATCCATCTGCTAGGAGGCTAAAACCTGAGTCAAAATATTCTGGGTTCCATTCACTACACTGAGTGCTGAGTGTACACAGAGTTTGACAGTTCATTGCAGCACACAGGAAATTTTCAGAGGTAGCATCATGGAGGTGGCATCTTGCTTCCTGCCCATTCAGGGGAATGATTGCATTCCTTAAGAAGAGCAATTAATTCAACTGGTGTCCTCGTGATCATTCTTCACTCAATCAACACCACCAAAAAAAATTAACTGCTCATTCATCTCATTGTTACGTTTGATCCTCCTGAGTACGAAATGACTGCTGTTAAAGTGACCCTTCAAAACCCATTTTATCGTGCCGAAAGCTCTTTTGGCTCTTTCTGTGGGATGTGATGGAACCCTAAACAATTTCAAGTTATTGATCTTCACAAACATCAGTGCTGTTACTTTTCAAAAAGGTTTCCTGTACAGTAAACTTATTATACAGTAAGGCAGATTGGTGCGCTTTCTGGATCTCAAGCATATTCCTCTGAGTGATTGAAAATGAATTAAACATTAAACGTATCTCAATAACCCAGATATGGCCTGACTCATGGGGCAGATTTTTGGTCAATTGGAGATGTCAACATTAACATCAAGATCTGAATGAATCAACACTATTCTCCAACTTTTATGCTAAAATGGATGCCATCCTTCTTACCTTCCACTATTAACCTCACCTTAGAATGTACCAAAAGGTTTGTAATCATGGTGTCCTGCTCAGTGTCAGTCTTTAGCTGGGCCTTCTTCTGTGTCATCCATTGTGTCGCACTCATGCCTCTCAACCAGAAGATTGTGGGTTCATATCCCCACTCCAGACACCTAAGCACAATATCTCACCTGATGCTTCAATGCAGTACTGCAAGAGAGTGTTCCACTGTTGAAAGTCCTGTCTTTTGAATGGGTCATTAATTAAATGAAAATTAAATGAAAATCGCTTATTGTCACAAGTAGGCTTCAAATGAAATTACTGTGAAAAGCCCCTAGTCGCCACATTCCGGCGCCTGTTCGGGGAGGCTGGTACGGGAATTGAACCATGCTGCTGGCCTGCCTTGGTCTGCTTTCAAAGCCAGCGATTTAGCCCTATGCTAAACCAGCCCCTCATTAAGCCCCGTCCGCCATCCAAGGTGGAGATAGTAGGTCCTATGCCACTATTTAAAGAAGTGCTGAGGAGTTGCAAATAGTTAAATAAAATAAAATAATAGTTCAACAACTTTAGACTGTGAACTTTCTCCTCCATCTTTACCCTTCTTTTTAACCATTGCCCCCCCTTCCCCAACCCACGTACCCCTGTCCACACTCCACCAGTCATCTGTCATTTGTTCTTAAGTTGTGTTTCCACTGAGCTGTGACCTTTCTTCTCCTATTAACACATTCTGCTATTGTATTTTTCTGCCACTCTCAGCACCTTCTTGAGTCCTCAATGCTTCCATTTGCACTTGTTTTGTGCCCTCAACATCTTTGTGCAGTCTCTCCTAACCGACGCCTATCACTGACCTTCTATTTTGTTACCCCTGCTCCATCCCCTCTTATCCAGATTTTAAAAATCCATCACATGACTCCCTCTCTTTAGCTCAGAAGAAGAGTCAAGCGGATTCGAAAGATTCACTCTCCACAGATCCTGCCAGAACCTGCAGAATTTCCCCAGCATTTTCCGTTTTGATTTCAGAAATGGTTAACTGGCTCATATCTCGTCGCTGTTTCTTGGACATTGCTGCTCGTGACTTGATTGTCACGGTCCCGACATCACAACAGTGACCCCATTTCAGAGGAGTCCTTCAATGTCTGTAACGCGTTGGGGATATTCTGAGATCATGAAAAGTGCAAGAGAAATGCAAGGTGGTCCTTCTTATTACTGCAAAAGCAACACCACCAAGAACAATTTTGCTCCACATCAAGTGACCAGCAAATTACTGCTGGCTTCACCCTATGGTTTTTTGATTTACTTCCCCTCATCTGAAATATCATGGGTGCATATTTTTTCTCAGCTCTGGACAGTTTTAGCTCACCTGTAGTTTGATGTGCCTCATTGAGCTTTTGTAAAATGTTAGTCGACATTGATAATTCCACAACAATCATTTCCCTAAGCTATTTTCCTCCAAAGCCATGATTCTGTGCCAAGTGCCACTGATCACTGATGCATTGCTGTAATGTCTGCTAACAGATCAGATCTGTTTTGGTTAGATAAGGTTATAGTGATGATGGGAAGCACTTGACATCAGTTTAATCCTCGCTAAGAATGTAATCTCCATTACAAGCACCATTGCTGTCTGCTACCCGCTCAACACAAGCTCGACTTTACATAAGAATTTCTCATTCAGCGAGACTGTAACTCATAAATGACACAGCGACAGGGGCAGAGCGACACTGTGACTGAATCTCATTTTGGCAGACCATGAGGTGTGAAAATATATATTTGTGATGAGAAGCAGATATTGGTTCGCAATAATGTTATTTACCAAAATAAATTAAAGTTGGTTAAATGGCATAGACAGTGGATTTCAATCTAACCAAGGAATTAAACAATACATTTTAAAATCAGAACGGTGAACTAAAGGTTTTAAATATGCTAACATGCTCCCCAATGTTCAGAGGTGGCATGAAGAGAAGCATTTCATGCAACAAGCGTTCTAGTTCTGGAATGCACTGCCTGATAGGTGGTGGAAACAGACTCAATGTAGCTTTTGCAAAAGAAATAGATCAATAAAAAAATGTAGTGATGTGGAGAAAGAGCTGAGGAGTGGGACTAAGTGGATTGCTTTTTAAAAGAGTCAATGCACGCTTGATAGGCTGTCTGCCCTCATTCTATGCTGCATTATTGTATGATTCCGTGATATGATTATATAGTTTGCAACGGGATAAAATGTCTGCATGATTTTCTTCCTACTCTGCTGTACACAGCGACCATATCAGGGCATGATAACATAGTCATTATGTTACTGGACTAAGGGTGGTATTTTCCAGCTCCACTCACTGCTGGGATTGTCCGGACCCGTCGATAGTCGATGGACTCTTGGCTGGTCTGCTGAATCACCCACAGCGCGTCCAGCTATGATGGGGTCAGAAAATCCACCCGAAGTAGAAGGACACCTCCAACGGATTCTGAACTGATCGAAACACCCGACTGAAGCTACAGAAGCTGAGAAAATTCACCTGAGAGAAGAGACAGGAAGCTATAAAGCAGAAGTTTTACTGCAGCAGAAGACTCCTTTGAACCTCCCTTGGAAGTTAAGCTTCAGCAAGCAGAGTTCATCCCAACAGGCTGGACCTGGTAGAGATAGGAGATTCACTTCTTTAAAGCATCACGACAACAGGAAATTGTGCCTGAGTGAGATCAACCTTTAACTTCACCAGCTAACCAAAAGCATATTGAACTGTTTAAACATTACCTGTTTTTCAAAAAATACACTGACCACAGATGGCTGCCACAAGCCACCAGATGGTTGGTATTACCATTTTTCTGCAAAGTTTCCAGATGGATTGCACTGACCTGTCCTAACATTGCATGGAATTTCACACCTCGGGGTTATTAAGGTCCACTTCAACAAAGGGACTATTGAAAGGAAAGCTTTGAACATGCAAAGTTCTGGGGCAGGATTCTCCGTTCCGGAGACCAAGTGTCGATGCCGGGGCAGGATTTGTGGACTTCTACGACAGCAAAACTGGCACCACACCTGGACCGATTCAGCGAGGGGCTAGCACCGGTGCAATGTAGAACTTCGACCGATTCCAATGAAAAATGGTGTCTGATTTGCCGGATCTGTGATTGACACTCAGGAGGTTGACAAGTTGCAGCCACATATACAGACTTCATTCCCCACACACACTCATTCCAGCCAACAACATGGCAGTTGTTGTGCTGGAGCTCACCTATCCCGTTGAAGGGTCAGCTGGGGCCAGAGAGGACCTAGGGGGTGGCCTGGGGGGGTACCCATATGACCGTGGCACTAAGCTTCACAGTGGGCAGTCGCTGGTGTGCGCAGCTGCATGGCTGCCTTGCAGACTGCGGCAATGATGTCCCGTGCCCGTCCACCCGACCCCACAGCCCAGCTCCTGGTCACCCCCAGCTATGCCCCCCCGGTCCTGGCAGAAGCCACCTGGCCAGCGGCACAACTGTCAGCACACTATGGCGATGTTGGGCACTTTCCATACCCCCTCTCTCCCCCTCACGGCCTCGGCGCCTATTTCACGATTTTTGAAAGCACAAGTGAACCTTGCCATCGGGAATTCGCCCCAATGGAGGCGGAGAATCGTGGGGGCCCCAGAAAATGCCGGGTCAGGCCCACTAATGATATGCAAAAGGGTTTACTTTACATACAGAGTGGAACAAATTGACGCCGCTGTGAGGCACTGAAGAATTGCTATTTGGCATGAACCCGGCGGCCGCCACGATTTCGGCGTCAAAAACGATTCTCCACCCAATTGTGTTTCCTGATTTCGGCGACGGTTGATGTAGAATCCTGCCCCTGGACTTCAAACAACAGTAATTCTATCAAAACAATGAGAAACTATTAACTAGCCAGGATGTATACCCGACAGATACTCAAAACACCTACTGGGGAATTAAATAACTCTATCTCCTGCTGCTTTGTACTGTCTTGGAATGTGTCAAATGTTTCTGAGATGAACCATCAAGTGTTCTGCAACAATGACTACAGCAGATATGAACATCAAAACCCTTTGGAATGAACATCTCCAGAGGAGTTTAAGAACTGGTTTTGCCAAGCCGGAGTTGGAGAGGAAAATAAATAGTGGATTCTGGAAAAGCTACTAATGGAGCAATAAGAAATCTCTCCCACTCTTAAGTTAACAAAGCCCTATGTGGTAAACCACTGTGTTGTATTATACCTGCTGTATATAACATGCCCGGGCTTGCCCCTGCTGGCTCCGCCTGTGGCTCCTCCCCTCGGGCTGAGGTATAAAGGTGGCCAACCTCCGGCCCTGCCTTCAGTCTGGGGCCGGCTGCCGGCAGGTATCTTTAAGCTAATTAAAGCCACAGTTTCACTCTCAACTCGTCTTCTGTCGTCTATCTCCCTAACAGTCTAGAAATCATTCACAGAGATCTGTAGTTCCATTGGAAAGTGCCTCAGAAGAAACTCCTCGATTTCTGGAAAAAGTGGCTGACAGATTCAAAAGCGAAACCGTTTCCAGCAAATGCAACGGCATGGAATTCAATTCAACTCTGGATTCGAAAGGAACCAAGTAACTTAAAACAGCCAAAACATTGAACAATCTGCACCTCAAAGGTATAGAGCAGGATTCTCTGTTTGGGTGTTCTGCCACTGGAGCTAAATTTCACCAGTTTTATGATACCATAGGGTCGTAAAGCAGGATGCAGTTCCATATTCCTTGCCATGCAAATATATGCATGGCATGGAATCCGAGGGATTCCCAGGGAATCCTGTTATCGGTCTTTATCTTAAACGGGTGACCTGATCATTGAAATATAGAATCATAGAATTTACAGCGCAGAAGGAGGCCATTCAGCCCATTGAGTCTGCACCGACCCTTACAAAGAGCACCCCACTGAAGCCCACATATCTATCCTATCCCCGTAACCCTGTAACTCCCACTTAACATTTTTTAGACACAAAGGGCAATTTATTATGGCCAATCCACCTAACATGCACATCTTTGGACTGTGAGAGGAAACTAGAGCACCCGGAGGAAACCCACGCAGACACGGGGAGGACATGCAGACTCCGCACATACAGTGACCCAACTGGAAATCGAACCTGGGACCCGCAAGCTGTGAAGCAACCACTATGCTACCATGCTGCCCCAATCAATAGCGAGGTTCCATGGCCACCACCTCCCCCCGCACCACAAAATGCCCATCCTCCCCCCACCCCCCCCCCCCCGGAAATCGCTGCCCTTGGAGGCCCCGGAGAATACCGGGTTGGGCCTGCTAATGATATGCAAATGGTGTCTACTGTACGTGTGTTCCGGAACGCATCAACGCCGCTGTAGAAATGCTGGAGCATTGCGGTTTGGCGTCAAATCGGCACCTGCCGCGATTTTGGAGTCGGAACTGATTCTCCGCCCAATCGCCTTTCTCGATTTCGCCGGCGGCTTACAGAGAATCCTGCCCCAGATTATTATCATTGACAGTTTATTTGACCTGAATTCAAACTTTCATGGGTGGAATTTAAATCTACATCCTGGGAATTATTAATCCATGCTTTCGGTTCATTACTAGTCCAGTAGAATAAACATTCCAGGACTATTCCCCTCTATGATCATTCAATGATTATTGCTGCATTTCAGTTCAATTAAAATAATTTAGTTGATAGAAATATATCAATTGGCAGCCAAGAATTGTTTCAGCAAACTGTTAGACCCTGCCGGCAATCAAGACTGTGATCATCCTCACCCTGCAAGGTATTATTTGTTTGTCTTCCCCAAAGAGCTCTGCTTGCATCATTACATACTTCAATTATAAGATGGAGTGCTACAAGAAACAGAATAATTGACTATGAGAGGTAGCAGTACCTGTTTATAGGCAACGCATTAATATGCTATCAAAAGCTTGAAGGTACCGTTTAATAGAAAGAAACGCCTGCGGTGCCACCTTGCCTAATTTAATGCTAAACAGCCAATTATATCAGGAAGTCTTGGTTAAACGGCTTTAATTTTTTTGCTGCTTGGAGATAGCAACCACTAGTTGCTGGCAAAAAGGCCATAGTGACTGAGTTTCAATAAATATTGGGCTGGATTCTCAGTTTCCGAGGCTAAGTGTTGATGCCGGCGCAGAATTCGTGAACTTTCACGACAGCAAAACTGGCACAGCACCTGGACCGATTCAGCTACTGTTTAGGGGCGGGCACAGGAGGAGAACACAATCGATTATAATGAGAAACGTTGCTGGATGTGCCAGTTTCGCGATTGACACTCAGGAGGCTGACAAGCTGCAGCCACACATACACACTTCACTCCCCACACACACCATCCCAGCAAACAAGATGGCAGCAAGGTGAGCAGCACCAATGTTCACCGCGCTGAACTGGAGGCCCTCCAGAACGCGGATGACCGTCTACCCTGGCCTGGGAAGGAGGCTGCCAGTTGCCGCCATTCATTGTGCCTGGGCGTAGCTGGCAGAGATGAAATGAAATGAAAATGAATGAAAATCGCTTATTGTCACGAGTAGGCTTCAAATGAAGTTACTGTGAAAAGCCCCTAGTCGCCACATTCCGGCGCCTGTTCGGGGAGGCTGTTACGGGAATCGAACCGTGCTGCTGGCTTGCCTTGGTCTGCTTTCAAAGCCAGCGATTAGCCCTGTGAGCTAAACAGCCCCTGGTCAGCGCCGTGGGCAACACTGTCCGGACCAGCCAGCAGTGCTGGGGAAAACTGCATAACCTCCACAGGGTGGCCAGTGTGAGCAGGGAGCACTGTGCCCCTGACATAACCCACGTCCCACACATCCGTAACCCCCACCCCCCCACAAGGAGGACGGCAGAAGCCCCATCCTTCATCACATGCTGGGACCCATAACTGCTATGAGGCCACCAGTTACCTACCCCCCGGGCTGCATGGGTGGACTGTCTAAAACTGTTGTATTCCATTTTACCATAAGCTGGCACTGTCCTTGCCAGTGGTACGCTCCATGTCCCCCGCCGGTGCCCCCAGGTTGGGGATGACATGGCAGAAGATGGGGTGCGAGGGTTTGGTGGGGATGGGGGCAGGGGCCAAGTTGGGTGGTCAGTGGGGTGTGTCGCGGTATTGACAGTCCGTGACTAGACACCGCCCCAGTCCCATGGGAAGTCACCCCAGCCACTCAGCCCCCCCCCCCCCGGCCCCCGTCACCCCCCTCCCCTGGCCCTTGCAGGCCACCCCCCCACCCACTCCAGCCAGCCCGGCCAGAGTTCAGCCCGCAGCCCACATTCGCGCCTCTCTGTGTCCTACCTCCTCTCTGTTGTTCTTCAGCCATCACGCCGGTTTCACTATTTTTAAAAGCACAAGTGAACCTCGCCATTACGAACTGCAGAGCAGGAGAATCGTGGAGGCCCAGAGAATACCAGGTCAGGCCCGCTAATGATATGCAAACAGTATTTACTCTGCATGAGTTCAGGACCGCATTGATGCCGCTGTAGAGGTGACAAAGAATTGTGATTTGGCATCAAATCGGCTTCTGTCACAATTTTGGCGTTGGAACCTATTCTCCGCCGAATCACATTTTACGATTTTGGCTTCAGCCAAAGGAAAATCCCACCCATTGCCTCTTCACACCACATCTAAACTTGACACTTCAGTACTGTGATTACATTCAACCCTAATTATGATGCTGATGAAAATAAAACTGTGATATGAACCTGCTTTAGAAAAGAGGAAAAATGGCGTTAAAAAAAATCTCACCAAGAAGTAATTGAAATGGCAAAGATAAAAGCAGAATGGATCACGTTATATGGGTGAGAAACAGACTTTGCACACTTTCCCACTCTTCAGTTGGCGACATAAAAAGTCACTAGATATTAAATAACATTTACTATTTTCATCTTTCCAATGTTCCTTCGACATGGTTGGGGGCAGAGGGGAGGTGATCCTCCACCACCCAGTAGCACAGTTCCCGATGTGGCAGAGAATCTCGCGTCGGGAAACATTCTGATGCTCCAGTCTTCTGCTGGTGGTGGGATCGAAGATCGCACCTCACGCTAGTGGGACGATGCAATTAGCTCAAAATGACCTGTTTACATCCTACTAATGGGCTGCACTAGGCTTCTGCACGCCTTCATGGTGCTCTGGCCCTCTCACCCAGGATTCACGCGAACGTGTTTTGCTGCAAGTATTTGCCAGTGTAACCCTGATGCGGTTGACCTCGCGTTGGTCAAGGGGGTAAGTATTTAAGGTTGGCGCATCAGAGGCTCCCCACCCTCCAGAATGCAAAACCTGCCCACCTTATCCCCCAGTCCCCCTATCAGGACACCCCACCAGACCCCCCCACCAAACCGCCACCAGAAACCTCCATATCAGAGAATCTCCAAACAGAGATTCCCCCATATCAGAGAATCCGCCCTCTTATCAGACACCCCTCTCATAGCAGAGACCCACCATCAGTCACCCGTGTCTGGGAGCGAATAAGCAGTCCAGACAGAAACAGTGAAAAAATCACAGCTTTTTCACTCATCTGTCCCTTTCACCTGCTGCCTCAGACATATGTCCAGAAAGGAGCAGCTGTTGCTTGATAGAAAGCCAAATCCACATCACCAGGCTTTAAATAATAATCTTTGTTGTCACAAGTAGACTTACCTTCACACTGCATTGAAGTTACTGTGAAAAGCCCCTCGTCACCACATTCCGCCACCTGTTCGGGTACACAGAGGGAGAATTCAGAATGTCCAAATCACCTGACAGCACATCTTTCGGGATTTGTGGGAGGAAACCGGAACACCCGGAGGAAACCCACACAGGCACGGAAAAAAGTGCAGACTTCACAAAGACAGTGAATCGAACCTGGGACCCTGGCACTGTGAACCAACAGTGCTAACCACTGTGCTACCATGCTGCCAACACCCTCAAATCCTTTGATCTGCAAGGTTTCCATTCACTTTTAAAGAGAAAAAGCTTTGAGTGGGCTGTAGTTGACAGATTCCAGATAACCAGATGTCTGGATTGTTTCTTTTTCATTTCTTTTCATGCTTGAATGCATCTCAAGTAGCCTGCTTTGAAAATAATCATAATGTTGATAAACATCTCGGAGTTAAGTGCTTTCACCCTCTTTTATGTGCAACTGTTTTTAATGTTGTCTGGAGCTGTTAATTATAATTAAATGTTTATAAACATTGCATCCGATTTGAACGGGCGGCTTGATAGCGGGATTCAGAATTGAATCCCTTGAGCTTCCCACCCACCATGCATAAATTTGCATGGCTGGGAGAGAGAATTGCTTCTCTGGAAATCTGGAAACCTGTCCCTCAAAAAGAATGTTAAGCCTAGTTCAATTAAACTTTTCAAAGCTGAGAAGGATAGAGTTTTGTTGGATAAGGGTGCTAAGGGTTTCCAATGTGGCCAAATTGAATTAAGGTGTGGAGCAGCATTGATCTCATTAGATGATGGACAAGACTGGAGGGGTTAAATAGCCTCCTCCTTATCCTAATGTTTCTATAAGTCGAAGGTTTAATCATTCTTTGTGCTATTCATCAGCAGACTGATGCCTTGTGAGAATGGTAGTGTTTATGTTAATTGATCACCGGGAGATATACGCGTATCATTCTGCTTTGATTTCCTTTGTATTTTCCTCTTATATTTCTGCTCAATTGTCTGAAGGTTGACTCAGCAACCATGTCTTCATCTACAATAGATGTAAGTTACTCTTATTACTTTTATTTCTTTTTTTCACAATGTTTCTTTTTATTTTAATTGGTTTTCTCATTTGTGCCCTTGGCCTACTCTAAAATGATTTTGTTATTTCTGAGCATGGAGTGAAGGTTCTCCCCATTGTCTTTGTCAATATTTATTCTTCAACAACATCGGCAAAAAAAAATCAGGTCCTTTATCTCTTTGATGTTTGGTGGGAGCTAAAGGACCTTCGAAGGGCTTCAGTGGCTGCAAAGCCTTGAGGTCATGAAATGTGCCTTATAAACTCAAGTTCTTTCTTTCTAATGTATAGTTTTGTTTCAAGGTTTGTGTTTAACCTTCGCCACTTGATATTTTGTTTTTCAACTCTTTAATTTCTCAGAAGGGAGCGCTGGTTCTACTTTTGTTTTTAATTTAACTCTATTCATTTTTTTTTCTTTGATTTGTTCTGTACCTTATCCACTTCTGCCTTGTTTTTGCTTTTCCGTTTCATTGCAGATGAGACCAGCTAAGGGAATAGACAAAAGCTATGTTCACTATGCCTCAATAGTCACTTATGATACTGCATTCCACATTGTAATAATGCTTTGCATGACAAAAGGCTTCTAATCACTCACTGTCTGCTATTAAGACTAGCTCTCAATTTATAGCCCTTATTACTGATTTGCTAATCAGTGAAAATAATATTTCTCTCCTTGCCTTCTCCAACCCTTTCATAGTTTTGAAAACTTTGATTCAGAGCTCATTAACCTTCTCTGCTCTAATGAACACAGCTCTAGATATTCAAATGCTTCATCACAGCGATGTCCTAATTAATCTCTCTTGAATCGTTTCCAATGCTATAATAAAATACCCAAGACTGCACACATTGCCAGGCAAAGAGTGTCTGCAATATCACATCAAATTCATCCACACAGATAAATGTCCCATTTTCATAAAATCATAGAATTCCTACAAAGGTAGGCCATGAGGCCCATCGAGTCTGCACCAACCCTCTGAAAGAGCACTCTAACTAGGCTCACGCCTGCGTCCTATCCCCGCAATCCAACTTAACCTTTTGGACACCAAGGGGCAATTTAGCATGGCCAATCCACCTAACCCGCACATCTTTGGACTGTGGGAGAAAACTGGAGCCCCCGAAGGAAAGCCACGCAGACATGGGGAGAACATGGAGACTCCACACAGACAGTCACCCGAGGCCAGAATTGAACCCAGGCCACTGGCGCTGTGAGGCAGCAGTGCTGACCACTGTGCCACCCTCGTTCCTCTTGTTTCTCTCACTTTTTTTTAAAGGGCAATTTAGCATGGCCAATCCACCTCACCTGCACATCTTTGGACTGTGTGAGGAAACTGGAGGAAACCCACGGAGAGAACTTGCAGACTCCGCACAGACAGTGACTTAAGCCGGTAATCGAACCTGGGACACTGGCGCTGTGAAGCCATAGTGCTAACCACTGTGCTACCGTACTGCCCTTGTTCCTCTCACATTTAATGCACGTCTTATGACTTTATGCCAATAAAGGAAGGAAGACTTGGACTGATATAGCACCCACCACAATCTCAGCATGTCCACAGCAAGTTTATAGCCAAAGATGTGCTTCTTTAGTCGTCATGTTTGTAGTTTGAAAAAAAGCAGCGATGTGCACACAGCAAGATATCACAGACCCATACGGTGATAATGACCACATCGTCTCTTTTTAGGAGGCTGATCGAGACATAAATATTGGACCGCGCACCAGGGCCGAGATTCTCCCCTACCCGGCGGGGCGGGGGGTCCCGACGGGATGGAGTGGCGTGAACCACTCCAGTGTCGGGCCTCCCCAAAGGTGCAGAGTGGTTTCCGCTCCGCCGGCCGGGGCCAAAAGGCCTTCGCCGGACGGCGGAAGTCCGCGCGTGCGCCGGAGCATCAGCGGCTGCTGACATCATACCGGCGCATGCGCAGGAGAGGGGGTCTCTTCCACGGCGAAAGAAAAAGAGTGCCCCCACGGCACAGGCCCGCCCGCCAATCGGTGAGCCCCGATCGCGGGCCAGGCCACCGTGGCGGCACCCCCCGGGGTCAGATCGCTCCGTGCCCCCCCCCCCCCACCCGGACCCCGGAGCTCGCCCGAGCCGCCAATCACGTCGGTACCAGAGGTGGTTTAAACCACGCCGGCAGGAGAGGTCTGTCAGCGGCGGGACTTCAGCACATCGCAGGCCGGAGAATCTCTGCGGGGGGCCCGCCGACCAGGCGCGATTCCCGCCCCCCACCAAATCTTGGGGGCGGATAATTCCGCCCCAGAGATGACTCCCTAGGGGCGAAATTCTCCGACCCCCAGCAGGGTCGGAGAATCACCTGGAGCCACCGAAAATCCGGCCCCCGCCGTGGCAGAGATTCCCCGCCACCCGGGAAGTGGCGGTGGCGGGAATCTCGCCACTCCGATCGGCGAGGCCCCTGCGGCGATTCTCCGGCCCGGATGGGCCGAAGTCCCGCCGCTGGGAGGCCTCTCCCGCCGCCGAGGTTTGAACCACCTCTGTAATGGCGGGATCAGCGGCGCGAGCGTGCCCTCTGGGTCCTGGGGGGGGGGGGGGGGGGGGGGGCAATCAGACCCCGGGGGGTGCCCCCACGGTGGCCAGGCCCGCGATCAGGGCCACCCGCTCAGACTCTGGGCCAGTGCCCTGGGTGCACTATTTCTCTTCCGCGGCCACCACGGCTTCCGCCATGGCGGAAGCGGAAGAGAAACCCACATCGCGCATGCACCGACCGGCGAAAGCCTTTCGGCCAGCCCCGCTGCTGGGGGCGCCTGTTTTTTGCGCCAGTCTTCTGGTGCCAACCGCTCCGGCGCGGGGCTGGCCCCCAAATGTGGAGAGAATTCCCTAACTTTGGGGAGGCCCGACCCCTGAGTGGTTGGCGCCACTCCCCTACGCCGGGACCCTCCGTCACGCCGGGTAGGGGAGAATCCAGCCCCTGATCTCTTTCAAAAAAGTATTCGTCAATACTGCACTGGAATGTAAGCCTTGATTTTTCTGTTCAGGTCTCAAGTATCTGGCAACCCCAGACTAATCATTATTGGTATAACTGCAGTCATTAACATGGATAAATATTGTAATAAGCCAAATGTTCTCAGTTTCAACAACAAAAACACTATGAAAATTACATGTACTCATCAAAACTGACAGTAACATGAGCACAATGCACATAACTGCAAAACATCATTACCGCCTCTAATTCTAAACTGCGCTCGATGATAAGCAGGGGGAAGCTGGTTTGTTCAGCTCAAATCTGTTGTACAACAATGTGCGTCAATTATGCAAAATGTATTCAAACTTTGGAGTTCATCTCTCTATCAAAAAAATATCTAATCAGCAGTTAATCAAAAGAGTTTTAGACTGGTGCCTGATTAACTGCTCCTTATGTAAGCAGCATTTTGACTAAAGTGTCTCAACAAAATTGTTTTAGCTTGAAGCTGACGATTTGCAGAGGCAAAGTATTTGATCAATATAAACTAACCTGAGTAGCAAACTACAGAACGATATCATAAAACACAATTACAGAATAAATCAGATGGAAGAAAGATTCCTTTTCTTTTAATCTTCTCATTAATCGTGGCCCTATTAATTTGTGCATATTATTCTTTTCAATTTAATAGTGAGTGGAATTTTTTTTTTTAAACGGCAATGTGTCAGAGTCTGTCTGAAAGTTTCTCTCCAGAAACACAGCCAGCTTTTATGTCCAGATCTTCCGACAGCCTGTCAGAAAGAAATTGCTGAGGGCCCAGTTTGTGCTGTCGCTCTGACAGGGCAGGGCCTGATAGATCCGACCAGCCCAGCCACACAGAGATCAAGGCTCCATCTGTGAAGGTCACGTCGATCATTGAGAAAATTGAACTGCTTCCAAACACCCCCACAGCCATGGAGGGCCCCCCCACCACAGCCATGGAGGCCCCCCCCCCCCCCCCCCCCGCCCACAGCCGACAGTGAATCGTGTCTGCGTGACGTCACGCTACCAGGTGGGAGGGAAACATTACATGGGGCTGGAAGTACAGCATAAAGCCATTTAATGAGATTTAAATCAATGCAAATGTATGGAAATCAGCTTCAGGCGCTTTCTAGGTGTGGACCTGACCACATCACTAGCAGGGGTGGGAAAGATCTCAAATCGAGATCTCACTGGCCCAAATCCCATTATGGCTTTGCACAAGATTTAGAGGCCATTATGGGATTTGCGCCATCTTTTTCATTTAAAAAATCAATACTAACCTGCCACCTGTTCCATATGGCCTGTATTCCACAAGGGGCTGGTTTCGCACAGGACTAAAGAGCTGGCTTTTAAAGCAGACCAAGGCAGGCCAGCAGCGTGGGTTCAATTCCCGTACCAGCCTCCCCGAACAGGCGCCAGCATGTGGTGACTGGGGGCTTTTCACAGTAACTTCATTTAAAGCCTACTTGTGACAATAAGCGATTTTAATTTCATGGCGAATTGGCCGTACAATACAGGCAAGTAGAATATATTCCCTTTGAACAAAAGGAAATCTTAATTACTTCATCACCAGTTTGTAGTTAACCCTGAAGGGGGATGGAGGAGCTTTAACTAGCTAATTCATATCTTCAGTCCCGGAAATGAAGAAATATTTGCCATCCAATATTGGATCCACATTACAAGATAGTTACTGAACCAGTTTGTTGGGTCGCCACATGGTTTGAGCACAAAGACTCAAAAACTGGAGCTTTGTTTCATGGAGATAACTGGAACATTGTAATAGATACATTTAAAAATATGAAGAATAGGACTAGCTGGATAATAACAGACTGTTTACGGTAATTTGAAAGTCTAGAATGAGGGGCCATGGGTACAAGATTGTTTGTGAAAGTTTTAGAATGGGGAGTGAATTAAAACTCTTTGTGGGGGATCTTGCCAAGGTTTGAGGCTGAAGCAAGAAACACGTCAACATTCAAGATTGGGCTCGTACTTGAAAGGATAGTGAGCACGGTGAGTAAATATCATTCGCACAATTCTTTTAAATGGAAGGGAATCATTGACACAGACTGGTTGGGGTCAAATGGCTATTTTCTGTCTTACGGCTTCTATGCATTCTCATGAGCACCTCACAATTGTTGTTGAAAGTCAGTGTGCAAGGGATTGGAGTTGAAATGGGCCTTTATCCAGGAGGAATCTGGATTAATGTGAGGATTTGGCTGTAGCCAGGATAAGAAGGCCAAGCTGCATTTGGATTAATGATCAGGGCTGCACCATATATGTTCAAGCCCGTGGCTCTCAGAGTTGACAATCTGCAAGTAGAGGTTGGACTGCGAGAGGAGGAGTGATATATAAAAATCATTTCACAGGTTGTGGGTGTTGCAGGCTAAGCCAGTATTTGTTGTCCATCTTTCGTTGTCCTTGAGAGCTGGTGATGAGTTTCCTTCAAGAACCTTTGCAGTCCATGTGATGTACCCACAGTGCTGTTATAAAGGGAGTTCCAGGATTTTGACCCAGTGACAGTGAAGGAAAGGCAATAGTTCCAAACTATGATGTGATCGGACTTCAAGAGGAAATTGCAGGCGATGGTGTTTTCAGCCATCATCTGCCCTTGTCCTTCTAGGTGGTGGATGGGTAGTTCATAGATCATAGAAAGTAGCTACTGATCATAGAATGTTGGAGGTCAAACATCTCAGTCCTGAGATATTACTGCAGGTATTCCTCAGGATGATGTCCTCGTCCATCCAGCTCCCCTGCTTTTTCAATTACCTTTCCTCCATCATAACATTGGAAGTGGGAATGTTCGCTGATGACCGCACAATGTTCAGTCGTATTCGTGACTCCTCATTTACCGAAACAATCCATGTCCATAGACAGCAAGACCTGAACATTTCCTCTTGTGAGGAAAGAGACTGAAATCGGTGTGGAGACCAACATTATATTCAATCCAAACAAAATGGGCGCGAATCAGCGGAAATAATTCTAATTTTGCTTGTGGCATGTTTGGCCTGTAGTCAATGCCACGTTGTGTCAAAAATGAGTCCCCACGTGAATTCTGCCATTTCTGGCTCATTTGCCATCTGATTCACCTGGCTTGAACCTCAGCAGCTTGCCGCTAACAAGATCGCTGCTCTTCCTCTCCACTTGCACCCAATCAACACACAAGCATGGCAGCGCGCAGACCTGCTCCTAGTTTTTGGCGATGCCGACCTGACCAGGATTCCTGAGGCTGTCGATGAGAGGCAGGGCACCTTTTCCCCTGAGGGTCTTGGAGAACCAGCAGCAGGGTCAGAACTGTCACCTTGGGAGGCAGTGGCACCTGCAGTGAGTGTAGGTAGCATGACCAGGAGAACTACTGTCCAATGTAGGAAGAAGAAAAACCACCTCCAACGAGCTTCAATGGTAAGTTATCACATTTCTCTGGGCAGCAGTTCCACCTGCCACCTCATCTCCCCCCCCCCCCCCCCCCCCCCCATTCCCAATCCACTGGCTCAGGGCTTCCATCCCGGACCCTCAAATTCCACAAGCCTACCCACCCTTACGATGACTGTCCCTCCTTCTATCACAATGCCATCCAGTGAGTCAGTAGTGCTAGCAAACCTTGCTCTGCACACTCACTCCCAGCCACATCAGGACCTCTTAGACCTCTGACCTCTGCTGGAAACACTGGTGAGGCCCCGAGGGATCCAAACTCACCGGGTGTATAGCTGAAGAGGCCGCGAGGGGTCCTCAGTGGTGAAGCCCTACTCTTCAGTGTTTGATTGTTGGCAGCTACCCCGAAGTACTGACGCTCCTCGGGTTCAGGCAGATTGTTCAGGCATCAAAGGTGGCTGGACATGCAGTGCACTAATCATCTTCTGTTCTTTCGAGGAGGAAAATGTGAAGTTCTCTCACAACTAACGACGCTAATTCATCATTCAAAGTAGCCTTGTACTGTGAAGCTAGAGGCTGCTCACAGTTAAAGGGAGTGAAAAAGACTTTCTGGATGGAAGCCGCAGCAGAGTTCTGTCCTGGAGAGTTTGGTGGGACAGATAGGCAGCAGATGTGGTTGTCCCTGATATGGGTCGCCACTAAATTTAAAGATGTGTTGAAGGCCTCACAGACGCAAAGCCCAGGGGTGAACCCCCAGCTGGAACATCCAGCCCCCCGAACAACCTCAACCCCGCAGAAGCACCACCCCCCCCCCCCCCCCCCACCACCCCCCATGAGCACTGGGGCAGCAGCTCCGGTGCCCTTGAGTTGTATACCAGTAACTGGATGGAAAAGGCTAATCACCTCCTCATTTCCCTTGAGCAGCCATTGCGCTAGCTTTACGTTTTTGAAAAGGAATACTAAATAACGCCCGCGTGACTTCCTGCTGTGGAATCGGGCAATTCCCAAGAGGGCGCCACATTCAACATCAATCTCGTTAATGAGATTGAAATGAATGCAAATTAGAGTTAATGATATTCTCGGCACTTTTGGGTGAGGTGCGGAACTCACCATCAGAAGTGGGTTGGGTGAATCACAAAATGATTTGCACCGGGTGGGAATCTCGATTTTTCCCTCTTCAGTTCTTCACCTGGTGAGTTTGGATCCCCGCTGGGCACAATGCGGTTACTGAATTGTATCCTGTGTGTGTATGTGCAGTGTGTATGCTAGTGATGTCTGTTGAAAAGCTAGTTTGTTACATTTGATGAGAAAAATCTGCTTGGTGTAGTCATCTAAGATGGCCACCTGCAAAGGACTATGGGAATTAAGGCAAACTCAGGACTCAAACAGATACACAGCCTATGTGTATCTAAAACACAGGTAACCAGACTTGATCGAAACCCCTGCTCATTTGCACTTTAATGGCCTATTTTCCCAGGACAATAGAACTCCAATCAAGCAACCGGTACAGTCACAGACTGATCGGTGCCACTCCCCTTACTCAGAAAGCACAACCGCCAAGGTTGATGATCGCTAAGGACCCTCCCAGCCACCAAGCCACCCGCCCCTTTATTGGCCGAAATCGAAGACAGTGTTCAGAGTCCTGACGACCTATTGGGTCCAAGGTTAAGGACCGCCCCAAAGAGCGTGAAATCCCAGGGGGATAAAAGAGGTCGCAGCCATGTGTTCTGTCTCTTTTGGATCTGGCCTGTGCCAGCCCAATTACAGCAGGAACAGCCAGCTAAGTTCAAGACCAACGATCGCTACCTGACGGATGAGCCCATTAGCGACAGAGCCACTTTGTTCGAAACAGCCACGTGAAATCCAGATAAAGGCCTTATCCATTTGCACAGTGCCGGTTGCCCTGAAGTTAAGTGTAGGTTATTGTAGCTGATAGGTTTAACACCAGGCAAATCAATATTTTACATGATTTAACAATAGAAACTTCTGTTGTCTCAGGTGTAATCTGTTCTTTGAGAATGGTTTTGGTCACTAAGCAACCATTGAATCGTAGCAAGATTAAAATTGCAATTCAAATCTATTGAACTTCTCGATGTCGGAAAGTTGTGTTTCCCAACAGGACACTTTCAGAATTCTGTCAAAAAGTTATTGCACTCCCTTGAGTTTGGAAAGTGCAATTGTGAGCTAATCAAAATGTTTAAAATGATTCAATCAATTCTTCACAGTGACGGTGGAATGTAATTCACTCCCCATCTCCGGAGTGGGCTGGTGTTGGTGAGAAAATTCTGTCTCTCACATTATATGATTGTGGGACATGTTGGTGGGAAATCCTGTTTTTTAAACTATATAACTAATTCTTAACTATGTTGCAAATTGTATCTAACTCTGCAGTTCGATGTACTTTCTGTGTCTGCTACAAGAATAACAGCCCTCTGTGCAAAACAAATGACTCATCACCAAGTGCGTACTCAGAGACAATGGACTATTAACAAACTTTGCTCAAGGTCTGATCGCCTGAAGATATCCTTGCTCTGCCCGGTTAGCCACAAGCTGAAGAATTAGCAACAACAGGAAAAGGCTGTAGATTACAAACTAATAACCATTTATGGCATGGACTGAGATAATGTAGGAGTAATTAGTTGCATGTAACAAATTGTGACGTGAATAAAGGTGATTGGCTATATGTAAATGAGATTACAAACTGATTTTGCTTTCAAATCTGTATATTAACCCGTGTGAACTTTAGCTCAAGTGAGAAAGAGTACTCTCTAAAGGCTGCGGAGCCTCAGGCCTTTCCCCCAGAATCCTGATAAAATAAACTGTTTCTTTACTCATCCAAAAGGCATTCATGTGAATATTTTCACCTCTAACAGCTGGCAAATGGTGATGTGAGGTGCTTACTATAACAAATAAGTAACATTCATGCCACCACAAGTGTAGGTGATGACCATCTCCAATGAGAAATAATCCAATCCATTTTCTCTTAACAGTCAATGGCAGTACTGTGGCTAAATTCCCCACTATCAGCATCATGGGGTTTACCATTGACCTCAAAGTGACTGCACTAGCCATATAAATACCGTGGCTACAAGAGCAAGTCAGAGGCTCGGAATCCTACAATGAGGAATTCGCCACTTGACTCCCCAAAGCCCGTGTATCATCTGAAAGGCACAAGGCAGGAGTGTGATGGAACACTCCCCACTTGCCTGGATAAGTGCAGCTCCGACAATACTCAGGGGGCTCGACACCATCCAGGACAAAGCAGCCCGCTTTATTGGCACCCAATCCACAAACATTCACTCACTCCACCACCGACGAATAGTGGCAGCCATGTGTACTATCCACAAGATTCACTGCAGGAACTCAACATGGCTCCTCCTTTGACAGCACTTTCCAACCCTACGACCACTACCATCTGGAAGGACAAGAACCAAGATCACCACCAGCTGCACGTTCTGCTTCAAGCCACTGGCCACCCTGATGCACGGCTGCATCGCCATCCTTTCACTGGGATTGGATCAAAATCCTGGAATTCCTTTCCTAACAGCACTGTGGGTGTACCTACATTGGGCTGCAACAGTTCATGAAGGCAGCTAATCAACATCTTTCCATAGGTAAACAGGCATGGGCAATAAATGCTGGCCTAGCCTGTGATTCCCACAATCCACAAACAAATAAATCAGGGCAGGATGGCTTGTAGTGGTGAACACACCACCTTCTTCACTCCCCGCCTACAGGATGGGAAAGATAAAGGTTGATCTTCTATCCCTAGGCCAGTGAAGACCTTTAAATGGCTAACAAGTGCCACTTAAGAGCTTCAAACTTCCCGACAGGTATTCTACCAAAGGTGGGAAAGCCATGAGATTTGGGCAAGCCACCAGCTAAACCCTGGTGGGCCCACAAGCAGCAGGACGGGTCTCTCTTTTTCAAATCCTATGCTTAATAAAGGACCAGCCCATGGCAAGGGCTACCTCTGAGGGATCCTACCCCACTTCAAATTGAGTGAAATTCACCTGCATCTCTGCCACTGACTGCCTGGGCAAGGTCCCCCTCACATATTTGTGTTCCAGGGCTCCATGTCTGTTCTTCCTCTTGGGCCTGCTACAGTATCAGCAGTGACCACCACTTTCAGTGGTACCAATGGCACTGAAGAGTGCCCGGCATCTGACTGGCCGACATTCATTATTCAGGGCCCAAGAACCCTGACGTCAAACAGAGAGGTGCCTGATTAGCCATTAATCACTTTGGGCCAGCCAGGAATGCTGCAGACTCTCCAGCCAGTGGAAGGACTCAACACTTCGTAAAATGTAATGGTCGCCATAGTTCCAGAGGTCCATAGGCTGCTCTCCCCTGGGAAAGCTGACTGGTAGTGATACAACCTGAGGCGAACAGCGATTGCACCTCAGAGGAGGGGCAAGGTTGAGAAGTCTGTCGCCCCACATCACCAATCAGCCATTGCAGCCAATTAAGCTCACTGACCATCAACCCCTCTACCATTAACTCCAACCCAGATAAACTATTTCCTCTGGAGGGGGAATCTAGAACTCTGGGACATGACCTTAAAATTAGCGGAGATGTCACAAAGCACTTTGCACATCTTGCTCAAGGGTATGAGAAGTCCATCATTTTCTGTTTCAAAAAAGCTGATGAGGCTAGCCAACTGGAAATTTCAACACTGAGATGAATAGATTTTTGTTCGGTAAGGGTATGGAGGAAAATGAAAGCAAGTTGAGTAAGTGGTATCAAGACGCAGATCAGACATGATCTAATTGAACGACTTCAGGGGCTGAGAGGCCTACTGTCATTCCTATGTCCCTTGTCATCTTAAATTTTGTGGATGAAAAGTAGGGGCCATGCAGCATGTAGGTTGTTAATCAATTCTGTCACACTATTTGGGATACCTCTGTATTGTCACTTCTCCAGCACTCGTGAAGATTGAAGCACCACTACCTTTGAATCACTGTTGTTGTTTCCTTGGTCACCTTCCATAACATTTCCTACTCAATAAAACAGCAAATCTTTCTCGCTGGCTGAAATGATGAAAGGTGAAAAATTGCATTAACTCAAAATGACTCCTTCATTCTATAAACAATTCATGCACTTGTATCAAATTTGCTCTTGCTATTTTAATGACGACATTGATCCATTCATTTTAAATCTGCTCAGGCCTCCACTAAAACAGCAGAGAGACCAAATGGATGTGAATACATTATGTTTGTACAAAAATATTACTCACAACATTTTCCAGTCAATTTTAATTTTAAAAAAACACTTCAATGGTAGTTTTCTATGTGTGTAGTGAAATAAAAATTGATATGCATTTCACCAATGACAAAGTCATGGACAGATGACGAATGATAGGCATTCATACAACCGTTAATAAGCAAAATGCATGCATTACCTTATTGCCAACAGAGGGTTGAACAGGCTCATCATTGTGATATAGTACACACATATGTCAATGGTGAAAAGTTAATCAGCCAAAACTTATTTATCATACTTACCGCCCCTGAATAATAAAGATTCAGTGCAGCATTATGTATATTTTTGTGTTGTTGATTTTGGCTTGTTGAAAATGAACATGTCAAAATTTATTTAATTTGTGTAACATCAGAGAATACATGGGCCATGTGGAAAAGCAGGTGTCAAAGACAAAAGAATATGTTGTGGTTCATTGCTCGGCCCTTTCATCCTTCCTATGGGTCCGGACTCACCATTCCCAGTGGAAGTACACTGTTGGAAACTCTCTGACTTCAACAGGCCTGAACTGGCACTATGATTCAAACTTCAGCTCATTAGCAAGTAATGGTTGGGTATCGAGGGACCTAGCTCTCTGGTTGCAGGTGACAACATAAAATTGGCCAATGGATTTGTGTGTTGCTGCAGGCCTTCCTGAGGCTTTGCTGCAGCAGGTTGATCACAGGATGAACTTTATCTTTCTCTTTCCTTGGGATGGATGTCAAAAGATCAAAGACCTTGGCAAGGAGGTGAGAAATTCTCTGGATTCTGAGATTTCCATGACATGAGTCCAGCATCGTAAAGCACTTCACAGCCTATGAAGTACTTTTAATGTGTAGTAAGTAGGAAATACAGCAGCCAATTTGTGCAGCAAAACCCACAAGCAGCTATGTGATATTGACCAGTTAAATTGTCTTTGTAATGATGTGGAGATGCCGGCGTTGGACTGGGGTGGGCACAGTAAGAAGTCTTACAACACCAGATTAAAGTCCAACAGGTTTATTTGGAATCACTAGCTTTCGGAGCACAGCTCCTTCATCAGGTGAGTGAAGAGGTAAGTGCTATTGCCACTAAATGGGGCCAATTGAAGTAACTCAACTTTTGTAACTAACGGGGCAGTAGCAGTCTGAAAATGGTTTTGGGTCACTTATTGCATCATTTATGTTGGTTTTCTGGCAGCTGCCTTCTGGGACATAGAATCTAGAGATGACCTGTAATGTCACCTTTTAAAAAAACCTATTGCTAATGCTTACTTGGTACAGCGATGCAGTTTTTACCACATAAAAAACTAATATTTATCACATGCTCCTTACGCACATCTATAATGTTTATCAGTGCTTTCGCCTATTCTTGCCTCAGATATGTTAACTTCTGACTAGAAAGGGAGGGAGGGTCAGGAAGAAAAGGGGCGAGGAAGGTTGGGGATTCGTTTGGAAGTAAGCGCCGACTGGAGAACGCAAAAGAAGAAGCTGCAACTGTTGTAAATATATATGTTGTTTTGTTTTCGATGTACGTTCACGATTACCTTTGCTTTGTATAACATTTTTTTTTTTTTTTTTTTAATAAATTTAGATTACCCAATTATTTTTTTCCAATTTTTTTAGGGGGCAATTTAGCATGGCCAATCCACCTACTCTGCACATTTTTTGGGTTGTGGGGGCGAAACCCACGCAGACACGGGGAGAATGTGCAAACTCCACACGGACAGTGACCCAGAGCCGGGATCGAACCTGGGACCTCAGCGCCGTGAGGCGGTTGTGCTAACCACTAGGCCACCGTGCTGCCCTGCTTTGTATAACATAAAAAATCCTGAATAAACATATCTTTTAAAAAAAAGGTATGTCAACTTCCATATTTAGCCCACTGTGTTTACTGAGTTCTCAGCTCCTCACAATCTTTAGAACATCTTCATTTGCCTTGACACATAGGTAGCTTTCTCTGGTATTAAATGTGCCTCTGTGATAGAATTCTTGCCTCTGAGATAGAAAGTTATTTGTTGAAGTCCCATTTTGGTGGCTTGACTGAAAATGGTGTAACTGGCCAAAAATTGCAAGTCATGCTCCTGAACATAGGACATCCCAGTTACATGGGGGCAGGAGTGGGCTTATTTCACACATGCGTTTTTTACGGAGGCAGCGGGCTGTTTTAATCACCCACTAATTTTTCATGAGGGAGAACTGCAGATGGTCATGGTTATATTACCAAACTAGTAAATCCAGAGATATGGAGCTGGATAATCTGCGCCTCCCTGATCAAAAATTCAGTCACCAGCCCTTCCACCTGAAACCTCAGCTACTTTGTACTTGGAGCAGACTTAGTTTTTTCAGACTTCTGCCCCCATCTGACAGGCCAGGTTGGCAGACCCCAGGAAGAGGTGTTGCGGGAGAGGGCGTGTTATAACCCCAATGAGTCTCATGGGGTAGGGATGTTCCACTATGCCATGGTGCTTTCAGAATATCAGCTTCTGCGATCAGGGGACAGGAGACCCTTAATACATGTGCCTCAGTATGAATAGAGACAGCCTGCAAGGCACCGACAAGAGAAGACCCAGTGGAGAACTACTGGAGCTGTGTATGTAGTTAACATGTTAGATAAAATAAGTTTAATTTTCTCTACAACTTGATGTGGACTCCATTAGTTGCCCCTTATAAAAGGGTGTGAATAGGGGTGAAGGATGGGTATAAGAGGCTTAACGGAGGAGAATTAAGAATGGGGCTTGCGATCTTTGGGGAGGATTGCTTCCAATGGGCACAGACCCCTCCCAAATGAGGAACCTCTCCTTCCTGCCAGAAACAGCTCACACTGTGAAAGATTCCAAGCTACCCACCTTGCTCCACCTTCGACTGTCATGGAAAATGGCAGAGGTGGCCTATTGAGACACTAATTGGCCACATAATGACCTCAATAGGCTTCAGAGCATCTGGCTGCTTGATGCTTTCCTGGCCCACTATTGATATGGGTAATGGTGGGTGGTAAGTGATATAAAGGTCCTGTACTGTATTTTATGAGCACAAACCCCCCAACAACTTAAAGAAGGCCAGTGGGGGGCATGTGAAATCCAGCCCATGAGTTCAAATCCCACCGTAGCAGCTGTAGAATTTAATTCAATCGAATAAAGCTGGGATAAAAGGTGAATATCGGAATAGGTGACCAATAAGGAAGGAAACATTAAGTTCTTACTTGATCTGGCCTACATTGGTTCTTAACTCCCGACTAGCGATTGAAAACCATGGGCTGCCGATTCCAAGATAGAAAAATGCCCACTTACCTGCCCTCAGAAATCGTGACATACCTTCCTCTTCCAGGTGCAGCCTCCGGCCTCCAGTGCGACAATCTGCATGGGCTCCAGCATGGCGCAGGAGGAGTGCAACCTTGCCCCCTTATGGCTGGGCCAGGTTGAGAATGCCCATTAAGGGCAGGTATTTAAACTGCAGATTTCGATTAAACACAACAGGCAACATGTTTAACAACAGTATGTAGAAGTTTTTTTCACAGTTTTTTATTCTTTCTTTTATAGTTTTTGCTGTTGCAGGCTCTTTAAAAGTAAATTTTATTTTATTTTTTATGATTATCAGGTAATTATTTCTAAGTGAACATAGGTTTGTTTTTTTGTGTTAAATCTGTGAAACTATTTAAGTCTGCAGTATATTATTATAAATCTTTAAAACCTACCCAGGCCCATGTCCCTGATCTATCCCTGTAACCCCACCTAACCTTTGGACACTAAGAGGCAATTTAGCAAGGTCAATTCACCTAACCTGCACGGCTTTGGACTGTGAGAGGAAAGCGAAGCACTCGGAAGAAACAGCAGTGGCATGGTGGCACAGTGGTTAGCACTGCTGCCTCACAGCGCCAGGGTCCCAGGTTCAATTCCGGCCTTGGGTAACTCTCTGTGTGGAATTTGCACATTCTCCCCGTGTCTGCATTAGTTTCCTCTGGGTGTTTTGGCTTCTTCCCACAATCCAAAGGTGTGCAGGTCATGTGGTTTGGCCATGCCAGGTTAGGTTCCGGGGCTAGGGTGGGGGAGTGAGCCGAGTAAGGTTGCTCTTTCAGATGGTCATGCAGACTCAATGGGTCGAATGGCCTCCTTTTGCACTGCAGGAACTCTATGCTTCTGTTCTCTAGTTCTAGGAAATGCATGCAGACATGGGGAGAATGTACTAAAACCGCACAGTCACACAAGGTCTGAATTCAACCTGGGTCCCTGATGTTGTGAAGCAGCTGTGCTAACTCGTGTGCCACAGTTTTAAATATCTTTCTGTCTTGTTTACTTCAATTATCTTATTCATTTATAATTACCTCATATTTAAATGTTGTGTTTTGATGTTTCAGTAAGAAATTTGCAGAAGCTTGTAAAGTTTAATGGAAAACATTTATTAACAAAACTAATTTTAGAAATACCAACATTTTAAACCAGTTAACATTTAACTTAACATTTAACTTCCTCAGCTGAACATTGACATTTTTTGCAATAACCTCAACTTTTACAAATTTCTTGCAATAAAATATATTTTCTCACTCAAATACAGTGGTTGATAAAATATATTTTTCCACATAAACAAAACATTTCTTACTATTTGTAAAGGGAAGGGAAAGGGGGGAAGAGGGAGGCAATGGGATGAGGAGGGACAGAGGGTTCAGACATATCAATTGTTAATTTTACAAACTCAAAGTCCGAAAGCAGCAGCTGCTGAAGTGCAATATCCTGTCATCATTTCGAGATGTTCTTTGCCTGTACACTCTTAGGGGTGGGTAATTGATTCGCTTCCTCACCAGGTGGAGATGTAGCCCTTCTCTCAAGGTCCCTATGTCAAAGCCTCAAAGGAAATTCAAGGATTTTAAGAAGCCAACTATTAGTGTGATGCTCCAGTGGAGGTGAAGCATGACTACAGATTTTAAATCTGCACTGGATTCTGCAATGCCTGTCAGAGAGATAGTTCACAGTAGCTCACACTAGCATACGTCAATTAAGGCATTAAAGCATTTGAAGTAATCACTAAGACTTGTCAAGATCAATATTACATCAAGGAGACTCTTAAACAACACAGCTTAAAATACATTGCAAAATCCAAATGTACTTTAGTTCTGAATCAGCTGGGATGACAGGCGTGCTGACATTAGTATCCTTGAAGGAGTCAATAGCACCAATATTGAGGCCATTATCATCCGAAAACAACTTCGCTGGGCCGCCCATGTGCGAAGGATGTCAGTGTCCTGACTGCCAAAGCAAATCTTCTTCATCCAGCACAAGGAAGAATCCAGAAAAAAATGAGGACAAAAAAAGCTCTTCAAAGACACCTTGAAGGCTTACATCAAGAAATGGAAGGTTGACATCAATGCCTGGGAGGCCTTTGCTCAGAAGAAGCCTTCTTGGAGGAACCTACTGATTATAGGGACACAATTCTTCGAGAATACCTGACGGCAAGAGGACGCCTGGAGAAGGAGCCTGAGAAAGGAATACCTGCGACCGAGAGTCCAAGGGCCAATCCCACCTTTTGGAAACTCCAGCCAAGAGAGTGATTGAAGATATGGCTCTGGGATCAGGCTCATTAGCCTCGCAAGGACCCACAGAACCCATGCGTGACCAGTAACACGGAGTATCTTAGGTGGACAATCATACTCATTAGTAGTGATCACCGCATTCTATTCATTATAGTTCCTTTAATGAAATAACATCTTCAACAAACCAAAGTTTAAAAAATATCTTTCCAAACTCACTTTATGCAGTGACATACCTTTGCACTGAAATTGATGGTCTCAAAGCAAATCAAAGTTGAAAATATATATATAATCTTCATTTCCCCTATTTGCATTTGAAACATATTTATAAACATTAAACACTGATAATATAAAACATTCACCTACCAAACAAATTGTTCCCAATGTCCCCTGCCTCCTAAACCAAGAAATAGAAAGTGCAAATAAAAAGGTGTAAAAACTTACCTAACATCGGGGCAAATCGACCAAGTTAATGCTGTCCCTGGTTTTTAATGCAGAAGGTCCAGCACAACGGTGGAGGAAAGCAGGCCCAAGAAAATGGGCCGGGAGTTTAAATGCCGTGCACTTCCAACATGGATGCCTGTGCGTCCACACTTTGGGGTCACCGCGCATGCGCAGCGCACCAATGACTTATGTTGGGGTTCTGAAAGAAAGTTATGGGCCAACGTGTCTCCACGCAGTCAATGTGAAATGCAAGCTGAGAAGGGCTCAGTGCTGATGGGGGGGGAGGGGGGGGGGAGGGGAAGGGGGCTGGAAGAGGGTGGGTGCTGAGAGAAGAGGGAGTGTGGGCAGGAACTCCCTGAAGGCTGACAGCTGTGGAGTTCCTTCAAGGGCTGCAGGTTTATAAAAATGAAATTAGCTCAGTAAAATGTTCCCGGCTGTGTCAATACTGTGAATACAAGCACCTGAAAGCAGACCATACTCACCTCTTCCCTCAAATATCTTATTCTATCCAACCTCGGAATTTTATCCTGACCTGGATGGAGTTTGTCACAGAAACATGAAGGCCGCCTGGCTAATTGGCCCATCCGCCAATCGTAAAAGTGGACATGCCAAGTAAAATCACTGACAATTGGCCCAGTCATGGGCTTAATTGCCCACTTAATTGTTGGAAGGTGGGCGGGCTGCTGACTGCCGTGCGTGCCCGCCGACCTTAATCTTGCACGCCAGCGCTATGGCATTGGGATATGCGCCTGACATTTTTTTCACTCAATTTCACGTGATTCCGAGTGAGACGCTCATCCGCACATTCAATGTAAAGTTCAGGCCATTTACTTCAACATGCAACCAACTTTTGCCTCATCGCGTTCTGGTGAAGGGCCTTGAGATGGTTTACTGCATCAAAGATGCTCCATAAATGTTTGCTGTTGTTTTGTGGGTCTTGGGAATTATTAATAAAGCCAAGGATCCTTTCATTGCACTCTGGTGAAGTGCTTTGTGATAGTTTACTGCATCAAAGATGTTCCACAAATGTTTGAAATGAAAAATGAAAATGAAAATGGCTTATTATTACAAGTAGGCTTCAATGAAGTTACTGTGAAAAGCCCCTAGACGCCACGTTCTGGCGCCTGTCCGGGTAGGCTGGTACGGGAATTGAACCGTGTTGCTGGCCTGCTTGGTCTGCTTTAAAAGCCAGCGATTTAGCCCAGTGAGCTAAACCAGCCCCTATGCTATTTTTGCTATTGTTTGCTATTGTTTTCTGGGTCTTGGGAATTATTAATAAAGCTAAGGATCCTATAGACCTTTTAATACTCTTGTGAACTTCAAAGACTGATGAACCAATGCACCTCTCTGGTTTCTGAACCGTCTTTTACATTGTACCATTTAGTTTATACCACCGTAGGTATGGCTGTTTCCAGACTCCTTTACGTGAAATAATGGTCAACAAATTCTGGAACCTGCCAGCGCGATTTGACCCTTCCTTCAGTCATTGGTGCTCAGTCATTGCTTCTTAAATTATCTTTAGCAGGGTAAACTGGGACCCTGCATTCTGAAAACAGCTTATTTTATCCCTCTTTATGGATTGTGACTGACCACCAGACTATAAACAATACAACAGCGTTTCATACTTGTCACCATGTTATGCTGTGGTCTAGCTGGTTTGACAGATATCTCCTCAGGCAGCTGGCCTGGGGGCAGCTGAAAGGAAACTTTCAGTCTCTCTGTCTCTACTGAAAGACGTCCCACAGCCAGTAGTACAACTCAATGGCACCTTATACCTAAGACAGAGGCAATAATGACAGGTTTCCTTTGACAAACCTTTTTTTAATCGTTCATGGGATGTGGACGTCACTGGCTGGGCCAACATTAATTGCCCATCCCGTAGAGCATTTAAGAGCCAACTATGGGTCTGGAGTCACATGTAGGCCAGACCAGACCAGGTAAGATTTCCTTCCCTGAAGGGCATTAGTGAACCAGATGGGTTTTTAACAACTATCGACAAGGTTTCATGGTCATCATGAGACTATTCATTCTAGACACATTATTTAATTCAAATTCCACCAACAGCTATGATGGGATTTGAAACCAGATCTCCCAGAGCATTACCCTGGCTCTCTGGATTACTTGACCAGTGACAATACCACTACACCACTGCCAACCCTATGTCCGTGTGCGGCGTGCCCATTAATGCAAACCCCATGGGTCATTGTATTTGTTTGATCCTCACAGACACCTTATTGTCATCTTAATTACGTATGCTCCAAAATGTCCGACGGCATATACCCTTCCCGGCACCTTGGTGCAGTGTCATTTTGTAAGCTGACACAAAATCAAGAGTGATGGAACACACAGCATTGCCAAGAAAGAAACAAATGGAGAAATGCCCAACACAAGCAACTAAAATGTGGAGGAAAGTTCAGCTAAAAGTACAAAGGGAACGTTAATTGCTCAGGGGCCTGCTAACAGAGTTGAAACGTGGAATTCATCAAACAAATGCCCAGTTTTGATTGGGTGAGGATTGCATGGCATACGATGCCTGAGCCAAAGCCTAAAGGTTCAGGGGGCTGGATTCTTCAAAAATGTCTCCATGGCAGCGTAAAAACACGGCGTTTCACTCTTGACGTTCCTTAAGAGAGCCCTGCGCGATTCTCCAACCTGCAGGGGGCTGGTAGGGCCCTGCAGTGCTCCTCGCAGCTTTGGCTGCGGATACAGGGCCTTCTGGTCGGGAGTACTCACATGTGCACGGCAGTGGCCTGCAGCAGCTGTGCCATGTGCAATGGAGGTTTTGGACCGAAGACTATCATCCAAAATGTAGGCACCCCCGAGATCGCAATCGCCCGCGGATCCGTGCCGCCCGATCACTCCCCTAGCCGTCAATGAGGCCCTCCCCGGTGATCGATCCCCCACCCCCACCAGACCGATACATGGTTAGAACCACGCCGTCGCGCACTCGCCCCATTTTGCGCAGAGAATCACGGGGAGGCCTCTGTCAATGGCCCCCTATCCGAGCCGCGTAGATCGCACGTGAGTGATTCCCGAGAGATTCTCCAAGGACCGGGAGCAGCACCGGTCCTGATTTTGTAGGACACGCCCATTTTCCACAGCCCCTCGCCAAAATCGCCTTCGGCGCAGGGCTGCGGAGAATCCAGCCCAGGTCTTCATTGAAAAAAGTCCAAGGCTTTGTCATAATATACATACCAGTGTATCATGGTGCAGACACGCACACTGATTGACATACAGCAAGACCAATCAACACACACAACACCGCAGCCAATCATCAGTTAGAGTACACTCACTATAAAGACAGAGGGCACCAGTTTTCCCGCTCATTCGGGATGCAGCCTCTAAGAAGGACAGAGCTCACAGCTTGTAGCACAGATCTTCACCATGTGCTGATAGTATACACTGGTTAGGATAGGCAGAGGTCTTTCGTTTAATCTAACATAGTGTCGACCCACAGTGAAAGTATGTTCAACAGTTTCTAGCTTAATAAAATAGTGTTGTACTATTTCAAGTGTTGGTAGCCTGTATGAGTTACTGCTAAGGTAAACGCAGTTTCCACAGATCCAGAGTACCCAACATATCATGGTACTAGTAGTTGAGGGATGTTAAAACTTCTTAGACCTACCTGAAAGTGATCTGCCTTCCACCAGCATGCAGCCATCCTGCAAAATGGACAGCGTCCGTCCTCCACTACCGCTCCGCATCACCGGTAACCTCGGGGCCAACTGGAAGATCTTCAAACAACGCTTCCAGCTTTACCTTGAAGCCACAGACCTGGAAGCTGCTTCAGACGCCAGGAAGATCGCTCTCTTCCTCTCGACGGCCGGGGACCACACCATCCACATCTTCAACTCTCTCACTTTTGCTGAAGGTGAAGAGAAATCAAAATTCAAGACGGTCCTCCTCAAATTTGACAGTCACTGTGACATCGAGGTGAATGAAAGTTTCGGACGCTATGTCTTCCAATAGCGTTTGCAGGGTAAGGATGAACCTTTCTAGTCCTTTCTCACCCACCTCCGCATCCTTGCGCAGTCCTGTAACTACGGGTCCACCTCCGACTCCATGATACGCGACCAGATCAATTTCGGTGTTCAGTCGGACCCCTTACGCCAGCAGCTCCTCAAGGTTAAGCAGCTCACCCTAGCAATTGCCATCGAGATCTGCGTGCTGCATGAACACGCCACTAATCGGTATTCACACATCCAAGCGGCTGAAACAGCGCGGCCAGGTCCCCACGAGGCAGAATGGGTCCAAGCAATCAAGCAACTCCAGAGCCTCAGCCTGGATGAGGGCAGCCATTTTGTGCACTTTTCGCGGCCTCCCACGCATGCGCGCACTGAACGAGAGGATGGCGACGCCGACAATCGCACTGCGCAGGCGCGCACCATGTACGACCGCACCGCGCAGGCGCGGTGGCACAGCGAGCGTACTGACGCTACAACATGCGGCAACTATGGCTCCGCCCACTTAAAGCGCCAATGTCCTGCAAAATCCCGATGCTGCCTACAATGTGGCAAACTTGGCCACTATGCTGCTTTATACAGGTCTGCTCAGCCTGCCAACTCTCGTTGCCCCAGCCAGCCACGCAGGGATGTCCGGGCCATCCAACCTCCAGTCACCGAACCCGACTCTGACCTGCTGCCTGACATTGACACCGAGGACCCAAAGGTACCTTTTCGAGTCGGTGTCATTACCAAACACAGGGTGCCCCCGAAGCAAAAAGTCCAGCCTCTACCGGTATACAGCATTGATCCGGACGATGAGTGGTGTGCCACCCTCATGGTCAACTGATCCCGAATCCGATTCCGCCTGGACACTGGCTCATTCCCCAATCTCATTGCGCGGTCTGACCTCCAAAGCCTTCGTGTCAAGCCAGCCATTCTGCCATCAGCGTGCCAGCTATTAGATTATAATGGCAATGCCATTGCTGCCAGTGGCTCATGCCAACTCGAAGTGGCGCACAGGTCACTTAAAGCCATCCTTCCCTTTGAAATAGTGGGATCCTCAAAAGGCTCCCTGCTTGGTGCGCACGCATGCAAGCTGTTGAGCCTAGTCCAGAGGGTTCACTCCCTCTCTCCAGCTAACGCGTCTGCCTCTCAGGACACTGATTTTAGGGCACAGCTCGACGCCATTATTAACCAATACCACAATGTTTTCGAGGGCATGGGCACGCTCCAATACACCTACAAGATTTTATTGAAACCAAATGCAACGCCTGTGGAGCACGCACCTCGCAGGGTCCCAGCACCCCTCAAGAACTGCCTCAAACAGCAGCTGCAGGATGTCCAGGACCAAGGAGTGATTTCCAGAGTCACCGAACCGACCGACTGGGTCAGTTCCATGGTATGCGTAAAAAAACCTTCCGGTGAACTGAGGATATGCATTGATCCGAAGGACCTCAACTGAAATATTATGAGAGAGCACTATCCCATTCCCAAGCGCGAAGAGCTCACCTGTGAGATGGCTCGCGCCAAGTGCTTTACCAAGCTACACGCCTCAAAAGGATTCTGCCAGATCCAGCTCGACGAATCCAGCAGGAAACTCTGCACGTTTAATACCCCCTTTGGAAGATATTGCTACAACAGAATGCCGTTTGGGATCATCTCTGCATCAGAAGTGTTCCATAGGAGTATGGAACAGATGATGGAAGGTATTGAAGGTGTTCGCGTCTATGTGGACGACATAATTATCTGGTCCACCACCCCACAGGAGCACGTTAATCGCCTCCAGCACGTCTTCAGACGGATACATGAGCATGGCCTCCGCCTCAACAGGGCCAAATGCTCCTTTGGTCAAACAGAAATTAAATTCCTCGGAGAACACATCTCCCAGTTAGATGTGCAGCCGGATGCGGACAAGGTAGCTGCCATTAAGGCCATGAAGACACCGGAGGACAAGAAGGCGGTCCTCCGCTTCCTGGGCATGGTCAACTTCTTAGGGAAATTCATCCCTAACCTCGCCTCTCACACCACGGCTCTCTGGAACCTGGTCAGGAACACATCAAACTTCCAATGGCTCCCTGCCCACAAACACAAATGGAGGGAACTCAAGGAAAAACTGACCACGGCCCCGGTCTTAGCTTTTTTTGACCCAGCCAAGGAGACCAAAATTTCTACGGATGCCAGTCAATCCGGCATTGGAGCAGTGCTCCTTCAACGTGATGAGGCCTCATCAAGGGCCCCTATTGCATACGCGTCGCGTGCGATGACCCCCACCGAACAGCGTTATGCGCAGATTGAGAAGGAGTGCCTGGGCTTTCTGACCGGAGTCATTATATTCCATGATTATGTCTACGGACTCCCTCAGTTCACTGTCGAGACAAACTATAGACCGCTGCTCAATATCATACAAAAAGACCTGAACAACATGACGCCTCACCTCCAGCGTATTCTTCTCAAGCTCCAGCGATACGACTTCCAGCTGGTATACACCCCGGGCAAGGAGCTCATCGTTGCTGACGCTCTTTCCCGGTCTGTCACCACTCCATGTGACCCAGCGGGATTTGTCTGTCAGGTTGATGCCCATGTGGCATTCGATGCCTCCAATCTACCTGCCTCGGATGAACGCCTCATCCAAATTCGTCGCAAGGCAGCTGCCGACCCCTTGCTCCAGCGTGTCATGCGCCACCTAACGGACAGGTGGCTCAAGGGCCAATGCCCTCAATTCTATAATGTCAGAGATGATCTGGAGGTAGTAGACAGGGTTCTTCTAAAACTGGACCAGATTGTCATCCCGCATAGCATGCGCCAGCTTGTCCTGGAACAGCTACATGAGGGCCACCTGGGAGTGGAGAAGTGCCGCTGACGGGCCCGAGAGGCAGTGTACTGGCCCGGCATTAATGTGAACATAGCTAACACCGTGCTCAACTGCCCCACTTATCAACGATTCCAGCCGGCACAACCACGTGAAACCCTGCAGCCCCATGAGTTGGTCACGTCACCCTGGACCAAGGTGGGCATTGACCAGTTCCATGCGCTTGGTCGAGACTACGTCCTAATCGTGGACTACTTCTCGAATTACCTGGAGGTGATATGGTTGCACGACCTCACCTCGGCTGCAGTCATTCATGCATGTAAAGAAACCTTTGCTCGACACGGCATTCCACTCACGGTCATGTCCGACAATGGCCCCTGCTTCGCCAGCCAAGAATGGTCCAACTTTGCCAGGCGGTACAATTTTTCCCATGTAACTTCCAGTCCCCTGTACCCCCAATCTAACGGCAAAGCAGAGAAGGGAGTACATCTCATCAAAAGGCTCCTATGCAAGGCTGCCGATGCTGGTTCTGATTTTTACCTTGCCTTGCTGGCCAACCGCTCCGCCACCCTGTCCACTGGCCTGTCGCCAGCTCAACTACTCATGAATCGCCGCTGATGGTGCCGTCCATCCATGTCCCAGACCTCGACCACGTTCCGGTCCTTCGCCGGATGCAGCTGACTCGTGGCCACCACAAGGCTGCCTATGACTCCTGTGTAACTGATCTCCCTGCTCTGGTTCCCGATGACAACATCCGCGTCCATCTTTCGGATGGTGGCTGGTCTGCCTCCGCTGTTGTCCTCCAACAAGTGGCCTCCCGCTCGTTCCTGGTTCGTCTACCGGATGGCTCTCTTCTGCGCCACAATCGACGGGCACTTCGTCTCATCCCGCACTCGCCACGTGATCTTCAGGTCCGGCCTCGCCATCATGACGACCCTGCCATGGACTTTGCAGAGCTCCCTGTCGTTCTGCCACCCTCTGACTCTGACACAGTCCAGCCCGCTCCTGAACCGGCGGCTCTCGACCCATCTTGAGGCGGTCAACCAGAATTCGTCGCCCACCTCAGAGACTAAATTTATGAACTTTTCGAATTTATGGACTCTCTAAATTGTTTTGTAGCTTTGTTTGATCGATTCCCTGGTTTGTATATAATGTGGCTCCAGTTACTATTTTGTTGCATACTGTTTATCTGCAACAGACACCTTCCCATGTAAATAGCTTAGTTCTTATGTACATAGTCTTGTAAATATGCCTTCACACTCCACACGTAGTTAGGAACATTCTCATCACAAATTATTTATTACCATAACCACATTTTTTTTTATAAAAGGGGGAATGTCATAATATAGACACCAGTATATCATGGTGCAGACACACACTGATTGACACACAGCAAGACCAATCAAAACACACAACACCGCAGCCAATCACCAGTGAGAGCACACTCACTATAAAGACTGAGGGCACCAGTTTTCCCGTTCATTTGGGATGCAGCCTCTAAGAAGGACAGAGCTCACAGCTTGTAGCACAGATCTTTACCATATGCTGAGAGTATAGATTGGTTAGGATAGGCATAGGTCTTTAGTTTAATCTAACATAGTGTCGACCTACAGTGAAAGTATGTTCAACAGTTCCTAGCTTAATAAAATAGTGTTGTACTATTTCAAGTGTTGGTAGCCTGTATGAGTTACTGCTGAGGTAAACGCAGTCTCCACAGATCCAGAGTACCCAACACATCGGGCATATGCTGTCAGTTTACCCCGCGATCATTCCATGTCCACGCAGAAAATCAGCTACAAGTTACTAAAACCCCACTTTGCCAGCTTGTGCCTGATGCAGCATGTTTTCTGCCCATTGGACACATTTCTCAATGGCAACATTGAAAGGTTGAAACATTTAATTGTATTGATTTATCAAGACTGATTCACTACATTGCAAAGGTTCCTAGAAGCTGTTAAAAAGAGTCAATTCTTAATAGTTGCTGAAGATTTGATCTGTGAAATGCAATTAGTTTCTCCTCCACTTCGCAGTGATCAGCTACTCCCATTAAAACTGTCACCCACAAGGTAAGAAACCCTTAAAATGTGAAAATCCACAAAGGCACTCCATGAACAATTAGAAAAAGCCTTCTGGCTTTCAGTAGGGGATTTTAAAAATAATTTCTATTTTATTATCCACATAAACTTGCAGCTCACTCAACATCATCTTACCTGATGGAATTGAGTCATTAGTATTCCTACAAGTCGTTTATGTTCGGTGCCACAGATTATCTTTCCATACAAATGTATCTGCTCGTCGAAAGCACAAATTTCCTGTTGTGATTCTGAGTTGAAAAAAATTAACTCATTCCAATTTAATGGCACATTTAGCAAGTAAATGCTAAATGGCCATCCATTGAACTTTTCTGGCACAGTTCGGCGATTTGCTTATGCAAATTGCTCGATGGTCAATGGAAACAAAAATGTTTTAAGTGAAGTGTTGAGCTGAGCTTTAGCTAACACTGAGATCATAGCAATGATCCACCTTCTTGTGGGTCAGCTGAACTAAACAGCTACACATTACTGCTGCGTAGGCTTATTTATGTGACAAATACACATATCGCTAATGGATGAGGTTGGAGCCCGGCTTCAACAATTCTGCTCTGCAATGTTCAAAAGGATCAAATCTCCAAAAGAGCAATCACCTTGCTGTTGTAGCACATTTAGAAATTTCAAATCAAAGTGAATTACTGATCTCTGAAGTAAAATTTGAAAAACAAATTTAGCTACGTTTTTGACTTAGCTATGAGTATGGAGTATATGAGTGGCCGGCATGGTAGCTCAGTGGTTAGCACTGTTGGTTCACTGCGCCAGGTTCCCGGGTTTGATTCCCAGCTTGGGTCACAGTATGTCTGGGGTTTGCACATTCTCCATTGTCTGCGTGGGTTTCCTTCGGGTGCTCCGGTTTCCTCTCACAGATCCCGAAAGACGTGCTGTTAGGTAATTTGGACATTCCAAATTCTCCCTCTAGGTTCACGAACAGGCGCCGGAGTATGGTGACTAGGGAATTTTCACAGTACCTTCATTGCAGTGTTAATGTAAGCCTACTTGTGACACTAATAAAGATTATTATTATTATTAGAAACAGGAGTAAGTCCTTCAGCCCCTCAAGACTGTTCACCCGTTCAATTAGATTATGGCTGATCTGTACTTAACCCCATTTCATAGAATCCTTACAGTGCAGAAAGAGGACATTCTGCCCATTGAGTCTGCACCAACCTCTGAAAGTGCACCCTGCCCAGGTCCACTCCCCTGCCCATCCCACCCTATCCCATAACCTAACCTGTACATCCTTGGGCATTAAGGGGCAATTTAGCATGGCCAATCCACCTAATGTGCACATCTTTGGATAGTGACAGGGAACCTGAGCATCCAGAGGAAACCCACACAGATGTATAAACTCCACACGGGCAGTCACCCAAGGCCATACAGGAATTGGGATCCTGGCTAACAATGTGCCTCTGTGCCGCCCACCTTAGATCCATTAATAAGCCCCCTAGTAGACATAGAAATAGTAAAAGGAGGAGTGCGGTCCATTAAGGACCAAAAATTACATTTATCCATGACGGCAGGGAGTGTAGCTGAGGTATTAAATGAATACTGCACATCTGTTTTTAACCAAGGAATAAGGTGCTTCCCAACTCATGGTGAAATTGGAGGTAGTTCAGACAACTGAAGGGTTCAACATTGATAAGGAGGTGATATTGGACAGATTGTATTTGCAGTTGACAAAGTACCAGCACCGGATGAGATGCATCCAAGGATACCAAGGAATTTTTAGGCAGCACATTCCAGATTCTAACTATTCATTTTGATCAGGTCACCGTTGCTTCTTTTGCCAATTTCCTAAAATCTGTGACCTGTTGTTCTCGATCCTTTCACCAATGGAAAAGGTTTCTCCCTACCTACTCTGTCCTGGCCCCACATGGGTTTGAATACCGCTATCAAATCTCCTCTCAACCCTCTCGTCCCCAAGGAAAACAGTCCCAACTTCTGCAATCTATCTATGTCAGTGATGTTTCTCATCCCCGGAACAATTCTTCTGAATCTTTTGCTCTCTTTTGCCTTCACATCCTTTCCAAAGCATCATGCCCAGAACTGGATACAAGATAATATAATCTCCTTGTTTTGTATTCTCTGCCCATATTGATAAAGCCCAGAATGCCAAATACTTTACTATCTCCATTCTCAACCTGTCATGCCATGTTAAATGATTTATGCATATTTACAACCAATCTCTGTTCCTGCACCCATGTAAAATTGTTTGATTTTCATCACATGCTGTGATGCTGTGACACTTTTACATGCTCCCTAGCCAACTCACTAGTCCTATTTAATCTCTCCCTAAAGTTTGATACATAGCCCAAAACTGAGGTCTCAGAACTCTGACTCAACAATTTCTCCTTAATCAACTTGAATGGTCATCACCAAAATCAATATTAACAGACTAAATTTAGTGAATTTATTAGATGCGTCCCTAATTGCAAATAGTAACAATGGAATTCATTTAGACTAATCTTTTGGATCATCCTGATATATTTGGTGCCACCTTTCCATTGCTCCTTGTGATTCTGGATGATATGGGTTGAATTAAATTGCTTTAGCCGCAAGCTATCCATAACTTGCTTGAATAACTTCAACATAAAATTTGATCCCTGATCTGATTGGATTTCCTTTGGGAGTCAGTATCTAAAAAAAATAATTGGTTAACTCCTCTGCAACCCTCTTCGCTGTCATGTTTCTAAATGGAATGGACTCCAGGGCGGAATTCTGCCCTACCCGGCGGGGCGGGGGGGCCCAACACAGAGGAGTGGCGTGAACCACTCTGGCGTCGGGTTGCCCCAAAGGTGCGGAATCCTCCCCACCTTCAGGGGCTAGGCCGGCGCCAGAGTGGTTTGCGCCTCGCCGGCCGGTGAGGAAGGGGCTTGACGCCACGCCAATCGGTGCCGAAGGGCCTCCGCCGGCTGACACAAGTTGGCGCATGCGCGGAAGCGCCAGCGTGTGCTGGCGTCATCCCAGCGCATGCGCAGGGGGTGTCTATCTCCGCATCGCCCACCACGGAGGACCACAGCAGCCGATGCGGCTGAATAGAGTGGGCCCCGATCGCGTGCCAGGCCACGTGGGGGCACCTCTCGGGGCCAGATTCACCCCCCCCTCGAGGACCCCAGAGGCCGCCCACGCAGCCAGGTCCCGCCGGCAAATACCTGGTGTAATATATGCCGGCGGGACTGGCCGAAAAAGGGCGGTCACTTGGATTCACCCTGCCCCCTGGCAATTCTCCGGCGGGGTCGGAGAATCCCGCCACAGAAATCTAGTCGACATTATGGTCAATAAATACTGATTCTCACTTTTCATCTCAGGAAGGAGTTCCATGCAATCAATTAGAACCCATGCTGGAATTGATATTTGATTGCCGCTGAAGGTTTACCTATCACCTGACGTATGTGAAGTGTACAACAATAGTCAGTTACATCCTTATGCAGTTCAGTCCAATAAAAGTGTTTTTGTATTTTTCGTGAGTTTTCCTTACTCCTAAATGCCTCCCCTATTGGAACCTGCAGTACCATCAACACCTCTTTTCCATACCCCATAATTTGATTAACTTCTGCCCATTTTACATCTGCCTGAATATGTTAAGGTCTCCACTTTCTCATGAATACATTATTTCTAAAGTAATAATACTCCAGTATACACTCAGATTCTATTTCTGTGTATGCTTTCTGGTACATCTGCTTTATTTCTAAATCTTTCTGCTGTAATTTTACCAACTTTCCTGATATTTGCTTCATCCTCCACCTGCTCTTGTTCTTTATCAACAATCAGGACACAGATTGTTCCTGATAACTGAATCTCAGCCTCCCGATCTTTAGTCCTCAATTTCTCTCCCTCCTGTCATAACCTATAGCTTTGTAATCTTGTTACCACAAAATTTGGAACACCCCAGGATATGTTCTTGCAACACCTCAGCTGTTCAACTTTCCACTGGCTTTTTCAATCACTACAGGAATCACTCCTCCCTGCAATCCAGCTGTATCATTATCCAAGATAAACTGTACTCTTGAAAAAGGTAATTTTTCTGTTACTCCTACCACCACTTCACCACTTTTCACTGGACTCTCTAACCTTACCTTACATAATGGAATACTTACCGGTGGCATGGTGGCACAGTGGTTTGGTCCCAGCCCTGGGTCACTGTCCGTGTGAAGTTTGCACATTCTCCCTGTGTCTGCGTGGGTCTCACCCCACACCCCAAAGATGTGCAAGGTAGGTGGATTGACCACGCTAAATTGCCTGTTGATTGGAAAAACTAAGAAGGAATACTACTAACTGAACCGTTAATTCCCCACATTATTATTTTATCTTGAAATACTCCTTCTAAACTACATAGCTCCTTATCTTTCATCGCTAAAGATTGACTTGTTCCTGCATCCCTTAAATCCCTTAGCATCCTTACCTAATCCACCTTGTACATATGAGTAAACCTTACCCTCACAAATAAAACTTTTTAAAAGGTCTGACAGCTGTTCATAAACCAACCTCTGAACAGGCTGTATGCACACTTGAGTCTCTTCAGTTACAATCATGGATTCTTTTGCCTCTTTCATAAACCTGACTGGCTGATCCTGTCTTCAAATATCTGTCTTCCCAGTACATTTTTCTCACCAACACTGCGACTTTGTGCTTCCAACTTTATTACAATTTAAAAATATGAGTTTTCTCATCTTCATTTCATTCTTGTAAGTTTCCTTTTAAACCCGGGCAACAATTCTTTAATGTCTCCAACTATGTTTCCTTTGCTTTGCCTATCTGTGGACTTCTCATTACTCCAGTTTCTATCCTTCCCAGTCTGAAAATGATGTACAAAACTAAATCTTCATTTATGAACTACTTGAAAATCATCTGCCATTTATGTTGCCTGTCTAGCAGTCTTAACCCTTTGCTCTTCCACATGAGTTCCCACGACAGAAGGAAGTGAATCTTCAAATTCCTTCAGAATAATCATTTCCCTCAGACCTTCATGCGTTCGGTCTATACTTAATGCTCTTATCCACCTGTCAAAATTACTTTGAATCTTTCAAATTCTACATACATTTGACTTGGTTCTTTCCTTATATTCCTAAACCTCTGCCGACAGGCTTCTGGCACTAGTTCATATGCACTTAAAATGACGTTTCTCACCTCATCATAATCCCTGGATACCTCCTCTGACAATGATGCAAACACTTCACTGGCTCTATCTGTTCATTTTGATTGAACCAACAGTACCCACATGGTTTTGGTCAATTCAATTGTTCAGCAACTTTCTCAAAAGAGATAAAAAATGTTTCCAAGTGTTTCTTGTCAAACTGGCAGTGCTTGAACATATTTAAACATATCCTCATGAGGATTTGGACTGGAAAGGGTTACTCCCCTCTCTTGACTTTCTTCAACTTCTGTCTTTAAATCCAATCTTTTAAATTGATATTGTATCTCTCTCTCCTTTTCACTTTCTTCCCTTGCTACTCTTTCAATTTTCCCATCAAGTTTCATCATTTTAATTTCCTTTTCAAAATATCCTTTTTTTCTTTTTGCTGCATTTCTAATTGTTTCATTTGTAATTGAATTTTAGCTAATTCCACTGATTCTTGCCATGGTCTGGGCTATGTTTCTGCCACCCCTTCCAAATTAAAATGCTGAGTGATTGCTTCAATTCTCTTTACTTTCCTCACCCCTGCAGATAGATTCAATTGTAACTTGGCCAGCAATTACAAATGTTTTGTTTTAACCACCTCTGCAATCCACCCCAAGATATCTCTTCAACACCCAGGAATCCCTTAATCTCTGAAAGAGGTTCTGATCAACACCTGAAAGGAACAGACCCTCATATTTGCTGTCTTTAAATTCAATAATCCCAGACCAAACAAAGAGTTCTACTTTTTAAATCCCGCCAAAGAGCACCCAATCCTTATGTTTCCAGACCAGAACTCCAATTTTGGATAAGGTCCTGGATTAGAACCCATCCATTTGCTTTTGGTAAAACTTTGACAAAATGTCAATGCACCAGAGGATTGATAACATTGACCAGTAGACAGATTTTATATTAAAACAAACTTAAATTTGAATGCAGAATTAAGCATATTAGCAGCAAAGCAATAGCTTTACAGTTAACAGCTGCAACATCTTAACTTGCTTCCTAAAACCTGCCTCTACATTCCAATTAAGCAATCCATATGTTTCAAATACAACTTATATATAAAGTAGACAACCAGGTTTTGCTAGCTTCTCTTGATGCAGAATTATTTTTTTTAGGACCAACATGAAAACCTTCTCCTCAGCTTAGAGCCCTGGAGGAACACCATGGTCTAGACAGACCTGGTCCCTTCCATCAGCTACACCAGCTTCACTCAAAGCACACAGCATTATTTTGTATCTTGTTCCAAGATGTGCCTTGATTTATTTGCCAGGCTCAAATTGTGACAAAATTATATTAGCTGTCTATCTGCAAACAGAGGCTGGATTTTCGGCCTGATGCCACTGATAGTGAAGCTCCCAATGTGGCAGAGAATCCAGCGTCGGGAAGAAAACGGGATCAGCACCAGGCACCGACCTGTTTCCTATGATCCGACACCCTGCTGGCATCGGTATCGAGGTAATGGGACCCCCCCAGAGACTCCCTAAATAAAGATACCTCCTGAGACCCCCTAAATAAAGAGACCCCCCCTCCTCCCGAGATCCCACAGATGAAACACCCTTGTCAGGAACCCCCCACTAGAAGAGAGATCCATGACCGGAAGCTAGAGAGAAGTTCAGACAGAGACAGTGAAAATAATCACTGCTTCAATGCACACCTGGGCAATATACCTGCTGCTGGCTCAGGGTCAATTCCTGGAAAGAGAAAACCAGTCAGCTGGGATTAAACTCCCTCATCATTGATCTACAAGCCATTCATTAATTTATGTTTGATATTGATTTTACTCGGCTTTGATTGACAGCTTCCACACACCCCCAGCTGTCAGCATTGTTCCATTGTTCAGATAGAGTTAAGTGGTGTTAGTTTTACAGCTGAACACTTCAAAGTCACTCAACTGTGAAGGGAGATGATTGGAACAATGCTGGGGTTTATGGAATTGGATTATTGTCTGAAAAGAAAGCATGTGCAGGGCTATGGCGAGAAGGTGGGGGTATAGTAACAACAAGGTGACTTGCTTCTTTAGAGAGCCAGCACAGAGACAATGGGCGGGATTCCCCGACACCCCGCTGGATCGGAGAATCGCCGGGGGGCGCCGTGAATCCTGCCTCCACTGGCTGCCGAATTCTCTGGCACTGGGGATTTGGCGGGGGTGAGAATCACGCCACGCCGGTCAGGGGGGTTGGCAGCGTCCCCCCCCCAGCAATTCTCTGGCCCGTGATGGGCTGAGTGGCCGCCCGTTTTAGGCTGGTCCCGCCGGCGTCAAATACATCAGGTACTTACCGGCGGGACCTAGCTGCGCGTGGGTCCTCCGGGATCCTCTGGGAGGGGGGGGGGGGGGCACAGGTTATCTGGCCCCAGGAGGTGCCCCCATGGTGGCCTGGCCCACGATCGGGGACCACCGATCCGTGGGCAGGCCTGTGCCGTGGGGGCACTCTATTCCTCTGCGTTGGCTGCTGTGGACCCCTGCGATGGCCGATGCGGAGATGAACCCCCCCCCCGCGCATGTGCTGGGATGATGCCAGCACACGCTGGTGCTCCCGCGAATGCGCCAACTCGGCCGGCCGGCAGAGATCCTTCGGAGCCGGTTGGCGTGGCGCCAAGTCCCTTCCGCGCTGGTCGGCGCGGCGCAAACCACTCTGGCACCGGCCTAGCCCCTGAAGGTGCCAAGGATTCCGCACCTTCGGGGTGGCCAGACGCCGGAGTGTTTCACACCACTCCTTCGCGCAGGAGTTGCCGGCCACGCCGATTCCCGCAGAATCCCACCCAATGGGTTGAATGGTGTTCTTCTGCGCTGTAAGTATTCTCTGATTTTGTGTTTCTAATTGACCTATTTGGGGAAAATAACAAAAGAGAAAATACTGGAAACTCTCAGCAAGTCTGACAGCAGCTGTAGGGAGAGAAAAGAGCTAACGTTTCGAGTCCGATGACTCAAGATGCTGCCAGACTTGCTGAGATTTTCCAGCATTTTCTCTTTCGTTTCAGATTCCACCATCCACAGTAATTTGCTTATATCTTGGGGAAAAGAACTCTCCACTGACTGTTTCCCATGAGTGTGAGACCATGACTCCTTTGACCCCAACAATGGGGTCCTGCCCCAAACTGAAAATCCTGTAAGATGTATCACAATTTCTACCACAGTGTTCTCTAACCATGTGTTGCTCATTATGCTTTCCCTTAATTTGCTCTGTTTTAATTACCTTTGCTCAAGAGTCGCCAGGTATCTTTCTGATACCACCACAGGGTTCACAGCCAAGTACTGATCAATGACTCAATACACCAGTTAGCAAGTTTGAAATCAAGACACATTTATTTACACACGCAGTCAATTATTACTCATGCATAAACTCTATTCGCTAAACTACAACTACTACTAAAAGCCTGTACTTAGCTTCGAGTGGCCCACCCAGTCAAAGGAACAATGGCCGTTGTCCGGTTCTGATACTGCCTGGCTTCGAACTGGTACGGAATAGTAGCTGGGAGCGTCTATCTCGTAGCGTGCGTTGACCTTAGACTTACTTGGTTGGTGCAGCTGCTGGGCAGGTCTCTCCTCGCTGAGAGCCAAGGCTGAGAGAGTGAACTGAACTTGGGGACCCTGCTTTATAGTCCCCAGGGGTTCCGCGCCCTTCTGGGCGGACCCCGGACTTGGTCCCAATTAATTGGACCATGTCCCAATCATTCGTATCGATTTTTCTCCAATACCGGAGTTGTTCTCTGATCGTTGGGCGGGCCCTATGTGGCCATTGGCCTGCCTTTGTTTTAGCTCCCACTGGTGCTGGGGAGTCTGTCCTGGTCTCGATTGTTTCAATGTTTCCTTTTTGTCTCCGGAGAGAGCTCATTAATATGCTAATGGCTATTGGTTTCAGTTCTGTCTGGGTTCTGTAAATCTTAATACACAAGAAACCTTGCACCTGCTTGTTTTCCCTAGTGCTGTCCAATTTTCCCTGCACTCTTTGCGGGCATCCATTTTGGAATCGGGACGTGGCCACCCCAGGTGGCTACACATGGTTTTACATATGGTAAAAGGTATGGATAAAGTAGGCATGGATGGGATACTTCCTCTTGTGGGGCATTCAAGAGAGCAAGGTTATAGTCTCAGGATACATTTAGAACAGAGATGAGGCGAAACTACTCCCAAAGGGCCATGAATCTATGGAATTCGCTACCTCGGAGTGCGGTGGATGCTGGGACAGTGAGTAAATTTAAGGAAGAGTGAAACAGCTTTTTAATTAATAATGGTTTGAAGGGTTACGGAGAATGGGCAGGACGGTGGAGTTGAGGCCTTGATGAGAGCAGCCATGATTGTATTAAATGGTGACGCAGGATTGTGAGGCTAAATTGCGTGCTCCTGTTTCTAGTTTTAATGTTCTTGGAAAGAACTATTCTGGTGGAAAGAACTCCACCTTCCAGTCTTGATCAGTAGCCCCATAGGTAACAGCACTTCAAGCACAAATCTTGTGTTTTTGATAAATAAGGGGATTTCTTGATTAAAAGGGGACAGATGTTATGGGGAGAAGACAGGAGAATGAGGATAAAGAACATATCAGCCATGATCGAATGGCAGAGCGGACACAATGGGCCGAATGGCATAATTCTGCTCTTATATCTTATATGGCATGTGATTCAGCCCTACAATCTTTCCCAGTAAAGGTTTCCCTGTATTAACAGTCCAGAAAACTGGGAAAAGAAAAGCATGTCATCCTTTAAGAGATGAAGGGAGAACGTAGAGAGAGCCAAACAAATGGCAAAAAGTTTCCACGTAGAGTATCGGAAAACAATAATGTTTCAATAGTGTTCGGAGCTTTATGGCAAGCAAGAGATTCAGTGAATACCGGATTTGGAAAAAAAAAACAATTGACAAGAGTGTTTGGATTAATAACCCAGAATTCACTTCAAATACTTCATACTGATTTAGCTGATGTTTTTTTTTCTCACATGTTATCATCTCAGTTCATGAAGAGACATTAAATTTATATTGTTTGGGGATTAAATTGCATCAGTGATGATCTTACTGCTTTTATTCATGTCATTGAATTAGCTCCATAGGAACAGTTTTCAGGCATGTCGTGCATTGTGAAACTAATTTCATAAAATATAGAGGACTCTTTTTTATGAAATGTAACGTGTTGATGAGGGTTTTTTTTGTGAATCAGGTTTACGAGAAATAAAACTTGATCATCTGCTTTTGGCAAACACTACGCAAAGTACGGCCTCCAGTGTATTCAATCCACCACAGCACAATATATTTTCCATCCATTGGAGATGAACAGCTATCATTGACTTTCCTCAGATTTTGCTCACCAATAAGGTACAGGCTGGGCTATCCTTCCGAGCTTTTATGGGATACTTTTCCCAGCTTCAACCTCCCGGACAAACCATAAGGAAACCTTCATCTGATTGAGGTATATAAGATACTGAAAGGGTTTGATAAAGTAAACGCAGGCCAAATGGTCCCCATCTTGTGGGGCAATCTAGAATGAGAGGCCATGGATATAGGTACAGAGGTAGTAGATTTAGAACTCAGATGAGGGGGAACTACTTCTCCCAGAGGGTGGTGAATTCGTGGAACTCGCTGCCCCTAGTGCAGAGGAGTCTGAGTATTAAATGGTTTCAAGAAGGAGATGGATATATTTCTGATTTTAAAAATGGGTTAAAAGGATATGGGGAAAAAGGAAAGGAGGTGGATTTGAGAGCAGGAAGCGATCAGTCATGATCTAATTGAATGGCGGAGCAGGCGCGAAGGGCTGAATTGCCTACGTCTGCTCCTAATTCCTCTGTTCTTACTCAATAACCTAGATGATCCTTGGCCTTTCTGTGATACAGGTACTTTGCAGCTATGCCAGGAATCAAACCCTTACTGTCTTTCAGCCCAATGGTTTGTTCATGTGTCTCATGTGATGTTCCCTGACTTGAGAACAAGCTGGAACAAACTATCCACTAAAGCCCCTGACTCTGGTCTGTAATTGCTGAAGATGTGTATTCAAGAGTAGATGGGAATGTCGGACCTGAAGAACAAACAAATCAGCCATGATCTTATTGAATGACGGTGCAGGCACGAGGGCCAAATGGCCCACTCCTGCTCCTATTGCATATGATTCTATGCTTAAGTGGGTAGAAGTGATAATGCACAGAGTATTTAATATAATATCGTGCACAACAGATCATAGCTGAATATCCATGAAGTCGTTCTTTATGTATTTATTTCTAAATTTAAAAAATATATATATAGCGTATCCAATTATTTTTTTCTAATTAAGGGGCAATTTAGCAACGCCAGTCCATCTGCCCGACACATCTTTGGGTTGTGGGGTAGAGACCCACACAGACACGGGGAGAATGTGCAAACTCCACACGGACAGTGATCGGGACCAGGATCGAACCCGGGCCCTCAGCGCTGTGAGACAGAAGTGCTAACCACTACGCCACCGTGCCGCTCCTATGTATTTAGTTCTGATGGCTTTGGAAACAAGACCAGCAGAGAGTGTTTTTTCTTTCAAAACTTGACCGGGATAATCTTTTAAATGCAACGAGAACTGCCGATCAAATGTAGAGATAAAATTATCCCATCAGGTGCTTGCACTTGAATTGAATCTCTTGGCCCCTTCCTCTGGCACAGGATTAAACAAAATCTCCATCTTTTTTGTTACAGACTGTAACTATAGGTCAATGACAATTCTGATTAAACGCCTTGATGCTTGCCAGATTTACAACAGTGTAGATTATAGTACTTCAATGTACAATGAAATTCTGCAAATAATGTGTCTTGCACGCTAATGGTTAATATTTCAACAAGGCCAGAAATGAATGGCATTATCCAAATGACTTTTAACATTAAATTACATTTGGAAAGTATCCCGAAAATTAAATCATCTTTGATATAATCCCCGAACAAAGATTATTTCATCCTTTCCGAAAGTTCAAAAGTTACAATTAGCATCTAAATGAGCTCTATATTGATATCCGGAGAGTGAATAATAGCTGTGTCTTGCCGAAGACCAGGGCTGAGACAGTGCAATTTTCTTTTCAAACACCTGATTAAGAGATTACGAATTATTGAAGAAGCAAAGAAAAAAAATCTGACAGTGGACAACATGGCGCCCACTGGCATGACTGAACAGAACGGATGCCACCTTCGTAACCCCGTTCCACTTGTCAAATACCCTTTCAAAGTTCCAATTCGACCCATTCTAGACACAACCATCAACTTGATTATCGATTTGCGCTTTATCCTGCCCTTACTACACTGCACATCCATTGCATGACAGCTTCAACTAGCAATGAAAATAAAATGTTGTGACAAGAATTACCAAATATATGTGTCTTACATTTGGTTTAATAAGCAATTCTTGATTTCCTGAGGGTTTGTCACACAGTGTGTGTGTATGTGTATGTAACAGATTTATGCATAATTTTTTTGCAATGGGTCAACAAGGTTTCTCTTTGAAGTGGATAACTAACTCACAAGTATAATGGTTTGCTGCAGTTTGCAGAATAGAAGATTGGTTGGAGGTTATGCTGAGTGTCCAATAATCGCTTTGGCTCCACAGTTTCCTGTCAGTCAGCTCTGCAATTCACTGTGCAAAGATTTTCTACTAAGGTCTTAATTACAAGTGATGTGCATATATTAAACAATTCACACAAAATCCTATCACGCCCTACAGTTAGCTCAGTATCCCATTGATGTCACAGATATAACATGGGATACCTAACTCATCACTTCATGGACTCACAGAAGCATACAGCAAAGAAGGTGGCCATTCGACCCATTGGGCCTGCACTGTCTGTCTGAACGAACTAACAATTAGTCCCACTGCTCCACTCATTCCCCATAGCCCTACAAATCTGTAATTTTTAAGGTGAAATCCAATTCCCTTTTTGTAGCAACCCTCATGCGACCCACGTGGACAACCCCCAATTGGTCTCCCCATGGAGCTCATGGAATGCGAGCTCCCCTGTTGAGGAGCAGAGGCCTAGCAGTTGGTGCTCGTGAATCTTATACTTAAAAGCCGGGCCTGATTGGGACCAACATGAATGGTCATCCCAGCTTTTGCCATTCTTCTAAGGCAAAATGGTGTGACATTATGGAGGAGAACGTGAAGCTGGTATGCCATGATGCGGTCTTTACTTTTGGTTGCCAAATAAACCTTTGCTTGTGTAATCTTCTTGGGACTCCTGAAGAGATTAAAGGTTTGAAAGTTACAGCTGAATCAGTTGTATCAGGTAATGCATTGCACATTGGAATATCTCATTTAACATCCCAGGCATTTTTGGCAGTTTTTCTTCTTATTTGCTCATGGGATGTGGGCATTGCTGGCTGGGTCAGCATTTATTGCCCATGCCTAATTGCCCTTGAACTGAGTAATAGGTCATTTCAAAGGGCATTTAAGAGTCAACCACCTTAGCTGTGGGTCTGGAATCACATGTAAACCCAATGGGACGGCAGATTTCCTTCCCTAAAAGGACAGTAGTGAACCAGATGGGTTTTTACGGCAATCGACAATGGTAATCATTAGACTTTAACACCAGGTGATTGAATTCAAATTCCACCATCTGCCCTGATGGGATTTGAACCTGGGTCCCCAGAGCATTACTCTGGATCTCTGGATTACTAGTCCAGTGACAATACCACTCCGTCACCATCTCCCCCATAACCTCTGGTGATTGACCCATCTGGCAGTGGAAACTGTTTCTCGTTATGCACTCCATTCTAAGCCCTTGTAATTTTGAACACCTCTATTAAATCGACCAAATGTGCTAAATATTATATTTGTTTCATTGTAAAGGAGAGGCGCAACAAAGAAGCAAGTTTATGTCTTGCCAAGCGAGTGTAAATCTGGGTGCATGAACCGCCATTGTATAAACTGTTCAATTTTCATCTCCAATTCAAGTTGGAAATCTACCCCAAAATCTCCAAACCTCTTGATAAGCAGTGTGAGGAAAGGAAGAGTAAAATCTAATGGAAAAATGAAAAGTGGAGTAGTTCAGTAGGCAGCCTACTTTTAAGCATGCTGGATCAAGCTACACTTGAGCCCTCGAGCACATAATCTAAGCTGACACTTCTGTGGAGTACTGAGGGAAGTGCAATTTTGGTGATGCATTAAAGATTTGTCTGCTTGGGTGGACATAAAAGATGTAATGATACTATCAACAGCAAGTGACGATAGGTGGCTACAACGGTTTGAGAACTGGCTTCAACAGCAAAAAGAACCCACAATGAAACTTGATCATCACTTCATATGTGGCTCTGCACTTGTGGCAGAACTAGTTTCTCACGGATTGGTCTCTTCAGCCACCAGCAAAAGCACACCATATGAAGCTACCCCATTGCCAACAATTGATCTGTTCATCTGTGGTTAGCACAGTTGCTTCACAGCTCCAGGGTCCCAGGTTCAATTCCCTGCTTGGATCACTGTCTGTCCGGAGTCTGTACGTTCTCCCATGTCTGCATGGGTTTTCTCTGGGTGATCCGGTTTCCTCCCACAGTTCAAAGATGTGCTGGCTAGGTGGATTGGCCATGCTAAATTGCCCTTAGTGTCCAAAACGGTTGGGTGGGGTTACTGGGTTAAGCAGTTACGGGGATAGGGTGGAGGCGTGGGCTTAAGTGGGCTGCTCTTTCCAAGGGCCGGCGCAGACTCGATGCGCCAAATGGCCTCCTTTTGGACTGTACATTCTACGATTCTACAATTCTATGATCGCCTTATGTTGGTGGAAGGATGCCAACGTCAAGTGTTCTAACATTTATCCCTGAACCAGCAGGCAGAGTTTTACGGACCCTCCCAACAACATAACTTTGCAGTCCACCCGAAGTCAATAGATTTTTGAGAGGCTCGCCGCATTTTCCAGTTCCGCCCTTACCTAGATAGGGCTGTATAACTCCATCCTACGTCACTAAATCACATTATGTGGTTCTTCATTGCCGGCTTTGATATGCATGCATTTGTGGCCACATTTAAAAGCATACAAACATAAGAAATATGAGCAGGAGTAGATCATTTGACCCCTCAAAGCAGACTCTGCTATTCAACAAGATAAGGGCTGATATGTCGATTGCTATAACTCCACTTTCCTGCTTACTCCCCATAACATTTGACTCCATTGTAGTTCAAAGATCTGAGTAACGCAGCCTTGACTGTGCTTGTTGCCAACACCATGCATGGGGCAGTTCTGATGTTTTTATACCGTTACATCATTGCAAGAAACAGGCTAGACTGAAGCCAGCAGCATGCTTATCAAAGAGCATGGTCCAATTGGAATTGCAGGACGATATTTTGCAACTCCTGCTTCTTTCACTCGTACTTCTAGTGCCCGGGCTCTACTGGACACTTCAGGAACCTACCCAGAGTGACAAAATGTTTTGATAGCCAGGAGCAAATGGGTCAACCTTGTGTCCATTATCCCGCGTCATCTGAGATTCCTGATAGCCTGTTGAGTCGAGCACGAGTGCCAAAATGGGATTCTCACCGGATGTCAAACCATTTGCGAGTATCCCGGCCCGTTGTGACTGGCCAGACCAGGTTTTCAGCCAGAGCAGGCCTCCTGGGACGCGGCTGCCAACACTACACCCCTCCCCGCAACACCCCCCCCCCCCCTCACCCACCCCCACCCCCACCCCCACCAAGTGGGCAGTCACATGGTCGCCAATTAGTCCTGGCCTTGAAAAGCAGAGACCAGGTACCACGGACTCCAAGGAGAAGGAAAGAAGAAAATGCACTTTTTAATTCTCTTTGGGTCTTCACAGGATGGGGTCAGACTTCCCTGGCTGGACTTCTTGATTTGCTATAAAAAAGCAGCAAATCTCTCTTAAGATTTAAATGTCAGGCTCCTTCCAGGTAATATTGTTGATTCCTGCCTGTTTTATATAAGAGCTTAGAATTATCTTGTTGAGATTTATCTCCATCCCCCTGAACATTTGGAAGCCTTCAAAGTTGTCGGAACTCTCCATTCAAAAGGTGGGGTCACCTTTCTCCCTTGAATGACCCCAACTGTGGTGAAACCTCTTTGAACTGTTTTGATTGACAGTGTCAGGGCAGATCAAAGAGAGGACTAGCCAAGGTTTGTCCACACAAGAAGCAGATGGTCCACCAGCTGCTAAAAGCTTTTCTGACTGACAGCTGAAAAATGAAAATGAAAATCGCTTATTGTCACGAGTGGGCTTCAATGAAGTTCCTGTGAAAAGCCCCTAGTCGCCACATTCCGGCGCCTGTCCGGGGAGCCTGGTACCTTCCCGGACAGCCATTTGGTATTGCATCAACTCTTGCTGTTTTAAAACTAATATTAATCTTTATTGTCACAAGTAGGCTTACATTAACACTTCAATGAAGTTACTGTGAAAAGACCCTAGTCACCACATTTCGGCACCTGTTCGGTTACATAGAGGGAGAAGTCAGAATGTCCACATTACCCAATAGCACGTCTTTTGGGACTTGTGGGAGGAAACTGGAGCACCCATAGGAAACCCACGCAGACACAGACCGGGAGTGGACCCAGTGAGCACGTGCAGGAAGGGAATCCATGTTAAAACCTGGTGGCCGGGAGCAGAGCACCAGTGCCAGCAAGTGTCCCAGACAGGGAACAGGGAGAGAGGACAGGGAGATGTCGCAAAGGGAGAGGGGATACAAAGAGGTCCCAAAAGCAGGGGACAGAGGCAGGAAAATGTCCCAGCTCAATTAAAAGGAGAGGAGCAGAGAAACACGTTTGAAACAGTAGAAGGGTTGTGGGGAACAGGCTTTAAGTAATGAGGGCATCCCCATCCAATGGAGTAGCCTGAGGGCCATCGGGCACTCCGAGGGAGGAAGAGGTGATGGGGCCGATGCCGGTGACTCCCACAGGAAAGTGCTAGTACCTCAGTGCTAGCTCCTCGCCAGTCCCCACTCCTGTCCAATTGGTGAACCTGGAGGCAAACAGAGCGTCCTATGCGCGTCAGCTCTGGCACACACGTCGTGTGACGTCCCTTGCCTGCTTGGGCCCCATGTCCTTCCCATCCTCTCCCTTCCCCACAGCCTCCTCATTGGATAAAGCCTGCCATTCCTCTTTCTCCTCCAGCACGTCATCCCCCTGCTGTGCAATGATGTGGAGGACGCAGCAGGCTGCCACAATGTGGGCTACCCTCTCAGCATCATTCTGGAGGGCCACTCCAGTGTGGTCCAGGCACCTGAACCGCATTATCAGGAAGCCGAAGCACTTCTTCATCACAGACCTAGCCGTTGCATGGGCCTTGTTGTAGCGGGTCTCCACGTCGGTCTGTGGCCTTCAGATAGGTGTCATCAGCCACGACCGCAGTGGATAATCCATGTCACCCAGGAGCCAAACCCCAGCCAGGGTGGGGACATCCTGAACATGTCAGGTATCGACGAGTGTGTCAGGATGAAGACGTCATGCATCCTGCCCAGACAGGTCCCCACTCGGTGCCTGGAAAGATCCCATGGCATAAAAGCTCAGAGCAATCATCCCCTTGATGGCCACCGGGAGTGGGTTTCCTCCCCCATACCCCCGCCGTGTAGGTGCCCCATGTGGTGAATGTAACTCCGTAATTCACATTGTATTGTATATACATGAGACCATGCATTTGTAAGCGCAGTTGCGTTGCCTGACCACTAGGGGGAGTAGCGCTGGGAATGCTTAGGAGTTTGTACAGGGCTCCACCCTTGGCTCCGCCCATGACTCCTCCCCCTGGACTGCTGTATAAATACCAATGCTCAGAGCCAGTCGTTCAGTTCATCGAGAGTTCAACGCGGAACAGGCTGGCTCTGTTGTAAGTAGATTAAAACCACTGTTCATATCTCAAAGCACGTGTCTAGTGAATTGATGGTTCCATCAATTTAATCTACTTAAGAAACAGTCAGAATCAATCATGGAATCAGCCCTCAAGCCTGAGCGACTGGAACTCGACCCGCAGGATGCAGAGGCAAAATAAATTTTTTCTCATTGGCTGCGGTGTTTAAAAGCCTACCTGGCGGAAGCAAGCACAGCTGAAACAACGGAGGAGCAGAAAATTAGCCTACTGCACGCGAGGGTGAGCCACAGAATCTCTACTCAACTAAACTGTGCCGGTACGTATACTGAAGCCCTAGCGCTACTCGACAAAATGTATGTGAGGCCTGTTAATGAAGTCCATGCACGACACGTGTTCACTACTCGCCGCCAGCGGCCTACGGAATCGCTCGCAGAATTCCTGAGAGAGCTTAAAACTTTATCTACTGACTGTAATTACCGAGTGGGGACCTGTCTGGGCAGGTTACCGCGGCAGAACATAGAGAACTTGCTGTACACGATGCCTTTGTTGCGGGCCTTAGGTCAAATTACGTGTGCCAGTGACTGCTGGAAAAGGGGGGCCTAAATCTTGAAGCAACTGTTGAACTTGCTACCACTATGGAGGTCACCTTCCGCAGCCTCACCTCATTCCCCGCGGACCCCGCGACCCCGTCATGGGCACCCGACCAGCGACTCCCCCAGGCCTGCGCCGTGCGGCCGCCCAGCCACAATGCTTCCCCAGCCTGCCACTTTTGCGGCCAGAATCAGCACTCGAGGCAGCACTGCCAGGCCCGCAATGCGACCTGCAGCAGCTGTGGGCGAAAAGGACACTATGCCAGAGTGTGTCTGGTGAAGAAAGCCCCAGCCTCTAACCCTCCCACAGCTCAAGGCACTCGTTCCCTGAATTCACAGGCCCGCAGGCCCCGAAATGCTGCAGCCTGTATGCCGACTCCGCCCCCACCCGACATGTGCGACTCATGGGGACGGCCATCTTGGCAATCCTCCTCCATGCGGCTGGCCATGTGTGACTCATGGGGGCAGCCATCTTGGCAATCCTCCTCCATGCGGCCGGCCATGTGCGACTCATGGGGGCAGCCATCTTGGCAATCCTCCACCATGCGGCCGGCCATGTGCGACTCATGGGGGCAGCCATCTTGGCAATCCTCCTCCATGCGGCCGGCCATGTGCTACTCATGGGGACGGCCATCTTGGGATCCATCCTCTTCAAACTCTGAAACTCACCTCGACGACTACGAACTCAGAGGGCAGTCATCACGGGGCCACTCCAGCACAGCTGATTGAGCCGCCGACGACCCGCAACTCAGAGCAGTCACTCTGGACCAATCGCGCCCGAAGCATCTGCGAAACTCGATGACAGAGGTCCAAATCAACGGGTCCAGCATGCCATGCCTTTTCGACTCCGGGAGTACTGAGAGCTTCATACACCCAGATCTGGTAAGGCGCTGTTCCCCATGCGGCAAACTATCTCTCTCGCTTCAGGCTCCCACTCTGTCCAGATCCAGGGGCGTACCGCCGTGACACTCACAATCCGAGGCGCTAGCTGTGCAAAATTTCAACTCTACGTCTTGCCCGAACTCTGCGCGCCACTCTTATTAGGCCTAGATTTTCAATGTAACCTTAAGAGCCTCACCCTCAGCTTCGGCGGGCCCCTGCCCCCACTCACTATCTGCAGCCTTGCCATGCTGCGAATCTCCCCCCCTCTCCTCTTTGCCAATCTCACACAGGACTGTAGACCCGTAGCCACTCGCAGCAGGCGGTACAGCCTGCAGGATAGGGTGTCCATCAGATCGGAGGTCCGAAGGCTTCTCAGTGAGGGGATCATAGAGGCCAGCAACAGTCCCTGGAGAGCTCAGGTGGTGGTCGTGAAGACCGGGGAAAAATTCCGTATGGTTGTCGACTATAGTCAGACCATAAATAGATTTACGCTCCTTGACGCGTATCCCCTCCCCAGGATTGCAGACATGGTAAACCAGATTGCCCAGTATCGGCTCTTTTCCATGGTGGATCTGAAGTCTGCATACCACCAGCTCCCAATTCACCCGGAGGACCGCCACTACACGGCATTCGAGGCCGATGGCCGCCTCTTCCATTTCCTCTGGGTCCCCTTCGGCGTTACTAACGGGGTTTCGGTGTTCCAACGAGCAATGGACCAAATGGTGGACCAGTACGGGCTGCAGGCCACGTTTCCGTACTTGGACAATGTCACCATCTGCGGCTATGACCAGCAGGACCACGATGCCAACCTCTACCGTTTTCTCCAGACGGCTCAGAAATTAAACCTCACTTATAACAAGGAGAAATGCGTTTTCCGCACAACCAGACTAGCCATCCTCGGCTATGTCGTGGAAAACGGAGTCCTGGGCCCAGACCCAGACCGTATGCTCTTGGAACTCCCCCTCCCTCTTTGTCCCAAGGCCCTCAAACGGTGCTTGGGTTTCTTTTCCTACTATGCCCAGTGGGTCCCTCAATATGTGGACAATGCCCGCCCACTCTTTAAGGCCACACTATTTCCCCTGTCAGCTGAGGCTCGCCAGGCCTTCAACTGAATCAAGGAGGACATCGCCAACATGGCCATGCGGGCGGTGGATGAATCCACTCCCTTTCAGGTTGAGAGCGATGCCTCAGAGGTAGCTCTAGCAGCCACCTTAAATCAGGCAGGAAGGCCAGTTGCATTTTTCTCCCGTACCCTCTCCGCTTCGGAACTCCGACACTCGGCTGTCGAAAAAGAAGCACAAGCCATTGTGGAGGCTATTCGTCACTGGAAGCACTACCTCGCAGGTAGGAGGTTCACCCTCATCACCGACCAACGATCGGTTGCCTTTATGTTTGACAACTCGCAAATGGGCAAAATTAAAAACGATAAAACCCTGCGGTGCAGGATCGAATTCTCCACCTATACCAGTACCAGCCTCCCCGGACAGGCGCCGGAATGTGGTGACTAGGGGCTTTTCACAGTAACTTCATTGAAGCCTACTCGTGACAATAAGCAATTTTCATTTTCATTCATTTCATTATAGCTACGATATTAAGTATCGACCGGGGAAGCTCAACGAGCCCCCAGATGCCCTATCCCGCGGGACATGCGCCAGCGCGCAGATCGACCGCCTGAAAGTCATCCACAATGACCTCTGCCACCCGGGGGTCACCCGGCTCGCCCACTACATCAAAGCCCAAAATCTGCCTTACTCCACTGTGGAGGTAAAAGCCGTCACCAGAGACTGCCCGATCTGTGCGGAGTGCAAACCACACTTCTATAGACCAGACAGGGCCCACCTGGTCAAGGCTTCTCGGCCCTTTGAACGCCTCGCGATCGATTTCAAAGGGCCACTCCCCTCAACTATCAGGAACGTTTACTTCTTAAACGTCATAGATGAGTTCTCCCGCTTCCCATTTGCTATCCCGTGCCCCGATATGACCTCCCACACAGTCATTAGGGCCCTGCATAGTATCTTCACCCTGTTTGGTTTCCCCAGCTACTTGCACAGCGACCGGGGTTCGTCCTTCATGAGCGACGAGCTGCGTCAGTATCTGCTCGACGAGGGCATCGCCTCGAGCAGGACTACCAGCTACAACCCCAGGGGGAACGGGCAGGTGGAGAGGGAGAATGCGACGATCTTGAAGACCGTCCTACTGACCCTCCGGTCCTGGAATCTCCAAGTCTCCCATTGGCAGGATGTCCTCCCAGACGCGCTCCACGCTATTAGGTCCCTCTTATGCACAGCGATCAATCGGACCCCTCACGAGAGGCTCTTCATTTTTTCCAGGGGCACTACCACGGGGGTCTCACTCCCGGCATGGCTGAAGACACCGGGCCCTGTACTCCTGAGGAAGCACGTCAGGGTGCACCAAACCGACCCCCTTCTTGACAAGGTGCGCCTGCTTCACTCCAACCCCCAGTACACCTTTGTCGAGTTCCCAGACGGCCGTCAGGACACCGTATCCCTCCGGGACCTTGCACCCGCCGGGTCCAGCATCCCCTCTATCACTACAGATGCACCCCTCACCCTACACCCCATCCTGCCTCCCCCTCGGGCTCCCGAGCCCACTAGCTCGCTGCATCGGTTCCGCGCAACCCAGCCGCCCCCTCGCGCTCCCGAGCCCACTGAGCCCACTAGCTAGCTCAACCTGTTCCGTGCGCCCGCACCGGCTAACCCCCAGCGCCCTCAGTCTCCAGTCGAACCAGACGGGAATGGAGCTCGGAGGAGATCTTCCCTGGAGTCCGCCATCGTACCCCAACCCACAACACCCGTCCAGCAACCGCAAGAGGCTGCAACCCCGTTGCTCCGCAGATCACAGCGGACAGTCCGACCACCGGACAGACTCAATTTATGAACCACCACCCTCGCCGGACTTGATTTTTTTGTAGGGGGTGAATGTGGTGAATGTAACTCCGTAATTCACACTGTATTGTATATACATGAGACCATGCATTTGTAAGCGCAGTTGCGTTGCCCGACCACTAGGGGGAGTAGCGCTTAGGAGTTTGTACAGGGCTCCACCCTTGGCTCCGCTCACGACTCCTCCCCCTGAACTGCTGCATAAATACCAATTCTCAGAGCCAGTCGTTCAGTTCATCGAGAGTTCAACGCGGAACAGGCTGGCTCTGTTGTAAGCAGATTAAGACCACTGATCATATCTTAAAGCACGTATCTAGTGAATTGATGGTTCCATCACCCCATGATCTGGCAGATATGTTGCACTGTCTTTCTGCTGAGCCGGAGTCTTTGACGACATGCTCAGTCTGTCAGGTCCTCGAACAACAGGGTTAAATGAGACCTCATGCGGCGTCTACTTGGCACCTCTTCCTCCACGGCCTATTGGGCAGCTAGCTATCCATCTTGGGAAGCTGCGTCCTGTCCATATTTGGAACGCTCCGCTGCTGCAAGTTCATCCTCCTTGAGCAGCTCCAGCTCACAGAGCTGCAGGGCATCCTCCAGGGCTGCGGGGAGAGCAGGAAGGCCACCATTGCTGGTTGAATTCCAATATCTATGTCTTCAGGAGGTGAAAGGCCGACATGTTAGCACGATGCCGGAATGGCCGGTACCGTGGAGGCCTCTGGCCCTGGTGCCCATCCCTGTGCCAGGGGTACTGTTGGATGATGCTGCCCTTGCCAACCGTACACTCCATGGCCTTGCCTAGTGCCCCCGTAGGGGCTTCACTGGCCGTTGCTCTGGGTGGGCAACCTGATGCTCAGCGGGTGGGTGGCGGCTGGTTGGGGAGTTTGTATGGTGGAGGGTTGAGTGAGGGGCACAAGTCACTCTGCAGAACCGTGCCAAAGTAGGTGGTCAGCGGTGTGCACAGCAAGATGGCTGCCTTGCAGTCTGTGGGAATGGCAGTCCATGACTGGACACTGCACAGTCCCATGCGGGGTTATCCCGGTCACTCAGCTCGTTCTCCCATCATCCCCCCTTCCCTGGTCCTGGCAGTGGCCCCCCTACCCCAGCCAGCCTGGCCAATGTTGGCCCGGCAACTCACAGTCGCGCCTCTCTGTGTCCTCCCTCCTCTCTCTCTCCTCAGCATCCACGCTGGCGATTTCATGACTTTTCAAAGCACAAGTGAACCGCGCTATTGGGAATTAAGCCCATCGGCGACGGGAAATCACGGAGGCCCGAAGAATACCAAGTCAGGCCCGTTAATGACATGCCATGATGGTGTTTACTGTGCATGTGTTCCGGAACGCATTGACGCCACTGTCAAGGTGACAGAGAATTGAGATTTGATCACGCCGCAATCTTCTTTGCTTTCCTCACACCTGCCCTGGGGGTCGAGTCACCCCTGCAGCTCCTCCCCTTGATGACCTAAGTTCACAGGTGTGTTGGTGGCTCACTGGCTTCCTGGCTGCTGCTGCTGGGTATCTAGCCTGGCCTCTGCTCTCGCTCACGTCAACCTGGTTTCCATCCAGCCCTTTCACTCTTAGCCTGGTCGAGTCGCCCCACTGCTCCCTGAAAACCATGCCAGCGCTGGCCTGTCCCTTGCACTTCCCGACTGCTGACAGCTCTCGCTCGGGTGGACAGGCCTCGAGCCTCCATGTTCACGTGTGCTCTTGGTTGGCTGCCCGCCTGCTACTGGCTTTATCTGGGCTCTGCTCTTGCCCTTCGTTGGCGGCCTACCCTCGCCAGTCTGGTTGTGACCCAACCCTGCTTACTTTCTGCCCTTGGCTCTGATCGAGTCGCATCTCTGCTCATCAGACAGGCTGGCACCAGCCAGGTCTTCGCACCTCCCGACTGCTCACCTCGTGCTCAGGTGGCCAAGCCACGAGCCACAACACCCGCGAATGTACCTAGCTGACTGCCTGGCTGCTGCTCGACTTATCTGGCCTGCCCTCTGTTCTCTCTTGGTTGGGTGGCTGCCCTCCTGCCTTCCTCATTGCCTTCCTCAGCCCTTGCCTGGTGATCAAGAGGCGCCCTGCTGCTCTCCTCGATGGCCATTGCCCAACGGATCCACTTCTGTGCTCGCTGAAGGTCTCACAGATTATCACTCCGATGTTAGGTCGGCAACTAATCTTTGCCTCCGGCTGTCGGGTCCGTCTGTTGGAAACCTGGTTGCTGTTCCACTAAAGGAAAGTTCAGAAATCTCACAGCAGACAATCAGGTGATCTGGCCGAACTGCTCTCAAGACTCCACCGCCTCTCAGCATCTGGGACAGTGTTTTCCCTCTCTCAGGGGATGCCACCAATCACAGCCCGATGTTGTTCTGCATTGCCTGCCTGCTGATAAATTCATAGCTACCAGGCTCTGATTGGTGCTCCCATGTTAGGTACATAGGTCATACATTTCAAAGACTATTGGATCATATCAGACAGCATCTCTCTTCCGCTGCTTGCAATGGGCAAGGTACAGACTATACCCAGCCAGCCTGTGCTTGCAAACTCAAAACAGTGACTGGGATTTTCCAGTCCCGTTTGCGTCATCCGGGTTTGGCGACGAGAATGCAAAATATCACCTGAATGCCAAAATCGGGCTTAACATCAACGTAAAAGCAGGAAGCAATTGTCCACTCCCTCTGTCCATTTCCTGCTGCACAACGTCTGGAACCTCATGGTCATAAATTAATCATTATCGGGTTCGTACACCGGAATCTAATGCCCAATGGGGGGGGGGGGGGGGGGGGGGGGGAAGACCCAAGCAGACACGGGGAGAATGTGCAAACTCCACACGGACAGTGACCCGGGGCCGGGATCTAACCCGGGTCCTCGGTGCCCTGAGGCAGCAGTGCTAACAAATGTGCCACTGTGCCGCACTTGAGATCCAGATCGGAACAATTGGGCTCATTTAAATATGCATGCACCAGATTCTCCCAGCGCCCAGGTCCTAAAGCCCTTGCCGGGGAAACCTAATCAAGCGCTATTTAGTACTGCTCCACACAAACGTGGGTGGTTGGGGACAGGGTAGGGTGGCACTATGGCAACCCTGCTGGCACCTGAACACCTTGGCTCAACCAGTGCCAGGGTGCCCAATTGGCACTGCCAAGCTGGTTGAGGCACTGCCATGGTGCCTGGTTGGCACTGCCAGGCTGGCTGAGGCACTGCCAGGATGCCCGGTTGGCACTGCCAGGCTGGTTGAGGCACTGCTATGGTGCCAGGCTGGCAGTGCCAAGGTGTCCAAATGCCAAGTTTTCCGGGCCATGGCTTGGGGGTGCCTTCCCCATAAGAGGTCGGGTGGGGGGGGCCTCGAGGACCCCAGAAGAGTTACGTTCAGTGATGTGGAGGATTAAGAGGCCGCGGTGGGGACCGGGGCGGGGTTTGAAAGTAAGTTTGGGTGTGCCTCTAAAATAGGACACCGATCCATGAGTTGTCCTCCTGCGGTGGCGAGCTGAGCGTGCCAGTGCAGGAAATGTCTATTGTGGCTTTGACTGCATTCCTCACCGAGGTGTTATGGGCCAGGGTTTAGAAAACTCCAAAGTATATCATGGAGTTCACCTGACCTACAGCTGTTTATTTAGTTTGGTTACGATGAGCACAAGGGTCTGCCTTTCAGGTGTTATTCAACAGAGGCCTGAAGTACTTTTAATCAAAAACAAGCTTTATTCTATGAATTTAGTTAACATTTTTACAAACAAATACATTAAGCATTTTTTTTATCAACTACAAACAAAAATACCCCACACAGCTACAGAACTCTATGTATAACTATTAATAAATTCCCCCCTTAAACTGTTCCAATTTCATAACAAGATCCCATAAACCCAGAAAACCTTCTGTTATTCCCGGTGTCCTAGCTAATACTTGGCCCTTAGTCAACATCATTAAAAAAAACAGATTATCTAGTTTGTTGTGCACCAAATGGGCTGATGCGTTTCCTGCTGGCCAACAACAATTACAATTCAGAAGAAATGTACTTGCTTTGCTGTAAAGTGCTTGGAGTAGTCCATGTTTGTGAGACGTGCTATATAAATACAAGACTTTCTTTTTCACATTAGATCATGGAAGTAAGTTTTAAAATCATTTGTTTGCGAAGGTTTCCATTCAATAGCATGAATTAAATTTATGATAGCTGCCAAAGCTTTCTTTGGCTATTCCAGTTCCACACAGTGGAAATCATAATGCATGTTATGGAAAACTATTTGCACACTCTGTTGCTGTCTCGTTGAACTTGCTTTGAGCAGTCCTGCATCAATTATTTCAATTACTTCAAGTGCAAAACCATCCAACACATTCTAGCGCTCTTTGAAGCCTCATATGAGTGGGACTAAAATGGTGCTTCAACTCTCCTGGTATCTGGGGAAAACTAGTCAGGAGAACAATCAATTACTTAATAGATTATCCACATTGACATGTGACAGATTAGTCACCTGCTACCATTGTATGGCTGAATTAATGGACCGCATTGCATAAGAACTCTCACCATATGGATCAATGTTTTTGAGTTGGTTAACAATGACACTTATAACAAATTACTTAAATTATAATGTAAATGAGCATTGAAAATAAGCACCGACAACTTGTACTTATATTGTGCTTTTAATGAAATTAAAGGTCCCAAGATGCTTTACAGGAGTGCTATGCTACAATCCCCATAGAGACTGACAACCTGAAACAAGAGATTTGAATCCCCAGTGACTGACTGAAAGGATCACCCAGTAAGAGCCAGAATTCTCTTGTCATTGCGATTCTCTTTTCCTGCTGGCAGAAGGTCGCCGCCAGTGGATTTTGTGGTAGCGTGGGGTGGTTACAATGAGAAATCCCTTTGGCAAGCAGCGGGAAGATAGAATCCTGCACCAGCAACCGGTGTGCCTCCAAAAAACACGTGGCTTGGAGAATCTTGCCCAAAGTTTTATGTTTTAAGACTTTGGCTGCAACAAACAAACTAAAAGTAGTATTGATTAAATACAATTTAGCCAGCAACTAATACTTTAAATGAATGAAAATATATCCTTCCTTTAACTTTTAATAAGACTGAAAATCCCATGCCGCAATTATACTTTATATCCTGCTCTCTGCAGAATTTAACTTTTTACAGGAACCAGTCTTTCATCACTTCCAGCTTCCAATGGGGTTCGCTTCTCTTCATTCTGCCATTGTAATTTTGAGTGACCGCCAAAAGCAATGCTGGGCAACCTAGGCTAGTGAATGGGCCACATGACTGAAATCAGGCTTGTTCACTCACCATGACCCCATGAATAAGATAAAATGCATTTAAAAGAATCATAGAATCCCTACAGTGCAGAAGGAAGCCAATTAGCCCATTGAGTCTGCACCAACCCTCCAAAAGAGCACCCAACTTAGGCCCACACCCCCACCCTATCCCCGTAACCCCAACTAACCAACTCCCTGCCCTATGAAATTAAATGAAATGAAAATCACTTATTGTCACAAGTAAGCTTCAAATGAAGTTACTATGAAAAGCCCCAGTCACCACATTCCGGTGCCTGTTCGGGGAGGCTGGTACGGGGCCTGCTTTCAAAGCCAGTGATTTAGCCCTGCGCCAAACCAGCCCCTATAACCCCAATTCCCCATAACCCCAACTAACCAACCAACAAATATTATGAAATCATAATGAATTATAGAAAATATTTATCATTTGTATATGAATAGAACTTTCATCAACTTAGGTTTTTACACTTTGGATGCAAAGGTACTGCTTGGCTCTCAGTCAAAGTTGTGAGCATTCAGCACCCACCTTGCTTCATTTGCCCTCGCTTTATGTTTGTATCACTTCGTCATACCGGTCGGAAAAAGCTACACGGACGGAAATGAGCGGAATGTGGCATCTGCGCGTAGTGAACGGTCCACAAAATATCTTGTGGGTCGCACTCAGAGCCCCGATGAGCCGCATCTGGCCCCTCAATGAGCAGAGATGGCCCTTCCTGCTGCATTCTGTCTCAGTATTTCACTGAGAAACCACTGCTTTTTCTTTCTGATGACCATACTAGCTCTCTGTGGGACCTCCCTCTCTTCCTTTTTGGAATCTCAGAGTCTGAACACTTATTCACAGTTAACACAGTTTCTCATGCCTTTGTTCTCAGATGGTGAAAATCTTTCACTTTGCTCTCCATAAGTCTCACCATGGGCTTCCCTCAGGATGACCAACTCTGGCCGAAAAAAGGGCACTTCGCCATGTAAAGTGCCGGCGAACGTGTGTGAGAAGGGAAGGTTGGCAATTATGTGATGGTGTTGGGGGCCCCGCACAGACAGCTTCAAATTTCTAGGTGTCAGCATCACCAAAGGTCTATCCTGGTCCACCCATGTCGACGCAACAGACAGGAAAACACAACAGCGCCTAAACTTCCTCAGGAAATGAAGGAAATTCAACATGTCCGCATTGACTCTCTTAACAATTTTTACACATGCACCATAGAAAGCATCCTATCTGGCCACATCACAGCTGGGTATGGCCACTGCACGGCCCCAGACCGTAAGAAACTACAGAGAGTCGTGAACACAGCCCAGTCCGTCACTTGAACCTGCCTCCCATCCACTGACTGTCTACACCTTCCATTGCCTTGGGGAAACGGGCAGCATAATCAAAGACCCCTCACACCCAGTTTATTCTCTCTTCCATTGGGCAGAAGATAGAAAAGCCTGAGAACACACTTTCAGATTCAAAAACAGCTTCTTCCCGCTGTTATCAGACTCCTGAATGGGCCTCTTATAGACTGACTGATCTCTCTACACATCTTCTCTACATTCAGCATGCTTCACCTGATGTCTATGTCCATGTACTTATATTGTGTACTGATCGTATATCCTATCTTTTTCATATATGGGACGATCTGTCTTGATCGTAGAACGATAATTTTCACTGTACTTTGGTACATGTAGCAATAAAGGTAAATCTAAAACCACGGTGAGCACAAGCTTCAAAGTTACGATGCTACATGCATGTGCAAAATGGATAGTGCTGGAAATTCTGCGACAGTTCATCATGCTGCCTCCCCCCACCCCCCACCCCACCCATTCCCATAGTAACCAAACCTAAGGCTTATTGTCAGGCAGACCTCAAACAGGTCATATGATCCTCTTCACAGTCCATTTTTACCGAAACTAAAGACAGTCTGAAACATAACCGCCTTATTTGACAGCTATAAAACAAGAAATGACAACCGAGTCACATCATAGATAAAAGAGAAAATTGGTCGAAGTTTGATTAAAGAAGTGGATTTCACAAAACATTTTGGGCGGCATTCTCCCCCCCCCCCCCCCCCCCCCACGCTGGCTGGGAGAATTGCCTGGGCGCCGCGTGAATCGAGCCATGCCGCCCCGACCCCGCACGCGATTCTCCCACCCCCCCAAAACCAGTGGCACGCGAATCGCGCCGGGCCGCTCGGAGAATCGCCGCAAACGGCGAGCGCTGATTCTCCGGCCCGGATGGGCATAGCGGCCGCTCCGACACGACAGTTTCCAGCCGGCGCCGTCCACCCCAGGTCGTTGCCAGTGGGAACTGTGCAGGAATACTGGGGGGGAGGCCTATGAGGGAGGGAGGCGGGCTCCTTCACCGGGGGTGGGGGGGGCCTCCGATGGGGTCAGGCCCGCGATCGGGGTCCACCAATCGTGGGCTGGCCTCTCCCCCCCGGGCCTACCTCCTTCTGCGGCCGGCCCCAGAACACAGGCGCCATGTTGGTGATGGGCCGCCATGCGTAAGAAGTTCCCTGCACATGCGCAGGATGGCACGGCCCAACTGCGCATGCGCAGGATTGAGCTGCCCCAACTGCGCATGCGCGGGTTGGCGCAGCGCCCATTTGGGGCCGCGTAGGAACGCTGGAGTGGTTCCGTGCTGGACCCTGTGGGTGCCAGAATAGGTCATGCCCGGGCCCTGTTTGCGCAATTGTGAAACGCGATAGCGTTCATGATGGCGTGGGCACTTAGTCTCGGGAGCGGAGAATACCGCCCCTTAATGGAGGAAAGCAAGTTAGAGAGGCGCAGGTTTTTGGAAAGGGTACTCCAGCACTTCAGGAACAGGCAGTTGAAGGCCTGGTGAACAATGCTGGAATAATTAAAATCGGGGCCTGAATTGGAGACTTTGATTTTACATGGTGGAATGTGAAGAGGGCATTCATTAGTTCGGGGAACAGTGGAACAGTAAGTGTTTCTGTGGCTGCAGGCATGACTCCAGATCACTGTCCATGTGGAGTTTGCACATTCTCCCCGTGTCTGCATTGGTCTCAGCCCCACAACCCACAGATGTGCAGGGTAGGTGGATTGACCATGCTAAATTGCCCCTTAACTGGGAAAAAATAATCGGGCACTTTAAATGTATTTTAAAAAAGCAGCAACTCAAAGTTGTAATTTCTGGATTACTCCCAGTGGCACGTGCTAAGAAGTAAACAAATATCAGAGTAGGGCAGATGAATGCGTAGCTCGAGTTGGTGCGGGAGGGAGGGTTTTATATTCCTGGGTCACTGGGACCATGGGCAGGATTCTTCATTGGCTGACGGCGAAATCGCGAAACAGGATTGTACGGAGAATAGATTCCGATGTTAAAATCGTGGCAGGCACAGATTTGACGGCAAATCGCAAATCTCCGTCACCTTGACAGCGTCACCTCTGATGGGCCGAGTTCCCGACCGCGCGGTTCACTTGTGCTCTTAAAAATCATGAAACGAGGGTCATGACTGCTGAGGAAGAGAGAAGGGGTACAGAAAGTCCAACATCGCCATAGTTTGCTGACAGTTGTGCCGCTGGCTGGGGGGCTTCTGCCAGGGCTGGGGGGAGTAGCAGGAGGTGGGCTGCCAGATAAGGGTGGACAGGTACGGAACACCATTGCCAGCAAGGCAGCCACGCAGCTGCCCACGCTGCAACAGCCCACTGTGAACTTAGTGCCCTATCCCCCCAGGCCACCCCCCTAGGTGCCCTCTGGACCCAGCCAACCCATCAGCTGTATGGACATGCTCCAGGACAACCAGTGCCATATTGTTGGCTGGGATGAGTGTGTGTGGGGATTGTAATGTATATCTGCGGCTGCAGCTTGTCAGCCTCCCGGGTGTCAATCACGAACCGGCAAATCCTGCACCGCTTTTCATTGGAATTGATTGTGTTCCACGTGGTGCCGGTGCAAGCCCCTCCACAGTTGCTGAATCGACCCAGATTCAGTGCCAGCTTTGCTATTGTGAAAGTCCACAAATGAATTCTGCGTCGACGTCAACGCAAAGTCTCAGAAATGGAGAATACCGCCCTTTCTCTGTGTAAGGTGGGACATGTATAAGTGGGGCATGAACCAGAATGGTATCAACATCCTTGCTGGTGCTGTTGGGCAGAGTTTAAACTTGTTTGGCAGGGAGGGAACACAGACTGTTAGTACAATAGGCACACAATAAACTATAGTAAAGGAGCCAAGACAGAGCGAGTACAGCCATGTTGAGTTCCACGGGAGTAAGGCAAAGCTGGGTGGTCTCTACTTCAATACGAGGAGCATTATAGATAAGACTGATGAGTTAAGGGCATGGATTGACACATGGAATTGTAACATTGTTGCCATCACAGAGATGTGATTGAGAGACAGGCAGGACTGGCTACTTCGTATTCCAGGTATAGGATTTTTAGCCGAGGTGGGGTTGGAGGAGGGTGAGCGAGTAAAAGAGGAGGTAGAGTTCTATTATTAATTAAGGAGTCAGTTGGTGAAGTAAGGGTGGATGATATCTTGTTAGACTCTTCAAAAGAAGCTTTATGGGTAGCTTAGGAATAACGAGGGGGAAGTCACATTGTGGCTGTGTATTATTCCCAATCAATCAGTGGGCAATAGAGGAGCAGATATGTAGACAATTCACTGAAGTATGTAAAAATAGTAATAATAGCATAATTATTTCACAGGAATTCAACTTCCCGAACATTAATTGGGATAGTCTTCATGGCAAAGGGTTTAAAGGGGGTGGGTTTCTTGAAATGTATTCAGGAGAGATTTTTATGTCAATGTTTAGAAGGTCCAACAAGTGATTCTAAGCCGGAGAGGTGTTCAAGGTGGCAGTGGGGAGCATTTTAGTGATAGCGACTACAACACGGTACAATTTAAGCTGTTAATGGAAAAGGAAAAAGATGCTCTGCAAAAGATGGTTTTGGATTGGAGTAATGCAGGTTTTATTAAAATAAGGCAGAAATTGGCCAAAGTGGACAGGGAAAATCTACAGCAGAATAGCGGGGGTCATTCATTTAGGAAATGGGGATAGTACAGGTCCAAAATGTTCCCTTCAGGGTGAAATGTGGGAGCAATAAGCCCAGGGAACCCTGGATATCTAGGAATATTCAGGTTATGGGCAGCACGGTAGCACAGTGGTTAGCACAGTTGTTTCACAGCTCCAGGGTTCCAGGTTTGATTGCCGGCTTGGGTCACTGTCTGTGTGGAGTCTGCACATCCTCCCCGTGTCTGCATGGGTTTCCTTCGGGTGCTCCGGTTTCCTCTCACAGTCCAAAGATAAGCAGGATAGGTGGATTGGCCATACTAAATTGTCCTTAGTGTCCAAATAGGTTGGGTGGGGTTACTGGGTTATGGGGATAGGGTGGAGGCTTGGGCTTAAGTGGGGTGCTCTTTCCAAAGGTCGGTGCAGACTCGATGGGCCGAATGTCCTCCTTCTGCTCTGTAAATTCTATATGAATAACACCTGTATATGACTGGATAAGAAACAAAAGAGAGGCTTTTAGCAGGTACAAAGAGAGTAAATCAATGGAGGCCTTAGGGTAGTATAGAAAGTGCAGAGGGATCTTGGTAGGTAATTTTAGGGAGAATTCCAAGATGTATTAGGAGGAAGACGATAAGCAGGGAAAGAGTAGGGTCCATTAAGGCCAAGGGGGAATTCTGAGTATGGAGCCAGAGGACATTGGTAGTGTTAAGCAAAACTTATCTGCCTTTACTGGAGAGAAGGAGGATGTTGGTGCAGAATTTGGTGAGAGGGACTGTGAGGTTCTTGAATAGTTTCACATAGGAAGTGAGGGTGTATTAGAGGTTTTGGCAGGCTCAAAAGTGGGCAAATCTCCATCTCCAGATGAGTTGTATCCAGGCTACGACTGGACGAGGCAAGGAAGGAAATTACAGGGGCTCTGACCCAAATTTTTAATTCCTCTCTGGCCCCAGGGGAGTTGCCAGAGGACCATAAGACCATAAGACATAGGAGAAGAATTAGGCACTTGGCCCATCGAGTCTGCTCCGCCATTCAATCATGGCTGATATTTTCACATCCCATTCTCCTGCCTTCTCTCCATAACCCCTGATCCCCTTATTAATCAAGAACCTATCTATCTCTGTCTTAAAGACACTCAGTGAATTGGCCTCCACAGCCTTCTGCGGTGGTGTTCCACAGATTCACCACCCTCTGGCTGAAGAAATTCCTCCTCACCTCTGTTTTAAAGGATCGTCCCTTTAGTCTGAGATAGTTTCCTCTGGTTCTAGTTTTTCCTACAAGTAGAAACATCCTCTCCACGTCCACTCTATCCAGGCCTCGCAGTATCCTGTAAGTTTCAATAAGATCCCCTCTCATCCTTCTAAACTCCAACGAGTACAGACCCAGAGTTCTCAAATGTTCCTCATACGACAAGTCCTTCATTCCAGGGATCAGTCTTGTGAACCTCCACTGGACCCTTTCCAAGGCCTGGAGAACAGTTAATGTGGTTTCCCTTTGCAAGAAGGGTGGTAGATATAAACCACAAAATTACAGGCCAGCGAGCCTCACACCACTGGTAGGGAAACCTTTGGAGAAATTTCTGAAGGAGAGAATCAATCTCCACTTGGAAAGGCAATGTTGGATCAGGGATAGTCAGAATTGCTTTTCAGAGGCAGGTCATGCCCAACAAATCTGATTGAATTTTTTGAGGAGGTGATCGAGTGTGTAGATGAGGGTAGTGCAGTTGATGGATTTTAGCAAAGCCTTTGGCAAGGTCCCACATGGGAGACTGGTAAATAAGGTAAAAGCATATGGGATTCAGGGTAACTTGGCATGTTGGATCTAAACCTGGTTTAGTGGTGACTGGAGGCCGGTGTCCAGTGCTAGGTCCCTTATTGTTTGCGATATAAATTACATAGATCAGAATATGGGCGGGTGAGGGGGGGATGATATGTAAGTTTGTGAATGACACAAAGATTGGTCGGATGGTTAATAGTGAGGAAGAAGGTCTTAGATTGCATGAAGATATATATACGTTCGTCAGATGGCAGATCAGTGGCAGATGGACTCTAACCCTGAAATGTGAGGTCTGTATTTTGGAAGGAGTAACACAACAAGGGAATACTCAATGAATGGCAGGACACTAGGAAGCTCAGAGAAACCGAGAATCTTGTAGTGTTTGTCCACAGATCCCTGAATGCAACAGGGCAGGTTAATAGGGTGGCTGTGGAGACATATGGAACACTCATCTTTTTCAGTCATGGCAATGCCATAGATAAGAGCAGGGAGGTTATGCTGGAGCTGTACAAAATTTTGTTAGGCCACAGCTGGAGTACTGTGTGCAGTGCTGCCTTTGTAGGAAGGATGTGATTGCACTGGAGAGGGTGCAGAGGAGATTCACCAGGATGAAGCCTGGGTTGGGACATCTGATCTATGAGGAGAGGATGGATAGTGCGGGTTGTTTTCTTTCGACCAGAGAAGACTGAGGCGGCACCTGATTGAGATGTATAAGATCATGAGGGGTATGGACAGGGTTTTTTTTTAATAAACAATTTTATTGAGGTAGTTTATGGCTTTGTAAACAGTTACAGACATCAACAGAAAGAAAGCAAAAAAGGCAAAAATGTGCAAACATCCATGTACATTCAATACTTCAATCGTAACATACTCACAAGCCCGCTCCTCTCCCACCGGTACTACCCACCATTTTATCCCTCCTACTCTACTCTAACCCCCCCCTGCTGACACTCACTCTCCCGCAAAGAAGTCAATAAATGGTTGCCACATCCGGGCGAACCCCTGTACAAATCCCCTCAAGGCGAACTTAATTTTTTCCATACCCAGGAAACTCGACATGTCCGCAAGCCACAACTCAGTCTTCGGGGGCTTTGAGTCCCTCCACGCCAATAGTATTCGTCGCCGGGTATGGACAGGTTTGAAGGGTCAATAACAAGGATGCATAACTTTAAGGTGAGGGACGGGAGGCTCAGAAGTGATTTGAGTAAAAGCTTTTTCACACAGTGGTGGGAGTCTGGAATGCACTGCCTGGGAGGGTAGTAGAGGCGGGAAACCTCACAACCATCGAAAAATTATGCGGATGAACATTTAAAATAACATAACATTCAAGGCTATGGGCCAAGTTCTGGAAAGTGGGATTAGTATTTAGTGTAGTTTTGTCAGTGCAGACTCGATGGGCTGAAGGGTCTCTTCTGTGCTGTGTGAGACTGAGTGTTTCAACAGCTGGGCCAAGACAGAGGTGAAGTTGGTGATGTTGCAAAGGTGAGATTAAGCAGTACTGATGCAGATATGTGGTTGGAAGCTAACCATCTGGGCTAAGTATGATGCCAAGGTTGAGAACAGTCTGCTTCATCGTCTGAAAGCTGTCAGGGTAAGGGTTGGAGATGTTGTTCGAGGGACTAAAGTTTGATGCTGGAGCCAAAGGCGATAACCTCCCATTGTTGGTTGAAGGAAATTTCTGCTCATCCACTATTGGATGTTAGACAAGCAGTCTGATTATATATATATAGCAAATGGGAATATGGAGCTAACTTTCCTGAGCAAGTGCTGTTCTGGGGAGCAGCGAGTAAAATACATTCCAGTCAGCTCAATTTCCTGGTTAATCTGGAAGAGAGTTGAGTTGGAGCACTGCTTGTGTTGCATTGGGTGCAAGCATGTTAGAATTTTCTTTGTGTTCTAAAGTTAATCACATCTCAATGTGTTTGATCCAGGGGAGTGCAAGCGGTAGAGCAGGGTTGCTAGCAAACAACAATAAATTACTTCCGAACGTTTTCTAATTTAAGTTGGGTGTGTCAGAATCTATGATTTGTCCATTAACTTAAAGATTCTGGCCAGGATTTTCCAGCCCCTCTCGTGTCATGTCTTCTGCTGGTGGAGGAGTCAGCTTGCCATTGACCGCTGACAGATCTGCCGGTTCACCCCAAAGTCTGTGCCATTTTGTACGGGTTACCCGTTTCACTGCCGGAGAAATCACCGCAAGGGGTCGCCTTCAGCGGGTCTTAAAAATCCCACCAGTGTAAAGGGCCGGAAAATCTTGCCCTCTATGCCCTGATGGGAGAGAGAGGCTGGATGAAACATTTGCTGGCATTATCACAGTGGTTAGACTTCAAAAGTCCCTCAATATCTGAACGCCTCTGGGATATCCTAAGATTACTCAGAGGTGAAGTATAAACGCACATTCTTGTTTACTCTCGCCATTGTATCCAAAATATTTTCCACTGTACTTCGGTACATGTGACAATAAATCAAATCAAATCAAAAAGTTTTGATCAGGAGCTCAAGCTAATGTTCTCTCTCAAACCAGGTTGACCGAGCTCACATTCAGTCAGTCACAGGGATCTTAAATACTCACTTTGAAATAGGTTGACAAGGTAAATTGCATGCATTCCCTGTGCACAAATGATACTCAGAAAAAGCACGAGTCAGAATCAGGCTACATCACTGCAGCCTCATTCTCCAAGCTTGCCTTTCTGCCACTTCACATGCGACAGTTGCCTTCAATACTAGGATGCCGACTCTGGTTGAGTGAATACTGAAGGTGTCATCATATCCTGCCTCAAATCACTCGACCTCCACATTCCTGCCTCTGATCCACACTACGGACATGCTGCCATTCCATACCAATTGGAAAAACAACAGATTATTTGGCCTTGACATTTCCTGAGGTACATGGGAGGCCTTGTGGTGCAGTGGGCAGCATTACTACTTTTGAGCCAGAAACTATGTGCTCAAGCCCCACTTCAGGACTTGATGGCCACAGAAGATGTATTCAGAAGGTGACCAAACAGGTTGATCATCAACCTGAAAATGCTTCCGTAACACCTGATGGTAGGCAGTAAAGACCATGCGAGTTTCCTGGTCAGCCATATTGCAGAAGGCAATGGCAAACCACTGCAGCACATTGCCAAGCATAACCATGGCCCAATCCAATGGAAGCCTATGGTCACCACACATTCTTCGGACCTGGTACTTTGAGGAAGATGGTTTACTGGGCTGGGGAGGGCCAGAATTATAGTCAGAAAACCCAGATGTTTAAACTGTGTTGTTTGTTTCAGCAGATTATCCACCCAGAAGGAAGCCTGATTGACAGTTTTGGTTGTCTATCAGGCGAGGATGACTTCAGAAGAGGTTAAAACCCAAGCTGTGCTGAATGGGCACAAATTCTTATTGCACTCATTATTATAATAATTATTATAATAATTATATTGTAATAATAATAATAATAATTATTGAACCAAATTGCAATTTAATTTTACTTCTGAAATGCCGTTTTATTCTTCCCAAAGTTTAGCCAGCTCTTCAGTACTGTTGCCGCTTTCATCTGACTCAATAAGCTATTGATTCTATTGGACTCTGCTTTGAGATAAGCCTTCATTTCCTTTTACCAGATCTCCACAAATAGAACCTTAAATGGCAAAGAATGAGAAAATGTTTTGATTTTCCTGGTCCCATCATGAATGCCATTTTGTTTTATTTTCTCCTTTTTAATCAGACATATGGGGCGAAATTCTCCCCCCCCCACGACGGGTGGGAGAATAGCGGGAGGGCCTTCCCGACTTTTTTGACGCCCTCCCGCTATTCTCCCCCCCCCCCCGCCGAAATCCCGACACGAATCGCTGCCGCCGTTTTTTTACGGCCGGCAGCGATTCACAGCTGTTAGAAGGGCCGAAGTCCCAGCCCTTTACGACCTTTTTACGAATGGCAAACACACCTGGTCCTGCCATTCGTAAAAACGTCGTGACCACCTGGAAAAAAATAACCATGGCACCGATTGGCACGGCAGTACCACGGCCGTGCCAAGGGTGCCATGGGCCCGCGATCGGTGCCCACCGATCGCGGGCAGCGGGCCCGATGCCCGCGCACTATTTGTCCTTCCGCCGCCCCGCAGTATCAATACGCGGGGCGGCTGAGGGGCAACCCGGACCGCGCATGCGCGGGTTTCGCGCAAAACCGCGATGACGTCACCCGCGCATGCGCGGGTGGAGTCTTCCCACCTGCGCATGCGCGGCTGACGTCATATGACGCGTCAGCCGGCGCTAAGTCCGACAAGCGGGCTTAACGATTTTCGTTAAGCCCGACTTGTCGGGGCCTCCGACGTCGGGCTGCTAGCCCCGACGGGGGACCAGAATCGGTCCCCCGTCGGGAAGGGGCGCGATGCCGTAAAACCCGCCCTGGTTTTACGGCAGTTTGACGATTTCTCCCGTTTTGGGAGAATTTCGCCCCAGAATCGGTCCCCCGTCGGGAAGGGGCGCGATGCCGTAAAACCCGCCCGGGTTTTACGGCAGTTTGACGATTTCTCCCGTTTTGGGAGAATTTCGCCCTTTGTTTCTTAACTTTATCACAGAATTGCACAGTGCAGATGAGTCCCTTCAACCCATCGAGTCTGCACCGACACGTGGAAAACACCCAACCTAACTACCTAATCCCATTTGCCAGCACTTGGCACATAGCTTTGAATGTTATGATGTGCCAAGTGCAGGTAGTGCATTCCAGAGCGTCACCAACCTCTGCTTATCTTCACTGCTTCAAATGTTTATTTTTTTCTAAAATAAAGTACCCAAACTTTCCTGATGGATTGGTGAGTAGAGATCACCTGCTGTAGTATTAAAGTGAACACCCCAGGTTAGTGGGTGCCCAATACAGACTAATCACTTTCTTAAAACATACAAATGATCGGTGCTTATATTGATGGTGATAAATTTCAATCATCTCCATTAACATCAGTTTCAAAGTTGTGTGTCATAGCATCTTAGAGTTGCTACATTATTTTGAGAAGCTTAATTTAAGCATTCACTCGTCATTAAGGTGCACCAAATATAAAGGGCACCAAATATAAGAAGAAACATAAATAAGTAATTAACACGCGGGTTAATTTTTAACTACAAATTATGATCCCCTCTGGCCTGGGGATTCAATAAAGTTGCAGGTCGGTGTGGAGCCAGAAACAATGGACAACAGATCAGAAGGGACATTCTTATTACCTTCTGTCCTCTCGATCATATCCCCACTAAACCTTCATCACCACCCCAGCCTCATAGTAGCTAACAATGTAAAAGGTTCACTCTCCTTAGGTGTTGCCCCTCTCTCTTTTAAATCCATTGGCATTACCCATCTTCTCAAAAAAGTGATTCTTCCATCCTTGCAAACTACCCTACCATCTCAGAATCACAGAATCAGAGTCACAGAATAATATATCACACCTCCCAACCTGTACCCATCTTTCCCAAACTCCCATGTTTAAATTTCTCAAATCAGGTTTCCGCCCTGCCACAGTATGAACATGTCTCTCTCGACTCAAATCCCTTGTTTTCAAATCCCTCCTTGGCCTTGTCCTTGGGTTTCCTGCCCGTGGGTTTCCTGACTACATGAGGTGGCTTCAATGGGAAGGGTGGTAGTGGCTGGTTGCCTCACATCATTTAAAAAGTACCTGGATGAGCACTTGGCAGTCATAATATTCAAAGTGCTGGCAAATGGAAAATGGAGTTAGGTAGTTAGGTTGGGTGTTTTGACAGTGGCGGGAGCAAAGAATCCCAACGGCTCCAAACGGCGTGCTGCCAGGAAACATGGGGCTGAGAGGTTGGAGAATCCACCCCCCCCCCCCCCCCCCATCATATCTCCTTGTGTGGCTTATTTTATTTTTCAATGCCCCTGTGAAGCACCCTGGGGTGCTTTGTTGCTTTAAAAGGTGCTGTATGAATATAAGTTGTTGTTCATTTTCAACCTACATGCAAAGGGGAAAAAATGTATTCGCACAAACACACCAGTCATTAGATGCGGAGGATTTAGCTGGGGATCAATACCCTCAACTAAGTAGGTGAGCAACAATATCTGGGTTCCTTTTTCCTAGCTGCTATTGGTGACCCTTGTGGGAGTAAATGTGGGTGGTATTGGATGTGAATAGAATCAGGCCAACCAGGGATGCATAAGCTGTCAACACTTACTGCTGAGGGACACACAAAAATAACCACTTGGCAGAGGTAACAGAGCCGCAAGCGCCTACAGAATTATACTCCGGCACGAATCATCAGGGTCAGAGATACAGAACATTGAAAGGATTTTAAAAAAAATATTTGAGGGAACAATTGCAGAAGGCCCAAGCTCCTGATTTGGAGGAGGAAAACCTTCTGGAAGATAAACTACTGCTGAAGATGTGCAGCTTCATTTTATGCTTTGAAATGTTGTCCAATTCAACAAAGACATCATCGACATGATTGATCCCACATCTACTTTAATTGTGCATCTGCACAATGAAGATCTAGTACCATGGGGCTAAAATCTCAATCTTAATTTTGTCACACAATTGATTTTTGGATGTAACACAGAGCCAAAAAAAAGATATGAACATTCTCGGAAATATTTTCCCTCACGTTATTGTTATCTAACACTGATTGTTTATTATGGTGCTGTATTCCTTCCAATGGCCCTTAAAGAACTCAAGGGCTTTCTTTTAAGTGCAAATTTAAAGTTAGTGGCAGGTCTTGGAGGTTCAATATGAAGGGAGCGTGGGAGTGAAACCCACACAAACATGGGGGAATGTGCAAACTCCACACAGATAGTGATCCAGAGCCGGAATTCGAACCGGGTCCTCAGTGCCGCAGTCCCAGTGCTAACCACTGTGCCACATGCCACCACCCCATACAGCTCCTTTTGAAGTGCAATCTTTTACAGTCTTGGAAATATTGCAGCCAGTTTGCCACAGCAAGCTTCCACAAATAATGACTATCGGTTTTGATGGTTGAGTAGGAAAAATTGGTTATGTCAAGAGAAAGTAGTTGGGACCTCAGTTTAATGGTTCATCAGAAAAAAAGCATCCAACCTGACTGTGCAGACCAGATTCTGTCCTGAGGTCTGGATCGTGATTTGAACCAACAACCTTATACCTCCGCGGCCAAGAGTGGTACTGAGTCACAGCTGATCCATTCATTTCAAGTTCGGCCTAATTCAACACTTCCCAACTGGAATGGTGCCGGTTAACTAATCCACACTTCCTTTGAGCTCATCTTTCCTATTGGGAATTCCAGAATGAATTTCATTATCATTTTGTGACAAATAATAAACCAACAAGATGTTGGGGAGTTTTAAAAGCCCGTGCTGTAAGTGAGACAACTGATTTGAATGGGTTTCCTGATACTGAGTTCCTGTGCTAATGTGCTTATGTTGGGGGATATGCCTGTGAATTAAATATTGCATACGACAGTTGTACTTATTGGAGACCTCGTTTACTAGCTGTGATCTTTTGCAAACCAATGTTGCCTTTCTTACCTTACAACAGGTCTGATACTTCATAAAATACCTCCGAAAAGTAGGTTGGGATGTTTTGAGGCTTTGAAACATACTGTGCAAGTGTTTCTTTTTCTTGCAATGGTCACAGAAAACTGATTTAATTGTCAAACAGAAGAAGCCACCAGATTATGCAGATGTAGCGTACGTGGTGTAAGGGTCTGGCACCTATGGGCTTAATGTGGGATTGAGTATTGTACTGCCCATACAGTGATGAAAGAGGCACATAACCTGCAACCTGCATCCAAGGTCATAGAGTCATAGAGGTCTACAGCACAGAAAATACCCTTCAGTCCATCGTGTTTGCGCCAGTCAAAAAATAACTCTGAAATATTCTAATCCCTTTTTCCAGCACTTGGCCTTGTGTGCCTTGGCATCAAAAGTGCACATATAAATACTTCTTAAATGTTATGAGGGTCTCTGCCTCTACCACCATTTCAGATAATGTGTTCCCTCCCCCCTCTAACCCTCTAACCCTCCCCCCTCCCACCCCAGGGTGTTTTTCCTCACATCCCCATTAAATCTCTTGCCCCTCACCTTCAATCTGTGGTCCACATTCGACAGACCCAACCCCAGGATGGGTAATTGTTAGGCATGGCACGAGAATTGAATGCCTTCATGGAGCAGTTGGGGTGCGTGCACAAGGCCTAATCGCTGATCGACTTTGTTGTCGTTGGGAAAATGGTGCTTCCACGGTTCACAACCATGGACCACATTACGTAGACATGAGGTTGGAGAAGGGACAGGCAAAATGCCCCCCATGGAAACGGGATGCAGCTCTCCTCGCCGTTAAGGAATTCTGTGCAAAAATATCCAAATCCACCGACAGTTATGTATCCTGCAACCAGAATGGGGAAATTTCACCCTGCACGTTCTGGGAGGCAATGAAGGTGGTCATCAGAAGTGAAATCAGAGCTTAAAGGGCCCTCAGGGACAGGAAAGAGAGGGTAGCCAAGCATTGTCTGATCAATTCCATACTGGAAGTGGATCTGCAATACTCCACAGCCCTAACTGTGGAGTTGCTGGCGGAATGGAAAAAGCTGCATATGGAATTTGACCTGCTCTCCACACAGAAGGCAGTCCACCAGCTCCATCAGGCCTGAACATGAAGACAAGGCCAGCAGCATGCAGGCACACCAGTTAGAAAACAGGCAGCCATGAAAGAGATAGCACAAGTTATTGACAGAAATGGTAGGACGGTAGCGCACCCAAACAAGACGTTTGCAAACTTTTACCGAGAGCTAGGCATCTCCGAACTCCCGGAGGGGGACTCTGGGATGGAACAGTTCGTCGACAGACTGGATATACCAGTGATGGGGGAAGGACAGGAAACAACGGCTAGAAGCACCGCTAGGGCTGGGCGAAATCATGGAATGCATTAATTCCATGCAGTCAGGGAAAGCGCCTGGACCAGATGAGTTCCACTTGTACAAAGAACTCTTCAGCAACACTGGTCTCGGAACTGTGGGAGATGTTCAACAACTCTCTGTCTAAGGAGGCACTGCCTCCTACTCCTCGATCTCATTGTCCCCAAAAAAGACAAAGACCCGACGAGTGTGGAGGATACAGACCCATCTTTCTCCCAAATACTGATTCAAAAGTCCTTGCGAAGGATCTGGCGAGACGCCTGGAGAGCTGCCTGCCAGAAGTGACTGCAGAATATCAGATCCAGTTTGTCAAGGGCAGAAAACTAACAAGAAACACAGACACATGCTGAATGTAATAATGAGAGGGGAGGTGAAAAAGAATCCCTGGGATACGGAAGACCCTCTTACAGCAGGGACAACACATGGGAGGCCTGGCCCTACCAAATCTCCTATTCTACAACTTCAAACAAACGCGCAAACATCAAACATACCATTGTTTGCAGCAAACTACCCAGCCTTCAGGAGAACAGCAATGATGACACCACACTCCCTGCCATGGCAACCCCTGCAAGACGTGCCAGATCATCGACATGGACACCACCATTACAGATGAGAACACAGCCACTAGGTACGCATGCGACTCGGCCAACGTTGTCTGCCTCATACGCTGCAGGAAAGGATGTCCCGAAGCATGGTACATTGGCGAGACCATGCTGATGCCGCAACAACGGATGAATGGACATCACGCGACAATTACCAGGCAGGAATGTTTCCTTCCAGTCAGGGAACACTTCAGTAGTCAAGGCATTCAGCCTCTGATCTTTGGGTAAGAGTACTCCAAAGCGGCCTCCAGGACGCGCGACAACGCAGAATCACCGAGCAGAAACTGATAGCCAAGTTCCACATCCATGAGTATGACCTTAACCGGGACGCTGGATTCATGTCGCATTACATTCACCTTCCACCATCTGGTCTGGACTTGCGAAATCCTATCAACTGTCCTGGCTTGAGACAATTCACACCTCTTTAACCTGTGATTATCCCTCTCTCCAGTCGCACTGTCTGGACCTGTAAAGACTGAATTACCTGCAAAGACTCGCATTCAAAGTATCATCTTGCATCATTGATTTTTGTATATATATATATATATGTGAAGAACCCACTTCTTCACTCACCTGATGAAGGAGCAGTGCTCCGAAAACTAGTGATTCCAAACAAACCTGTTGGACTTTAACCTGGTGTTATAAGACTTTTTACTGTTATTCTACAACTGGGCAGCAAATGCGGAGAGGGTGAGGGGGTGGCTAGGGGTACCGGAGACAGACTGGGTCTGAATGGAGGGGGGGGTCCTGCACGGAACATCTCACCGAGCACTGCCCCCCTCACCACTCCTGGCACACATGCACGTGCACACACACAAGTCGATTAATTAAAAAACAATTTGATTAATTGAACTCAACAGTTGTGAAACTCTGAATATGGTTATCATTCAACTTCAATAATTCCCTCCTGAAATTGTGTTTCACACACAGACATAGACTCCAGGAGCCCAGTGGTAGGGGCCACTCGAAGGACATGGAATCAGTTCAGGTGCCGTTTCAAACTTGGTAAAATGCCCATAGAAGCCTCCATCTGCAACAGCCACATGTTCATACTGACAAGGCTGAATGCCACATTTGGGATGTGGCGGGTGGACAGGGGGACACTGAGAGTAGGGGATATGTGAGTGGATGATAGACTGGCGACACTGGAACTCAGAGGCTCCAACTGCCGAAAAGGGAATGAGCTTATGGACCTGCAGCTGCGTGACTTTCTGCGAAAGGAGACAGAAATGTTCCCCTTGAGACCCGGACATACACTTCTGTACACAATGGTAGGGCTGGATTGGTATGGGGACAACAAGTGTGGTGACACCTACAGACGATTCCTAGAAAAGGACAGGACTCCACTGGACGAGACCAGATGGAAATGGGGGGGAGGGGATGAATATGGGGATAGGGGGAGGACACTGGATTGAGGCGCCCCACAGCATCAACTCCACCTCCTGCTGCGCTGGGCTAAGCCTGATGCAACTTAAGGTGGTGTACAGAGCGCATCTTACCAGGACATGCATGAGCGGATTCTTCCCAGAGGTAGAGGATAAGTGTGAGCGGTGTCAGGGGGACCCAGCCAACCACACCCACATGTTCTGGTCCTGTCCCAGTCTCAGAGTTCTGGACGGCTTTTATCGAGATGGAGCCGTGTCCATCTGTGATGGTCCTTGGGGTGTCAGAGCACCTAGAGCTCTGGATAGAGAAGGGGGCGGATGCCCTGGCTTTCACCTCACTGATTGCCAGGTAGAGACTTTGGACGTCGGCAGCACCACGCAGGGCCTCGGAATGGCTCTCTAATGTGGCCGAGTTCCTGAGACCGGAGAAAATAAAATTTGCGATATCGGGGTCTGAGGAGAGACTTCACAACCTGTTTGTAACCAGCATCTAACTGGGAGGGGGAAACACCGCTTGGATGAAAGGGAGACCGCAAACAGCAGAGAAAGAACGGGATGAGGGTCACTGGCAGGAGGGGACACAAGCCCCTCCCACATGGGCGTTCCGACATGAGTGAGCTGAGCTCGTCAGTGGAGAGAATGGTTCCGTTGAGGCCAAAAAAACTGACAAAGTGCCGTTAAATAGCTGGTCTTTATTGGTGCTATAGCACCGAAAAATACCCCGCTAAACATACCCGAAACAGGACTCTGTTTTTCCCATTGAATTGCGCCCAGTATATCTGTTAGAAAGGGGGATGGCTACAGGGGTCAGTCTATTGTTGGACAGAGACGTGTGCACTAGGAAGCATGGAAACAGTTCCGAGCTTGTCCCCTTTACTATACATTTGCAAATGGGGAGATGATGATGTGGTGGTATTGTTATTGGATGAGTAAACCGGAGACCAAGAGTAATGCTCTGGGGACCCAGGTTCAAATCCCTCCACTGCAGATGGTGAAATTTGAATTCAATAACAATCTGGAATTAAAAGTCTAATGATGACCATCAAATCATTCTCGATTGTCATAAAAACCCATCTGGTTCACTAATGGCCTTTAGAGAAGGAAATCTGCAGTCCTTACCCAGTCTACATGTGACTTCAGGTCCACGGTAATGTGGTTGACTCTTAACTGCCCCCTCAAGGACAAATAGGGATGGGCAATAAATGCTGGCACAGCCTTCAATGCCCTCATCCCAGGAACAAATAAATTAAAATTAGAAATTAAATTAAATTAATAGACCTAAGAGCCAACAAAGACATAGTTAAATTAGGTATGACTACAAAGGCTTCTTCGGGCTTACCTAACTGTAAACAACACACTACAAAAGGGTAAGTGCTCCCATATTTCTATTGGTAAGTTTAATCCGATGGGAACATGGGTCATGCATAAATTTACAAAATGATAGCATCGGTGCACCAGCCCACACTTCAGCCAGGCAAAAATTCCAGAGACTGCAGAGAATTTACCCTCTAGTTTTCCAGAACACTGCTTGCTGAGGTGTAGGCGATACCATTTTATGTTTGAAATATCCATCACTGAGGAGAGCAGGGTGAAGTGTGGCAATGGCATTGTTGTTGGAAATCAAAGTCTTGTTTGCATAAACCACCTTTAAATCCTCCTTGATGAAATGCAGAAAAAAACACGATCCAGAGCCTCAGAGCATCTCAGGCCTAAAGAAAATGTGAAATCTAACACGGAGGAGGAAAATATTGACAACAGTTTGCACAAATCTTTGATTGTCAATATTGCCTTTCTTACCTTACAACAATTCTATTATTATGGGCCAGGTTTTAGTGAAGACCAAAGTATATCAGGGAGTTCACCTTTTAATAGATTTTGGTCATGGGGAGAACAAGGGCCCACTTTACAAGTGTGATGCAACAGAGATCTACAGTATGTTGAAACAAAAACAATGTTTATTCTATGAATCCAGATATCAACTACCAACACTGATAATCCCACAGATACAATACTCTATAGGTAACCCTTAATAACGTTCGTAACGACATCCATAAGTCAAAAACACTTTTTAACAAAGACAGTATGTTTACATTCCTTGCATAAACAGGTATTACTTTGAAATCATCAAGTGATCTGGAGACATTTTTTTGTAGGCAGAGAGAGAGAGAGACGTAAACACTTCTTTGGTTTTAATGCAGCTCCCCAACTGAAAACGAAACTTAAACTGAGACAAAAACAGCTTCCAGCTCAAAGCAAAAGTAAAAAGCAGAGCAGCACCCAGCTCCACCCATACAATGACATCACTGGAGCCACTTGAGAACACAAACATCTCTTAAAGTGACATTCCCATGACACTATACTTTACAAAGTACCTGCCTTTCACAGACTTCATTTCAGAACACAAAAAGGATTTCTTAATCAGAAAACAGCAACCTCATGGCTGCACCTAGCTTCCGACAAGTCCCCTGCCTAAGAGCGGTCTCCACCCCTTGGGGTGATGACCCATTCTCTGCCCCAGGTGGTCTCCCAAGCCAGGTGACCCTTACTCTGCTGTGCTGCCCTTAAACGGGACAATCACCACACATCACTACACAGATCTTGTTCCCTGAATAAAGATCAACATTTGAATCTGCAATGGTATCTATTTTATATCTGCTTCCCCTCATATTCAGCTCATCTCTCAGCAAAGCAATATGTCAGAGAGATGGAAATGTGGTAGGGCTGACATGGCATGGAGAGGCAGCAAGTAATTTTTTTAAATCCATGTTTAACTTCATTCCTTTCATTACCTCAGCAACAATGGTTATTATTCCTGCCTTGTGATGCTCCAGATAAGAGAATATGTGCTTAGATTGTAACAAATTTAAGACATAAGATGAAACCGAAGTCAATCAACAACAATTTCTTCATTAGTTACATATATAACTTGATCTGTGTCAGTAGATCTCTGGTTATAGTACAACAGGCTACACTTTAAAAATACTGTCATTGGGTCTGAAATACCTTAGGGCATCCTGAAGTTGTGAAAGTAGGATCACAAAAAGATACACCAATAGAAAAGCAGTTCAAAGTGAGCTTTTTCCAACAGCATGTTGATTTTGATATTGTAATGTTCAATGGGGAAGGTACCTGTATTCTGGAAACTGAGGTCAGCTGTCAAAAGCCTCTTGGTGCTTCTAGAGTTTATCTCCGAAGGGGAAGTTTCAGGTCTTCAGAGAACAGACTCACTTACTGTTCTGTTGTGTCAATTTTTCTCCAATCTGCTTGTGAGGATGCACAAGTCTCTGATGTATCAGGTTGGATTAAGAGAGGTTTCCTTTAATGATGATGTATTGACCAAATGTTCTTTTCTCACCTCCATCAGCGCCTGGGGTATCAGTGCAATCTGGCTTCATATTGCATGCTGGGAGAAAGTTGCAAAGAAACTGGGCATCTTATTTCCCTCCGGTTCACCCAGAAAATCTCTTTTCCTTCAGTAAGTCAGACAGTCTGGAGGTCGCTGCTCTCGGAATGATTGATGGCAAGCTTTGGTGTCCTCTGGTGTTCCCATCTTTGCACTAATGTCATTGGTGTTTTGTTTAATCGCGTTGACATAGGAACTAGAGGTTGGCCCTGTGCCTGATCAGAAGGTGAGCTCCTACTTTCCTCAACAGTGTCTGTTAGCATCAAGATTGTAAGAAAAGTCAAGTCATGACTTTGTAGGATAGAACCTGGATTTTCCACAGGCCCCAATTCCATTCTTCCAGCCAGAAACGTGTCTGCATATCTATGTCATCTCTGGACTGGACTGTATAAGAGGAGAGGTCCAATCTGTAGAAGGATTGTGGCAGGAACTGATTCCTCTCCTGTGGAGTAATTCCAAGGCAAAACTCCTTGTCCTTGGTGGAAAACCCAATGCTTTGCCTTGCTTTCCATTTGTATTCTAGCAACTGCAAGTAGTCTTTGGAGGTTTTAGCAGATTGAACGCAGTTTTCCTTTCTTCATTAGTAATGCAGGAGAGGTCCAATCTGTCCCCAACAGTGTCATTCAGCACATTTCAAAACTAAAAATATTTGCAGTATTCCGATAATTCTTAAGAATTTTGATCAGCAAATATCTTTCCCTGGTTTCTCTCAAGGTATGTTTCACAGTTTGGATGCAACGTTCTTCCAGTCCATTAGCAGAGAAGTACAGTGCAATAAAACGTTGAATACCATTCCCTTGTAAGAAATTCTTCAATTGGTGAGACAAATTGAGGACTGCTGCCACTAACCAGTTCAGGAAATCAAACATGACAAATGACTTCTCCTAGCTTCTCAATAGTCTTCTCCAATGGAGGTGGATTATCACATCCAGTCCAGGCCACCAGAAAAAACATAATTATTTCCTTTGTGCGACGATTCCATAATGGCCCTCATGTAGCATCTCTAACACACGTTTCCTCAATGGTGGTGGAATAATTGCTCTCACCAACCCCCCCCCCCCCACATAGAGGATATTTTGACTGTACTGATGCCTGTACTGGAAGCTTCAATCTCCTAGTGTGGGAGATTTCAGGTTGGGTGCCAGTTCTAAAGTCTTCCCTCATAACACGATATCCATCAATTCTGATAGTATCGGGCTGAGTGTATTTTCTTGGTGTGTTTTCTACTTGTTCAAAGTAGAAGATATTCCCTTTTGAGCAGTCTGGCGAACTACCTGGCAGTCTAATCTTGAAAGTCCATCCACATTATAATATTGACTTGGCTTTCGGTACTTCATGGTATAAGTACGTGCAGACAAGCAAGTAATGCCCATCATTACATTCCCATGTATGGTCCAGAATTGGTAGTTAATGGACAAAGGCCTCATTGACAGACCATTCTCCTGTGCAGGAATTGATAGAATTTCTTTACTCCAAAAAACTGCTTAATGTTTCCCTTTCAATCTGGGCCTGTTATTTTCAGCTTTGTTCAAGGTTCTTGAAGCAAAAATAATGTGTTCTTCTTCACCCGATGGCATGATATGAGACACCACCACTCCTGCATCATAAGAAGATACATCGCAAGGTACCGTAAGGGTAGGATCAAAGTGCGTGAGAAGTTCAGATTTAAGTAACGCTTCTTTGGCTTGCACAAAAGTGTTATTGCATTAATTCAACAACTTCCATTTCTTCTTCTGAGGATTATTGCCAAGTTTGGTACAAATCATCCATAGTAGTTCAACAATCCCAGGAAGAAATGCAATGGTTAATATTCTGAGGTGCAGGCACCTCTCGTCATGGTCTTTACATTTGAAGGAGGAGATTTATAAAGGCCAGTGGCATCAATCACATGTTCCAATTGCTCAAGGATTGGAAGAACACACACTTGTCCTGATTGGAGAGTGGTATCCAGATTTTGAAGGTGTTCCTCTTCCTCTCTCATTATCATAACGAAGATGTCACCCAGATATCACTGGACTCCGCTCTGTCCATTCAGGAACTGATCCATTACTCTTTCAAACAATGCAGGATTTGATACCAAATGGCAATCTTCAAGTAATCTTGGCTCAGATTAATTTTGCTGAAATGTTAGCCTCCTGTCAATACCGCAAACAAATCATCAATGTGAGGTAATGGGTACTGTTCAGCACATAACACAGGGTTACTAGTGACCTTGGAAATCCCCACAAATCCTTCTGGATCCATCTCTGTTGATGACTGGAATTATTGTTGTGGCTGATGCTGACAAATTGCAAGACTCCACAAGTCGCTCAAAGTCAGCCTCCACCTTTGGCCCAATAGCATATGGTGCAGACCTTGCCTTCAAGCATTTTGCTTGGCTTCCTTCTTTTATTTTCAGTTTAACTATAATATCTTTCATGTTCCCTAATTTCCCATTAAACACAACAGCATACTTATATAAATTTACCCAATGCCAGATTGTCCATTGGTCACCATGTTGACTTTGGCCCAGTTTAGTCAAATCTTCTCCAGCTATTAGCGACCCATTAGTTTTCCGAGACAAATCAGATGTTTGCACATTTAAGTTGCACCGTTATTTCAATGTGACCCTTCAGTGGCACCATTTCTCCTGCGGATGTCTTCGGCACTATCCTTGACTGCCTTCCATCTTCACTGGCTGCCCATCTAGCAATGGAGTAACCCAATATCAGTGTGTAGTAGCAGCAATGATAGTGATAATTTCTCCTTCGACTGAGTTGCTTCATTTTCCTCAACCATTTTGTACAGCATGGGCATTCCTCCTTTTATTTTGTTTAAATGCTGCCTTGGCTTGTCTCACTTTTTATTTTTACTTAGAGAATGGAATGTTCTATGTGTCCTTTCTTTCCATAACTTCGACATACCACCATGTCTTTACACAACATTCAGCAGCAGAATGCATTGGCTTTGCACATCGGTAACATCTCAAGGTTCTCGGGTGTCGATTCAACAACCATTTTGTGTATTCAAGTATAAAAACTCATTTGCTGAGCTTCCTCTGCAGCCATAGAAGCAGAGATTTCCATAGTCTTCTGCAGAGTAAAATTACTCTCAATTCGCAAACGTTTCTGTATTGCTTTGCCACGTGGACCACAAACCAATCTGTCCCAAATAGTGTCATTCAGTACATCTCCAAACTCACAGTATTCTGCAAGTCTTTTGAGCACAGCCACAAATTGCGCGATTGACTCCCCCTCTTATTGTTTTTTTTAATGCAATCGAAAGCACTCTACAATCACCAAGGGATTCAGCAAAATATGTGCTTGCAACCAATCTACAATCTGCTTGTATGTCTTAATGTCTGGCTTCTCAGGTTGGATTATTCTATGGAGGAGATTAAACGTCTTTCCACTCTCCCCCCACCCCCAATTATGCTCAGGAAAGGGGGACCATAATATCTTCAGCTATTTTGTTAATAGTCAAAGTGCCCTGCATAGGTGCTCAATCACTTCACATTTTCATCAAAAAGGTCCCACGATGCCAAAAGCTCCACTAGCTTTCTATAAATGCAGGTTTCCCACATACAAACTTCACAACCATGTTTTCAGAAGCTACCTTGATTCCCTCACACACAAGGCAACAACCCGAACATCAGAAATAGGAAAACACTTATTGTCACAAGTAGGCTTTGATGAAGTTACTGTGAAAAGCCCCTAGTCACCACATTCCAGCACCTGTTTGGGGAGGCTGGTATGGGAATTGAACCGTGCTGCTGGCCTGCCTTGGTCTGCTTTAAAAGCCAGTGATTTAGCCCAGTGTGCTAAACCAGCCCCTCTTATCAGCCTCTTATTTAGCACAGACAGCTATATAATCGATTCTGCAGGAAGATTATGGTTACTTACGCCACCTAGCCCATCCGATCTCCATTGCACATGCCACACACGTGAAAAGATTTCATTTCTAATGTTTCTTATTTCCAATAACCAAGGATTTCAGCAAAATATGTGCTTACAACCAATCTACAATCTGCTTGTATGTCTTAACGTCTGGCTTCTCAGGTTGGATTATTCTATGGAGGAGATTTTCAGTGGGCTTCTCCGACCCCCCGCTTGGTCGGAGAATCCCCTGGGGGTGGTGCGAATCCCACCCCACCGCCCCGACGCCAGCTGCCGTATTCTCCAGTGCCGGTTTTCGGGCGGGGGCGGGGTTCACGCCACACCGGTCGGGGGCCGTTGTCAGCGGCCACTCCGGCAATTCTCCGGACCCTAATGGGCCGAGCTGCTGTCTATTTCTGGCCAGTCCTGCCAGCATGTATGAGATATGGTCCCACATGGTGGGACCTGGCAGATAAGTCGGCTGGGGCGGTCCTTGGGGGAGGGGAGATCCGACCATGGTGGCCTGGCTCATGATCTGGGCCCACCGATCTGAGGACCGTGGGGGCACTCCTTCCTTCCGCGCCAGCCCCTGTAGGGCTTCGCCACGGCCGGCGCGGAGAAGATAACCCCCTGCGCATGTGCCAGAATACGCCAGCCGGTCTGCGCATGAGTGGAACCATACCGGCAGTTCCGCGCATGTGCAAGATCACGCCGGCTGGATTTTGTTTATTGTCACGTGTACTGAGGTACAGTGAAAAGCATTTTTCTGTGAGCAGCTCAACAGGTCATTAAGTACATGGGAAGAAAAGGAAATAAAAGAAAATACATAACAGGGCAACACAAGGTATACAATGTAATGACATAACACCGGCATCGGGTGAAGCATACAGTGGGGTAGTGTTAATGAGGTCAGTCCATAAGAGGGTCATTTAGGAGTCTGGTAACAGCGGGGAACAAGCTGTTTTTGAGTCTGTTCGTGTGTGTTCTCAGAATTTGTATCTCCTGCCCGATGGAAGAAGTTGGAAGAGTGAGTATGCTGGGTGGGAGGGGTCTTTGATTATGCTGCCCACTTTCCCCAGGCAGCGGGAGGTTTAGATGGAGTCAATGGATGGGAGGCAGGTTTGTGTGATGGACTGGGCTGTGTTCACAACTCTCTAAAGTTTCTTCCGTTCTTGGGTCGAGCGAGCAGTCGCCATACCAGGCTGTGATGCAGTAAGATAGCATGCTTTCTATGGTGCATCTGTAAATGTTGGTAAGGCCTAATGTGGACATGCCAAATTTCCTTAGTTTCTTGAGGCAGTATTGGCGTTGCTGTGCTTTCTTGGTGGTAGCATTGACGTGGGTGGACCAGGACAGATTTTTGGATATGTGTACCCTTGGAATTTGAAACTGCTAACCACCTCTATCTTGGCCCCGTTCATGCTGACAGGGGTGTGTACAGTACTTTGCTTTCTGAAGTCAATGACCAGCTCTTTAGTTTTGCTGGCATTGAGGGATAGATTGTTGTTGCTGCCCCACTCCACTCGGTTCTCTATCTCCCTCCTGTATTCTGACTCGTCATTATTAGAGATCCGGCCCACCACGCAAACTTGTAGATGGAATTGGAACCAAATTTTGCCATGCAGTCATGTGTGAACAGGGAGTATAGTAGGCGGCTAAGTACGCAGCCTTGTGGGACCCGGGTATTGAGGACTATTGTGGAGGAGGTGTTGTTGTGTATTCTCACTGTTTGTGGGCTGTGGGTTAGAAAGTCAAGGATCCCGTTGCAGAGTGACAAGCCAAGTCTTGGCTCGCCAGTGTGCGTTCGTAGTCCTCATTGCCAGTTTTCATGTTGTGTTTTGGTGATGTGGTACTATGGAGGTTTAAAATAACAGAGCTTTATTTACAGTGTGTTATCTCTTACATCAGTGTTTTTCAAACTTTTCTTCTCGAGACCCACTTTTACCAACTGGCTGTCCTTCAGCACCCATGCCGACTTTCGTGACCCACGCCGGCCGACCTTCTTGACACATCAATATTGCTTAACTTTAATGCGATCGATGATCGTGCCTAGTCCTTCAATATTACGTTTCCACAAAGGACTTCAGCTAACGATTTAAGTTCTTACTGCAATCTTTTTCCAATTAAGGGGCAATTTAGCATAGCCAAACTACCTAACCTGCACATCTTTAGGTCGTGGGGGCGAAACCCACGCAAACACGCGGAGAATGTGCAAGCTCCACACGGACAGTGACCCAGAGCCAGGATCGAACCTGGTACCTCGGTGCCGTGAGGTAGCAGTGCTATCCACTGCGCCACCGTGCTGCCCTACTCTTGCTGCATTCTTTGAAAATGTCAAGAAGTTTATTCTCGAACTTGCCATGCTTAAGTCTTCAAATGCCTTTGAAGTTTCTTGGGTTTTAAACTTTGCATTTGCCAGGACATAAAATGCATGTGGACTTACATCCTTTTAAAAAAATAAATTTAGAGTTCCCAATTATTTTTCCAACTAATGGGCAATTTAGCATGACCAATCCACCTATCCTGCACATCTTTGGGTTGTGGGGGTGAATCCCACGCAGACACGGGGAGAACTTGCAAACTCCACACAGACAGTGACCCAGGGCCGGGATTCGAACCCGGGTCCTCAGCGCCATAGGCAGCAATGCTAAACACTGTGCCACCGTGCTGCCCTATGTGGACCTGCATCCTAATTTGAATTGGCAAAACTACTGATTTTCAATTGTTTGTTCACCAGAAGCCCTGGAGCTCTGTATACAGCTCACACCAGCACGGCTTTGTCCAGCCGTGGACTCTCCTGTGAAGCTATCTCCAGCAGATTCAATTGTGAGATCGGGCCTGTTCTGCCTCTGGCCCTCTTTATTTGTTATCACAAATAATGATCCACCTTCAGTTCGTCATACAGTCCTGTTACTTGTTGGAAGCTTCAAAATGGAGGAACCTCTGTGATTTTGCTCCCAGAGCTCATGATGTTAGTGTATGGGGCATGTGGCTTGTTCTCTGCCACTTCTTCTGCCGGTAAGACCCCACTGATTTAAAAAAAAATCTGGTCCTGGGATGTTGATGCTGGGAAGAGGCAGTCCACCCCACTGGTCTCCGGGCCTGCGCACTGCTAGATTGAGTCATGGAGGCACGCATGCGTTGAACAGCCAGCATTCTTGAAAGCCGGTCACGACAGCATTTTTATAAGCCGATTGAGGCTGTTGGGCACTTCTGCCCCCAATCGGGAATGCCGCGACCGATCGGTACCCGCAATCCAGTCTTGGAAATGACTGTCTTGCATAGCTGTTCGTCTCTGTTTCCTGCACTGGGACTTGTGATATAGCTTCAGGTGAATACATTAATACAACAGAGCTTCACTCGAGCTAATAAGAATTCATGCAAATACATTACACAGCACCTGCAGTATTTTGCTCTTATTTCTACCTACATGATGTGAGCAAGATCAGGCCAGTTCTGACTGATAATCCAGGGCACCCCATTGTCAGATAGTCAACTGCTTTAGTATGAGGCATTGACCATGATAACAGCTTGCACTATACTGAATTAAATATATTCTCAAGTAACTGTGCATACTTAACTTTCTCCGCTTATTTTCATTTCTCCAGGCCCCTGATAGGTGCAAAGGCAACAGTATTCAAATTACCTGTTCACAGTAAATGGATTGAAAACATTTTTAAGCCTTTTGAAGGGAAACAAAAGTCATGAGAAAAAAATAACAGAGAGGATGAATTTGTTTGCAGATTTATTTGTTTTTTTGGAGAGACAGAATACAGGGTAAAGGGCACACTACATCAACATCTCAGTGTTCAGCTGAGAGTGAGATAGAGGGCGCGATTCAATGGACTTAAAACTAAGTTCACTTTCGGGCACATTCGTTGGGGTGATTCTCGGCGACTGCAGCAGCAGCAGCGAGAATCATCCCGGTATTGAAGGTACTTTGCCATATTTTTTGGCCTAAGGACGTTTCTCCCCTCCAAGGGCACACTTAGCAGGAACGTCAGTTTGCAGAAACAGTCCTATTTTGATCGGCAGCCCGATCTTTCCCTCTCCCTTTTGAGGCCCCCACCCCCAGCTTTCTGGACCCCCCCTCACTCTCGAACCATGTCTGCACAGACCCTTCAAATGAGCACTCTTCCCATGCCCACTCTCCCGTCCATCTTGCCCTATCCCTGTAACCCCTCTCCCATATCCTTGTAACGCCATAACCTGGCCTGCACATCCCTTGGTGCTAACGGCAATTTAACATGACCAGTCCACCTAACATGCTCATCTTTAGACTATGGGAGGAAACCGGGGCACCCGGAAGAAACTCAAATTTTAAGCCGATTCCATGTCAGCGTTTTTCACACTTTTTCCCCCTGGACCCACTTTTGTCAAACTTCGCGACCCACACCGGCCGACCTTCGTGTCACATGCCACGTTCACCTACCTTTAATGCAAGAGGAAGCCTGCTTGGCCCTCATGATCTCACTCCAATCAGGTTCACAAGGCGAGAGGGCAATGCACACATCAGGTGCAGAGTTCAGTCAGTTTCTTTTGTGCCATCTTCAATTTTGTGAGAACGAAAATCTAACCTCGCATAAAGTTGTCATCGTGAAGGGCAATAGCAACAAAACAGGTGTTTTACTCAGCACTAGATACTCATTGCTACTCAAGAATTCTGTCAGCTTAATGGACTTTTGACATGTTTTGCATGTACTATCACAGGCCAGGTACAGCATAGTGTTTTCATTTGGAGTCAGCTGTAAGTTAACAACTTTCTCTGGGGTCTCAACTTCAAAAGGACATTTGCATCCACCACTTCCAAAATCTAAATCTTTCTCATTTACCAGTACTTCCCTGCATATAACACACATGAGCCTTGCATCCTGATTTGGATTGGCACAATGGACAAAACCATACCTCAAGAAACCATCTTTACAGTGCTTTGTTCCAGTTTTAAGTTTTTTCTTTGTAAGCTGCTCATCAGAGGCCCTGGTGCTCTAAACAGAGCTAAAATAAGCATTACTCTGTCCTCCCATGAATTCTCCTGAGCAGTTCTCTCTAGCAGATTCAGGTGTGAGATCCTGGCCAGTAGATGCACAGCCTATTTGTGTCTCTGGCCATCTTTTCCTTGTTGCACAATAATCTATCTTCATAGTCCTCTTTCTTTTTTTTTCTTTTCTTTACAAATTTAGAGTACCCAATTCATTTTTTCCAATTAAGGGGCAATTTTAGCGTGGCCAATCCACCTACTCTGCACATCTTTGGGTTGTGGGGGCGAAACCTACGCAAACATGGGGAGAATGTGCAAACTCCACACGGACAGTGACCCAGAGCCGGGTTCGAACCTGGGACCTCGGCGCCGTGAGACTGCAGTGCTACCACTGCACCAGTATGGTTCTATTCTAAGGTTCAAATCTAGATGCCACACTCCAGAGATTAGAAGATTATGGACTATGAAAAGACAAATGTGAATTTTTCCAATGTTCAATCAAGTATCTGGGACATGTCATTGATGCCAAGGGATTCCATAAATTGCCTTCAAAAGCCAAAGCCATTACTGAGGCATCCACACCTTAGAATGTGAACCCAACTTCAATCTTTCTTTGGCTTATTTCATTATTATGGAAGGTTTATCCCTAAACTGGCAACTATTCTGGCGCAGTGGTTAGCACTGTTGCCTCACGGCAGTGAGGACCCAGGTTCAATCCCAACCCTGGGTCACTGTCCGTGTGGACTTTGCACATTTTCCCAGTGTCTGCGTGGGTCTCACCCCCACAAACCCAGAGATGTGCAGGGTAGGTCGATTGGCCACACTAAATTTCCCCTTAATTGGAAAAAAATAATTGGGTACTCTAAATTTATAAAAAATTTAAAAATTATAAAATAAAATAAACTGGCTGCTCTTCAAAACCCTTACACGATTTACTGTGTCAAAATAAAAAGTGGGTTGATCAACGTGAAAGAACATTCATGCAAGCCAAAGAGGCGCTACTTAAGTCAAAAGTCCTGACATAGTTTGATCCAAATTTACCCCGACAACTGGCATGTGACACATCAGCCAATGAGGTTGGGGCCATCATTTCCCACATAATGCCCACAGGTGAAGAGAAGTTAATCAGTGTCCAGGACCTTGAATAAGGCCAAAAGCAATTACACGCAGAGAGAGAAAGAAACTGGGGAATTATCTTTGAAATCAAACTGTTCTACCAATTCCTGTGTGGGAGGAAATTCATTTTATTGATGTGCCATCATCCACTAACAACAATTCTTGGACCTTATGCCACATAAGAAAAGGTGTATTAAATCAATTACATTAAGGCCACTGGAAGGATAAAGGAGAGAGCTGGAAGCCGATTTTGGTGGAGGGAGCTAGATGCCAAAATCGAGGACAAGGTGGGAATGTGTTCTTCTTGCGCACAAGTGTGGAGCCTGCCACCATTAGTCCCATTCGACCTATAGGAATGGTCAGAAGAGGCCTGGCAATGGGTACATGTTGATTATGCTGGACCGTTTGAAGGGCGTATGTTTCTTATTCCAGTTGATGCTCACTTAAAATGGCCTGAAGTTGTCATCATGATGACAATGTCAGCGGAGAAAACAATTGAGAGATTTTGATGAAATCTTCAGTAGGTTTGGCTGCCCTGAACCACTCATTAGCGATAATGGGCCACCATTCATTTTGCAAAATATTGAACACTACAGGTAGGAGAACGGAATTCAACACATCGGAACTGCTCCTTATCATCCCGCCAGAAATGGGCTGGCAGAATGTTTTGTGCAGACGACAAAACATTTGTTGAAGGTAACTCGAGAATAAGGTTCATTGTCTGAATGCTTGAACCACCTACAGAAATACTGGGCAAAATTCACCGAAGTCCATCGTGACGCCCTTGATCGGCAGGCAAAAACGGCGCTGGTGACTCAGGCGTCGGGGCCCGTTTATCAGCCCGAAATCTCCCGTCCCGAAAGGGCCAGCAGCAGTGACGCTGTACGCGTCAGTTTCACCCGCTGCGGAAGTGGCGCGTCGGTTGACGTCGGGCAACATCATCAACGCCGCCCGGCGTTGGGGGGGGGGGGGGGGAGGGGGGTAGGAATGGTGGGAGGGGGTAGAGGTGGTGGGGGGGTAGGGGTGGCGAGGGGAGTAGGGGTGGTTGGGGGGGTAGGGGTGGTAGGGGGGTAGGGGTGGTGGGGGTAGGGGTGGTGGGGGGTAGGGGTGGTAGGGGGGTAGGGGTGGTGGGGGGGTAGGGGTGGTGGGAGGGGTAGGGGTGGTGGGGGGTAGGGGTGGTAGGTGGGGTGGTGGGAGGGGGAGGGGTAGGGGTGGTGGGGGGTAGGGGTGGTAGGGGTGGTGGGAGGGGGTAGGGGTGGTGGGGGGGGGTGGGGTAGGGGTTGGGGGGTGTGGGGGGGTGGGGGGGGGTGTGGGGGGTAGGGGGTAGGGGTGGCAGAGTCCGCAACCAACACGGCTGGAATAGATGTGAATGCCTTGTTTTTTTTAAAATGGCGAGTATATTGTGCTGCGTGCCTATCTGAGAGAGAGAGAGAAAAAAATTTGCTGCACTCTTGGTGATCCTCATTATTTATTACTCCAAATGTTTGAACTTAATTATGCCACCTTGCAGAACCTTGAGTTCCCCACCCCCCCACCCCCCCCCCCTACCCCCCTACCCCCCCCACCCCTACCCCCCACCCCCGACCACCCACCCCTACCCCTACCTCCACCCCTACCCTACCCCCCACCCCTACCCCTCACCCCTACCCCCCACCCCTACCCCCCACCCCTACCCCCGACACCCCCACCCCTAACCCCTACCCCCGACCACCCACCCCTACCCGACCCCCCGGCACACGATGTAAGTGATTTCACTCTCTCTCTTCACAAACCCCCCCCCCAACCCACCGGCACTCGAGGTAAGTGATTTATCTCTCTCTCTTCCCAACACCCCCCCACCCCCAACAACCCCCCCTACCCCTACCCCTAGCCCCCTACCTCTACCCCCTACCCCCTACCCCTACCACCCCTACCCCCCCACCCCCCCTACCCCTACCAGCCCCTACCCCTACCACCCCCCTACCCCCCTACCCCTACCCCCCCCACCCCTACCCCCCTACCCCTACCCCCCCCACCCCCCTACCCTACCTCCCTACCCCCACCCCCCACCCCCCTACCCCTACCCCCCTACCCACCTACCCCCCCCACCCCCCATACACCCCTACCCCCCCTACCCCCCCTACCCCCGGCACGCGATGTAAGTGATTTCACTCTCTCTTCACAACCCCTCCCCCGGCACTCGATGTAGGTAACTGAACGGCGTCAACCATCATCAATGGTTGACGCCGTTATAAACCAACTTTGATTTTCGCCGACGTGACCCATGACCACGTCGGCGGGACTTCGGCCCATCCGGGCCGGAGAATAATTAAGCCTAAAAAAACAATGGCATCCCGCCGGCGCCAGCCGTTCTCCGAGGCGGGTGGTGGGATTTGAAGAACGCCGTTTTATGGCGGGTGGGAGAATTTTGAACATGGCGGGAGCGGGAATATCGGCGCCCCCGGGCGATTCTCCGACCGTGCGTGGGGTTGGAGAATATTGCCCACTATCTGAGAACCTGACGCTGATTGAACCAATTGGGGAAAGTAGTGTCTCAGTTGAGAACCAAACATCGAGTCAACCTCAGAACATAATGGTGACTACGCCTAAGACAACCACGAATGAAGTCCAAACCAAGCCAAAAGGTTGCAACCATCAGAGGTTGCAGCAAGCACTAAAAGACAGACTCCCGAGGGTCACTGACAGCAGCACAGAACAACGGCCTCCGAAGCATCGAGGAAGAAGCACTCAGATTATCTTGATCTTAGGATAAAAGGATTTCCCTCAAAATTTCATTGAATGGATATTTTACTATTTATCAACAATGGGCAAACTTCACACTTAAGTTGGAATGGAATCGAAATCTTTCTCAGTTGGGCGACTTATATCTTTAACTTTATATCTTTAACAGTATCATGCATTTGATGTTCGAGAATCAATGAGATATGGTTGCCAAACGTGTGTAAAAAAACTGTTTTTTGATTCCCAGCAATTTTTCTCTGGGATTGAAAAGAAACGACAGCAGAAAATTGTTACCCTAAACTTTGCTGATCACTTAAGTCTGCAATCTTATTGTGTTACTGTGCACCAACCTGCCATCAACCACAGACATTTCTTCTCTTAGCTATGACCTAAAGAAAATCCTTACTAATCACATTCATGGACACGACCCTGTCGTGTTAAACACACTGAGATAACACAGGCTGCAACTGGATGCAGCTTTAACTGAAAGATACTCCAGACCTTGAAGTTAGTGCAATCTGATTTATTGAACCTGTCACACAGTTAGCACAGTCCTCTGTGAGTTCGACTCTCGCTAACCTAAGTGTGATTACTCTGTCTGACTGAAGCCACTCTGTGGCTCCCTATTCTGAGCCACGTGCTGGAGGTGTTATGTGATATATACACCCTGCCTCACTCTGTAGATGTCCCCAGTGGAAAGAGGCGGAGTGTGAGTGCCTCGTGCCTTTTATAGTGGGAAACCATTCCAAGTGCCTGCTGATTAGTTATGTCCTGTTCTCTGTGTTCATAAGCTGCCTATCTGTATCTCATTATGTGCATGTCTGCATATCATCACAGGCCCCAGAAAGACTTGGCGCATGCTTGTGATTTTTGACTTGCAGTTTCTGCATACTTTTCTTATAAAGATGTTGGTCCAAAAATTCTTTGAGCCTAACCTGTGCAGTGATGCATGCCTGTGTCCTCCAAAACACAACCTGTTTAAATTTTGGGGATTAGATTGGAGGACACTGAATTGGCTTTGGGCACAGCTTCCACCATTACCTGTGTGCTCAAGCTGAAAGCTTCATCTGTCACTGGGGAGGTGGGAATGGAAGTTGTCCAAATCCATGTCTGGTCCATCTCTTCAGAGTGGTCCAGCCCACCTTCCTGATCTGGATTCTTCCTCCCTGATGGGAGTCCATGTTCAGCCTTTCAAGACCAGAACATCTCTCCCTGTAAATCATTTTCAAGGGAGGATCCAGATCCAGACTGAGGAGTTGAAATGAGAATTCCTAGAGTAGAGAATCAGTACTGGAAACCTCCCCCCCCTCTCCCCCCCCCCCCCCCACCAAAAAAAAAGAAATGACAGAGATGCAGTGCCGCCAGGTTTTGGCAGACCCTTGACACAGGGGGAGGCCACCGGCTTCACAAAGGTGACTGCAACAGGTGGTGTGAGCATAGCCATGAGCCAAAGCCTTATTTCCCAAAGACAGTGCTGCGGGCATGAAAGACAGTACCTAAGGCCCCTGTGAAGCACTTGGATGGACTTCCACTCCATTTTGAGGCACCTTTTCAATCTCCTGCCTGCCTCTCCTGATATGGTTGCCAGCTGCCAGCCCACCCACTCCCCTTAATTAGACAGCAAGCCTGCAGGGGACAATTAGGAGGCGGCCTTCAGTAAAATTGCAGAACTGGACTCGCTGCTGGCAAGCATGGGCTCAGAACCCACTTTTTGGCGAAACATCAGGCTCCCGAAGCACTTGGTAAAATTCAATCCTTCGTTTTCAGTATAAACGCCCATCTGGTAAATTTACATGCTGGGAACATGAATGAGAAAGATCTACTCCTCATCTCTCAGGATTTGTTTACTTTATAGGTCTTTATAACAGTACTTCACTAAAAATCACAATAAATCCATTCATTCCATTCTCCAAATGAAAAGCCGCAATGATGTGCTTAGTTCCTCCAATCCCATGCGGGATATTGGCAGCTGGAGCTGTGAGCTCTACGACAGCTGCCTGCTAGCCCGTACAAGCAGGTGAATCTGTGGCCTTTTGATGCCAGTTTTCCTGGCGTAAAAGACCACAGTTCTCACAATGGCGTGGGGATTTTGTCCCAAAGACAGAGAATCCAGCGCATGATGTTTGCTTTGCAGGATGGGAGACTTGTCATGCACTACAGTGCATTCAGAGTTGCAATATCTTGTCTTCTTTGGGATAAGCCACAAACCATGACCAAGCGAGAGTACAGAGAAATCCACTCCACAGAACTGAATGACAAACATATACACGGCAGTCGACTATATACCTGCTGACGGAGGAGCAACAGCAAATCTTAATGACATCTTTTCTTTGTTGCATACAAAGTCTGAAACGTGGTTTCAATCTTTATTTCTTTAGTGAATAGATGTCTTTTGAGTTTTGAGCGGATATAAACTGCCTGTGGATATATATTTTAAAGATTATTTACATGCCCTGCGTTCCTCATTATGGGAAATAAAACATTTTGCACGCGATTGAACCAAATTGCAACAAAGTCCCTGGAGGAGCAGATTTAGCCCGGTGTTTCTCAGCTCTCACAGCACCGAGAAACGCCATGCTATCTGTCCAGACTCTGAAGCCCGAGGGGCCTCAGTGGCGAACACACCGTTGAGGCTGCACTTAGACATAATTCCTGCACTTATGAGCTTAAATGGTGACCCAATCTCTCGCCCACCCCCCCAATTCAACCCCAAATCCCCCAAAGAGGTCCTCAGCAGCCCCCTCCCCCCCCTCCCCCGCTCCTGCACCCCAGCTCACCAGAGTAGAGCACCCCCCGGGTTCAATCATCACCACGGGCAAAATGCCAGTCTGGCACCTTGGCACTGCAAGCCTGGCATTGCCCCCTGCTCAGAGGGCAACCATCTGGGGGCTTCTGATTCCCTGGAAGTCCCCCCGAAGTATCATTCTGTCTTGTCCCCGATTGTGGGGACTAGCTGTCTCACTCTAACATGCAGAACTGCCAGATAGTAATCCCACAGTGGGCAGGTTCCAGATTGTGACACCTTGCGAGACTGCGTTAGATCTCACAAGGCATGGTGAACTGGGTAAATCCCACCACGCTGCCGTTCGGGCATAACGCAGTCAGTAGATCATGCTCTTCCTTTCTTTCCTTTGAATAGAAAGTCACAATCTTTGCCTCAATCTTCCTATGTTTGTTAAAAATGCATCACTTTCTATCAGTAACAGGGCGATATGGGAGGACAATACATTTTGTATTTCTCTGTCATCTTCCTGGATACAAGGATGGCCAGAAACGTTTTACAGACAGTAATTTGGGAAAATTGTCACTGATTCCATGTTAAGAACTGTAATGACTTAGGCCAGGCCTTTGAGATTGGCCAAATTGGAATGTGAGTTCCCTGATTAGTGGCCCAATCAGGGAACCCCTTTCTCTGTATATAACAGAGAGTGTCAGATCCTCTGCACTCCCAGTGCAGACAACAAGCTGAATGCAACTGATTGTTCAGCTGTTGGGTTTCTAAATAAAAGGAATTCTGGTGAAGGGATTTCTGCCTCTGTTTACTTATTACAGTGGCGACGAGGAAAACGGAATGACCCGAAGGAACCTGCTCATTAGAAGCCGCCTCATATTGAGGGTAAGTCACGGACAGGCAAAATGCTTTTATCTGGGAAGTTGGATTCTTTTGACCCAGCAGTGGAAGACTGGGCCCAACAGGTAGAGCGGATGAAGTACTTCTTTGGAGCAAACCGCGTGTGGGCCCGCTCACTTTTCCAGAGGCACCGGACACGAAAACTTTCCAGGAATTGACGGACTTCGTAAAAGAGTACTATGACCCTGAGTAATCTCTGATCCTGTGAAGGTACCAGTTTTGCTCATCATTCTGAGACACTGGGAATGAATTGAGCTGATTAGCAGAGGCTTGCGAATTCCGCCTGACGCTAAATGAGATGCTCCGAAACCGGATGGTATGTGGAATAAATAATTTAGCAATACAAAAACGTCTGCTAGCAGAGGCCGAGCTGTATTGCAAACAAGCATTGCAGCTGGCTTTACCCTGAGAAAAACTGGAAGCGGAGCACATGAGTTACAGGGTACTGCCATGGAGGTAGACGCCCACATCAGTGAAATTGAGTTAAGGGACTACCGCTGGGGGATATGCAACTGCAGAGCCACCCTCAGGAATGACTCGGATACTAAGGAACCCAGGCCCACTCACAGAACCGCTCCCAACCAATGGAAAATTAGGACCAGACAGTCGCAGCCCTTGCAGCCTTTCGCCCGGCAAGATACTGTAGTGGTTGCCAGAGACCGGAGCCAGAGAGGAGAAATAGAAGCCCAAAACCAACATCTTGGAGAAGGACATGCAGGTTGGGGTACAGGAGAATGCACAACCTAGAAGCTCCACCTGTGTCCAACGAGGAACGACTAAATTTTGTAATGATGGTTAAATCAAAACCCATTAAATTAACCATAAGATTGAATGGACGGCTAACATTAATGGAAGTTGACACGGGAGCAGCCGTATCAGTGATAGGGGAAACAGTATTTAATAACATTTGCGCTGGACTTCAAACCTTATTCCCAACCAGAACCTCGGGAAAACTGAGGACATACACAGGGGAAACCACTGAGAGTGTTCAGCACAACACATGTACCTGTGGCTTATGGAGGGCAACTGGTTAGGCTGCCTTTAATGGTAGAGAAAGGTGCGGGACCAAACTTATTGGGACGAAACTGGCTAGAAAAGATCCAGCTGGATTGGATAAATATTTTCCAGCTGGAAAATGGTCGCCTGAGCGAACTCCTGTGCAGACACCCAGAGGTTTTCCGAGAAGGGCTCGGAACAATAAAGGGAGTAAAGGCGACATTACATGTAGATCCAGAGGCAGTCTCAAAATTCTACAAGGCCCGATCGCGTTAAGGCAGAAAGTGGATAAGGAAATCAAAGGATTGGAGCATGAGGGAGTAATAAAACCCCTCCAGTTTGCTTAATGGCCGGCACCTGTGGTGCCTATCCTTAAGCTGGACGGCTCGGTTCGCCTTTGTGGAAATTTCAAACAAACAATTAATTGCTACTCACATCTGGACAATTACCCAATTCCCCGGATTGAGGATTTATATGCAAAGCTGGCTGGATAATTCTTATTCTCAAAGCTGGATATGAGCCACGCATATCTACAGCTGAAGCTGGATGAAGAGTCCCAAAAATTCTCAACGATAAACACCCTGAAGGCCTTTTTTCAGTACACAAGATTACGCTTCCGGGTATCTTCAGTCTGTGCGATGTTCCAGAGGACAATGGAGAAAATATTACAAGGGTTACTACAGGTCGCCATTTACCTGGACGACGTCCTCATTACAGGAAAAACAAGGGCAAAACACCTGCAAAATCTGGAAGAAGTCTTTAGGAGGTTTTCAGCGGCAGCCATGCACCGAAAGAGGGAGAAATATGTTTTTCTAGCACCTCAAGTAACGTATCTGGGGTACAAGGTTGACAAGACAGGGTTACACCCTTTGGAGGATCGGGTGAGAGCGATTAACGATACCCCGGCCCCCACTACAATCCAGGAGTTAAGATATTTTTTATGGCAGGTGTTTCTTTATTACATACTATGGAAAGTTCTTACAGAACAGGGCTTCCACCCTGGACCACCTACACCAATTACTAAAAAAGGACTACCTGGGAGTGCCAAGACAGGGCTTTCAAGAAGATCAAACAACAGTTCTCCTCGGAAAACGGCTTGGCACACTACGACCCAGGAAAAAGTTGGTGCTCACTTGTGACGCGTCTCTATATGACGTTGGTGCAGTTCTGGCACACAGAGGGCAAAACAGACAGGAACGGCCTGTAGCGTTTGCTTCCAGGACGTTAGCAGCAGCAGGGCGAAAGTACTCCCAAATTGAAAAATAAGGATTGGCTGTATTCTTCGGGGTGAAGAAATTTCACCAGTACTTATACGGGCGTAAATTCACTATAATCACAGCCATTGCTGGATTTGCTGAAAGAAGACAAAGCGGTGTCACCAGTAGCTTTGGTCTTTATCCAATGCTGGGCCCTACTACTGGTGGCGTACCAGTATCAACGGGAGCATTGGCCGGGAACCCCGGTGGCAAACACCGATGCACGAAGCAGGCTGCCATTACCGGACACCCTGCCATTGGTACCCAGAATAGAAGGAACGGTGGTGACACTACATTTCCTGGACACCCTTTCAGTGGTCGCACAAAACATTTGTTTGTGGACACAAAGGGACCCGGTTTTAGCAAAAATAAAACACTTAGTGCTAATGCGGGAGATGGAAAGACCGGTCCAGACGGAATTCCATCCCTCCTGGAGCAGAAGCGAGCAGATCACTGAGGAAGACAGGATACTGTTATAGGGAGCTCGAATAATAGTTCCAAGTCAAGGCCATCGAGCCATACTGGCTGAACTACAACATGGGCACCCTGGAGTCTCAAAAATGAAGATGCTGGCCCGGAGGTTTGTTTGGTAGCAGGGCCTGGACACAGTCATAGTGACATTATTAGGTTGGTGCCAAGAATGCCAACAAGGGCAGAAGGTGTCACCAGCAACCCCTCTGCACCCATGGGAATGGCTGGGTAGCCCACGGTCGCAAATTCATATCGATTTTGCAAACCCGTTTATGGATTCAATGATTTTTGTAATAGTAGACGCCCATTCCAAATGGCTGGATGTCTACAAAATGAACTCGGCAAACACAACCGCAACCATCAAAAAACGTTGCACCTCATTTGCAACACATGGTATCCCAGAGGTGTTGGTTTCAGATAATGGATCGGTTTTCACCAGCCAGGAGTTCACAAATTTCATTAAGTCAAATGGCATTCGGCACATAAGGACGGCACCATACCACCCGGCATCAAATGGGTTGGTGGAGAGAACCGTTCAGAGCCTAAATGTCGGGTTGAAAAAACAGTCAGCAGCATCATTGGACACCAAACTGTCGCACTGGCTATTTGACTACAGGACAACCCCACACGTCACAGCGGGAATAGCACCGGCGGAGCTACTCATGGGCAGACGACTCCGAACCAGACTGAGCCTGTTATTCCCACATTTATGTGGAAAAGTACTGCGATACCAAGAGGCCTAATGCAGGGGCCACGACAACACTCGCCGAGAAAGGCAGTTCAACGCGGGTGAAAAGGTATGGGTTAGAAATTATCCGAATGGCTCCACATGGGTAGCAGGAATGGGTAAGGCCATGACAGAACCTGTGTCGTGTGAGATACGTGTGGGAAAACATGTAATAAAGAAACACCTGGACCAGGTGCGGGCCTCAGATTCGTTTCCTCCCCCAGAGCTGATTCAGACCAGCATATTGAGGACTGTGGAAAGTGAATCCCGACAACTATTCACGCCCCTCCGACACCACTGGTGAGGACATCAGACTCAGATATGGACACCATGGATGATGGTGTACCCCATCATCTGTACCCCTGCCAACGGAGGAAGGGGGGAAACGCCCCTCAGGTGCTCTCATAAAATAAGACAGCCGCCTATCCGTTATACCCCCCCACCCCCCACGTCGGAGGCCGAAGTGGAGGAGCCAGACCCGGCGCAGAAACAAAGCAGGAGACCCATGAGTCACGACGAGACGGGGGCTCCTCGGACTTTTGAGGGGGGAGGGGTGTAATGGCTCTGGCCAGGCCTTTGAGATTGGCCAATTAGAATATAAGTTCCCTGATTAGTGGCCCAATCAGGAAACCCCTTTCCCTGTATATAACAGGGAGTGTCAGATCCTCTGCACTCCCGGTGTAGACAGCAGGCTGAAAGCACCTGGTTGATCGGCTGTAAATAAAAGGAATTCTGGTGAAGGGACTTCAGCCTCTGTGAACTTATTACAGTAACGAAGCTCGCTCTCATGCTTCTGAGAGGTTTATGATGTGACCGCATTGATAAGAAATTTAAGTCCCTGCTCAGCAGCCCGGTTCATCCCAAATGTTATTTTCAAAGGATTTAAAAAATTGGGAAATCTTTAAAATGGCTGCTGATTGGCTTCAACTAGTCTTGGACCCCCTCAAAGTCAAAATCTGCTGCAGTATGTCAGAGACTCCGCACGACAAACATAACACGTCTCCACCTGCAAGAATGGGTCTGCTGAAATCAGCCCTAAATGATCATTTAAAAAAGAATAGACAGATGTCTGATGGTGATTATTCTTATGGATATAAAAGGATGTTCTGAGAAGAACTGCTGTTGAGGCAGTGGTCTCTTTAACCACACATTATTTTCAGTCTAGGTCATTAAACTGATGATGATTATTTTCTCATTTTCCCTTGAGTTATTTAGCTCCATGTTTCCTGGGCAATGAAGATATTACAAACAATGATATGTAAATAATGGATAAAAAGGCAGAGCAATGTTATGCCATCTGCACATCCAACCTATAGTAGCACACTTTACCATAGTCGATAGGGTTTCTAAATTATATTACTTGACGAGCGATTGCACTAACAGGAATTAGCGACACAAACTCTCACGGCAACAAGCAAGGCTCTGCTGACATTTTAAATTAATGTGCAGAGCAGTGGTGTTATTGTTATATTTAAAGAGGTTTTTAATCCCATTCTCTCCTGCATGTTGAGCAACAGGAGAACTTAATGTGCAGCATTTTCTGTCTTTTCTTCAACACTGAATTAAGTTCTTTTGTGAGGAACAGCATTCTTTTTTTATTTTATTGGACTCCCTTCACATTACAGAAAAATAGAGTGCAGAAAATGCCCTTTGGCCCATTGAGTCTGCACCACACCACTTTATGAAAGGCCCCTGATCTGCCAACCCATTTGGCCCATAGCCCCGAATGTTAACACGTGCCTAACGCTCAACCGGGTACTTTTTAAAGGATATGAGGTAACCTGCCTATACCACCCTCCCGTGTAATGTGTTCCAGACTGTCACCACCCTCTGGGTAAAAAAAGGTTTTCCTCAAATCCCCCCTGAACCTCCCGCCCCTCACCTTGAACTTGTGTCCCCTCGTAACCAAACGTTCAACTAAGGGGAACAGCTGTTCCCTATCCACCCTGTCCATGCCCCTCATAACCTTGTACACCTTGATCAGGTCGCCCCTCAGTCTTCTCTGCTCCAGCGAAAACAATCCAAGCCTGTACAACCGCTCTCCATAATTTAAATGCTCCATCCCAAGCAACACCCTGGTGAAACGCCTCTGCATCCGCTCCAGTGCAATCACGTCCGTCCGATAATGTGGCGATCAGAACTTCACACACTACTCCAGTTGTGGCCTCACCAATGTTCTGTATAACTCCAACATGGCTTCCTTGCTTTTGTAATCTGTGCCACGATTGATAAAGGTAAGTGTACCATATGCCTTTTTCACCACCCTATTAACCTGACGTTCTGCCTTCAGAGATCTATTTGCAAACATGCCAACAATCCTCAGGACTTCCCAGTGTGGTACCATTCATTGAATATTTCCTTATCAAATTGCTTTTTCCAAAGTGTAATACCTCACACTTTTGTCATTTTTATTAAGGGCATTGGGAGTGACCAAGGGGGTTGAAATGTCACTCTAAGATCCCGCAGTGGCAGCATGAATTTTCTGGGTGCACTGCTGTTGGATATGTAGCATCAAAAAAATGTCTACTTCTTACTGGAAGGGAGAGGCAATACTTAATTGACAGTGCCTTGCCAGTTACTTGCTTCACGGTGGTACAGCCAGAGACCTACGGGAAATTACCAACAACGTCCACCCCACACCCCCTTCCCCACAACCCAGTCATTAGCAACAGCTTTCATTTAATGTAGAAAAATCAGGACGGCAATGAGGTCCCGAGCAAAAAGAGTTATCAGGTCTCATTTTGGACCAACACTGCCCACTGCACCCCAACCCTTCATGAATATTACCTTGCGTGCAACAGCTCTGGCCCAATTTACAGCCTGAGCTGTACAAACTCCAATGGTATCTCTGTAAAATGAACTGGAAAGCAAGTCTTCTTTGACCCCATTTTTATTGTGTTCTACATTCACTTCTCCTCCAACTCCACAATGCCACCTGCATCCCCCTGATCAATACGGGGATCAGGGGTTATGGGAGAAGGCAGGAAAATGGGAAGTATAACAGCCATGATCGAATGGTGGATCAGACTCGATGGGCCGAGTAGCCTAATTCTGTTCTTTTTTATAATGGTCTTATATATGTGCTGTCTATCAAAGAACAAGTATAGTGTATTAAACAATTAAAGATTCAATTCTATTTTAAGCACTGGGGGAACATTAACTCTTTCCTAAGATGCTGGATGTGCTAACCTGTGTCGGCATTGGTTTGGCATCTTTCAGTTTACCTGGAGAATGTAGCTGAAGCCACAGCTTCATGATCGTGGGGACACTTTACTGTTGCAATGGGCAGCCTACCACCAACTCTGCTTGCCCTAAGAGTACAAATTTACCCGATTGTTTAATGGTTACTGCCACCCCCCTCCCTCAAAGTGAATGTTGGTGACCATCAAACCATAGGAAATATCAAGGGCTAGATTCTCCCATTCCTGAGACTAAGGGTTGACGCCGGGGCAGGATTCATGGAGTTCTACGAAGCTAAATTGGCATCGCACCTGACCAATTCACAGACTGTTAAGGGGCCAGCACCAGTGCCACGTGGAATATGATCAATTAAAATGAGAAACGGTGCCAGATTTACCGGGTTCAGGATTGACACTCGGGAGGCTGACAAGCTGCAGCCGCATATACACAGTGCACACCCCACGCACACTCATCCCAGGCAACAGCGAGAGTGTTCCCCGTTTCACCGACGCTGACCCTGCTGTACGCCATGGAGGAGAGGCGGGGCCCTGTACCCGGGTTGGGAAAGAGACTGTCAGCCACCGCCGTTTGCTGTGCCTGGAAGCAGGTGGCACAGGCCGTGAGCTCCGTGGGCAATACCATTATGATCGACCGGCAGTCCTGTGAAAACTTAACAACCTCTTTAGGACGGCCAGGGTGAGTAGGCAGCATTGTGCTTCTAACATCAACTCCCATCCCGCACATCTGTAACCTGCCCTCCCCCCCAATCCCAATCTGAAGTGGGTCTGAATCCCAACCTGCACTATATGCCGGCACCCATACCGGACACCATGGCCGGGTACCCTGGCCACTGAAACTGCCAGCTACGCACCCATGGGTTGCATGCGTTGGACGGTCTAACACTGTGCCCTTTCAGTTTCTCTCCCAACCCCCCAGGAGAAGGCCGCTTATAATCGGTGTGAGAGGGAGAAGAATGAAGAGGGATCACTGGACCTGCGGCTCCTCACTTGCGCTGGAACAGAGGGCACTGGACATGGTCAGTCGACCTGGAGAGGGGGATGTTGCTGAGGAGAACGTCGGCATGGGGCGAGGAGGTGAGACCTTGCTCAGTTGCGGTTCCCCATGGCACGTGTGTCACCTACCCCCACCACCCCTCTTTCCACATACCCCCCACTAACATCTCCCGGCACGCTATTCAATCATGGGTCCTGTAAGATCCTTCAGTGTCAGCATGAATTTTATGACGATACTGCAGTGTCCTTCAGCCAACTCTGGGGCACATTGTCCTGGTCAAGCCCTAACTAGTTAGGAACCACCTGAGGGGGGACAAGGTCCTGGTCAAGCCCTAACTAGTTAGGAGCCACCTGAGGGGGAACAAGGTCCTGGTCATGTCCTAACTAGTTAGGAGCCACCTGAGGGGGAACAAGGTCCTGGTCATGCCCTAACTAGTCAGGAGCCACCTGAGGGGGAACAAGGTCCTGGTCATGCCTTAACTAGTTAGGAGCCACCTGAGGGGGAACAAGGTCCTGGTCATGCCCTAACTAGTTAGGAGCCACCTGAGGGGGAACAAGGTCCTGGTCATGCCCTAACTAGTTAGGAACCACCTGAGGGGGGACAAGGTCCTGGTCATGCCCTAACTAGGTAGGAGCCACCTGAGGGGGAACAAGGTCCTGGTCATGCCCTAACTAGTTAGGAACCACCTGATAGTCTGCCTGCACTGCCATGCATCCACCTTCCCTTAGGAGCAGGGTGGTTACCATGGCTGCCTCACAGCTCCAGGGTCCTGGGTTCAATTTTGGCCTTGTGTCACTGACTGTGTAGAGTTTGCACCTTATCCCCATGTCTGTGTGGGTTTCCTCCGAGTGCTCCAGTTTCCTCCCACAGCCCAAAGATATGCAGGTTAGATGGAGTGACCATGCTAAATTGTCCCTTAATGTCCTGGGACAGGTTTCATGCCACGCTTGTGGCAGCCTGCTTCTGACTTGTTCGCCCGGTGTCACTTGAGGTTAGTGATCAGGGACACACACCGTTTAAGTGCCTCCCCAACATTGCTCAGTACCTGCTCCAAGTCCAATCGGGGCGAATGTCAGCCAGGAAAACTGCCCCGAGGTTTTTCCGGCCTGGGTTGGGGGGGGGGGGGGGGGGGGGGGGGGGGGGAACCCTTGCGAAGGTGTTGGACGGGGTGTAGAAGATGCACAACACCCTCTATTCTCAGATAGGCTGGCTGCTCATCATGAAGGTCAAAAACCCCACATGGGACCCAGTGGCAGCAAAAGTAAACGGCAGCTCACTGCATAAAAGGATAGGAATCCAGTGCAGGAGAAGAGGATTGACCTCATTTGTGCAGCCAGGGTAAGTCACCTGTCTCATTTGGCATCTCGCACTCACTCAGACACTCATCACACATCCACTGGGAGCTCACTCACTACCACCTCATGGGGTCCCAGCACTCACTCTCCTACACTCCTCCTTATCTCCCAGCAGCCTCTCTCCTCGTCACATCTCAGCTCCCACTCACCAACCACACATTTCAGGAATCATTACCACCTGAGCTGGCAGGCACCCTGCCTCCACTTTCCCCATTTGTCCCATTACAGATACAGCTCGAGCACAGTCAATGAGAGTGGGCACAGCTAGCTGAACTCATGCCAAGTTCTGTTCGAGGTGAGAGCCTTCAACAGGCCAGAGATGAGCATGACTGCACCTATTATGAGGGCAAGCTGGGACCGAGAGACAAAAGAAACCTCAACACATCCAGTCATTTCACCAGCCTCACGTGAGTTATGTTTCTGCTATCTTAATGCCATCCTGCTTCCCTTGTGCGCCAATCAGTCCAAGAGCCCAACCCATCCTCTTGGCCTTCGGAGACAACAGCCCTGAGCAGCTCCTCGGAAAATATATCAGAGATTAATATTGAAGAGGTATCAAGCTGTGACCGACACCTTCCACCAGTGCAAATACTTGCACCACGGTAGGATTAAAAAGTAGACAGGCTTCTGGGTCACTCACTACTGAGCACCTCACAGCTGATGATCCACTGCAGGCGGAGGCAGGGATGTCCCATGGATTCGGCAGTCAGAGGGCTGCCGGAGCCCAGGACTCTGCTGAACCCTGGTTAGACGGTGTCCCTGAGTTTAGTCATCCTACAGCTATTGGAGCTGTGAAGAATGGGCAGCACGGTGGCACAGTGATTAGCACTGCTGCCTCACAGTGCCAGGGATCCGGGTTCGATTCCATCCTCGGGTGACTGTCTATGTGGAGTTTACATGTTCTTCCTGTATATCTGCGTGGGTTTCCTCCGGGTGCTCCAGTTTCCTCCCACAGTCCAAAGATGTGCAAGTTAGGTGGATTGGCCATGCTAAATTGCCCCTCAGTGTCACGTGGGTTTACTGGGTTATGGGGATCGGGTGGGGTTGTGGACCTTGGCAGGGTGCTCTTTCAGAGGGTCAGTGCAGACTCAATGGGCTAAATGGCCTCTTTCTGCAGTGTAGTGATTCTATGATCAGGAATGGATGACAGCATTCCTCCTCGGACCTCAAGGTTGACTGGAGTCCCATCACCTGCTGTCCGAGGAGATGGTGCCGGCACTTTGAGGCTGTGAGGGTGGCAGCCGCAGTGGAGACCTTGATGTAGGACGTGAACTCCATGGCAAGGGACGTACACTCTGTGGTTCAGTTCATGACCTCTAAGGCTCAGGGCATGAGCCCCATGGTGCTATGTCTCAACTACATGGTGCAGGCACTGTTGGGAATCCACGAGTGTTAGTGCCAGAGGATGGCAGGGCCTCTGGACCTCATTCCAGCTGCCTCTCTATCATATGGATGAGCTCAGCAACCCCCTGGCACCCGAAGGGAAGAGAATAGTGTGGTGCACAGCTCGGGGCCTTCCACCCAGGAGACCCTGGAGTGTCTAGCCCATCCACTTCCTGTGACTGATGCATCGAGGAAGGTGGCACTCCAACACCTGTGCTGCCCAAAAAGTTCATGCCTCCAGGGTACGTCCACCAAGGCCATCTCAGGCAACAGGGAGTGGCAGGTAGCAGACTCCTCCGACTCAGCTGTGGATCCTGGGGAAACACCTAGATGTAGTGGTCTGGTTAGAAAGGCAAATAAATGATATTCACAGCGAGGACATGAGTGAGGTGAGGCACAATAAGGCAACAAGCACAGATGTTAGCACAATTTAATTTAAAAGTCACGTTATATACCCTCCAAATGCCTCCAAATCATTGCTGTGGACACTGCTGTCCTCCAAGCCTAGGCTAAACGCCCAACAATGGCACGTCGACCACCTCCTCTCATTGAGTTTGTCAGCTCAATGGTAGTCCTTCCCTCACACTGTAACAACGCAGTCATGCTGATGTAATCGTGGTCACGAGGAGTTCATTTTCCCCCCTCCCCCACCAGAAACCCAGGCTAACACGGAAGCCAATCATCTATAGGGGCATTATTTCAACGCGAGAAAAGCATTGGCTGAAGCCATGTGAGGGTCTGTCCACTTTCACCAGTGGGGCAGACCCACACCGGCAGCCCTAACCTCGGAGGAAGCAGTATCAGCAGAACTGGGTCATTCAGCGTTTCATCGAGCACACATCACCCTGTTCAGTAGCAAGTCGCACTCAGGTTTCTGTCAGGCAGGAGTCAGACATTCACAGCAGATGTGAGGAGATTTCTCTGTCCTTGCTGCAAGTTACCATCATTCTCCTGTAATGTTTGGTTGTTGGACTTCCATGCCCTGCCCTGAAAGGAGCAATCTCACAGATAACGCCTGGCTGACACCTCACATGTTACAAATGCCCCCCACCATTGGGAGGACATCACTGCCCACCCTATTCCTGGTCATCCCCAAAGCGAGAGGCTTTCAATAATCCCGAGTCCAGTGCGCCGAGCCCCATTTGGACCCTTCGTCCTCACCTTCCCCTCCTCTGCATGTTCCACCTCAGCGCCCTCCTCGATGTCTATCTAATCTGAGGCAATGCGGGGGTCATCTGTTTCCTCCTCTTCCAGCTCCTCACCTTCTTGCAACGCAGCATGGTAACCTCTGGGGGCTGTACTGGAGGGCTCCCCGACCAATCCAGGCACCAAAATCACATCTTCAGGAGGCTGACCATCAGCCACCTCATGAGGGGGTACCCTTTGACCCAATTGACCATCCCTCTAGCTGCTGCTTTCCCTCAAAGACTACCGGGATCTGAGAGCAGCCAAGGATGTAGCTGTCATGGATACTCCCCAGGAACCGGGCATACACCTGCAAGATGCGGTTGGCATTGTTGCAGACAAGCTGCACATTCAGGGAGTGGAATCCCTTGCTGTTCATGAAATGGACACCATGAACCATGGGGAGCACAGACCCATATGTGTGTAATCCAGGGGTGGGCATACTTTTCCGTGCAAGGGCCACATTCAGAAAATCACAATTTTAAAGGGCCGCATAGTATATTAAGTAAAATAATTAATATTTAAAATAGCCAAAATAAAAGGTTTTTCAAGAAGAAAAAGCAATTAATTTTTATTAATTAATATTTTAAAGTAGAAACTTCACATGAAACACATGTTGTGCCGAGCAATGATCACCCTACTCAAGTCAATGTATCCACCCTATAGCAGTAACCCAATAGCCCCCCCCATTAACCTTAAAATAAAAAAAATTTTTATGACTTGATCTTGGTGGGCCGCATAAAGACCTTTGCGGCCCGCGGGCCGTAGTTTGCCCACCCCTGGTGTAATCTATGACTTCCCGCTCTTGGGGAAATCGAACAAAGTGTGCAAACCCCATGGCTCTGGCACCTTGATTAGTCTGGCCCAGGTCAAAGTTTCTGTAGTTATGTTCCCTCATGAAGAATACATCGGTCACCTCCCTGATGCGGCGAACTGAGAAATTCCACAGGGGTCACCATAGCAGCCCTAAAAGGAACCATTAACGCAAATGTTCAGTGCTGCTGTAACCTTCAGGGCCACAGGTAATGGGTGACCTCGCAGCCCACATGATGTAAACTCCAGCATTACCTGTGAAAGGTGGGCCACCATCCATCGGGGCATCTTCGTTTCTGCTTGTATTGGTTCTCTGCCATCTGGAGGTCGCTCACTCTCCTCTGGTAAATCCGTGCCCGGTACATTCGCCTCCAAGCAACCTCCCTATGTGATGCAGCCTCTGGCAGCTAAATAGGCCCTGCCACCCCTTCACCTTCAGGGCACTGTTCCTGTCTCCAAGCAGCCGCATGTTGAAGCTGGAATCATCTCTCCTGGCCTAAGGCTATGTTACATGGCAAAATCAACTGGCTCCACGCTAGTATCAATCCAAAAATAAAAAGGAGGAAACAGAATGTGAGCTATTTGAAGACCTGTCAAAGCCCTGACCCACTGCCCAAACAAGACATGGGAGATACCATCGGTGGCCATTCCCTTCGAAGTGTGCATTCCTCCTGAGCTCCACTCCCTTACTCTCACACACAATGGCCATGACCCACATGAGCCTCTCCCAACTCTGCATTTGGATTGGCGTCTCCCTCCAAGATCTGTAGTGGCCCGTAGAATCCCCAACGGGTGAGGATTGGGGACACATGCATCAACTGACTGGCTTTGTGTGCAGACATCCTAGGTGGGGGAGGGTGGGAGTGTGGGGCGGGTTGGAGGGGGGGGCTTGAGACGGCAACAGGGACACCGCTACAACAACATTTGTCTGCTTAGGGCTGTCTGCTGAGCTCTTTCTCCTTGTATTGGGTGCCGAACCTGTGACACCTCTCTCAGCAAAAGCTGGGTGCAAGCCATGGAGTTCAATGCTTTTGGAGGCACATCTCCCAAAGTGTTAACTTGTGAGTGTGAATCAGTGGCAGAATTCATCCATCACACTACTGACTTAATGGGCATAATTGATTTATCCAGGAATGTTAATAGGCAAGTGAGTCCCATTAAGTTTAATTGGTTATTTGATTTTCCACAAAATAGACCTTCTGTGGTAGGCTTGGGTGAGCTGATTACTTTCGAGCCTCCAGGTTAAACTCAACTTGATCATTAAATTTTATTTGCATATCCCAGCTCTCATGAGTAGTGGCTTATGCGAGCCTTCCATTTTGTACGGCAAGCCACGCATGCTACCTATCCTTGTTGGCCAGGCTTCCTGGACAAGCGCCAGGGTCCCTCAACATGGTTGAGGCCCTTTACTGTGGATTGCAGCCTGTGGGTATGGGAGAGATGTTAGTGCTTTTATTGTCCGCTCAGTCTCAGGGTCCTTCTACCCTCATGGAACAAATTATAACCTCCCATCACTTCATTAATGATCGAGAGTAGACTGATAGGCTGGGTTGGATTTGTCCTGTTTTCCTGTACATGACAATTTTCCACATTGCCGGGTAGATGCCAGGGTTGTAGCTGTACTGGAACAGCTTGGCTAGGTGTGTGGCAAGTTCTGGAGCACAGGTCGTCAGTACTATTGCTGGAATATTGTCAGTGCCCACATCCTTTGCATTATCCAGTGCCTTCAGTTGTTTCTTGATATCACGTGGGTGAATCAGATTGGTTGAAGACTGGCGTCTGTGACACTGGGACCTCTGGAGGAGACTGCAATGGATCATCCACTTCTGGTTGAAGATTATTGCAAATGCTTCAGCCTTGTCTTTTGCACTGTTATGCTGGGTCCCTCCCTCAGTGGGGATAGGGATATAAATGGAGCCTTCTGCTCCAGTCAGTTTTTCAATTGCCCACCACCATTCACGACTGGATATGGCAGGACATCTGAGTTTAGATCTGATTTGTTGGTTCTGGGATCACTGTCTATTACTTGCTGCTTATGTCACTTGGCATGCAAGTTGTCCTGTGATGTAGCTTCACCAGGTTGATACCTAATTTTTAAGTGTGCCTGATATTGCTCCTGGCATGCTCTCCTAAACTCTTCATTGAACTAGGGTTAATCCCCTGGCTTGATGAGAATGGTAGAGTGGGGGATATGCTGGGCCATGCGGTTATATATTCTAGTTGAATGCAATTTTGCTGCTACTGATAACTCACAGCAACTCATGGATGCCCAGACTTGAGTTGATAGATCTGTTCTGAATCTATCCCATTTAGCACGATGATAGTGCCACACAACATGATGGACGGTGTCCTCAATGTAAAGATGGGACTTCGTCTCCACAAGGAGTGTGTGGGTGGTCACTTCTACTGCTCCTGTCATGGACAGATGCATCTGCAGAACGCAGGTTGGTGAGGGTGAGTTCTAGTATGTTTTTACCTCTTGTTGGTTCCCTCACCACCTGTTGCAGACCCATTTGAGCCTTTATGACTTGGTCAGTAGTCGTGCTACCAAGCCACTCTTGGTGGAAGACATTGAAGTCCCCAACCCAGAATACATTCTGTGCCCTTGCCACCCTCAGTGCTTCCTCCAAGTGGTGTTCAACATGTAGGAGTACTGATTCATCAGTTGTGTGTGGACTGTAATCAGCAGGAGGTTTTTTGTCCATATTTAAAAAAAATAAATTTAGAGTACCCAATTATTTTTTTCCAATTGAGGGGCAATTTAGCGTGGCCAATCCACCTACCCTGCACACCTTTGAGTTGTGGGAGTGAAACCCATCAAGACACGGGGAGAATGTGCAAACTCCACACAGACAGTGACCCAGGGCCGGGATTCGAACCTGGGTCATCAGCGCCGTGAGGCAGCAGTGCTAACCACTGTGCCACCGCGCCGCCCTTGTTGCCCATATTTGACCTGAAGACAACAGGCTTCATCTGGTCCAGAGTTGATGTTGAGGACTCGCAGGGCAAATCCCTCCCGACTGTACACCACGGTGCTGCCACCTCTGCTGGGTCTGTCCTGCTGGTGGGGCATGGCATACCCAGGAATGATGATAGTGGTGTCTGGGACATTATCAGTAAGGTATGATTCCGTGAGTATGACTATGTCAGGCTATTGCTTGACTAGTCTGTGAGACAGCTCTCCCAATTTTCGCAAAAGTCCCCAATGTTAGCATGGAGAACTTTGCACGGTCGACAGGGCTAGGTTTGTTGTTTCCAGTTCTTCAGTCGATATCAGGTGGTCTGCCTGGTTTCTTTCCTTTTTATTGACTTCATAGTGGTTTGATATACCAGATTGGCTTGCTAGGCCATTACAGAAGGCATTTAACAGTCAACCACATTGCCATGGATCTGATGTTACATGTAGGCCAGACCAGGTGAGGTCTGCAGATTTCCTTGCTTGAAGGACATTTGTGAACTAGCTGGTTTTTCACAATGATCTGCAAAGGTTTCATGGTCATCATTAGAATTCCTGGGCAGGAACTCCATCACGTCACTGGCGTAGGGCAGAGAAAAACAGAAAACGAGATCTCGCTGGCAAGAATCACGGCTTACGACTCTCGAGAGATTTTGGACCCATGTCACTATTTACGCTCATGGTTCACAATTGCCCCTTATTTTTCAATATTTGCTTTGTTATGAATAATGTATAAATTTAAGTTGAATTTATATTTTTATATATATGTGTATGCGTGTGTGTTAAGAAAGGTTAAAATGGTTTCAGTTTCATTTAGTTTTGTTCATGAACCTTGGTGTCTGAGAGTCTGGATAGACTTGTGACTAAAGGTTTTCAGGTATTTGGGGTTTGTTTCCATTTACTTTTACTGAGGTCTTACAACCCCTGAATTTAATGTGATGGGTTAAAAGGGTGTGATGATCGGAATACCTTGCCCCTTTAAGAGGCTTGTGATGATCGGAATACATTGCCCCTTTAAGAGGCTTGGAACCCTGGGGGACTCCGCCTCTGGCTACGCCCCCTGGGAAACAGTACTTAAAATGAGACTCCATTTTGCGAGCACACTTCTCATGGAGGCTGCCATTGTTCACTGCTTATTAAAGCCTTTGATTACTGACCTAACTTTCGTGTCGTAATTGAGAGTGCCTCAAAGGGGTTGAAAGTTCATTGACTCTAGGGATACAAAAGACAATGTAGAAAAGTTTTGCTATTGCCCAGTAACAGTGAATGAGAGACAGACACAGAAAATACAGGAGTGAGAGTGGGAGTGTTTATGTGCCTAGCAAGGCTGGTGGAAGAGGAGTTAACTGAATAACCAGTTATGTGAGTAAAATGCTCAGTTTGGTGGAGGTGCTACTGGAAGACTGAGTTTAGGGAACTCATTTGTTTCCTCTGCAGTTGAACAAAATGGCCATGATTTTCAGTGTCTTGGGGATAGATATGAGTTGGGTGGGAAGCAGCAAGTGAATGGTCAGGAATTTACCATTTACAACTGTGCCAGTCCCCAGCAAGAAGCCTTTGTGTAAAGCTAGTGGTAACTCTTTATTGGTTTATATGGTTGCAAGTATATTATTGGGGGAAAGGAATGGTGGAAATTTGAATCATAAGACCATATGATATAGGAGCAGAATTAGGCCACTCGGCCCAGCGAGTCTGCTCTGCCATTCAATCATGGCTGATATTTTTCTCATCCCCATTCTCTCTTGTGTTTGTTTTGAGATATTTCCAACCTTCTTGTCTGCTTGTAATATAACTCATTTTCTTGTTTTAATAAATATCTTATTCTTTGTATCAAAAGTTAATGAGCTGACTCCTGTTAATTTGTTCAATAACTTTCTTCCATGGTTTCTAAAACAAAATGTTAGGATTTATCAATCTAGGTTTCACTTTGGTATCCAACTTTTCTAGTATTAGCAGAGGCTGGGATCATGGCAGGTTGTCTGAAGACAACAGTAGCAGTGACAATCTGGCAATTTTGTAGTGCCTGTCACTACACAGTAGCACAGTGGTTAGCACTGTTGCTTCACAGCTTCAGGGCCCCGGGTTCAATTCCCTGCTTGGGTCACTGTCTGTGCGGAGTCTGCACGTCCTCCTCCTGTCTGCATGGGTTTCTTCCGGGTGTTCCGGTTTCCTCCCACAAGTCCCAAAAGACATGCTTGTTCGGTGAACTGGACATTCTGAATTCTCCCTCAGTGAATCTGAACAGGTGCCGGAGTATGGGGACTAGGGGATTTTCACAGTAACTTCATTGCAGTGTTAATGTAAGCCTACCTGTGACGGTAATAAAGATGATTATATAATTACATTTTCTATGAATGCAATACCTTTTCTCAAACTCTTTCTTGTGTTTTGATCTGGCAAAGCATATGACAAATTCTCTTTTAAATTAGTTTCAGCTCTATTGGGTATCATTCTCACTGCAATGATGTAAAATGGTGACCTAAAACTATGTTCCATTGGTTTGATGTCATGTGGTGGTCAAAATCAATAAACCCAATATCGGCAGCAGACAAAATCCAGTTAAAATTTTTCAAATCCCAGTATAAATCGGTCTAAAAACATTGGAGTTCCATTTTAAGGTATGCAAGATAAGGTTGGATAAGCATTACTGTTATCGTTCATTTCGAAGAGTTACTGGTTTTTCCATGCTCGGTGTATGGGTTGTGGGGGTGGTTAAGATCAAGTATTGCACAATGGAAAATAGTATAACCTAATGCGATAGTTCCCAAACTTGTCTATGTCATGGCACACATCTATACTATAAGAAAAAATTGAGGCACACCTTCTATTTTCTCTGTCTTCTTCCCTTTACTGGGAGCTTCATTTTTATCTACTCCTTGTCCTCTCTTCTGTTTTTGATTTAACCTCTCTCTGTCTCTCTCGCCTCCCCCATAGTTTTTACACCCCTTTTGAGTTTTCACATTTTCTGCATGCACGTGGGCCTGACCAACATAAAAAATCTAAACCATGCATCTTTCCCAGGCGGTGCATGTGCAAGAAGCACAAAATTGGTCGTGTCCTGGAGATGCCAACCGTGGGGCTGAAGACGAAGGTTAGTTTTAGTTCAATAACATCAATTTTGAATCATTTTGAATCTTTTCTCACGGTACACTTGGGTGGGGGGAGGGGGGTCTTCATGGCACACCAGTGTGTTGCAGGACACTGGTTCTGAACCCCTGGCCCAATGAGATGGGGCATTGCCCTATAGGAAGGAACATTGCCCGAAAGGAAGGGGCAATGGCTCACTTAGTGATAACCAAAACATGTTCCTTTAAGGCCAAAGGTGCTCCTGATCAACACCAAATACTGTGCTGAGCCTAACATCATTACATTAGCAACTGCACAGCTACATGAAGAATAATGCTTCTCCTTGTGGCTATTCAAACTGAAATTTAATCAAGAAGGGTTATTACAGAGATAAGTCAATGGAGATTTTGTAAGATATATATCTACAAGGTTGGAAAAACCAGCAGCGTAATCAACTGTTGCTAGCCTAGCCTGTGAATTGCAATCCTTTAAAGAGAGGACACCCTCCAGCAGTCAGGCAAGCAGTGAGCTATCTGAGCTTGATAACATCTGATTGCTTTCTTTGCTTTGAAAGGACTCTGCTGTTTCCAATTTAATCTGCAGGTTTGCGTGGTCTGCGGTACAGTTACGACTACTGAGATTGTACATGCAAAACTATTTATTACCTCTGTCTCCAGACACCACACTCTCAATAGGATATATGTCTGTTGTAATTGTTATCTGCACCCACATTCACACGAAAACAAGTAGAGGTTTCCTTATTAAATTGTCTTTTTTTTAATGCCATTGGTAAATTGCAAACTTGTGTACTTCTCTACTTGTGATCATGCGGAACAGCCTCTTGAGTGTGATATTTCCTGTTATAAAAATACTCAGCCCTACCTTTCAGTCTTCCTTTGCCATGTAATTGTTTCACAATGAGAGGGAGGGAGCACTACTCATTCCTCACACCTTGGGTGATGTTTAATAGAGGCGATGGGGGGTCTTGTCTACCAGCCAGAAATAAGATCCCCGCATCTCCTTTCTTGGGAGAGCCCGTCGGGTGAACTGTAACTTGAGGTGTGTGGGGGTGGGGGGGGGGGGGGGGGGGGGGGGGGGTGGGAATGATGGGGGGGCGGTGAGGAATGCGGTGAAAGTCCCATCTGCCAGAGCCGCTGGTACACAGCCACCCAAGGCACAGGAAATGGATTGTCACAACCCCTTGGCGTGGGTGAGGATAAGGTAGGCCCGAAGATGGACTGAAAATAAGTATACTTAATATATTTGTAAGCAATATATATATTGACGATGGCAAAACACACATTGACACCTTCATGCAAAGGTGTTTATTTAAACTCCAAATGCCAGTCGAGAAAAAAAGATTATTTACAATATACCAGAAAAAATACTATTGCATGTCAAGGGGAGAATTTTAAGTTCCCTTTGTTGGAGATGATCATCAACATCATGGCAGTTATGATTAACCACAAATTGAAACTTGAACAGCCATATAAATAGAAGATAAGGTCAGAGGCTGGGAATACTGCAGCTCATCCCCTGACTCGCAAAGATTGTCTATAATCTACAAGGCACAAGTCAGGCGTGTGATGGAGTACTCCACACTTGCCTTGATAAGCGCAGCTCCAATAATATATCAGAAGATTGTCACCATCGCGGACAAAGCAGCCTGCTTGGTTGGAACGGTATCCACCACATTAAACATTAATTCCCTCCATCACTGACACACAGTTGACAGCCGTGTGTATCATCTTACAACATGCACTGCAGTAGCTCACCAAGGCTCCATAGGCAGCACCGTCCAAACCCATGGTCACGACCACCAAGAAGGGCAAGGGTAGGAGATGCTTGGATACATCACTATCTGAAAGGCCCCCTCCAAGCCAATCATCATCCTGACTTGGAACTTTATTCCTGTTCCATCACTGTCACTGGGTCTAAATCCTATAACTCCCTCCCTGACAGCACCGTGAATGTACCCATACTGCATGGACTGCAATGGTTCAAGAAGGCAGCTCACCACCACATGCTCAGGAGCAATTAGTGATGGGCAATAAATGCTGGCCAAGCCAGCGATGCCCATAAACCATGAACTAATAATTATTTGTTTTAATTGCTTCACTATTCCTAGTTCATGGGGCTACCTTTCAGATAGAAGATGCTTCAAGAAGGTGCACAAGTCACTTGCCTTAGAGCACGAGGCAACACTAGCTGGTCTGACCAGATTCACTGATTCAGGTGTCCAGATGGGCAATGCCATGCAGGATCTGCCTGATTGATGCCAACAGCACAGGCTTTGATCCCAGTCCCAGCTGCGGTAGACTTTTGGTTCCGCCAAAAAAATTCACGGTACTTTGCCATCTTTTAGCAAATAATCACCAAAGATCTGCCTTTGGGCAGCGAACTGCAGAAGCAATATCCTATATGTGTTACTGAGCCCTCAAAGTCCACCTTTCTGTGGCCTTGAGCCTTGCAGACAATACTTTAATTCATTTTCTGGTCCTCTTCTGTAAAAGTAGCATTGATGCTTTATCCCTTTCACAGACGTCACTGAATCTGGGCACTGTGTCCTGCTACAGTACTCATGGCTTCAACTGTATTGTAGCCAACTAATTCTTAAGTGCCATCTTTAAAAAAGGGGAGTCAATACAATGTGGGAGTAAAGTAAATCAGAGAAAATACACATATCAATATTAATTGCTGTCCAATAAACATTTAATGTGATGAATGCAGAAAATGATATATACTACATTTTATATTAGTGGCAGTAATGCTATTTAAAACCATGGTTTGAAATACATACGGGCAATGTGTCTACAAAAGAGTAATTAAGGAGTCATAAAAAGTGAGGTAATGATTGAATTTAACCATTTACTTGTTAACAGAAAGATGGCTAAAGGGATATTGTTTTGATTACTGGAGATTCCCTGGAGAGTAAATCATTTATGATGGCTTGCATTTAGTTAAGCTAAGGGGGTCATGGGATATCTTAATGGGAGCAAAGTATGTCTGTAGTTTACATTTTGCCAAAATCTGTTTGGCTGAGCAGAAGAATCTGACAAGACAGAAGGATTTTCAGGTTGTTCCTGAAAAGGGTCTCCCTCTCCAAAGGTCCGCACAGATAAGGAAGTAACCTGCTTCGTTACCTTGTGGCATTTGAACTCTATCAGGTTGCTTAATTGGAATTAGTGGCAGGTGCAGGTAGAAAGTTACAGTTTTACCCTTTATTTGAGAACTGTTTAGCTAATCATTGTAAAGCTATTCCTTTGATGTTAATGTAGTTAATTCTGTGTTTAAAGTAAAGTTTGTTTTAACATAAGATACCTATTGGTCGGGGTCATCACTCCTGGGGGGAAGTATCCTTCCCTCACAGTTTTACAAATTGAAAAATTGTTTGTGGTTTTCGTCCGGAATTCAAACAAAAGTTGAGGTCTGGTCCATATCTTAACAGTAAGCAAAAGAAAAAAAAAGCATTAACATGAGATCTGTGTGCTAACAAGTTTTACCAATAGTTTGCCTTGGGGCAATTTTAGAATAGACCAAAGTAGACACCTGTTGTGTCGTATGTCCTTAACATGCAAATCATGCATGCATTGGCTGTAATACAGAAATAAAATTTAACTCCCACATGGAGAATCAGAGAGACAAATAGCACACAGCCTGTCAAGCTAGGCCATTACGCTGCTGTCAGTATGATAATGTGTGAGATGCTAAATGTTTGGTAGTCATACCCACGGCCCATTGGTAGGTCCAGGGTAATTACAATCTCCCAAGTTGTTTCCTGTCATGCACAACAGTGCTGAAAGTAATGTTAAGATTACTTTCACTCACATTTATCTAAAAATCATCAAATGGAATGCCAAAAACACCAAGTTTAATTTTTTGAGATGGCTTTCTAAGATTTTGAAAATTTAGGTTGGAATTTTAACCCCCTCCTCCCCACGCCCACCCCAGGGGAGAGAATGATTGTTGGAGGGTTGGGGTGGTCTGGTGTAGTATAGTGTGGTATGGTGGGCAGTAAAATTGGACACCATGGTAGAGGAAATGTGCCGACTGCTAATTTATCCCACTCACCCCCGTTGCTGTGGGTGAGGCTGGTGCTGACCTTTCGGATTATTCTGGCCCTTAGCAGCCAATTAGTTTGCACTGGAGTGCTGAACTTGGTGCATTTGAGTGCTAGAGTGAGAGTTTGGTGACTGAGGGAGTGCTGAACTTGGTGCATTTGAGTGCTATAGTGAGAGTTTGGTGACTGAGGGAGTGCTGAACTTGATGCATTTGAGTGAGAGTGAGAGTTTGGTGACTGAGGGAGATAGGTGAGGAGGGAACAAGGTGCTCCTTTCATTTCATTTCCGCAAAGAGTGAAAAGGGAGCCAGGAGTTTACAGAGTGCAGCTGACTGGAAGCAGAGTCGGAGGGCGGAGGTCCAGTTGGTCGACAAGACAGCTATATTCTGTAAAGTAAGAGGGGATGGAGGTTAGGGCAGTTGCATGCTCCTCCTGTAGGATGTGGGTGGTGAGGGATACCACCGGTGTCCCCGCTGACTATACCTGCAGGAGGTGCACCCAATTCCAGCTCCTCAGAGACCGTGTTAGGGAACTGGAGCTGGAGCTGTATGAACTTCGGATCATCCGGGAGGCAGAGGGGGTTATCGAGAAGAGTTACAGGGAGGTAACCACACCCAAGGTACTGGACAAGAGTAGCTGGGTTACAGTCAGGGGAAAGAAAACTAACAGGCAGACAGTGCAGGAATCCCTCATGGCCGTTCCCCTTCAAAACAAGTATACCTTTTTGGATGCTGTTGGGGGGGATGACCTACCCGGGGAAGGCCGTAGCGGCCAGGTCTCTGGCACTGAGTCTGGCTCTGGGGCTCAGAAGGGAAGGGGAAAGAATAGAAAAGCAATAGTAATAGGAGATTCAATGGTTAGGGGAATAGATAGGAGATTCTGTGGTCGCAAGTGAGACTCCCAGAAGGTATGTTGCCTCCCGGGTGCCAGGGCCAGGGATGTCTCGGATTGTGTCTTCAGGATCCTGAAGGGGGAGGGTGAGCAGCCAGAAGTCGTGGTACACATTGGTACCAACGACATAGGTAGGAAAAGGGGTGTGGAGGTAATAAACAAGTTTAGGGAGTTAGGCTGGAAGTTAAAGGCCAGGACAGACAGGGTTGTCATCTCTGGTTTGTTGCCGGTGCCACGTGATAGCGAGGCTAGGAATAGGGAGAGAGTGCAGTTGAACACGTGGCTGCAGGAATGGTGTAAGAGGGTGGGCTTCAAGTATTTGGATAATTGGAGCGCATTCTGGGGAAGGTGGGACCTGTACAAGCAGGACAGGTTGCATCTGAACTAGAGGGGCACAAATATCCTGGGAGGGAGGTTTTCCAGTAGTCTTCGGGAGGGTTTAAACTAATTTGGCTGGGGAATGGGAACCGGATTTGTAGTCCAGCAACTAAGGAAGCTGATATTCAGGACCCCAAAGCGTGTAGTGACGCAGTGGGGAAGGTAACACTGACAAAGGAGAGTACTTGCAGGCAAGGAGATGGTTTGAAGTGTGTATACTTCAACGCAAGAAGCATCAGGAATAAGGTGGGTGAACTTAAGGCATGAATCGGTACTTGGGACTACGATGTGGTGGCCATCACGGAAACTTGGATAGAAGAGGGGCAGAAATGGTTGTTGGAGGTCCCTGGTTATAGATGTTTCAACAAGATTAGGGAGGATGGTAAAAGAGGTGGAGGTGGCATTGTTAATTAGAGATAGTATAACAGCTGCCGAAAGGCAGTTTGAAGAGGATCTGCCTACTGAGGTAGTATGGATTGAAGTCAGAAATAGGAAAGGAGCAGTCAACTTGTTGGGAGTTTTCAATAGGCCCCCCAATAGCAGCAGAGATGTGGAGGAACAGATTGGGAAACAGATTTTGGAAAGGTGCAGAAGTCACAGGGTAGTAGTCATGGGCGACTTCAACTTCCCAAACATTGAGTGGAAGCTCTTTAGATCAAATAGTTTGGATGGGGTGGTGTTTGTGCAGTGTGTCCAGGAAGCTTTTCTAACACAGTATGTAGATTGTCCGACCAGAGGGGAGGCCATATTGGATTTTGTACTTGCTAATGAACCAGGGCAGGTGATAAATTTGTTAGTGGGGGAGCATTTTGGAGGTAGTGACCACAATTCTGTGACTTTCACTTTAGTAATGGAGAGGGATAGGTGCGTGCAACAGGGCAAGGATTACAATTGGGGGAAGGGTAAATACAATGCTGTCAGACAGGAATTGAAGTGCATAAGTTGGGAACATAGGCTGTCAGGGAAGGACACAAGTGAAATGTGGAACTTGTTCAAGGAAAAGGTACTGCGTGTCTTTGACATGTATGTCCCTGTCAGGCAGGGAAGAGATGGTCGAGTGAGGGAACCATGGTTGATAAGAGAGGTTGAATGTCTTGTTAAGAGGAAGAAGGAGACTTATGTAAGGCTGAGGAAACAAGGTTCAGACAGGGCGCTGGAGGGATACAAGATAGCCAGGAGGGAACTGAAGAAAGGGATTAGGAGAGCTAAGAGAGGGCATGAAAAATCTTTGGCGGATAGGATCAAGGAAAACCCCAAGGCCTTTTACACATATGTGAGAAATATGAGAATGACTAGAGCGAGGGTAGGTCCGATCAAGGACAGTAGCGGGAGATTGTGTATTGAGTCTGAAGAGATAGGAGAGGTCTTGAACGAGTACTTTTCTTCAGTATTTACAAACGAGAGGGGCCATATTGTTGGAGAGGACAGTGTGAAACAGATTGGTAAGCTCGAGGAAATACTTGTTAGGAAGGAAGATGTGTTGGGCGCTTTGAAAAACTTGAGGATAGACAAGTCCCCCGGGCCTGACGGGATATATCCAAGGAAGCTATGGGAAGCAAGAAATGGAATTGCAGAGCCGTTGGCAATGATCTTTTCGTCTTCACTGTCAACAGGGGTGGTACCAGGGGATTGGAGAGTGGTGAATGTCGTGCCCCTGTTCAAAAAAGGGAATAGGGATAACCCTGGGAATTACAGGCCAGTTAGTCTTACTTCGGTGGTAGGCAAAGTAATGGAAAAGGTACTGATTTCTGAGCATCTGAAAAGACACTGCTTGATTAGGGATAGTCAGCACGGATTTGTGAGGGGTAGGTCTTGCCTTACAAGTCTTATTGACTTCTTTGAGGAGGTGGCCAAGCATGTGGTTGAAGGTAAAGCAGTGGATGTAGTGTACATGGATTTTAGTAAGGCATTTGATAAGGTTCCCCATGGTAGGTTTATGCAGAAAGTAAGGAGGCATGGGATAGTGGGATATTTGGCCAGTTGGATAACGAACTGGCTAACCAATAGAAGTCAGAGAGTGGTGGTGGATGGCCAATATTCAGCCTGGAGCCCAGTTACCAGTGGCGTACCGCAGGGATCAGTTCTGGGTCCTCTGCTGTTTGTGATTTTCGTTAATAACTTGGATGAGGGAGTTGAAGGTTGGGTCAGTAAATTTGCAGATGATACGAAGATTGGTGGAGTTGTGGATAGTGAGGAGGGCTGTTGTCGGCTGCAAAGAGACATAGATAGGATGCAGAGCTGGGCTGAAAAGTGGCAGATGGAGTTTAACCCTGACAAGTGTGAGGTTGTCCATTTTGGAAGGACAAATATGAATGCGGAATACAGGGTTAATGGTAGGGTTCTTGGCAATGTAGAGGAGCAGAGAGTTCGTGGGGTCTATGTTCATAGGTTTTTGAAACTTGTCACTCAAGTGGATAGAGCTGTGAAGAAGGCCTATGGTGTGCTAGCGTTTATTAGCAGAGGGATTGAATTTAAGAGCCGTGAGGTGATGATTCAGCTGTACAAAACCTTGGTCAGGCCACATTTGGAGTACTGTGTGCAGTTCTGGTGACCTCATTTTAGGAAGGATGTGGAAGCTTTGGAAAAGATGCAAAGGAGATTTACCAGGATGTTGCCTGGAATGGAGAGTAGGTCTTACGAGGAAAGGTTGAGGGTGCTAGGCCTTTTCTCATTAGAACGGAGAAGGATGAGGGGTGACTTGATAGAGGTTTATAAGATGATCAGGGGAATAGATAGAGTAGACAGTCAGAGACTTTTTCCCCGGGTGGAACAAACTATTGCAAGGGACATAAATTTAAGGTAAATGGTGGAAGATATAGGGGGGATGTCAGAGGTACGTTCTTTACCCAGAGAGTAGTTGGGGCATGGAATGCACTGCCTGTGGAAGTAGTCGGAAACGTTAGGGACCTTCAAGCGGCTATTGGATAGGTACATGGATTATGGTAGAATAATGGAGTTTAGATTAATTTGTTCTTAAGTGAAGCACGGTAGCATTGTGGATAGCACAATTGCTTCGCAGCTCCAGGGTCCCAGGTTCGATTCCGGCTTGGGTCACTGTCTGTGCGGAGTCTGCACGACCTCCCCGTGTGTGCGTGGGTTTCCTCCGGGTGCTCCGGTTTCCTCCCACAGTCCAAAGATGTGCAGATTGGGTGGATTGGCCATGATAAATTGCCCTTTGTGTCCAAAATTCTATGGTCTATGATTAACCGAGGACAAAAGTTTGGTACAACATCGTGGGCCGAAGAGCCTGTTCTGTGCTGTATTTCTCTATGTTCTATGTTCTAATTATGGGTCCAGCCTGCCAGGTGAAACCTGACAAATTGGCAGCCAGGCAAGGAGGTGTCTACTTTTGTGTAATTTCATGGAGGAATTATATCTAGCTCTTGGGGCTAAAGGGATCAAGGAATTTGGGGGAAGGCAGGATCACGATATTGAACTTGATGATCAGCCTTGATCATAATGAATGTTGGCGCAGGCTGGAAGGGCTGAATGGCCTGCCCCGGCTTCTACTTTCTATGTTTCTATGTTTCCGGTCCCCATGACAGTCAGAGATGTCCTCTGCAGGTTATTGCCATCCCACCACCTTTCTCCTGCTCATTACCTTGCACACCCTGGCCCCCAAATGCCTCAATCGGGCATGAAAGCCTGGCCCCGGCGAAACCCCAGACTTAGTTTTGTTCTGAGTCTATCTTTACGCACCTTTCTCAGGGACCTGTGCAGTATACAGACTATGCACCCACTCCTGCAGGTACGTTAGCCATGGATACAAATCCTGTAATGGTCGCAAAATCCCATGAGAGGTCAACATCAGGGTTTGGGGCGGCGAGATCTTAGAGCGCAATGTTCCCGGGCCATCTCCAATGACATGATAAGGTTCAAGCGTAGGAAGGGCAAGAATCTGATTTGAATCCATTTCAATATCATTAGCGAGCTTATAGTTGAATCTTCAGACCTCGTTGAATCTTCCCGCCCATCAGCGTGATGTCACATGCGCATGATTCACTATTGCTTCCTCAAAACAGGAACAAGGCACCAGGAACTCCGAGAGGAAGGCAGGAGGTGACAACACTTCTCCACCTTGTTAAAGGGTGTACAAGGGGACAGAACCTACTCCGTTTCTGTAGCGGGGGCTGGTTCAAAGGTATTTGGGGGAGGCGGTTTTGGGGGTGAGGGGATAGAGTGTTGGGGGTTCTTCTCCGGGATTAGGGTCGAGGCTGGTGTGTGCTTTCTTGAAGCCTTTAGTCTGTCTGTTTTAGAAAGTGTTCACAGCCCTGAGTGATTCTGAAGCCTTTCTGCTTTACCAACTGTGCATAGCCCTGAAGAAAACTCCTGCCTGTGTGGTTCAAGAAGTGAAAATTAATGCTTAGTTTCCAGCTATTAGTGGTTTGGGGCATCTGTGGGTGCGGGGCTCATGAGGTGGGTGGAAGGGTGTGATGGGACTGAATGAGGGCAGCCTAAAGGGCTGGTTGGAGAGCATCAAAACAGAAGGCAAGACGGTAACCAACCTCAGGGGGGGAAGGTGGGGGAGGTAGTGGAGGGGGGTTGGTGGGTGGTGGACAAGCAGTTATAGAGATAATGTAGTAAAGTAAAGGAATGACAGAAAAGAGATCTTGGGGTGACATAGTCCTGATTATGAATGGTGCCTATTAGTGCCGCCTAACTCAGCTACAGAGAGTAATTGTGCCCTCATACATTCCTGAGAGTCATGCTCATCAAATGAAGTGACCATCATGAATTGAACCTTCACAATGTCAGCTTCCCACAGTGTCAAAGACAGGGAGAGGGGTGAAAACCCATGTATCAAGGATGAAAGGATGGAAGCAGGAGATCGAGAGGGAATGTGTGATTAATAGCCGGAATCCAGTGCATGTCACAGAGGAAGCAATAGCCCTCAATGTATACATAAGTGTTCAGTTGACCCTGCCCATAAGGGATGGGCGACCACTGCGATAGCCTCTCTGAACTCCCTGTAATGTAGATATTAAGGGAGGGAGCAACCAGACGGGAGACCACAGGTAACTCTGAAGGGTTGAGGGCATTGACTGGGGCCATTCAAGTGATGAAATTGGAAGGGCAACAAAAGAGAGAGTAAACCGTGGCCACCAGGAAGATAAAGGAATGACAGCTTCCAGGATCAGGAGTGGATGTTGGGGAGAACGGAAGGCAAGCAGCTGGAACATAAATCTAACTGTCTCCCTCTCTCTCTCTCTCTCTCGTACTCTCTTGTTTTAATCCCTCAAAGAGTTCCGAGAGATCTCAGGATGGAACCAGTGGAGCTGGCGGTTTTGCTAATAACAGCATTGGAAGAACACAGACGGCAGCAGCTACGAGAGGCCGTGCCCAGAGAGAACCGAGTGGCAGGAGGCCAAGGGACAGAGGGAAGACTCAAGGGCCAGCCGCAGTGCAGGCTGAAAAGTGGGCTCAAAGGTGAAGATAAAGGATTTACAGGATGTGGGTATCCTTCAGAGAGCTGTAAGGCAATGTATGCCTGCTGACACTCCCACTCACAAGGGAGACAGTGTGCACCTGTGAGACATCCTTTCAAACCTGGCGACATGTGGAGGAGGAGGGCACCTGCACCCTGTGACCGTGAAGGTCCCAGCAGCCCTCAACATTTCAGACACAGGGCAGCACGGTGGCCTAGTGGTTAGCACAACTGCCTCACGGCGCTGAGGTCCCAGGTTCGATCCCGGCTCTGGGTCACTGTCCATGTGGAGTTTGCACATTCTCCCCGTGTCTGCGTGGGTTTCGCCCCCACAACCCAAAAATGTGCAGAGTAGGTGGATTGGCCACGCTAGATTGCCCCTTAATTGGAAAAAATAATTGGGTAATCTAAATTTATTAAAAAAAAACATTTCAGACACTGGATCATTCCAGGGTTCAACAAGTGACATTTGTGGCATCTGACAGGCCTTAGCCCACGCATGCATTTGTGACCGAACTGATGCACTTTATGCCAGGGCTTCTGGCTGCATCAATATCGACCTGGACCAGGCCCATCAGGACAAGAGAGCTACAGGATTTGTTTCCATCGCTGGTCTGCTACAGGTGCAGGAGGGCCATCTCATGTGGCATCACGGAGTTCCTAATATTAACAGAGAGGAGTTCCACTCCCTTAATGTGCAGTCTGCGTGCAACCACCAGATGAAAATCATGTATGTAGTTTCATCCTTGGGCAGTCCAAAATCCCAGGGATATTCGAGGGTCCAGGCTGCAGTGATGGCTCGTTGGGCATAAGTTATACGTGCTGAGGCCTTCGCTGATGATGTGTGTGCAAAGGCCTGACACCGAGACAGAGTCCTGTTATAACAAGGCTAAAGTGATATTTGGTCTGTGATAGAGCGGTGCATTGGGCTGCTAACACTCCCACTGCGTTCACAGGTCTGGTGGAGCCCTGCAGTATAGTCTCCAGAGGGTCTCCCGCATCGTTGTGATCTGCTGTGCCCTCCATAACCTAGTGCAGTAGTGAGGCAATGTCACGATGAAGAAGATCAGGAGGAATGTAATGTTTCTGCTGATGAGGTGTCTATCCAGGAAGAAGTGGAAGGAGAAACTGAAGAAAAGCTGGAGGAAGGGGTCCAGGTGGTTGCGAGGGTTTGCATGGGCAAGAGGACCAGGGATGCCTTCATCGTTCCCTGGTTCGTACACTAGGGTCATCATGTTGTCCGACAGTTTGAGAACCCCCTCCCAACTCGCCACAAGACTTTTGACAGGGGTCTGGACCAGGGGAATCCCTGTGCATGCTGAGTAATGCAATTCAGTAGATATCATAGAATTTACAGTGCAGAAGGAGGCCATTCGGCTTATCGAGTCTGCACCGGCTCTTGGAAAGAGCACCCTACCCAAGGTCAACACCTCCACCCTATCCCCATAACCCAGTAACCCCACCCAACACTAAGGGTAATTTTGGACACTAAGGGCAATTTATCATGGCCAATCCACCTAAGGAGGGTATGATGACTCAAAGTGAGGAAAGCTCTGATGCTCCTTAGCTTTTGTTTATGTCTGATTATTGTCTGTCTCCTGCCGGCATACTGAATCCCTGGGTCACGTGCTGGTGAATGTCAGGGCCACTTCCCTTTATCCCATTTCTCTTTAGGGGGTTTAGGGTTCACTGAATAATTGAGCAGTCCTTCCAGGATGTATGTTACTCTCTGTTTGAGTGGGTCTAACCATTTCCCTTGCATGAAGGGACTGAGGGAAAAGGTGTGTCCAGAAGGCATGAGGACCTATCCCATGGGAGGAGGGTCAAAGACAGTGATGCCTTAAGATTGTGAACAACAAGAGGCTTTCATAAAATAGCAGTTGCAATTGTGACAAATGATTTTAATCCACATTTACCAGTGTGTAATTTCACTCGTGCCCACTAGGTGCCCCTACAACTCCGGCCACTATCTTTAGTTGTCATCGCATCACCCTCCTCGGTCCATTGCCCCTGAGAAGCGCCGGTGTCAGGAAGGGGGGATTAAGAAGGCCTTGTCACTCCCAGCGTTTCCTGGGTGAAAGTTCCCAGAATGTTCTCCAGCATTTCCTCCTCCCTCAGGTTGCTCGTGGGCCCTGGGGTTACTCCATGGGATGGAGGGGCTGCTGGAGTGAACACTGCTCTTATACTGTTGAGCAGAAGCAGAAACCTTTGTCTGAGGGGGTTTCTGCGTTCAAAGGGGAGGATCCTGGAGACTATACATCAGGTATAACCTCAAATACAACCAAAGGCATACGTTGCGAGTCTCTGGCGGTGTTGGGCTCTCCCTTGAGCGCAATGCAGCGGGAGAATGCCGGTGGAGGCCTACAGTGAGCCTCCCAACAGGCTCCGCGCCAACCAGGATACTCCGCCTCCCCTCGGGCCCGGTGTAAAGGTGACTGGTCTCCGCCTCTGACATAGTTCGGGATCAGAGGCCAGGAGGCTTTCTGTTCAGTTTATTAAAGCCTCAGTTATGTTCACTACTCGTTTTGTGTTCATTGATGGCACATTAATTTAATAAACGAAACTTCTAAGATGAATTCATCGCTCAAGCCTGATCGCCTGGATCTGGACCCAGAGGCAGCCGACGCCACTGCAACATTCGAGCACTGGCTAAGCTGCTTCGAAGCCGCGAATCCTCCATCCTCGGATCCTCCACCGAAAACTTCACCGACCTCCAAAAGCAGCAGATCCTCAACGCACGGGTGAGCCCTCAAGTTTTCCTTCTCATCAGGGACGCCCCCTCGTATACGGAGGCGATAATGCTGCTGAAGGGACAATATGTAAAGTCTGTAAACGAGGTGTATGCTAGGCACCTTCTTGCCACGAGGTGACAACGCCCTGGGGAATTACGAGCAGAATTCCTGCGTGCCTTGCGGGTACTCGGCCGGTACTGTGATTGCCAGGTGGTATCGGCTACACAACATGCGGAGGTGTTGATCAGGGATGCTTATGTCGCAGGCATGAAATCGAACTACATCCGCCAGCGATTGCTAGAAGTGGGTACACTCGGCCTCCCAGAGACAGTGCAGCTCTCAAACTTGCTGGAGGTGGCCTTCCAGAACATGGAGGCCTACACCTCCGACCACGCGGCACACTCGTTAACCTCGTGAGCGCCATCATCATCCGACTCGAGTGCAGGGCAAGCCTATACCGCGCAGCAGCCCACCACACCAGAAGCCCAAAGTGCTACTTTTGCGGCCTGGGTAATCATCCCAGACAACGCTGCCCTGCACGGAACGCGACTTGCAACGGGTGTGGGAGGAAGGGCCACTTTGCGAACACTTGCCATCTCTCCCTGAAACTCCTAAGGCTAGCAGCGCTGCCTGCTGCCTATCAGGGCCACCCCCAGCTGCCGTGACACCCGCCATGTGCGACGGTGGGCGCCGCCATCTTCGCCGACATCCTCGATTTTGCCCGCCACGCGCGACCCATGGGTGCCGCTATCTTTGACGCCATCTTGTACTCCACCTGCCACGTGCGACCCACGGGGGCTGCCATCTTTGACGTTATCTCTGATGCCACCCGCTACACGCGACCCATGGGGGCCGCCATCTTTGACGCTATCTCCGATGCCACCCGCCACGCATGACCCATGGAGGCCGCCACCTTGGGACCAATCCGTAGCCTCCCGAGAGACCTGTTCACCCAGTCGTACGCTAGCCGCCGCCACCTCCGACCGGCCTACCCATCACCTTCCGAATCTTGCCTCCATCACGCTCAACCTTATCACCTCACAAAATCTACGATGACCGTCCGGATCAACGGGCACGAGACGGCCTGCCTTTTCGACTACGGGAGCACCAAGACATGTTTTATCCACCCAGATACGGTAAGGCGCTGCTCCCTCCCAATTTTACCCGCGACCCAGAAAATCTCCCAGGCTTCCGGATCACATTCAGTAAAAATCCGGGGGTACTGTGTCGCGACTCTTACCGTACAAGGCATATAGTACACTAACTTTAAACTCTATGTCCTTCCCCATCTCTGCGCTGCCCTATTACTGGGGCTCGATTTCCAGTGCCACCTCCAAAGCCTTACTTGAAAGTTCGGTGGACCACTGCCCCACCTCACCATCTGTAGCCTCGCGACCCTTAAGGCCGCCCCACCCTTCGCTCTTCGCTAACCTCATCCCAGACTGTAAGCCCGTCTCTACTAGGAGCAGATGATACAGTGCTGGGACAGGGCCTTTATTAGGTCAGAGGTCCAGCAACTCCTATGAGAGGAGATCATTGAGGCTAGTACCAGCCCCTGGAGAGCCCAAGTGATGGTCGTCAAGACTGGGGAGAAGCACCGGATGGTCATCGACTACAGTCAGACCATCAACCGGTACACGCAGCTCGATGCGTACCCTCTCCCCCGCATATCTGACATGGTCAACCAGATTGCGCAGTATTGAGTCTTCTCCACAGTTGACTTGAAGTCTGCTGATATTCCTTAAACTCACCGAGAGGCAGAGAGAGCAAGTGAACATTAGGCTTTATTAATCATGAACTTGCCCAGCCAGAGTCGGTTGTACAGTCCTTCCAGGACTATGAATGCCGGCCACAGGCAGCTGGTCTATATATGGCCCCGGTGAGGGCTGAGTCAGAGGCGGAGACCACTGGGGTTACAGTACAGTACCTGGAAGCAGCTCGTATCACCACTTCCAGGTCATAGGTCATAGGTTACAGTATCATACATGCACTAGGTGAATCCGCGTACCAACAGCTCCATATCCGCCCGGAGGACTGCCAATACACTGCCTTCGAGGCAGATGGCTGCCTCTACCACTTCCCCAGGGTTGCCTTCGGCGTCACCAATGGGGTCTCAGTCTTCCAACGAGAAATGGACCGAATGGTTGACCAGGACGGGCTGTGGGCCACGTTCCCGTACTTAGATAATGTCACCATCTGTGGCCATGACCAGCAGGACCATGACAAAAACCTTCAGCACTTCCTCCACACCGTTTTAAAGAAAAATGCGTTTTCCGCACAACCTGCCTCGCCATCCTTGGCTACGTTGTGGAAAACAGAGTCCGAGGTCCTGACCCCGACCGTATGCGCCCCCTCCTGGAAATCCACCTCCCCCACTGCCCCAAGGCACCAAAAGGTTGCCTGGGGTTCTTCTCTGACTATGCCCACTGGGTCCCCAATTATGCGGACAAGGCCCGTTCACTTATTAAATCCACCATTGTTCCTCTGAGGGCTGACGCCCGCCTGGCCTTCAACCGCATCAAGGCAGATATTGCCAAAGCCTCGATGCACACTGCGGATGAGTCCATTCCATTCCAGGTGGAGAGCAATGCATCGGACTCTGCTCTGGCCGCTACACTCATCCAGGCGGGCAGGCCCATGGCTTTCTTCTCCCGTACCCTCCATGCCTCCAAAATCCGACACTCCTCCATCGAAAAGGAAGCCCAAGCCATTGTAGAAGCTGTGCAACATTGGAGGCATTACCTGGCCAGCAGACGATTCACTCTCCTCACTGACCAACGGTCGGTTGCCTTCACGTTTAATACACAGTGGGGAAAAATCAAGAACAACAAGATTCTGAGGTCGAGGATCAAGCTCTCCACCTACAACTACGATATCCTGTATCGACCTGGGAAGCTCAATGAGTCCCTGATGCCCTATCCCGCGGTACATGTGCCAGCGCACAAGTAGACCGACTTCGGGCCCTCCACAATGACCTCTGTCACCCGGGGTCACCCGTTTTTTTCACTTTATCAAGGCTCGCAACCTGCCCTACTCAATCGAGGAGGTCAGGACCGTGATCAGGGACTGCCAGGTCTGCGCGGAGTGCAAACCGCACTTCTATTGGCCAGACAGGGCGCACCTGGTAAAGGCCTCTCGCCGCTTTGAGCGCCTCAGCTTCGACTTCAAAGGGCCCCTTCCCTCCATTGACCGTAACGTGTACTTCCTCAACATTGTTGACGGGTACTCAAGATTCTCCTTTGCGATCCCATGCCCTAACGTGACCTCTGCCACCGTCATCAAGGCCCTGCACAGTCTCTTCACCTTGTTCGGGTTCCCCACCTACATCCACAGCGATCGGGGTTCCTCCTTCATGAGCGATGAGTTGTGTCAGTTCCTGTTTAGCAAGGGCATCGCCTCCAGCAGGACGACCAGTTACAACCCCCAGGGCAACGGACAGGTGGAGAGGGAGAACGCGACGGCCTGTAAGGCCGTCCTCCTAGCCCTATGGTCTAGAGGTCTCCCAGTCTCCCGCTGGCAGGTTGTCCTCCCCGATGCGCTCCATTCCATCCAGTCGCTCCTGTGCACTGTCACCAATGAGACCCCTCACAAACGTATATTGCCTTCCCCAGGAATCCACCTCTGGGGTCTCGCTCCCATCCTGGCTGACAGTCCCAGGGCCCATCCTCCTCCGGAAGCATACGAGGAGTCATAAATCAGATCCCTCGTCGATAAGGTCCTGCTCCTCTATGCCAATCCACAATATGCCTACATGGCACATCATAACGGGCGACAGGACACCGTCCCCCTTTGGGATTTGGCACCTGCAGGTTCCCCAGCGACCATCACCACCACCCCCGACCCTACACCGTCTCCCTCCATCACTACCCGGCTACTTCAAGATTTGGCACCCGCAGGCCCACCGGCGAACATCACCACCCCCCCCTCCACCGACTCAACTACTGGGTGTCCCGGACATGCAGTCTCAACACCAGTGCCCACACCACAATCAGGACTGAGGCGATCATGGCAGAAGGTCAAAGCTCCCGACAGACTTGATCTTTAAGTTCACTTCACCTCCGCTGGACTCTTTTTTTAACAGTGGGTGAATGTGGTAAGCCACTGTGGTATATATGTGTATTGTGGGAAACAGCTACAGTATTACATCTAATGTGGTAAACCACAGCCCAATGGTTCCGCCTCCCCTCGGGCCCGGTATAAAGGTGGCTGGTCTCCGCCTCTGACCCAGTTCAGGATCGGAGGCCAGGAGGCTTTCTGTTTAGTTTATTAAAGCCTCAGTTACGTTCACTACTCGTTTTGTGCTCATTGATGGCACATCACCCGGTCTCCCCCTGGCAGGAGGTCCTCCCGACGCCCTTCACTCCATCCGATCGCTACTTTGCACTGCGACTAATGCCCCGTGCCCCATGAATGTCACATCACCCTGCCAAGGGGCACAGGGCCAGGGGGAGGTTGTGCCCATGAAATGAGGGTGGAGAGGGGTGATAAGAATGGGGGAGTGCAGGGCATTTAAGTAGGGTCCAGCAGGAGTGATGCACTATCAATAACGACAAGACGAGAGTAGAGAGTAATCGTGGCTTTATTATGCAGAGATGTGTAGCCTCCTGCAGCTGCTGCCAAAATGGCTGCAGCTCAGTGAGTATACATGATGTGGAGATGCCGGCGTTGGACTGGGGTGAGAACAGTAAGATGTCTTACAACACCAGGTTAAAGTCCGACAGGTTTGTTTCAAACACGAGCCTTCGAGCGCAGCTCCTTCCTCAGGTGAATGATTCACCTGAGGAAGGAGCTGCGCTCCGAAACCTCGAGTTTGAAACAAACCTGTTGGATTTAACCTGGTGTTGTAAGACTTCTTACTGTGAGTACACCGTTATGGGAGCGGCGTTTTCAGAACCCCAAAATGTATCATGGTGTTCAACCAACCTCTCCTTTTAATGTATTGTTGCTTTTGAAGCACACGGCTTCGTCTCCAGGTGTGGTATTACAATTATGGACACGTGGGTTTTTAAACACAAAACAATGTTTATTCCATGAATTCAACTTAACCTTTTTAAAATAAACATTGGATCATTTACCACTCCTTACTCCAAAGATAACCCCGAAAATAATACAACACTAAATAATCCCTCAAAATGTTCCTTCAAACCTCCAAAAGACTTAACATCTTTAAAAAGAAATACATCAGGTTAAAGACATTACTATTATGAGGGTAAATCACCCAAATGATTCAGAGATAGTCTTTCATGACAGAGATCACCGCAGATCCAGCTCACTGCAAACACAGACACACCCAAGCTCTTTTCCTCAAAACTGAAACCAAAACACAGCAAAATAGCTGAGCTAAAAACCCAGCTCCACCCACACTCTGACATCACTTCAGTAATATGAGCTACTCCATTTCTTAAAGGTACATTGCTTAAACATTCATTTCTTAAAGGTACTCTCACATGACAACACACATTTATACTCCACCTACTGTGCGGAGCCAGCAGGCAGGGATCTAACCCCGTACCTGTTGGACAGGAGCCTTACCGTATTACAACTCGTATGTGATATATACAACAGAGGTGACTAGCACATTCACCCCCTGTTAAAAAAGAGTTCAGCGGGGGTGGTGGAAAACTATTTGCATTTTAAGATAAACATTTTGGGTAAAGTTCACAAATTCAGCCGATCGGGTGCCTTGATCCTCCGTTGTGAGCGCCGCAGTCCCGGTGGCGATGCAGGCGCCGACATGGTCGCCGGTGACTCCGGGAGCGTGTTGACCTCATCTTCATCCCCGGGTGGATGGGGAGGACGGATGGTCCTGGAGCGGGGGCTGTGGTGAGGGGCGCTGGGGGGAGGAAGGGTGGCGCCGGGGCGGGGGGGGGGGGGGTGGGGACTCAGTTGGTGCCATGTCCCTGAGGGAGACTGTTACTTGCCGGCCGTCGGGGTATGCTACGTAGGCGTACTGCGGGTTTACATGGAGTAGCTTTACCCTCTCGACCAATGGGCCCGCCTTGTGGAGCAGCACGTGCTTGCAGAGGAGAATGGGTCCTGGAGCTGCCAGCCACGTGAGGAGCGAAGCCCCAGAGGTGGACTTCTTGGGGAAGGCAAGCAGACGTTCATGGGGGTTGCATTAGTAGCAGTGCAAAGTAGCGATCGGATGGAGTGAAGGGCGTCGGGAGGACCTCCTGCCAGGGGGAGACCGGGTGATGTGCCATCAATGAACACAAAATGAGTAGTGAACGTAACTGAGGCTTTGCTAAACTAAACAGAAAGCCTCCTGGCCTCTGATACTGAACTGGGTCAGAGGCGGAGACCAGCCACCTTTATACTGGGTCCGAGGGGAGGCGGAACCATTGGGCTGTGGTTTACCACATTACATGAAATACTGTAGCCGTTTCCCACAATACACATATATACCACAGTGGCTTACCACATTCACCCACTGTTAAAAAAAAAAAGAGTCCAGCGGAGTTAGGGACTGGACCGTAGGGCCAGCTGGACGGCCTTCCAGACTGTCCCATTCTCCCACTCCACCTGCCCATTTCCCCGGGGGTTGTAGCTGGTCGTCCTGCTTGAGGCGAAACCCTTGCTGAGCAGGTACTGACTCAGCTCATCGCTCATAAATGAGGATCTCCGGTCACTGTGGATGTTGGCGGGGAAACCGAACAGGGCGAAGATGGTGTTGAGTGCTTTGATGACGGTGGCGGACGTTATCTCGAGGTATGGGATGGCGAAGGGGAAACTGGACTATTTGTACACCATGTTAAGGAAGTACGTGTTTTGGTCAGTGGAGGGGAGGGGCCCTTTGAAATCCACGCTGAGGCATTCAAAGGGGCAGGAGGCCTTCACTAGATACGCACGGTCTGGCCGGTAGAAGTGCGGTTTGCACTCCACGCAGACCTGGCAGTCTCTGGTGACAGCCCTGACCTCCGCAATGGAGGAGGGCAGGTTGCGGGCCTTTATGAAGTGAAAGAACTGGGTGATCCCTGGGTGACAGAGAGTGTCGTGCAGGGTCCGGAGTCGGTCCACTTGTGCGCTGGCACATGTACCTCAGGATAGGGCATCGGGAGGGGCTTGTTGAGTTTACCGGGGCGATACAAAATCTCATAATTGTAGGTAGAGAGCTCGATCCTCCACCTCAAGATTTTATCATTTTTGATCTTGCTCCGCTGTGTGTTATTGAACATGAAGGCAACCGACCGTTGGTCAGTGAGGAGAGTGAATCTCCTGCCGGCCAGGTAATGCCTCCAATGCTGCACAGCTTCTACGATGGCTTGGGCCTCCTTCTCGAGGGAGGAGTGCCGAATTTTGGAGGCATGGAGGGTGCATGCAAAGAATGCCACAGGCCTGCCTGCCTGGTTGAGGGTGGCAGCCAGAGCGACGTCTGATGCATCGCTCTCGACTTGGAAGGGGAGCATCTCATTGACCGCGTGCATCGCGGTCTTGGCGATGCCGGCCTTCATACGGGGGGAATACGGTGGAGCGAATGAGTGGGCGGGCATTGTCCGCATAGTTAGGACCCACTGGGTGTAGTATGAGAAGAACCCCAGGCATCGTTTCAGGGCCTTGGGGCAGTGGGGGAGGGGGAGTTCCATGAGGGGGCGCATGCGATCGAACTCCATTTTGCACCATAGAGCCGAGGATGGCTAAGCGGTTGGTGCTGAACATGCACTTCTCATTGTTGTATGTTAGGTGTTTGGCGGTATGGAGGAATTTGGAAAGGTTAGCATCGTGGTCCTGCTGGTCGTGGCCGCAGATGGTGACGTTATCCAGGGACTGGAAGGTGGCCCGCCGTCCGTAACGGCCAACCATTCGGTCCATCTCCCGTTGGAAGACCGAGACCCCATTAGTGACGCTGAAGGGAACCCTAAGGAAGTGGTAAAGGCGGCCATCTGCTTCAAACGTGGTGTACGGGCGGTTTCCCTTGCGAATAGGGAGCTGGTGGTCGGCAGATTTCAGGTCCACTGTCGAGAAGACCCGTTAGTGTGCAATCTGATTGACCATATCAGATGTGCGTGGGAGGGGGTACGTGCCGAGCTGCGTGTACCGATTGATGGTCTGGCTGTAGTCAACAACCATCCTGTGTTTCTCCCCAGTTTTCACAACTACCACTTGGGCTCTCCAGGGGCTGTTGCTGGCCTCCATGATGCCTTCCCGCAGCAGACGCTGGACCTCAGACCTGATGAAGGTCCTGTCCTGGGCATTGTACAGTCAGCTCCTGATGGCGACGGATTTGCAATCCGGGCTGAGGTTTGAAACAGAGACGGTGGGTCGACCTTAAGGGTCGTGAGACCGCATACAGTAAGGGATGGTAGGACCCCATTGAATTTCAGGGTTAGACTCTGGAGGTTGCACTGGAAGTCCAGGCCGAATAGCAAGGCAGCACAGAGGTTGGGGAGGACGGAGAGCCGGAAGTCACTGAACCCTACGCCCCGGATGGTGAGGGTGCCAGTGCAGTACCACCGGATCGCCATGGAGTGGGATCCGGAGGCCAGGGTGATTCACTGGTTAATGGGGTGTACCGTGAGGGAGCAGTGCCTTACCATATCAGGATGAAGCTCTCTGTGCTCCCGGAGTCAAGAAGGCATGATGTCTTGTGCCCATTGACCTTTACCGTCATCAACGCGGTTGTGAGGTTGTGCGGCCGGGACTGGTCGATCGTGATGGAGGCGAGCTGTAGCTGGTGTTGAAAGGCCCCTGGCTGGTCGGCGGTGGTTGCAGGCGATGAGCGGCCCGATGAGGTGCCCGACTAGCAGGGGTCCTGAGGTGGGGAAGATGGCGGCGCCCACAGATCGCACGTGGTGGATGCAAGAACAATGGGCCTGATTACAGCGGCGATCGGACTGGCACACAGCAGCAAAATGTAATTTCTTCCCGCAGGCTTTGCAGAGTGCGCTCCGTGCTGGGCAGGACTGAGGGGGGTGGTTTGTCTGTCCGCAGAAATAGCAGTTGGGTCCGCCAGGGTTGGCTGGCTGCTGCGTGGTGCAGGCTTGGGGTTGGCTGGGGGCGGTCGCTGGTGGGGTCCACGATGGGGTGTTTGCTGGTGGGGTCCACAATGTCCAGGAGGGGGGTGTAGTGCGGTCGAGGCATGTGCTTGTACGTTACGGGAGGCGACCGTTAGTGAGATCGCGAGTTTCTTGGTCGCCGTGAGGTTGAGGGTAGCCCCTTCTATGAGGCGCTGGCAGATGTACCCCGACCCTATGCCTGAAACGAATGCGTCCCTAATTAGGAGTTCGGAATGTTCAACGGCCGAAACGGCCTGGCAATCGCAGTCCCTCACCAGGGCGTGCAAGGGACCTTCCACAGACTCACTGGAGAGTTGATGCCGCGTGGACAGGAGGTGACTGGCATTTGTTGGTTTGTTGGTCTGCTGGGTGTAGTTCTCCTTCAGTAGCGCCATGGCCTCAGCATAGGTCGGCGACTCCTGGTTGAGGGGAAAGATATCGAAGCTCAGCCGCGAATAAAGGATCTGGACCTTCTGTGCCTCCAAGGGTGGTTCTGTCGCAGATCCGATGGAGGCTTCAAAGCAAGCTAGCCAATGTGCGAAGGCCGACTTGGCATTGTCTGCTTGAGGGTGCAGCTGCAGGCGATCTGGCTTGATGCAGAGGTCCATCGTTGTAAAAATCTCTGCTTAATAAATTGATGCACTATTAAATCCGACGAGACGAGAGTAGAGAGTAATCGAGACTTTATGCCGCAGAGATGTGTACCTCCTGCAGCTGCTGCCGAAATGGCTGCAGCTCAGTGAGCCCACACATTTATACTCCGCCTAATGGGCGGAGCAGCAGGCAGGGATCTACCCCCGTACCTGTAGTACAGGAGCCTTACCGTGTTATATCTCGTATGTGATATATACAACAACGGTGACTACCACAAGGAGGTTGGGTGGGTGATGGGTGGGGGCCTTAGAAGGAAGGAGTGCTGTAAGGGGAATGCGGGGCCTGAAGAGGGGAGTCACCAGGGACCTCATAGTGGTGTGCCCTCAATTGGGGGTTGTGGGAAAATGTGCATGTTTGCGGGGGGTGACATTGCCCCCGAGTGGGGGTTGTGGGGGACCTACAAGCTCACTGAGAGATCAGGACACACTTTCAAAATGGCGGACCGATTTCTGAATTCAGCTCCCAGTGCTAAAAAAAATTTGAAGTGTGGCCTAAACTCCCTAAAAAGTGACTAAGTGAGATTGAATAGCGGTGGGGAACTCCCTGAAAAACCCACTACAAATTGTGCTGGATTCTCCGTGACATCACACCGAAATCGCGAAACGCAATCAGCCGGAGAATCGGCTCCGCGCTGAAATCGGGCTTGATGCCGGTTTCGTGCTGATTTGTACTTCTCCGGAGTCCCCAACTCGACAAAATTGCGGCGCCCACCGCGCAGCCCGAACGTACAGTATGCATTTCATTATCAGTCCCGATGACTGATTCTCTTGGGCCTCATCGATTCTGCGCCTTGAAGGTGCCGATTTTCCAATGGCGTGTTTCGAACCACCTTTTTAAAATTGTGAATCCTGCATGCTGGCTGAGGCAGCTGTGAGAGGAGGTAGGACGTGGCTTGGGGAGACTGCAGGCTCTCATATCGAACACCGGCCGTGCTTTCTGTGGGGGGGGGCGGGGGGGGCGGGGGGGTGGGGGTGGATGCTCTGCCAGGGCCGGGGGAGGGGAGGGGAAAGGGGGGGCCGGCTGAGCAGCCGGGAAGCTCCGGGCCTGACAGGGGCGGTGTCCACGCACCGAGCCCCATTATGGCAGCCTTCTTGTTGGCCACCCACCCCGGCCCCTGGGTGGACGCCAGGAAAACGGCCGTATGCATCTGTGCACCACCCCCCACACTCTCCGCCACCCCACTCAACCGACGAAACAAACTGGGGACCACCCAGGGCCACACTGATGGCAACCGCCAGTAAGGGCAGTGTCATAAGACGGTGTCCCTGGCAGCAGGGATGGGCGCCAGGACCAGGGGCACCGACGGGGCTGGGGTGTGGGTGAGGAGGACATGCATGGTTGGGGCGCACGGTGACAACCGGGGCCACCATGTAGCCCATGGTACCTGGTTGTGCACGGGTGTATGTGCCATGGTGACATGTTTTCCCCTCACCCCCTGCAGATAATCATGTTTGGTCATCAACCGGCAATGTTGGACGCCATGGCGACGGCTGCTGCCTTGCATGCAGCCCTGTGGCAGAGTGCGCAGGGGCTTCATAGCGGGGGCAGAGGGTGCAGCAGTGGAGCTGGCTGCAGAGGGACAGGTGCCAGCCGCTCAGACTGGAGGGACGGCCATCCAGCAGGATGAGGAGGAGGAGGTAATGCCAAGGAGGCTCCGGATGAGGCTATGCATCTACCGCGACCGCATGTCCTTTGAGGAACACCCGGACCGGGCATGCAGGAGACGACTGACGGATGAGCCGGGAGACAGTGCGACACATCTGCCACATGATGGCATGCCTGACACCGCATGGGAATGAGAGACTATACCCGATCCTGGTGGCCGTCAAGGTGACTGTGTCCATCAACGTCTACGGGACGGGGTCTTTCCAATCGCCGAATGGGGACCTGTCCAGGATTTCACAGACATCGGTGCACAGGTGCATCCACGCCATTATGGACGTCCTGTATACCCTGTCGGACCGGTACATCCAGTACCCTGTGGACCGCACCCACCAAGATGGCCAAGCAGCGGGTTTCGCCGCCATCGCCGGGATGCCCCAGGTCCAGGGGGTAATCGATGGGGTGCATGTAACCCCGAGGTCGCCGGCGAATAACAGGCTGCTGTTCACAAATTGTAAGGGGTACCACTCCATAAACATTCAGGTGGTCTGTGACCACCAGATGAGGATCCTGCACGTCTGCACTACCCGGGTAGTATGCATGACTCATTCATTTTGGCACAATCTGTGATCCCCGACATGTTCGAGGGACACCCTCCCATGGCTGTATGGCTTGTTGCTGGGCGGCAGGGTTTGCCCGTTGCGGACCTGGTTGATGAAGCCTATACGGAGGCCACAGACCGACGCGGAGACCCGATATAATGATCCCCATTGTCCGATCAGGGGTGTGCTGGAGATGTGCTTTAGGGTCCTGAAGATGTGCTTCAGGTGACTGGACCGGTCTGGAGGGGCCCTCCAGTACGAGTCAAGGAGGGTCGGCCACATCGTGGTGGTCTGCTGCATCCTCCATAATATAGCCCAGCAGAAGGGTGATGTAGTGGAGAAGGATGATGAGCAAGGGCAGGCATCTCCAGATGAGGAGCATGAGGGATAGGGGGACAATGAGCACCACAGGGGGGCTGGCCAGGCACGGGAGGCTGCACAATGGTACCGCCAGGGCCAGCGAGCACGGGACACATTAATTGACACATGTTTCACCAACTAGGGGGGAGGGTAGTTGCTGAGGAGCTGCACAGGCACCACAATACCACACCCCCTCACCACCCTCACCTCCCATCACCCACACCCCCACACCACCAAACCACCCGCATGCAAACCCCCCTCCATTATATATACTATGGCACTATGAGCAGGAGACCCTGGGTTGGCTTCTGCTAAAGTTTTGGCTACAATTCACAATTCCAGTTGAAACCAAATGTAAATTCAAGTGTACCTTTTATGAAACATGTGACAGCGGGTCTAGTCCATGGGATGTAGGATGCTGACAGCCCACTCTGCGATAAGCTCAATGCTCACATAGTCATGTCTGACTCATGTCCACAGTTCATGGGTGGGCCCTGCATGCGTGCTGGCCCGTCCATCACGTGGCCCTGTCGATTCACTAGGGACGGAGTGGTGGGGATGGTCGGAGGAGGGTTGTGCTGCACGGTCCACACACTGGGCCTCACTCGTCCACCACCCCTCACTCCTCGTGGCCATCACTGACTGCCCCATCCCACACCCATCAGAAAGAGCACAGAGACAGGTATCAACGGTATGAACATGTGTTTATTCTGAACAATAATTATACAGTCCGTGCCCTAGCCCCTATATCTAAGTTGGCACCTGTGCCAACTTAACTGGTGTCCACATTGCTGGCCCTATGGGCCCTAACACTATGCCTAGGTGGTTCCCCAGATGGTACAGCTGGAATGGAGACGAACTGCTGTGACTCCTGCCCTGCGACAAGGGTCCCCGTTGGTGCACGTCTCCAAGGACTGACAGGCCTGGATGGGCCCGGCTGGTCCTCGGACATCACGGCTGGCGTGGTGCCACCCTGTTCTGCCCGCTGCCCACCAGATGCACCAGTGACAGGGGGGGGGGGGGGGGGGCGGGAGGCGGAGTCCGAGTTGCTGCAGTGTTCCGGGACCTCCCTTGCAGAGAATGTGTGAAAAGCAGTACGGGGATAAAGACTTGGGGAAGATGTCGAGAAAAGGATTAATGCATGACAGCTACTGAGCATGAACGTGAGGAGCTATGTCATGGTGAAGTCACTCCCTGAGAGGAGATGCATTGGAAGCACATCAGACAGTGATTCCAGCTATGTCTCAGCTTTATTTAACCTTTTGTACATAGTTAACATGCAAATAAATGTTTTTGAACAAAAGACCATTGCCTCCAGCAACATCTCTTCTGGAGCAAGAAGCTATTGAATTGGAATATAAATTCAAAATAATAGGCAAATGTTTGATCTGGTCTGTTGGTTGTGAGGTTGCTTATCTTTGTCTGCCACATGTTGCCCTCTGCTGTTTGGTAGTCCTGTGTTGTAACCCCTCAAGGTTGACACCTTATTTTGAGGTGTACGTTATATCCCTGAGTTTGCTGCAAAGGGAAAAGGAATGGATGATGCCACACACTTGGATTCTTACAAACACGATGAGAGGTTTTATTGGGAGATGCTGCTTGTACAATCTAAGATGGAGATCTCAAACCCACGCAAACACTCTCTGCTGCCTTCACCAGCAGTGAAGTATTCTCTGATACATAAGCCCATTCTCCTGGCATGCTTTCTCTCCTGCACTCTTCATTGAAGCAGGGTTGATCCCCTGATTTGATGGCAATGGTAGAGTAGAGAATATGCCGGGCCTGAAGATTACAAGATCACGGTTGAATATCATTTTGCTGCTGATGATAGCCCACAGCGCTTCATGGATGCATAGTTTTGAGCTGTTAGATGAATTCAAAATCTATCCCATTTAGAATGATGGGCGCCAGCAGGGCCGGCCCAAGGCACCGGCAACTCGGGCAGTCGCCCGGGGCGCCATGTGTTAGGGGGCGCCAGAGACTCGGGTCCCGCGCATGCGCAGTTGGGCCGGTGCCAACCAGCGCATGCGCTGTGGCCGCCCTCCCCCAGGGCGACCCCCGCCCGCCCGCCCGCCCGCCCCTTCCGTCCGCCCGCCCCCCTTCCGTCCGCCCTCGGGCCCGCCCCCCCCCCCTCGCCGCCTCGGCCCCGCCCCCCCCGCCTGCCTCGGCCCCGCCCCCCCCCGCCCGCCTCGGCCCCGCCCCCCCGCCCGCCTCGGCCCCCCCCCGCCCCCGCCCCCGCCCCCCTCGGCCCCGCCCCCGCCCCCCCCCCCCCCCCAAGGGCGCCAAAGTTCAGCTTGCCCGGGGCGCCAGCAACCCTAGGGCCGGCGCTGGGCGCCAGACAACATGATGGAGGGTGGCTTGATGGCACAGTGGTTAGCACTGCTGCCTCACAGTGCCAGGGACATGGGTTGAATTCTGGCCTTGGGTTACTGTCTGTGTGGAGTTTAAACGTTCTCCCCGTGTCTGCGTGTGTTTCCCCGGGTGCTGCGGTTTCCTCCCACAGTCCAAAGATGGCAGGTTAGGTGGAGTGGCCATGATAAAATTGCCCCTTAGTGTCCAAAGGTGGTCAAGTTAGGTGAGGTTCTGGGGTGAGGAGATTTTGAGAGGGCCACGAGGAATCCAGCATGTGTTTGTCGAGTCAAACAGAAAGTAACTTTATTTACAACAATATGCACACAGCAGCAGTAGTTCACCATTGCTTCCTTCTCTAGCCAGTACCACACTGGCCAGCTCTATTTATACAGCTGCAACTACTAGTGTTTTCCCCATTCACCTCATTGCGGGGGCTCATATTCCCCAAGAGGCATGGGATAATCCAATTGTCCCCAGTCAATAGGATTCTGACAGGTTATAATAGGCGGATAGGATGGAAGAGTAGGCAGAGGTAGGGTGCTCTTTCTGGGGATCGTTGCAGACTCGATGGCCTGAATGGCCTCCTTCTGCACTCAGGGATTCTATGATTCTATGAATGTGAAGAGAGGATATTGCCTCTACAAGAACTTTGTGATGGTCAATGTTGCCAATGCTGTCATGAACAGGAGGGCCAAGTTGATTTTTCCCCCTTGTTAGTTCCCTCATTACCTCCCGCAGGTCCAGTCTTGCATCAATGTCCTTCAGGACCCGGCCAGCTGAGTCATTTGTGGTACCACAGGGCCACTCTTGGCCTGGGATTTTCCTCGCCCCTTCCCATGTTTGCCCACAGTTGTCAGCGGGATCTTCCTGCTCTTTCAAAGTGTCAGGTGAATGTACCTTTTAGAAATAGGTGCTTTATCAAATGGCTGCAGTGATGTCACTGTGTGGGTGGAGCTGGGCTCTGCTCTGCTGTTTACTTTCGTTTTGTGCTGTAAGCTGGTTTTGACTCTGTTTAGTTTTGCTTTCAGTTGGAGAGCTGCGTTCAAACCAAGCAAATGTGTAGTGATCTAAAGATCACTTGATGATTTCAAAGTAATACATGTGCGGAATTCTCTGATCCCCCCTCGCCGGGTCGGAGAATAGGCGCGGCGACACGCGAATCGCGCCACACCGCCTTGATGCCAGGACGCAATTCTCCGCAATGCGGAGGCGGGCGGGGTATGTATTGACTCTCCGGCCCGGGCCGGCACGGGCCAGCACGCTGATTCCCTGGGCCAGATGGGCCGAGCGGCCGTCAACAAAAAGCCGAGTCCCACCGGCGGCGTTCTAACCTGCTCTGGGCCGGCGGCACCTCAACGTTGAAGGGTCCGGGGAAGTGGGGGGGGGGGGGGGAGGGCGTATCCGACCCCGGGGGGGTGCCTCCGTAGTGGCCTGGCCCGCGTTTGGGGCCCACCAATCGGCGGGCCAGCCTCTCTGCCCCACGGCCTCCTTTCCTCCGCGCCGGCTCCTGTAGCTCTGCGCCATTTGCCGTTCGGGCTGCCGCGGGGAAGAAGGCCACTGCGCCTGCGCTAGTTGGCGCCAGCTCAACTGTGCATGCGCAGACCCCACGGCACCAGGTTCAGGCCAAGATCGGCAGAAGGGGCGGCGGAGGCCTCTCCAGCGCCGTCCAAGCCCCCTGTGGGCCACAGAATTGGGTCCCGGAATGGGCACCGATGCCAGAGTAAAACACTCCCGTTTTTGCCCCGGCATCGGCACGTAGCCGCCTATTAGGAGAATCGGACCCCCTGTTTCTGAAGAGAATTTTAAACTGCTTTCTTTACTTAAAAAGAGTTTAACTTATGGATGCTGTTGGGGAAGTTACTAAGGGTTACCTATAGAGTACTATACCTTTTTGGGGGGTTATAAGATGAACTGTTTACTGTATGTTTATAAAATGTTAACTGGATTCATAGAATAAACATAGTTTTAGTTCTCTGTTGCATCACACCTGTAAAGTGGGCCCTTGTGCTCCCCATAACCAAAAGCTATTTAAGGTGGTGGGTCAGGTGAACTCCATGATATACTTTGGGGTTCTCTAACCTTGGCCCAGAATAAAAGTCAACGGCATTGTGCATGGTTTGTCCACCCCATCACCCAGGAATCCACCACGGTGGTGGCCTTTGATGCGGCGGGATGATCCTGTCTTTGGTAATGGACATTGAAGTCCCTCACCAAGAGTACATTCTGTGTCAATGCCCTCAGTGTATCCTCCAGTAGTGTTCAACTTGGAGAGTATGGAATTGTTATATATAAGGTGGGGGGGGGGGGGGGGGGGGGGGAAGGAGGGGGCAGAAGGGGAACTGGGATTTCAGGAATGTTGGTGGGCGTAGCAATTGGTCATTTCCACGGTGCTTCCTTTTCTGGGTTTGACCTGATGCCATATGGGGCTTCATAGGGTCCAGCGCCGATGTTGAGGACTTCCAGCGGAACTCTCTCTGCCTGTGTTCAACTATGCTACCACATCCGGTGCCTCTGTCCTGATAGTGAGAGAGGGCATACGCAGGGTGGTGATGTCTGCCTTTGGAAGCTATGAGTATGATTATGCGAGGTTGTTGGTTCACTAGTCTGTAGGACAGCTCTTGCAATCTTGGCACAAGCCCCCAGATGTAAGTAAAGATGGTTATGTAGGGTTGAAAGGGCTGGATGTGCTTTTGCTGTTACCGGTATCCTGTCCACGCTGGGTTGTCTGCCTGGTTTCATTCTCTTTTAACTGTAGAGTAATTTGATACAACTGTGTGACTTGCTGGGCCATGTCTGAGGGCGGTCCAGAGCGAATCACATTGCACAGTGGAGTCACGTGTAGGCCAGACCAGGTAAGGACTGCAGATTTCCTTCCCGAATGGACATTAGTGAATTACATGGATTTTATGGTCATCATGACTGAAGTTACCATTTCATTCCATGCATTTAATAATGAATTGAATATAAATTCCACCAGCTGCTGTTCTGGGATTTTTACCCAGATCCTCTGAGCATTAACCTCGTCCGTTGGATCACTAGTTCAGTGACATTATCGTTACGCCACTGTCTCCCTATTATTTCTTTGTTTGGGGCTATGGTTTTCTTCTGTTTGATTTTTTATTCCCTGTAAATTGACATATTTATGGAGTAATTGTAACAAGAGGCCAAACATTTATATTTAAGGCAGACCTGAGATTTTTCTCTGCTTCAAGAAGATTAACCGCAAAAGCGGTGAATTCAGGTCAGAATTGTTGTTGTGTAAGCTTTCTCCTCTGGGGGTCGGTGAGCTCAGTTACCTGGATGGCTGGTTCATGATGCGGCGTGATGTCAATGGCACGGGTTCAATTCCTGTGCTGGCTGAGGCTATTCATGAAGCCCTCGGCTTCTCAACATTGCCCCTCGACTGAGCGTATGGTGACTCTCAGGTGAAATTGCCACCAGTCAGCTCCCTCACTGAAAAGGGAGAGAGCAGCCTCTGGCCCTCTGAGACTTTGGCACCTTTCATTTCACTTTCTCCTCTCCCCTCATCACAACCCAACCTTTGCCCCTTTTTCATTTCAGGCATTCAACAACTGGAACCTTTCCAGTCAGATGAAGGAAACAGTCAGGATTGCGAAACGCCAACCCGCGAAGTCAGTTCAAGAGAGTGGATCTATGTGTAATTTGGAGGGTTGGATAGAGGAAGGATATACATGTGATGGCCATGGAGAACAAATTTGCAGGAGTCATTTACGGGCAGGCGGAGAGGTAGGGAGGCAGGTGGGGGGGGGGGGAGAATAGCGCAAGTGCCAGCTCAGCGGGTCACAAAGTCATGGACTAATTTGGACACAGAGGTATCTGATGAGGATATCGATGGGCCATGCTGCAGAAGGAGGCCGATGGGTGTACACAATCAAACGCTCAATGCACTGTGTCATGTGAGAGTACCTTTAAGAAATGGGTGTTTATCAGTGATGTCAGAGTGTGGGTGGAACTGGGCTGCCTGTCTGCTTTTACTTTTGCTTTAGGCTGTCTGCTACAGGGTGTGTTTAGTTTCGTTTTAGTTTTGGAGACACTGCAGTCACAGCAAGATGTGCAGGAATCTCTGCCAACTAAAGAATGTTCATTTGGTGATTTCAAAGTGGTAACTGTTCTCAGTAAAGAAGTAAAACCTGATGTCTTTCTGTAAAGAGGGTTCTCTTTTGTCTTATGGATGTTAATAAGGAAAGATTAAGGTTTACTTATAGACTATTGTATCTGTGGGGAGGATTGGTGTTGATAGTTCTTAAGATGTTTACTGTGGATTTATAAAGTGTTAACTGGTTTCATAAATAAACATTGTTTTAATTTAAAAGTACTGTAGATTTCTGCTGCATCACACCTGCAGAGTAGGGCCGTGTGTTTCTCCATAACCACAATCTATTCAAAGTTGTGGATCAGGTGAACTCCATGATACACTTTGGGGTTTTCGAAACCCTGGCCCGTAACAACTGTAAAGTCTACAGCACACACATTCTTAATGTCAAAGGGGTACAGACTCACCTCGCACAGCGCTATGCGCAGAGCTTGGGGCCAACCCTTTGCAAAATCGAACATAGAACGGTGGCTACCTTCATCACACACCTGTGCAAATCCCCTCCCCCTTGATAGTTGATAATAATAATAATAACCTTTTATTGTTATAAGTATGAAGTTACTGTGAAAAGCCCCTAGTCGCCACATTCCAGCGCCTCTTTGGGTAAGCTGGTACGGGAATTGAACCCGCGTTCTGGCCTTGTTCTGCATCACAAACCAGATGTTTAGCCCACTGAGCTAAACCAACCCTTGATGCCACAGTTTCCATTGCAACATGAACACTTTCTATCAAAGATCTCGGAGCTGCAGTGGAATCTCAGGCTTTAGACTTGCAAGCTCAGAGTGCAGTCGTAGGGACAGTGAATATCACTGTTCATAGGGGCTTTCAGGGTGTCAGGGCAGTCAATTAATCTGATCTACAACCCAACACTAGGATTATTGAGGAATCACGCTGTGGCTCATGCAGTCGGTGGCAGACTTGCAATAGACACAAAGCGCTGCAGCGTGAGGCCCCAGCCAATGGTGGGGCCCCATATTCAGAGGTGACTGGAGGATACTAACTAGAGGAAATAGCAGGGGAGCAGGCGATAATTTTTAATTACACTCTGGCCACAGGAGAGGTGCCGGAGGACTGGAGGAGAGCCAATGTAGCACCATTATTCAAGAAGGGAGGAAAGGATAAACCAGGAAACTACAGACCAGTCAGTCTAAGCTCGATGATGGACCAACTACTGAAAGCAATTCTGAAAGACAGAATTAATCTGCATTTGGAGAGGCAGGAATTAAGCAAGAATAGTCAGCACGATTTTGCTGAGGGGAAGTCATGTCTGACCAACTTGATAGAATTTTCCGAAGAGCTGATCAGGTGTGAAGGTATGATGTGGTCTGCTTGGACTTCAGCAAGGATTTTGATGAGGTTCCACATGGGAGACTGCTAGTGAAGGTAAGAGCCAATGGAATCCAAGGAAATTTGACAAATTGAATCCTGTATTGGCTGAGTGGCAGGAAGCAGGGTGTGATGGTCGAGGGGTGTTTTTCTGACTGGAAGCCTGTGTCCGATGGGGTCCCGCAGGGATCAGTGTTGGGCCCTTGCTGTTTGTGGTTTATATAAATGATTCAGATATGAATGTAGGTGATTGAGCAGTAAGTTTGCGGATGATACAAAAATTGGTGCGGTGGTAAATAGTGAGGAGGATAGCCTTCGAACTAAGGATGATATAGACGGGCTGGTCAGATGGGCTGATCAGTGGCAAATAGAATTCAATCCGGATAACTGTGAGGTGATGCACTTGGGCAGGACAGACAAAGCAAGGGAATTCATGATAAATGGCAGGACCGAGGATCAGACGGACCTTAGTGTCCCATCCCTTAAGATAGCAGACCAGATGGATACAGAGGTTAAGAAGGCATGTGGTGTCCTTGCCTTTATTAGCTGAGGCATAGGGTTCAAGAACAGGGAGGTTATGACAGAACTGTATAAAACTTTGGAGGTTTAGAGGGGATGTGAAGGGAAACCTTTTTACCCAGAGAGTGGTGGGAGTGTGGAACATGCTGCTTGAGAGGATGGTGGAGGCAGAGACCCTCATATCATTTACCAAGTATTTAGATGTGCATTTGAGATCCCAAGACATACAAGGCTATGGGCCAAGTATTGGGAAATGGGATTAGAATAGTTAGGTGGTTGTTTTTGACAGGCGTAGACTCGATGGGCTGAAGAGCCTTTTCTGTGCTGTAGACCTCTATGACTCAATGACTTGATGAAAGTTATTGGAGTATTGGCAACATTGTGGGCTCCTTTCATCTTCCTCTACCTCCAGTTTTCGTTGTGCTTCTACCTCCAACTTCTCCTCAGCTTCCTTGTGATGCTGCTGCTCAGTTTATTGCCCAAAGGTAGTGACAAGGGGTATTCTCTTATAATGGCAAGGCTATGCAGCATGCAATATACCACTGCAAATCTTAACGCCTGCTCAGCTGAGTAATGCAGGCCTCCTCCTCCTCCCTCTTCCAGCATCATGTTCTGCTCTGTGTGACTGCTCTTTCTTTTCCTCAACACGTTCAATTCCCAGAGGAAGCCCTCCCAAGACGCCCATGTCAGCAAGCAAACTGTATCCATACAATTTTTCAATGATCAAAAAGTACTTCAGAACCAGCCAGGCCACACCCTGCAGACTGTCCTAATTTCAGCCAATATAATAAAACTCAACACTTCATTCTCTAACTCAGTCTCCTTGTCTCACTAACAGGCACAGTAAATACACGCTTGCATTTTGTTCACGAGGATTGGATTGGATTTGTTTATTGTCACGTGTACCGAGGTACAGTGAAAAGTATTTTTCTGCAAGCAGCTCAACAGATCATTCAGTACATGGAAGAAAAGGGAATTAAACAAAATTCAAGAAAATACATGAGAATACATAATAGGGCAACACAAGATATACAATGTAACTAAATAAGCATTGGCATTGGATGAAGCATACAGGGTGTAGTGTTAATGAGGTCAGTCAATAAGAGGGTCATTTAGGAGTCTGGTGACAGTGGGGAAGAAGCTGTTTTTGAGTCTGTTCGTGCGTGTTCTCAGACTTCTGTATCTCCTGCCCGATGGAAGAAGTTGGAAAAGTGAGTAAGCCGGGTGGGAGGGATCCTTGATTATGCTGCCCGCTTACAGAAGTAAGCACATCTGGAAGTATCAGGCATTTCACCATGCATGTCTTTAAACTTGCTGCAGAGCCATTTTGTATGAAGGTTGCAGGAAATTGCTTTTGATATTTATACTTGTTAGGTCAAATGGCAGTCTTTTCAACATATTTTTCCAAATTCATCTCTCTTGTGTACTTATCTAGCTTTCCCACGCTGTGACTATGTATATTTCCAATGCACGAAGCCGATAAATTAAATTTTACCCTTTTTTCCGCACGGAAAGCCCCAGTAGAACCTGTACCGAAGAGACCGTGGCATTCAAAGGATTAACAGCATGGTTAACTTTAAAATTGTTGAAGAAAGGTGGTCTGAATGGCCTTCCTCACCTGTAATTACCATATAAACCTGTCACAATTGCATGACCCTGTGTTTCCCATGTGAGCACAAACCATTTAAAATGTATTTTTAATGTTCTGGCTTTAATCAATGAAAAATGTTTGAATCGGGGGCCATAAATATCAGATAGGCAGTCGACTATTCATTGGTAAATTTAAGATGGCCTATTGAGTTTATTAAGAAGTAATAGTTTTGATATGATGCATTGATTAATTAGACAGAAAAAGTATCTGACCCATGACAGTTCCAAGCGGTTTATTAATCCTGGGGAATGAGCAAACAGACACACTTGATTTCTGCAATTTGAACTGTTAGGGGGGAGAGTCTTTTGCTGTTTGCTGACAGTAGTCTTCTTTCCTTTCTTTATTATTTTCTTTCTTGGGTCTGTTGAGGTATCATAAAGCTATTGGCCTTCTCCTGCAACCCCTCCACCCACCCAAGTCTTTGTATGCACCCATTGATATACCCCTGTGCTGGATTCTCCGCACTCCGATGCCAAAATCGCGTCCGGCGCCAGGGCGGAGAATCCAGTTCGTGCATAGAATCGGGACAGGTGCCGATTCCTCGATTCTCTGTCCCCCGAAAAGCGGTGTACCCGGAAAGTATGCCGTGCCGCGTATCACCCACCTGCGGCCATTGCCAGAGGCCCGCCCCGCTATTCTCCGCCCCCGACCGGCTGAAGTCCGGATGGCGTACTTCTAATAGTCCTGCCATTCAGGATACTCGGGTGGTCGGAGGGCAGGAGAAGCTTCACACGAGACCGGGATATTTTCGAGCAGGAGTCCAGTTTGGACGCACGGCCGATCGGGGGTGGACTATTTAGGAGATCCTGTTCCATGGTCTGAGCCCACCATGGAGCACGGCGCGGCCGCTGATGGCCACCACCTTACACATGCGTGGCCTCATAGCTTGTGTCAATCATCTGATCGAATCCTTGTATCCAATGAATATGGGACAGGTACCCAGGATGCCAGGATTTTCACCTCACTCCCTTGTCCATCTCCATGCTCAAGGTCAGCTTTTTCTTTCAGAAATAATAATCTTTATTTTCTAAAAATACAGTTACTTTTTTGGTCAGTTGAGTGCTTAACACATCAATGAAGATCATCAAACCAAGAACATCCATCAAGGTGCTGAGGATTATGTAAGAATCATTCTGAGGGTCATTTCCTAGCCCTTTCTGAACACTTGTCTAGATAAGGGGGTATACAAGACGCCATCTTACCAGCTTCAGAATGTCAACATGCCAGCCTGAAAGAAGTGGCCCTGACTTTCCCAGGGACTGTTGAGAAATTGCCTTTCCAGAGAGAGAAATATCCATGCTGTATTAGCTAATCTCATAAAAATATACCAGTTTATTATGAGCTAATTTCTTACATCAATGCTTTTCAGCTAATAACCTGAGCTTGAATCTATTTGATCAAAAAAGTTGCAGCTCGACACAAGTTAATAGATATTCTAAATAAAATGATTTTTTTTTAACCTTGTTCTGAGGTTGGAATTCAAATGTACGATATTAAATGTCTTCAATTAATTTCATCTTGAGCAGAACAAACCAGTAGTTAGTACATTCCACTCTTTTGTCGTTGCTGTTTTACTTAACAAATTAATTGTTCATAAAATTGCAATCGTTCTTGGTTGAGGTGCTGCCTTCTGGATATGAGATTGTAACGGGAGGGAAATGATCCCATGGCACCAACTGGTCATTGCCATGTCCGTGCTTGTGGAAGCTTGCTGTGAGTGAATTGGCTGCTTAGTTTCTTACTAAACAACGGTAACCCTGGCCCCAACGTCAATAGGAATGAAAGAGAGTCCTGCCTTGGGCTCGGCGAGGCCATTAGATCGCGCCCCAACCTTCGAAAAGAGCACTTCATTGGCTGCAGAGTGCTTTAAAATGTCTTGAGGTCTTAAAGAAGCTGTATACATGCAAGTTATTCTTTTACATATAATATCAGTAAATAATCGGGGGTCAGATGGCGAGTCTTGACTTGGTGACAGTGTGTGCTCACCTCCTACTTCTGTATTTTGCCTTCACGTTTAGCTAGCAACCTAAGCAGGAGTGTCAGAATCTCGAAATGAAAGTGGGGAGAAGCAGGCAGGCACGGGGGTCAAACTCTCAGCCTACCATCATTGAAAGGTCTGTTGCTATTCAGTATCCGGGTTTCAAAATATGAAGAAGAGGGAGATGAGGTCGGCATTGGTGTACCCTCTGAATCACCAGTTTCCAATGACTGATAATAAACCACCAGCCACCAGCTCCACCCTATTCTTCAATATGTCTTCAGTAGCGAGGAAGTAGTGAGCAGAGTTGTGTGAATGCAGTGCTTCACTTCTCAGTGCAGAATCACCGTTTAAAAAAGGGTGCTATTTGGTGTGGTATTTGTGGAGCAGCTTTTTGCCTCCATCAGTTCGTATTTGCTTACCGAATGGAAGCTTGCACAAGGTATCTTGCAGAATAACAGTTATTATCAGGTACAATCATGGAGCTGGTTGATAGAGAACTCTTCTGATTAAAATTGCTGCACAGTTCTAAGGTGCAAGGCTTCTCATTCTCAAACGAGTTCTTTTTGATGCCTGCTGATGATAGGAATTCACCTTGACTAATCAGACTGAGGATGGATCACTTGCTTTGTCCAACTTAAGAAAAGGAAGCGATGAGATTTTACTGAGTAAGCACTGCCTGTAATGGGAGCAGCTCACCAGGGCTTCACATCCTGCTTTCCTGCCATGTCGCAAACGCCGCATAGATAAATTCAACACTTGGTACAAATGCCTCCTCTCACCAATTAAACTCACGCTTGATCAATTTTGCCTGACATTCATTGTTGCAAACACAAGATTGGCCCTGAATTTTGTCACTGTGCTCAGCACTTAAGCTGTTGCTGCGCTGCTGTTGCACTAAAATGTTTGAGGAGATTGTGAGCACTATGTCTCTTATGCTTTTATCATTGTGCAATGCAAATTTCCTCAATCCTTTTAATAGTCTTCCATCCATCAAAGGGCTCATTTGCAGAGATATCCTGTCAATATGTCTCAAGGCTTCCCTGTGTCTGCTCCTGCATCAGCACAATTTTGCACGCGAGGCTACCCCAGCACATCAGAGAAGTGTAGGCAATGCGTTGGTATGCAGACAGGGTACCAAACCCACTTACTAATTACACACTTCAAAGGAACATTTCTAATCCCTTTCTTTAATGTTTTCAACTATATAGCACTTTGCTCTCTTCCCAGGGTAAACAAATGTTTGGATTCCTGACCCTTTCTGCCTATCTTGCTGGCAGACAGTGTTTAGGCATTACTGGGTGCCTGTAGAATGCGTTAAAAGATTTGGTCATAATTACACAAATGTTTCCTGGGGCTGGGATTGAAGTGGGGGGGGATGGTTGCCATATCAGCTGATGCTGTTTCAGTACACATCTTACACCAGAATTGCATCAGGCATGTTCAAATTTTTTTGAATGTAACTCCCTCTGCTGGTAAATGATATCACTTTAGGAATGTAGGAAATAAGAGTTGGCCATTTGGCCCCTCAATCTTGCTCTGCCATTCAATTAGATCATGGCTGATCTTCAACATCTACCCCATTTCCCCGCACGATCCCCATATCCCTTGATACCTTCAATATCCAGTAATCTATCGATCTGTGTCTTAGATATTGACATACAGATGAGTCTGGGTGTTCAGGTCCATAATTTCATGAACGTGCCAATTCAGGTGGATAAGGTGGTCAAGAAGACATATAGCACACTTGCCTCCAACAGCGGGGCATTAAGGACAAGAGTTGGCAGGTCATGTTACAGTTGTATAAAACTTTAGTTAGGCCACATTTGGAATATTGCTTGCAGTTCTGGTCACCGCACTACCAGAAAGACGTGGATGCTTTGGAAAGAGTGCAAAAAAATATTTACCAGGATGTTACCTGGTCTGGAGGGTGTTAGAGATGAGGAGAGGTTGAATAAACTCAGATTGTTTTTGTTGGAATGGAGGCTGAGGGGGGACCTGATTGAGGCCTACAAAATTACGAGAGGTGTAGACAGGGTGAATAGTCAGAAGTTTTTTCCCACGGTGGAAGGCTCAATTGCAAGGGGGCTTCAGGTAAGAGGGGGAAAGTTTAGGGGAGATGTGCGTGGAACGTTTTTGATGCAGAGGGTGGTGGGTGCCTTTAAAACTTTTCCAGTGGCAGTGGTGGAGACAGGCACGCTAGCAACATTTAAGATGTATCTTGATAGACACACCAATGGGCGGAGAATGGAGTGATACAGATCGTTTGGGAAATAAGTAGTAGGTCAAAATAAGGAATCTGGATCGGCACAGGCTTGGTATGTCTAAGGGCCTGTTCCTGTGCTGTAACATTCTTTGTTCTTTTGTTCCATTTGCTCAATGATTGAGCTTCCACACTGCTCTGGTGTAATGATGCACTTTCAAAGACTTCATTATCAACACAAAAGGTATTGTACAGCAGTACCGCAGCCACACGGATGCACGTAGTCCCCTATATGTCTCCTGCCTAAGAGAGGAATCCATCCACTTGAGTGATTACTCACTGTGCATCCCAATTGGTTTCCATAGCCAGGTGAGCCTTACTCTGCCGTGTTGCCCTCAAAGGGACAATCACCACAAATCACCAGATTTGTGGTAGGGAATTCCAAAGATTCACCACCCTCTGAGTGAAGAAATATCCCCTCATTTCAATCCTATATGGCCTACCTTTTAACCTGAGACTGTGTCCACTGGTTCCAGAACAGCCAGCCAGGGGAAATGCTTCCTGCAGCTATTCTCTTGAGCCCTGTAAGAAATATGTACACTTCATTGAGTTCACCTCTCATTCTTCCAAACACTCGGTCCAGTCTTCCCGTTAACTCCTCCACCATCCTAAGAATCAGTCTGGTGAGACATCCCTTTATGGTTAGTGGACCAAAACTGTATACAGTATTTCAGGTGCAGTCTCAACAATCCTCAATACAACATCTTTACACCTATACTCTAATCCTTTTGCAATAAAAACCAACATATCATTTGTATTCCTAATTGCTTACTACATCTGCATGCTAACTTTATGTGTTCTTTGGTCTCCCAAGGCTCATAGAACATCAACACTTACAAATTTCACACCAGTCAAAATGTACTCTGCTTTTCTGTTGCATTACAGAGTTAATAACTTCACACTTCCCTATATTGTACTCAACCTGCCATCTCGTCTGCTAGTTACATCTGCAAAAAACTCGTAATAGGTTTGTCAAACATGATTTCCGTTTCATAAATCCATGTTGATTCTGCCCAATCCTACCATTATTTTCAAAGCGTCAAGTTGTCACATCCTGTGCAATAAATTCTAGCATGTTCCTTATTACTGATGTCAAGTTACCAGGTCTGTAGTTCCTTGTATTCTCTCTTGCTTCTTCTTAAAATATAGAGTTGCATTTTCTACCTTCCAATCTGCAGGAACCATTCCAGAATCTATAGAATTTTGGAAGATGACCACCAACGCATCCATTATCCCAACAGCTACTGGTAGATCATCAGGTCCAGGGCATTTACCCACTTTCAGTCCAATTAGTTTTTGCTTTATCATAATATAAATTTTGTTCAGCTCCTCATTCTTTCTAGTCCCTTAGCTCTCAAGTATTTCTGGGTTTTCTTTTGCATTGTCCTCTGTGAACACAGACACAAAGGGAGGAATTTTCCAGTCGCTCCCTTGGAATGTTTATTGGTGAGAGGGGTAAGGCTTGGGGAGAGGGGACTGCGGTGGCTCGAGACATGCACTGGGGGCTCCTAGTAGTGAACAAAAGGGGTTTATTGATGAAAGGCAGATTGATAACAGGCACTGAACACTGTACAACAGGTCTTTATTCTTCAGCTTCCTGGTCCACACTGCCCAGATTTCTGCTTCCAGGGCCTCGCACATACGCCCATGGGAATTATGCATGGGCATGGGGGGAAGCGCGGAAATGGGTCAGAGTGAGGGTTCAGTGGTGTCAACGCTGAGTCCTGGGGGCATATTGAGGGAATTGGTGATAGGAAGGGAGGGTGAGAGTTTCAGGGGACAGTGGAAGCCAGAAGGGTGGGAGAAAGAATGTTCGGCAATGATAGCTGTAGAGGGGCTGAGGGATTTAGAGGAGATATGGAAGGAGAACTGGATTCTGGTGATTGGCATAGTGAGGGAGAACAGGTCTACTGTCATGGGAGTGGGTTCCCAGGAAGGTAGGAGACATGGATATTCATCTGCACAGGATGGAGGGTGATGGAGGAAGGGGTGTGGTTATGAAGGAAAACCTTGGAAAGGTTAAATGTTACATCTATGGGGGGCAATGGGAATAGTGGAGATGGGTGTGGGTCATGAGGGGAGGGATAAAGGTGTTTAACTGCACTTCAAAGATAATAACGACCATTACTGCTGGTAACTATGCAGAGCCTCGTGGTCCAAAGTTTCCTCCCACAGTTCAAAGATGTGCAGGTTAAATAGATTGGCCATACAATATTGCCCCTTAGTGTCCAAAAGGTTAGGTGGGGATTACTGATTTACGGGATATGTATTGTGCTCTTTCAGAGGGTCGGTGCAGACTCGATGGACCAAATGGCCTCCTTCTGCACTGTATGAATCAATATGATTCTAAGTTGATTAAACATGATTTCCCTTTCACAAAACCATGTTGATTCTGCCTGATTACCTTGAGCTTATCGAAGTGCCTTGCGATAATATAGAATCATAGAATGTACAGTGCAGAAGGAGACCATTCAGCCCATCAAGTCTGCACCAGCCCTTGGAAAGAGCACCCCACTTAAGCCCACACTTCCAACCTATCCCCGTAACCCCAACCAAACTTTTTGGACATGAAGGGCAATTTAGCATGGCCAATCCACCTAACCTGCACATCTTTGGACTGTGGGAGGAAACCGGAGCACCCGGAGGAAACCCATGCAAACACAGGGGGAATGTGTAGACTCTGCACAGACAGTGACCCAAGCCGGGAATCGAACCTGGGACCCTGGAGCTGTGAAGCAACTGTGCTAATCACTGTGCTACCATGCTGCCCACATCTTTAATGATAGCTTCTAATCTTTTCCCTGCAACAGATGTCCGGCTAGCCTGCAGTTTCCCATTTTTTGTCTCCCTCCCTTTTTGAATAATATTTTCTAACTTCCAATAAAATGGAACCTTCCCCGAATCTAGGAAGTTAAAACCAAAGCATCAAAAAGCTCACCAGATACATCTTTTAAGATCTTAGGATGAAGACCATCAGGACACAGGCTCTTATCAGCCCACAGTTCTAACAATTTATTTAGTACCACTTCTCTGGCGACTGCAATTTTCCTGAGTTCCACTCTCCCTTTACCGATTTATAGCTGCTTCTGGAATGTTACTTATATCCACTTTAGTGAAGACCGATGCAAAATACCTGTTCAATTAATCTGCCATCTTCTTTTTTATTATCAATTCTCCAGACTAACTTTCTATAGGACCAATGCGCACTTGGTTAACTCTTTTCTTTTTAAATATTTATAAAAATTCTTACTGTTTTTATATTTCTGGCTAGATTTCCCTCATATTCTAATTTTTCCTTTCCTATCAATTTTTGGTCATCTTTTGTTGTTCCTTGTAATCTGTCCAATATTCTGACCTCCTGCTCCACACGGTTGGACTCCTCCAACTGCACCTGCAGGTGCTGGATGCTCGCCGACAACCCCTCATGTAGTCCCTTGCTCTGCGATTGCATTTCCACAACCAATGGAACTATCCGTTCCAGAAGCCCAAAACCAATCTGGATGGCAGCTAATCCCTGGGGTCGTCCCGCTATCCGACCATCCGCCCCCTACCTCCACCTGCTGTACTGGAGCATTTGTGTGGTGTGCACCAGGCAGTGTGCCAGGAGCCTCTTCACCAAAGTGCCCAACTGAGCTGAGTGTCTCTGGGATGGCTGAGGGTGTTGGAGACAGCTGTGATGGGAAATCTGTGTCATCCACCGGTCCGAGCTCCAGGATGTCCTGTGACTCATGTCAAGGATTGCCGTCCGAGCTGCTCACAACGTCAGTGCTCAGCTCACAGGGGAGCTCCGGCTGTGGCACTGGCTGGGAGTGGGGACACCAGATGGACCCGCCCCATCACCAGCAGGTCCTGCAAGACACAGAACAAGATGCATGATTAGACCATGGGCGGTGGGACGGTGGGGGTGAGGGTGGCGTGGGGGTGAGGGTGGGGGTGAGGGTGAAGGGGTCTGCAGGTGAGGGTGGTGTGGCACTGAGGGTGGTGTGGAAGTGAGAGTGGTGTGGGGGTGAGGGCATGCTGAGGGTGAGGGTGGTGTGGGAGTGAGGTTGTGGGTGGTGTCGGGCTGGTGTTGGAGGGGGTGTCACCGGGAACCGCAATTCAGCAGGGTCTCACTTCCTCGCCCCCGGCAGACCTAGCTGGTGGCTTCAGTGGCCTGGGCACCCGCCCATGGTGGCCGGTATGGGTGCTGGCATGATGTGCAGTGTGGTGGTTCGGCCGCCCTCTGGGTTGGGTGGGGGGGGAGGGCAGGGGGGCTTGGGTTATGGGTATGTAGGATAGGGTTGGTGCCAGGGGCACAGTGCTGCTTACTCACCCCGTCCCCCTGAGGAGTTTGTGCAGTTTCTTCCGGCACTGCTGGTTGGTCCATACAGGTTTGCTGATGGCACTGACCATCTCTGCCATCTGCCCCAAGACATAGTGGATGGTGGTGGCTGGTAGCCTCCTTCCCGGGCCGGGGTACAGGGTCAACCGCTTCTCCTTCACCGCATCCAGGAGAATCTCCAGCTCGGCTTCTGTGACTCTCAGGCCACTCTCCTCACTACCATCTTGTTGGCTGGGATGGTGTGAGTGGGGAGTGAAGTGTATCCATGCAGCTGCAGCTTGTCAGCCTCCTGAGTGTCAATCGCGAAACCAACACCGTTTCTCATTGGAATTGATTGTGATCCAGGTGGCACAGGTACCAGCCCCTCAACAGTCGCTGAATCAATCCAGGTGCGGTGCCAGTTTTACTGCTGTGGAACTCCACAAATCCTGTGCCGGTGTCAATACTAGCCTCAGGAACAGAGAATCCCGCCAAATGGTGTTTTCAGAATCTATCCTGAAAACATTAATTGAACTTCTCATCCACGCTATCTTTACCCATCTGACTTTTCATGAATCTGTAATTTAAAATTTCCCATGATTAGCACCGTGCCTTTCTGGCAAGCTATAATTAGTTCTTCCTTTCTGCCCCACCCTGCCGGGAGCCACTGTATGGGGCCGAAAACACGACTCCCACAAATGGCTTCTTGCCTTTACCATTTCTCACCTCCACCCAAACCACTTCCATATCCTGGTTTCCCAAACCTACGTCCTCCTTCTGCCTTGTGTCAATACCATCATTAATTCATACAGCCACCCCTGCATCTTTTCCTCATTTCCCACCCTTCCTAAACATCCTGGGCTGGATTCTCCGCCCCTCGTACCGAAATTGCAGCTGGCATGGGGGGGAAGAATCAATGTTCCCGCAAGAAATCGGGACAGGCGGCGGGTCACCGACTCTGCGGGCCCTGAAAAGCAGCGTATCGGCGAGTGCGCCACGCCACCTGGGGCATTGCCAGAGGCCCGCTTCGACATCCTCCACCCCGACCGGCCAATGTCCGGACGGTGTGGACCTAACCTGGCCCAGCTGGTTGGGATACTCATGTGGTGGCTGCGGACTCAGTCCTCCACAGTTGCTGAATTGATCCAGGTTCGGCGCCAGTTTTGCTGTCATGAAAATCCACAAATTCTACGTCAGCATCAACTCTTAGTCTCAGAAACAAAGAATCCTGCCCAATATCTTTCTCTGTTCCCTTGTTTCTGACCTTCGGCTTTCCACATCTGTTCCAATTTGAAACCTCGCCCCACTATTTAGATTCAAACCTCCTCTATTTCCCTAGTTATGTGGTTCACTCAAACATTTGTCTCAGGATGGTTCTAAGGTAGACCATCTGAATGGTGCAATTCCCACTTTCCCCGGTACTAGCGCAATGCCCCATGAGCCAGTACCCAGGTCTCCCACTCTAGTCTTTGAGACATGCATTTAACTCCCTAATCCTATTTGTCGTATGCCAATTTGCATGTGGCTCAGGAAATAACTCAGAAATTATGACATTTGCCTCTTTGGTGCCTACCTCCTCATACTGACTATATAGAACCTCCTCCTGTGTCCTGCCTATGTCACTGGTGCCTACATGGACCATAACAACTGAGTTATCCCCTTCCCACTGGGAATGTTCCTCTCCAGCTACAAGCAGATATCCCAAAGTTTGGTATTGGACTCATGCTCCTGGCTACAGTGAACAACAGGGCAAATACCCCTGACTATGCTGCCCCTACTACCACTAGTCAGGGAGGCATGGTGGCAAGTGGTGAGCCAGGGACCTGGGTTCAATTCTGGCCTTGGGTGAGTGTCTGTGTGGAGTTTGCAGTGTCTCTCCGTGTCTGCGTGGGTTTCCTCCGGGTGCTCCAGTTTCCTCCCACAGTACAAAGAAGTGCAGGTTAGGTGGATTGGCCAAATTAAATTGCCCTTTAGTGTCCAAAGATGTGGAGGTTAGATGGGGTTATGAGATTACAGGGATAGGGTAGAGGAGTGGGCCTAGGTCGGATGCTCTTTCAGAGGGTCGGTGCAGACTCGTTAGGCCAAATTACCTCCTTCTGCACTGTAGGAATTCTATTCTATTCCCTGCATTCCTTTGGATTCCCCCCCCCCCCCCCCCCCCCCCCCGCCCCCCAATCCCCCAATCCCCCAATTAATGGCTTCCTGTCCCAGGGTGCCATGGTCAGTTCGCTCATCTACCCTGTAGCCAGCATTCTCATCTAAACAAGCTGAGAGAACCTTAAACCTGTTGGGCAATTGTAAAGGCTGAGGGTTGTGTGCTTCAGCCCTCTGAGTCCCCTTAGCTGCCTCACTCGCAGTCACACTCTTCTGGCCCTGATTACTGACAAAATCGGAATACCTTATCCTCAGGGATAAGGGGCGACCTGATAGAGGTCTACAAAATTATGAGGGGGCATAGACAGAATGGATAGTCAGAGGCTTTTCCCCAGGGTAGAGGGGTCAATTACTAGGGGGCATAGAGTTAAGGTGCGAGGGGCAAGGTTTAGAGGAGATGTACGAGGCAAGTTTTTTACACAGAGGGCAGTGGGTGCCTGGAACTCGCCGCCGGAGGAGGTGGTGGAAGCAGGGACGATAGTGACGTTTAAGGGGCATCTTGACAAATACATGAATAGGATGGGAATAGAGGGATATGGACCCCGGAAGTGTAGAAGATTTTAGTTTAGACGGGTAGCATTGTCGGCACGGGCTTGGAGGGCCAAAAGGTCTGTTCCTGTGCTGTACTTTTCTTTGTTCAGAGGTGTGACTGCCTCCTGATGCAAAGCATCCAGGTAACTTCCACCCACCCTGATTTGTTGCAGTACCTGTGGTTCAGCCTCTAGATCCGAAACTCTGAGCCAAAACTGCTTGAATTCAAACAATTACTGAAGACGTGTTTGCCCTGGATCAAACTGGCATCATCTGTCCTGCCATTGCTCAAGTGATTAAATTCACTATTTAATTACTTTATTCAATTATATATTTTACTTTTGCTTTTATATATTTTATTAACCATACCACCCATTTCTAGACTATTCTAGACCAAAGAAGAACAAGGTTGCCTGCCTCAAAAACTACCGACTGGTGACCCTGATGTCTGGCATCATGAAATGCTGAGCGGCTAGTCATAAGACGGATCAACGCCAGCCTCCCAGACGGTCTTTATCCACTGCAGTTCACCGATCACCGCAACCAGTCCACAGCAGATGCTATTACCCTAGCTCTACAATCAACACTTGAACACCACGACAACGAGGGCACCTACATGAGACTGCTGTTCACAGACTACAGCTCCACCTTCAACACCATTATTGCAACGAGACTAAGAACCAGACTCTGCAATCTTGGACTTGACCCCCCCTGTGCAGCTGGATCGTTGACTTCCTCACCAACAGACCTCAATCTGTTAAGCGAGATAACAGCACCTCCTCTTCAATAGTCCTCAACACTGGGGCCCCACAAGGATGTGTGCTCAGTCCTCTACTGTACTCCCTATACACACATGACTGTGTGACAAGATTTAATTCCGACTCAATCTACAAGTTTACTGTGGTGGGTCGTATCTCAAGTAATGCAGAATCAGACTACAGAACGGAGGTTGATCACTTGGTTACAGGTGTCCCGAAAACAACCTCACTCTAAATGTCAGAAAGACAAAGGAATTGATCATCAACTTCAGGAAGCATAGCACAACACACCACTTGTCTGCACCAATGGCTCTGAAGTGGAGATGCCGGTAGCTTTAAGTTCCTGGGGGTCACCATCACCAACAGTCTGTCCTGATCCACTCATGTTGATGCAACAGTCAGGAATGCCCAACAACATCGCTACTTCATATGGAAGCTAAAGAAATTCAGCATATCTGCATCGACTCCCACAAACGTCTATAGATGCGCCATAGAGAGCATCCTATCCGACTGCATCACAGCCTGATATCGCAACTGCTCTGCCTAAGATCGCAAGAAACTGCAGAGTGTGGTGAACTCAGCCCAACGCATCACACAAGCTTGCCAACCTCACATTGATTCTGTCTACATCTCCTGCTGCCTCAGGAAGGCAGACAGCATCATCAGAGACTCCTCCCACCCAGGCTTTGCCTTCTTCCAGACTCTTCCATCAGGCAGAAGGTACAGAAGTCTGAAGACCCGCACATTCAGACATAGGAACAGCTTCTTCCCCACAGCTACTAGACTCCTCAACAACTCTCTCTTGCACTGATCTGTTCCCTGGAAGAACACTGTTCACAATGTCCTAAGCTGCTCTTGCTCCTGTATTTGCCTTGTTTGGCTCCTTGTTCTGCACTGTACCAATCATTGTTTGTCGATGTACCATTTGTCGATGTACTCTGCTGATTTTTCTTTTTTACCTACTATGTACGTACTGTGTACGTTTCCTTGGCCGCACAAACATAGTTTTCACTGTACTTTGTTACATGTGACAATAAATCAAATCGAATCAATCAAACTTTGAACCTTAAGTGTAGAATGAACCTTCGTCACTTACCACACACTTACCAAGTAATTAGCTTCTTCTCCTGAAGCAGAAGAAGGCCACTTCCTGAAGGCTGGGAAAGTTAGAAAGCAAAAAACAAAAGAGCACCTCTTTCCCTAATTCCCTTAATTACCCAACTCCCAACACTCTATTCTGAGTTGCACTTCATGCAGTAAACTTCACCTAAAGCAACTCTTTTTCCCAATTTCCAATTTGAACCAAATTCCCAAATATTCCCACTCAGTCTGCATCTCGCTCAGGCTGAAGTCTCTCCTGAATGCATGTGCATCTCTTACTGACCATGTGCTTTTAAAAATCCCTGTCTTATATAGACCTGTGGGTCATTCTCTAATTTAGCTTGTGAGCTTAGCTTCCTGCTGCAGTAATCAACACCTATTCTGGCACTAATCAAAATTTCTTAATTTTGCGTTCCCTACCATTTCTTCTAAGTACTGCCCCAAATCTTCAGCAAGGGTGTGGGCAGCCTGCTGACCAGTGTATCCTGTTGTCTTGAATGAACCTGGCCACTGCCTTCTGGAGCCTGAGACCAGGATGACCCTGGCTTACTTTGGATCTCCTGTAGTGGGCCAGCTGCTTCCTCCATGGTCACGGTAACCGTAACAGGCAGTACCCGTAACAGCCTCCCCGAACAGGCGCTGGAATGTGGCGACTAGGGGCTTTTCACAGTAACTTCATTGAAGCCTACTCATGACAATAAGCGATTTTCATTTTCATTTCATTTCAGAGGACAAAGTTGACGGGGTCACAGGCATGAGAGATTCTGAAGGGCTGAGTTCCCATAGAGATTCCTGAGTGGTCATCCCGGGGGTTATCCAACAACCGTTCCTCCTTCCTGTGGCTGCCTAAAAGTCTCTACCTGACTTGAATGGAAGGGGCCGCTGGAGGGAATTTAAGTTCCCCATACCCCTCTCGCATAGCCATTGCAAAAGTTTACTCATTGCTGCAGAGATGGCGTGCAGGTCTGTATGCATCTCTGCCAGAAATGAGGTGTTCTGCCAGGCCAGGTTCTCCATGGTAAGTGAAAGAGGATAGAATGAGTGATTGCATGAGCTGCCTCCAACATGGAATGACACATCACCCTTAGGTTTCTATGTGACATTCATTGATCCTTACTGGATGGAGGCCCCCTGCCGATTTCTCAATTTCAGCAGGCTCAATCTGGTTATGCCCCAGCCAACGAGACTGTCTGCTCATCAAAATCAGCGAGGTTATTATCGTCTTCCCTCTTTCTCCTGTTGTGCCTCAACAATACTCTTTTGCTGAATTTTGAAATACTCCCAACCCTCGGGTTTACTATTTTTCTCTACAACTTTATGAGCCTCTTCCTTTGATCTAATATAACCTTTAACTTCTTTGATTAGCCATGATTGGATCATTTTTCCTGATGGGTTTTGTATGTTTAAAGGCTTGTAAATTTGTTGAAAACAATTAATTCCTTAAATACTAGTCTTACAACACAAGGTTAAAGTCCAACAGGTTTGTTTTGAATCACTAGCTTTTGGAGTGCAGCTTCTTCCTCAGGTGAAACAAACCTGTGGGACTTTAACCTGGTGTTGTAAGACTTCGTACTGTGCTCACCCCAGTCCAACGTCAGCATCTTCACATCAGGCCTTAAATATCAGGCATTGCCTGCACACTGTCATGCTTTTAAATGCAGTTTCCCAATCTATCCAAGCCAGCTTAACCCTCGACCTTTGTAGTTTCCTTTGCTTAGATTTAAGACTCTCGTCTCAGAGTGAACTACATCACTTTCAAACATAATATAATATTCTCGCATATTATGGTCACTCTTTCCTAAAGTTAATTTACAGCAAGATTATTAATTAGCCCTTTCTCATTGCACCACACTAGATCTAAAATTACCCATTCTCTAATTTGTTTCTCAATTTTGTCCGGCGCACCAATGAAAGAACAAAAATCAAGGGAAATCAAGTCGAAGAATTTGCAGCCTATCAGTGTGTTTCTAGCTCCATAGAATTCAGTTTTAGACACCAGCAGATTTACTCAACTATAAACATCATATAATGGATAAATGACCTTTCAGCTTATCCACAATTACACATGGGTGAGAGTGACCTTTGAAATGCACTTTTCCAATTCAATATTTCTCCTTATCATATTCGGAAAGACCTTACACAAATATCACTTCCATGATGTGAATACTTTAACCACGGGTGACCATTTTAAATGAAAAAAGAGACAATTTAGCTTCCAAAGAAATAAACCCCTATACCCTGACATGCAGCTATAAGTGTGATTTGTTTTCCTTTTCCTTTATTTACATGTTGCTTTATAATCTAATCACTTTTAAAAGAAGCACAATATGTACACAAATGATTGCCACATTCATCGAGTCACATTTAATAAAGAATGTTAAAGCATGACACCCAGACTCCAAAGACGTTCATTCAAATTTCTGGTGCACAGTTCAAAGTTCAGGCTCACATTAAACTGCAACAATGGGAGGCTTCAATGCAAGATGGCAAAATATTGGTGCAGAATTTGATGAAAAAATAATGGTGCCAGAATGACGCAAACTGTTACTAAGAGCAAATTTCGGCCAACAAGGTGTGAAGTGGAAGAGATAACCTGTGATTTGTAAATCATCACAAGGTTTTGGTTGATTTGTGCTACTCTGCCTTTGAATTTTAAAAGTGGCATATTGCCCTTTACTTCATTGTCAGTTTAATAAAGCTGCCTCATTTCACATTAATTATATATTAATCAGAGCACAGAAAGTTAATTTTAATAACTAAAAGTGTAAACCATCTTTTAATGACGTGACAATTGCTAATGAAAACTGATTAACCTCTTCAGAAACTGAACAATTAATAGAGAAATGGCTCACTTCTTCAGGATTTTAATTTTGGATGGAGATTTTTAAAATGTCAACTTTTGAAATTAAACCTTTTTTTCACTTTTCCTTTCCGATTCTTGTTTATCTTCTCAAAATCTAATGTTTTCCTCTTTTTACACCTCACTTGAGATTGGATTCACCCATTCTAACTTACTCACCTTCTCAGTTCCTCCTCCCTTTATTTCTGAGCACTTTAATCACATCGGTTATGGACTACCATTGTTTGACTAAGGCTTGCGAAAGCTTGGTCCTCTTGTTATCAGCTCACATTTCCAACAACTTTATGGGAAACCATTTTGAGCTAAAGAAACAAGAACAAGCCTAACTAATGGGGCATTTTGTGAGATACCCCATTCCATCAATCATATGATGCCTATCCTTTCATCCAACTATATTAAACAACTCTATTTACTTTGATTTTAAATGAAACAAGGTGGAAACTCCAGACACAGCATTGAACCAGAGGCATTTTTTGTTCCCCAATTGATTCCCTAAATTTTAACATGATGCATCTCTTCATAATTTGCTTGCAAATGTCAACTATTAATTAAAATAGCAGTTTACGTAAATGGATTCTAATTAACAGATGTTTTGAGTTCATAGGTTTTGTTAATCATATACATGAATAAATCAGATTTCTATTTTTCATTTCCTACGAATTTAAAACATTTGCTAAGTAAAAGAGGGTAATGCAGCGTGAAATGTCTTCGTTCTTATGTTCCTAATGTATAGAAGTAATAGGCAGGAATAATCCAGCAGACCCATCAAGGCTGCCCAACACTCACGATGGTTGAAGTATCACGTCTAGACAATTCCTATCTTCAACATGCTCCAACTGTGCAGTATGGAATCTCCTGGAAAGGCAAAGAAAAAAATGCCCTGGAAAATTCCGCTCCAATCACTTCAGATTATTAAACTCAGTCAAGGAAATCACATTGTAAGATACCTGGTCAGAATTTAGAAGAAAAAGGATGCTCATGAAAATAAAATATGTCTCAATTGAATAATAAGAACGGTTTGGCATATTGTTCTTACAAGAAAGAATTGAAGTTAAGTTGCATTAAAATGAAATTTACTGCTACTGGTGCCAGAATGACGCAAACTGTTACTGAGTTCAATTCAGTTAAAACACCAAAAATGGCTTAATTTCCTGCTGTACATGAAAATCTGCGCGCAATTTGAAGAGGACCTCTGAGCAAGCCAAGTTGCAAGAAACTCACAGGTAAAGCTCAGTAACTACTACTTTGTGCATCTCCTTACTGACTGTAATGTAAAACAGTGTAATGATTTGCAGAGGCGGCACAGTGGTTAGCACTGCTGCCTCACAGCCCCGGGGACACGGGTTCAATTCCGACCTTGAGTGACTGTGTGGACTTTGCACTTTCTCCTCTTGTCTTTGTGTTTCCTCCAGACGCTCTGGTTTCCTCCCACATCCAAAGATGTGCAAGTTACGTTACTGACCATGCCAAATTGTTTTGTCTCCAAAGATGTTCAGGTTATGTGGATTGGCCTTGATCAATGCATGGGGTTATGGGGATGAGACAAGGAAGTGGACTGAGGTAGAGTGCTCTTTCGGAAGTTTGGTGCAGACTCGATGGACTGAATGGCCTCCTTCTGTTCTGTCGGGATTCTGTGGCGTCTGTGGGCCGCTGGTCAGTATCACAGTTCTGTGTGTGTGTTGTGTACATAAGTATGACACACCCTCAATCTTTTTATCATTACCTATTGATCCCTCCACCTGAATACACTGCTATGTATAATACTGACCCCGTCGCAGGTTACTGAGCTTTACCTGTGAGTTTCTTGCAACTCGGCTTGCTCAGAGGTCCTCTTAAAATTGCGCGCAGATTTTCATGTACAGCAGGAAATTAAGCCATTTTTGGTGTTTTAACTGAATTTTCTTTTGAAATGCTTTGAAAACAATTATTTGTATTGATGGCAAAATTAGCTACAACTTTAAATTCCTTCCTTCTATCAGAATATTTGATAGGAGTTCAGTGTTTGCCATTGGCCATGATGGTTTGGGTTGATTGGCCCCTGTTCAATGTTTGCTGATGCTAATAAGAGTGACAGGAAATTGCAACATAACCTGACATCATTAGAATGGCCGCAAGAGGAAATGGAGGAAACTCCAGGTCATAATTCGTGTTTAAATGCTTTGACATGAGAACAGTAGTATTCTTCCTTTTCATGCCCCAGAACAATGAGCTGGATTCTCCGTTAGCCAATGCCAAAATCATGAAACGCGATTGGGCGGAGAATAGCTTCCAACACCAAAATCGCGGTGGATGGCAGTTTGCCGCCAAAGCAGGATGCTCCGGCACCCCGGAAATGGCCTAAATGTGGCACTCACCGCGCGGGATAAATTACAGAAGGCACATCATTAACGGGCCTGACATCCTATTGTCCAGGGCCTCCACGATTCAGCGCCTCCGATGGGCCAAGTTTACAATGGCATCATTCACTTCTGGTTATAAAAATTGTGGACCTGCGCCCTGGCTGCTGAGCAAGAGAGAGGAGGTAGGAGATGGCGTGGAGTGATTGCGGGCTGCTGGCCTGGACACCGGCCGTGCTGGCCGCGGTGGAGGGAGCACTGCCAGGGACAAGGGACGGGAGAAGGAGAGGGAGGGATGGGGAGGGGGGGGGACAGGCCGAGCAGTCAGGGTGCCCGCCTACAGAACTGGGGTGGTGCCCATGCACCGCGCACCAATACGGCGGCCATCTTGCTGACCACCCACCCCGGCCCCTGGTTCTCCACAGTGACACCGGCCGTATGGATACTCCCACTCCTGCAACCCATCCTGCATGACAGGGTGCGCCCTCCCCGACTCCAAACACCCCACCCAACCAACACCTCCTACTCCCTCGGGGTGCCTGATGACCCCCGGGCCAGTCCATTGTGCAGGGCAGCCATCCCCTGAGGCTCCCGTGTAACCACCGAAGTTGGCCACTGCCCGACACAAAATGGAGAATTGAAATGCATGCAGGGAAAACAGGACAATGTAAGGAAAACAGGCAGGCTGCAGAATCTCCCTGTGTATTCTGTCTGCAAAGAAACCAGACAGCACTGAAACTAACAGTTGCGCATATTAATTGAGCGATTCCCGGTGATTCCCGGGCACAATGGACAAAATTGAGAATAACAAAGGTCAAGCCAGACTCTTCGGTGCCAGCAGGAGTCCCGGACAATAAGTTACAAACAGCCCCAAGAACCGCCCAGCGATCGGGAAACAGCCCCAGTATTGGGGAATTCAAACCAATCGATTGGTATGAGGTCCAATCGATTGCAAGCAGGTATAGGGTCCGCCCAGATGGGCGCGAAGCCCCTGTGACCTATAAAGGACAGATCCCATGTTTAGCTCGCTCTCTTAGCCGGCCCTCCCACCTTTGCAGCAGCTCTCTAAGAACTTGACCGTGAGAAGGAGAGGCCTGGCCAACAGCTACACCGACAAGTAAGTGTCCAACAAATGCTCGCTACGAGAGTAGACACTCCTGACCCCTTAGCCCGTACCAACTGGGAAGCCTGCAGTCTCAGGGCAGAACAAGAGGCCATTGTTCCCTGATACAGTGGGTTCCCTTATCGAAGATAAGTATTGGCTTATAGTGGTAGGAATAGTTTAGTCCGTTAGTATTAGTTGCATGAGTATCGATTTACTGTGTAATAATAAATGTGTTTGATTGAGCCTTACTAACTGGTGTATTGAGTCATTGATCTGAACTTGAACTTCAACCTCGTGGCGGTATCATAAGGATACCTGGTGACCCTAGAGCTAAGGAATAATACAGAGCTAATTGAGTGTTAAACACACTCACCAGAATGAGCAACACGCCCGCCACCTGGCGCTGTCAGTCCTGGAGGACCTCTCTGGTGTCATCCAGGGTCTTCATGTTCACAGCCATGGAGCACAGGGAGTGGACCATCTCTGCTGGACTGTGCCACCACCTTGAGGGTCTGTGCCTGGGATACCTCCCTCTGGGACTGGGCCACCCCACCCAGTGACTGCCCCACTCTGGCCAGCACGTGGGCAATGCCGCCGACGTTCTCAGCCATGGCCTGCTGTGACTGGGCCACGTTGAAGTGTGCTGCTGCGATGTCCAGGTGGCTCTGGCACATGGCTGCCTTTGAGAGAGCAGCCCTGTCCTGGGCCTCGGTCTCGGCCTGCACAGAATGCCCCAGGCCTTGCACACGCTGACCCATATCCGACACCATCGCCCCCATTACCTCCATTGCAGATGCCACCCGTGCTGTGTCGGCCTGGGTGGCACGCCTGTCCGGCAATACCCCCTGCTCCTGCACGCCGTTGGACTCCTCCACCTGCGCTTGCAGATGCTGGAAGCCGGCCATCATCTCCTCCTGTAGTCCCTGGGTCTCTGACTGCACCTGCACTGTGGCTGGGACTGGATGTTCCAGGAGCCTGGGACCTGTCTGGATGGCAGCTGGTTCCTGGGGCTGTCCTGCCCTCCGACCGTCCGTCCCCTCGCCTGCTCCTACCTCCATCTGCTGCACCGGGTGTGATGTGTGGTGCGCACCAGATAGTGTCCCATGAGCCTCCTCACTAATGTGCCCAACCGAGGTGATAGTCTCTGAGATGGTGAAGGGTGTTGGAAACAGCTGTGGCAGAAAGTCTGTTTCATCCTCGATCTGAACTCTGCGGTCTCCTGAGTCTGGGGCAGAGGGCTGGTGTTCGGGCTGCTCTCCCCGTCTGTGCCCGGCTGCCAGGGGGGCACTGGCTCTGGCACTAGCTGGGGGCAGGGTGCTCCGGATGCACCAGCCCCACTCCGGCAGGTCCTGTAAGGCACAAGACGACATGTATGGTTAGACAGCAGGCTGGGGAGGGGGGTGAGGGTGAGGAGGAGAGAGGGGTGGTGGAACGTTGCGGGGGTGAGGAGGGAAGGGGGTGAAGGGATTGAAGGTGGGGGGGAAGGGGTGAAGGGTGGGGGCTGACGGATGGTAGGCACTTGGCCATTGCGGCTAGCATGGATTCTGGCATGCGGAGCAGAGTGAGGGGTCGGCTGTCCCCTAAGGGGGAGGTGCCGGGTTGCGGGTGTGTGGGGGGGACGGGGTAAATGCCAGGGGCACAGCACTGCCTACTCACCCTGACCGCCCTGAGGAGTTTGCGCAGTTTCTTCCTGCACTGGATGCCAGTCCGACGATGTAGCCAACGGCACTGATCGCGTCTGCCACCTGCGCCCAGGCACAGTGAAGGCGGCGCCTGGTGGCCTTCCTCTCGGGCTGGAGTAAAGAGTCATCCGCCTTTCCTCCATGGCGTCCAGGAGGGTCTGCAGGTCAGCGTCCCTGAACAGTGGCGCTTCTCTCCTTGTAGCCATCTTGTTGACTGGGACGGTGTGTGTGGGGGGGAAGGAACGTTTAAGTGCAACTGAGGCATCTGAGCCTCATGTGCGCCAATGACGGACCCGACGAATCCAGCGCCGGTTCGTTTGAAACCGGTTGTGTCCCACGTGGCAATGGTGCCAGCCCATTTTGAGTTGCTGAATCGGTGCACCTGTTGTGCCATTTTGCTGTCGTAAAACATCACGGTTCCCACACAGGCATCAGCATTTAGTCTGAAAATCAGAGAATCCAGCCCATTACATTTCATTAGCCGAGCATAATAGCACTGATCTTAATGAGTGGGAAAATTCATGCATCTGTCCTCCTCTCAATTACACAAGATAATTGTGTATTAGACTCGAATGATATTTTTGATCCAGAAAGCTAGACAACAGTACTGGGACTTATTTCAGAACACTTCAAAATTGAACTCTGCAAAATGCTATGAGTGATGCGGAGACATCGACTTGGTTTAAAGGTTTAAAGGATTCAGTACAACATGTTCTTTAATCTTGTTCATTATTGACATACACCTGAATGAGTTATTTTTCGTATGAACAACCAGACAGCCCCGTGACAGCCAACATGTTGTCAGATGTTATAATGGGCCAAGGTTTTCTGGCAAGTGTAATGCACTCAGTGTCCTCAGCATGTAAATAACTCCGAGATTTGAGGAGAGGAAGAGATGCGCTGTGAGTGTGAAGGGACATAAATTGCCGCACAATTTGCATGGTTCCCCCGTTTGTCTCGCAGAATCGGGACCTCTCCATTCATTTCCCGTTAAGTGTCAACAAGTTGCTGCATCTGTGCAGTGAAAACAAATTAAAATTGTCACAGAAAGTTAGAGCTGACACTTGCATGGGGAGGGGGATTTTCTGCCCTGTTTTCAGCAGGCGGGAAGGCTGGAGGGGTTGGAGAATCGAGTGGGAGTCCCAAAACGGCTTTTACGCTGGCAGGGGGCCAGAGGGCACTGCCAGGGAAACTTCTGATGTGGAGGTTTGGAGTGGGAGGGGGTTTCGTATCTGTGGGAGGTGGGGTGATAGGTTTCGGGGAGGGTGATGTTTTGAGTCTGTGGAGTGGTGTTTCTTTGTTAATTTTCATTTTTTTTAGATCGGGCATCCTTTATAAAGTGCTTTGAGTGCAGGTGCAAAATCACGACCGTGTCATTTTTCTCTTGTATTCCTTTATAAATTTAAACTGCTGCATCCTCATTATTCTGAGAAGTATTCGAGAATGAATATACTGAATATTCTAGCCCAATACTTCAATATTTCTTTGTATGCACATTTCCCCATTTCAGCTAATATCCTGGCTGTTGTCTCCACTTTTTCCCACGAATATGGGGTCTAAAACTGCCACAGTTCTCCATCTGTAGTCTTCAATTTAATTTAGGTTCACCATTACATCTCAATATCCATGTTACATTTCTCTTGCCATATATCCATTTCTGATGTCCTTATCTGTAGAATAATGGGTTAACAGGAAGTAACTGGAGGTTTTTTTGAAATTCATTTATGGGATGTGGGCATCGCTGGTTAGGCCAGCATTTATTTCCCATCCCTAGTTGCCTGGAAGATGATGGTCAGTTGCCTTCTTGAACCGCTGCAGTCCTTGAGGTGTAGGTACACCCACTGTGCTGTTAGGGAGGGAGTCCCAGGATGTTGCCCCAGCAACAGTGAAGGAATGGCGATATATTTCTAAGTCAAGCTAGTGATATGATTAACTCTTTTGTTAACTTTAATGGTAACGACTGAGCATGTGTGGAATGTGCTGTGTGACAGTGCTGTCACTTCTTGAAGGAAATGGGCTCTGAAGAATCTTGAAGAGTAGCTCCAACTATGTCTTGGTCTTATTTAATCTATGGAAATAGTTATTATGTAAATACATGTGTTTTCACTTTGTGCGTGCCTTCGCTGCGACTGCAAATGGCCACTTAGTCCCAAAATCCGACATGAGCTGGAAAATGAGAGGCTTGCTGGTGAGATCTCATTTTCAGAATTTCACTGCCCCCTGCCAGTGAAGTCTCGAGGTTCCCACCCAAGAAGGTCTGGAACCTCATTTAAATACATTTCAATATAATTAGCGCACTTTCCCACTGTATCACCCCACCACATTAGGAATTTGTTCCTCGGGTCGGCAAGATTTACAACTGGTTTCTAAAAATGAGAACAAGATACAGGGAACCTGCTGGAGGTGCACAGGTAGGTATAGTCCAGGGCAATAGGGACTTGCCCAGGCAGTACTCCATGGCAGTGACCCTTGGCACTGACTCCAGTAGTGCCAGGGTGCCAAAGGGCGCTGCTGGGAAGGGGGACTTCAGTTGGAGAGGATCATGCAGAGGTGGAGAGTGTCCCATATCCCAGTTAGACCCTGTTGGGGGGGGGGGGGGGGGGCAGGTGGGGACGTGTGCATCGGGGATGGGGGTGTCGGGCATGTGTGTCGGGGGGGTCTTGTCTCCATGGGCCAAATCTTATTTTCATTTTTTTGACATAGGGACGCCCGTTCAAAAGGGGGGCCTGATTTCTGGAGAGCCAATGTTGCCGGCTTTATCAGGCCCAGCCCATGAACATGATGGCTCTTGAATTTCTTTTGACTAAATACTGTAAAATGTGGAGTGAAAAGTAACCTGCACAGCAGAGTTTCTCACCTGGTCCAGAGCTTTGAAAAGAAGTGGAAACTTTCGGCCATTGTCTCCAACAGAGTTCTCTTCCAGGGTAAGAAGCTAATGAACCCGGAGGTTAAACCACAGTAACAGACAGTGACAGCACAATAAAACAGGTGAAAATGTCAGGTAAAGCCTCAAGTGAAAGCCAGCAACTGTGCAGTTCAGCGGCAGAAGGACTTTGTGACCAACTCAGCAACCACACCAAAGACAACCAAATAACTCCAGCAGCCCAACAACTGGCAAATAAGCAGCATGTGAAAAATACCCTGAAATTGGGATGTGAAATTTTCTGTTCCCAGAATTCTTTCAAAATATAGAGTCCCAGGCAGGCTGTGCAATGGCAAAATGGTGAAGACGTTTTACCCAGTACCACAACGCCTCAGGTCCAGCAAGTAAAGAGAACAAAGCTCAATTTAACACTTTGCTATAAGCTATCAGGAGCATAGCAGACAGGGGGTGGACAAAAGGACAACCTCCTACCAGGATATTAACAGAGCCTTTGACTCATATTCTTTGGGAAAATATTGCCATTAAGGCTGGAAAACATAATTGGCGTATTCAAAAACAGGATGAAGGGATTGACTCATTCATCAATTGATTGTACACTAAGCTGAAAATTGTGAATATGGAATACTAAAAGATGACCTGTCAAGATACAATAGTCATTGATGTTTTACACAAGAATCTCTCCGTCTTCTTACGATCTCGGGGTGACTTAAGTTTAAGCAAATCTCCATGGAGAGGATTAAGACAAAGTGGGAGGAAGAGATGGGGTGGTGCTGGAAGAGGGGCTGTGATGTGAGGTGCAGGCGGGAGCGGATGTCTTAGCCTTTGTCTTACTGATCACTTGTAGGCGGATCCTGTTGGAGGGGAGGTTAGCTTCTCCACTCTGTGCCTTGGCGTGGAGGGGGGACCTGCTGGAGTTTTTGACCCTGGAAAAGGTGAAGCTTGAACTGAGGGGGTTAAAGGAGGGGTTCTACGATTGTTGGGGTTTGTTCATCATGCACTTTTGGGAGTTGGTTACCGTTGACTGCTAAGGGAGGGGGGCGGGGGATTGGTTTTGTTTTTGTTTGTTGAGGGTTGTTTGGGGTTGCTTTAGTATTGTGAAAATATTGAAAATTTGTTGAATAAAAATACTTTAAAAAAAGTTTAAGCAAATCTGGCAACTGACCAGACAGGCCAATGGGCAAAGGCAGGATAAAGCTTTGTCAGAGGTGTGAGGGAAATTTCCCAAGAACAGCCCAATTAAGTCATTCAATTGGTGGGTTGTAAAACGGAAGTACAGCAAGGCAGCAACCAGGGAAACATCCTGAAAAGATGCCAACCACTATTTTCCAATGTTCCTGCTGGAAAAGAGGCTCACAGGTGGGAATAATACCTCACCCAAGTGGATATGGGCAAGTGGTCTGCTGTCCCGGGATATTTATGTTTAAAAGACAGAAGGAGAAATTTTAATTTGCTCATGGGATGTGGCCATCGCAGGCTGTGCCAGCATTTATTGCCCATCCCTAATTAAGAGTCAGCCGCATTGCTGAGGGTCTGGAGTCACATGTAGGCCAAACCAAGGCAGGTTTCCTTCCCTAAAGGACATTAGTGAACAAAATGGTCTTTTACAACAATCGACAATGGCTTCATGGTCATGATTGTACATTTTTAATTCCAGGTTTTTATTGAATTCAAATTTCAGAAACTGCATTACTCTGGGTCTCTGGTTTACTAGTCCAGTGACAATACTACTCCGCCACCGCCTTCCTTGAAGGAACCTCCTTTCAAGTAACTCAAGACTTTAACAAGCAGGATATAAAATGCACACTTTAGGCAGACCTTGGTAATCTGAAAACCATCTATCATATCACACCCAAGACACTAAGCCACTTTTGTCTATTTGCACCAAGGGCAATCCCATACCCACTTTTGAAAAGAGTCAGCAGTTAGATTGAGGTGATACGGCAACAAGGATTATCTTGGCAACCATTAAACCAACCAGGCATGGTGCTGGACTGAGCATTAGTAAAAGTCATTCAACAAAAATCAAAATGATGCCAATTTCCTCGGGTGTCCGAGCCTACCACAATCCAGAACTCCCGACGGTCGTGACAGTTTATGCATCTGCAATGGGTCTTCTTTAAAATTTATTGTGAGGATGTGGGTGTCGCTGGCTAGGCTAGCATAGCTAGTTGTCCTTGAGAAGCTTGTGGTGAGCTGACTTCTTGAGGCGCTGCAGTCTCTGAGGTTTAGATACACCCACAATTCTATTTAAGGAGGCAGTTCCAGGGTCTTGACGCAGTGTCAGTGAAGCAATGGTGAAATATTTCAAAGTCAGAATGGTGAGTGAATTGGAGGGGACCCTCCAGGTGGTCGAGTTCCCAGTTTTCTGCTTGCCTTCGTCCTAAATGGTAGCAATTGTTGGTTTGGAAGGCGCTGTCTAAGGATCTTTGGTGAGTTCCTGCAGTGCACCTTGTAGATGGCACATGTTGCTACTAATGTACAATGGTGGTGGAGGGAGTGAATGTTTGTGGAGGGGGGGGGGGGGGGGGGAGGGCAATCAAAAGCATTGTTTTGTCCTGAAAGGTGTTGAGCTTCTTGAGTGTTGTTGAAGCTTCACTCATCCACGCCAAATGGAGAGTATTCAATCACAGTCCTGACTTGTGTAGATGATGGAAAGGCTTTTGGGAGGAGTCATGAGGTGAGTTACTCACCACAGTATTCCTAGCATCTGACCTGCTCTGTAGCCACAACATTTATATGGCTAGTTCAGTTCAGTTTCTGGTCAATGGTAACTGCCAGGGGGCGGAATTCTCCTTCGTAAATCCTGCCCCCGCAACCTGGGAGTCGGCGGGCCCCCCGCGGCGATTCTACAGCCCGCAATGGGCCGAAGTCCCGCCGCTGTCAGGCCTCTCCCGCCGACGTGGTTTAAACCACCTCTGTGCCGGCGGGAGCAGGTGGCACGAGTGGGCCCCGGGGTCCTGGGGGGGGGCGCGGGGCGATCAGACCCCGGGGGGTGCCCCCACGGTGGCCTGGCCCGCGATCGGGGCCCACCGATCGGCGGGCGGGCCTGTGCCGTGGGGGCACTCTTTTTCTTCCGCTACTGCCACGGCCTCCACCATGGCGGAGGCGGAAGAGACCCTCCACTGTGCATGCGCCGGTGGTGATGTCAGCGGCCACTGATGCTCCGGCGCATGCGCGGACTCACGCCGACCGGCGAAGGCCTTTCGGCCAGCCCGATGCCAGTCGGCATAGCACCAAGGGCTGTTGGCACCAGTCGACGGAGAGGGAGCCCTCCGACGCGGGCCTAGACCCTAAAGGTGCGGAGAATTCTGCACCCTTGGGGAGGCCCGACGCCGGAGTGGTTGGCGCCACTCCGCTACACCGGGACCCCGCCAGGTAGTGGAGAATACCGCCCAGGATGTTGATAGTGGTGGATTCAATAATGGCAATGCCATTGAATGTCAAGGGGTGATGGTTAGATGATCTATTTTTGGAGATGATAATTGCCTGGCACTTGTGTTACACAAATGTTACTTGCCACTTGTCAGCCCAAGCCTGGATTTGTCCAGGTCTGGGAGAATTGCTATTCCAGGTCCAAAGTGATGGCAACTGAAGGCCTGTTTATTACACCCAAGTACTGGGCCCAGACTTTAAGATTGCGACTGATAACAAGCCATTAGTAATGTTATTGAATACAAAGGAAATTGCAAATATGCCACCCATGATTCAGTGATTCCAAATTTGACACATGCAATACCACGATACTATGGAGTATGTACAGAGTAAATATCCGACTACGACTTTTGCGCTGTACAGGATATTTATCATTTATCCAGTACAGGAATGCAAAACCTTCAGAGCAGAAGTTGACGCCTTTACAGCCTTGATCATCAAATACTTGCTGGCAACAGACCAGAAGTTGCATGAATTTTGTGTAGCCCAAGGTCAAGATGAAGATTCAATCCAGATTTGCATATACTATCTGACAGATGGCCAGAGTACTTACCATGGAACCATGTCTTGAGGCAATATTTTGATGAGAGGCACTACTTCACCCTCATAGATGACCACCTGGTATGCAATGTAAGTGTGGTAGTACCACAAGCTCTCCACCTGAAAATTCTCCAAGGGCATCATGACATGACCAAGTGTCGAGCTAGCGGACAGCAGTCAGTAAAGTGATCAGGGATTTCACACTCTATTGAACAGATGACCGCCAGCTCTATCACCTGTGCCATTCATAGGCAGCAGCAGAAGGAGCCACTTCTGCCCTCTTCCTTCCCATCAAGGCCTCAAGATGCCTTGGCATGGAATTAATTGAGAACAAAAAGAAAATATTTCCTGTATCCACTGGATAGAGGTGAAAAAGTTACATGCTCTCACCTCGGCAGTCATTTTTATTTCCTTGAAGGCAACATTCTCTACACTAACTTTGTCATCTCTTGGGGTGGCATGGTAGCACAATGGTTAGCACTGTTGCCTCATGGCACCAGGGACCCAGGTTCGATCTTGGCCCCGGGTCACAGTCCATGTGGAGTTTGCCTAATTTCCCCGTGTCTGCGAGGGTTTCACCTCCACAACACAAAGATGTGCAGGATAGCTGAATTGACCATGCTGAATTGCTCCTTAATTGGATAAAAAAGAATTGGGCACTTGAATTTTAAAAAAAAACATTGTTGTCTCCAATCTGTGCTTTCAATCCGTAGCAAAGCCGTGTGGATTTGAAAATTCCACATTTTCACCTAAATTCTCATGGCCTAATAGAGAAACTGAGCAAGGAGTATGTACTGATAAATACTTGATGAAGTAGATTGATGACTTTTGAGTTTGTTTTGTTCGTTATCATTTGACACAATGACATTATAGGTTAGCCCCATGTGAGTTTCTGCTGGCTGTAACCCAACGTTCTTTCCTACCCAACACATTACTACCAGATATCACAGTGGAAGGCCATCTTTAAGCTAGGAAGAAGCTTACTTTGCAAATCAAGCTCAGAATGTTAACAAGTTAGGTTAACAAGGATGGCACAGTGGCAGAGTACTTCACACTGCTGCCTCACAGCGTCAGGGACCCGAGTTCAATTCCGGCCTTGGATGACTGTGTGAAGTATGTATGTTTTCCCAGTGCCTGAGTGGGTTTCCTCCGGGTGCTCCGGCTTCCTCCCACAGTTCAAAGATTTGTAGGTTAGGTGAATTGGCCACGCAAAATTGACCCTTAGTGTCCAAAGATGCGCAGGTTAGGTGAGGTTACGGGAATAGAACATAGAACATAGAACAGTACAGCACAGAACAGGCCCTTCGGCCCTCGATGTTGTGCCGAACAATGATCACCTTACTCAAACCCACATATCCGCCCTATACCCGTAACCCAACACCCCCCCCCCCCTTCCTTAACCTTACTTTTTAGGACACTACGGGCAATTTAGCATGGCCAATCCACCTAACCCGTACATCTTTGGACTGTGGGAGGAAACCGGAGCACCCGGAGGAAACCCACGCACACACGCAGACTCTGCACAGACAGTGACCCAGCCGGGAACCGAACCTGGGACCCTGGAGCTGTGAAGCATTTATGCTAACCACCATGCTGCCGTGCTGCCCGGGGAAGTGGGCCTATGTAGGGTGCTCTTACTGCAGTGCAGAAATTTTAAGAGGCACAGGGCTCGAGACCTTCCAATTATTGGAAGTGGAGGGACGGTATGGATCAGAGGCCAAAACCATACAAGAATGGTAATTGAGAAGCTACAGAGCCACGTCAGGTACCGTTGGAAGGAACAGATCTTCCCTAATCTCAAAGGTTAGACTACTATTAACAGCATGAGCAGTACCCTGAACCTTAATAGAGCGTCACACGTACTGAATCACAAATGAGGGAAACCAGGAGTGACAATCCCCAGGAACTGATCTCAGAGTAACAGGAATACCATCTACCTCATTCTTCAGGACTGGTTCCACACACCCATTAAGGAAGACTGGTGCTGAGATCAAAGAGACCTTCCCTGTGAGTGAAGTATCTCTGGAGGGAGATGTGGTGTAATGCGTCCATAATGGTATGGGGATGAAGACTCGAGGGTGGGAGATGTAGAGTAAAAGATTAACTCTAATGATAGCTGCTGAGATGCGTACAAGGTGCTATGTTGGAGTAATGTCACCTACTAAAGGAAGAGGACTCAGAAGCATCTTAGGGAGTAGCTCCAGCTATATTGTGGTCTTAACTAACCTGTGTAAATAGTTGGTATGTAGATAAATGTGTTTTCAACAAAAGACCATTGCCTCCAGAAAAATCTCAAGAATAAAAAGTTAACACATCCCGAGATAAACCACAATAACAGATTATCTACTCATGTCACTTTAAGATTTGTAACCCTGAACAGGAACCTTTAAATCACTCTGTTCTATCACATCAGCCAATTCAGAGTTATCAAATTTTATAACCAAAGCACACACTGACTGATAAAATCCCACCTGCCACATCTCTGTTGATGCCACCAGTTTACCATTATCCCTTTCCAACTTCCTCTGTTCTCTGCATTGTTTCTCACACCTTCTGTGTTAGTATTTTCTGCAAAATTGGACAGCACTCCCTCCAGCTCTATATCCAAATCACTGTCAGAGGCAGTGATCAAAGATTGGCGCAGAGCTCACGTTTGTGGACTCCACGATCATTTCCACTATTCTGGCAACCTGCCCATAACATCTAACACTTAATCTCCTCCAATTGTCTGTTGTGTGGTACCTTGACAAAGGCTTTGTGAAATGCATAGCCTCAGAAAATGCAACCCTTCCTCAGCACTGCACTGAAATGTCAGTTGAGGTTATGCGCTCAAATCCTACAATGGGGCTTGAAACATATCTTTCTGAATTCGAGGTTAGAACACTACCGTTGAACCAGAATATTTAATAATTCTATGAAAGGTGACATTAAGTGGAGAAGGCAGTAAGAGTGGGAGCAACAAGAAGTAAAGTTAAGAGAGCACAAGACAGTGCCCACCATTAAACAGTCAAAAAGAATTGTTCAAAAGTAAACATTGAAAAATCAATAGCAAAATGAATCCAATGATTCCCAGATTTCTGCTGAACTGCTGAATGGAATTCTTTGAGGTGCTGTAATGTTTTAGAAAGAAGCAAGTAAAGATATACTTTAATTTAAATATATGGCTTTGTACTATTATCTTCTCACCCATTTTAAATAAATCAATAGTTTTACAGGATCCACAAATATCAGGCCAGAACATCTGCAAGGGCAAGCAATTATTGTAATTTTCAATAGGTACTAGTTGTTCATTCGAATAGGTCAGGCAGTAATTAGGCTGCAAATCCAGCAGATAAATTCAATTTCTTCCATCTCAGTTCTTATTGATGGACTGTTTAAGTTACATTAGACCAGTAATTATTTTGGCCTTTTGTTTGATGACTGGAACATACTTATTAAAATTGCACTCGATTCCGGCAAAGCATTGCTGCTACAACCTTGACTCGTGGGTTCTTATTATATCGTACAAAACTTCAGTGGGAGAAACCAGAATCCAGTTCAGGAAAATTAGCTGAGCATCTGCCAAACACCCAGGGTGCTAACTGATTGCCGTTCTGCAAGATTGATAAGTGGTCACGTGGGAACCTGATGACATGGCTACAAAAGAGATCACATAGTGGGAGTGCGGGAGTCATGCCTGGGAACTCGGGCAGAACACAAGTGTTGTATGTATCTGGGTAGCTCAGGAATAAACGACCTTTGTTGGAAGTCCTTGTCGTTGGTGACACTCGCAATCTTCCACATGGTGTCCGGAGTTGGCAGTGTGGCACAAAGACTTTGCTGTATTGACCCACTCGCCTTTGATGAACATATTGCAGCGAGTTGGGAAAAGTTGCAGAAGGAGCAGCGTATTTACTGCAGTGCTGCACCCTCTGACAAGCCGAAAAACGTACAGGCTTACAACCTATTAAACATTAAAATGTGTGAGTTATCTCTGGGAGTGTGGACAGAGCACAAGTGTTGTATGCATCTCAGGAATATATTACCTCCCAGTGGTGGTGGCTACCCTCAAAATTTGGGGGCAATGGAGACGGCACAGCGGGGAGGTGGGGGTCTTGATGGGGTCCTCGATACGGGGGAACCACCGGTTTGTTCAAGGGAGAATCGATGGCGGGTTCCTGAGTTGGCACAGGGTAGGTGTTAGGAGGTTGAGGGACCTGTTTGTAGATGGGAAGTTTGCAAGCCTGGATGAGTTAGAGGGGAAATTCAGGCTCCCCCCGGGGAACATTTTTAGGTATATGCAGGTAAGGGCGTTTGCCAGGCGGCAGGTGGCTCTGTTGCCCCTACGTGGGGTCCAGGACAGGGTGCTCTCGGGGGTGTGGGTTGGAGGGGGGAGGATTTTGGACATGTACCAAGTGATGCAGGAGGTAGACGAGGCCTCTGTGGAGGAGCTGAAGGGTAAATGGGAAGAGGAGCTGGGTGAGGAGATTGAGGAGGGGACGTGGGCGGATGCTCTGGAAAGAGTGAACTCCTCCTCTTCTTGTGCGAGGCTTAGCCTTATACAGTTCAAGATGCTACATAGGGCTCATATGACCGGGACTAGGATGAGTAGGTTCTTTGGGGACGAAGACAGGTGTGTCAGGTGCTCGGGGAGCCCAGCGAACCATGCCCATATGTTCTGGGCATGCCCAGCGCTGGGGGAATTTTGGAAGGGGGTAGCAAGCACGGTGTCGAGGGATGGTGGGATCCAGGGTCAAGCCAGGCTGGAGACTCGCAATTTTTGGGGTTGCGGTGGAGCCGGGAGTCCAGGAGGCGAAAGAGGCTGGTGTTCTGGTCTTTGCGTCCCTAGTAGCCCGGCAGAGGATTCTTCTTCAGTGGAAGGATGCGAGGCCCTCAAGCGTGGAGGCCTGGATCAATGATATGGCGGGGTTCATCAAATTGGAGAGGGTGAAATTTGCCCTGAGAGGATCAGTCCAGGGGTTTTTCAGGCGGTGGCAGCCTTTCCTGGACTTCCTGGCAGAACGGTAGGGAAAAAGGCCGGCAGCAGCAGCCCGGGGGGGAGGGGGAGCGGGGGGTCGTTTCGGTGGGTTGGTTTGAAGGGATGTGCACATGTGTTTCTTGTTTATGACGGGTGTTAATCTATTTCTTCTTTTTTGTATTTACCGGGAGGGGGGGGGGGTCGCTTTTTCTTGTTTTTCTTAGTTGTTAATATTTTTATGTTAATTTTTTCTGTTATTGATATTTTCTGAAAATCTGAATAAAAATTATTTTTTGAAAAGGAATATATTACCTCCGTTGTCGATGATGTAGGGAACCCACAAGCTTCTACAATAAGAGCTTTTCAAGGTAAAGGAACCAAAGGAGAAATCGTTCACAGTGAGTTGTTATGGAGTGGAAATAGTTGGATAGCTCTATCAAAGATTTAGCCGATGCATGATGGATCAAACAACATTCATCTGGGCTATAGGAGTCTACCATACTCAGAGAACATGAAGAAAGTATTGATTGTTTTGCATCTGGTCGTTCAGTAGTACAGAATCTAAGGGCATGATCTACCGGTCACCCCACACGGTGACCGTGTTAGATAGCAGGAGAGGCTGAAATCAGAAACCACACTGGGCGCCGATCGGCTTCACACCTAACTGTCCCACTCCCATGAACAAGATCCGGATCACGCCTCAGCACGGCGACAAACCAATAATCACCAATTAAGACAAACCTCCATCCCATGAACAGAGAGGGCCCCTTATTGAACGGCCTTCCGTGAAATAACCACCTCCCCAGCAAGCGGTCATAAACATAGAACATACAGTGCAGAAGGAGGCCGTTTGGCCCATCGAGTCTGCACCGACCCGCTTATGCCCTCACTTCCACCCTATCTCCATAACCCAGTAACCCCTCCTAACCTTTTTGGACACTAAGGACAATTTAGCAAGGCCAATCCACCTAACCTGCACATCTTTGGACTGTGGGAGGAAACCGGAGCACCCGGAGGAAACCCATGCAGACACAGGGAGTACGTGCAGACTCCGCACAGTCAGTGACCCAGTGGAGAATTGAACCTGGGACCCTGGCGCTTGAAGCCACAGTGCTAGCCGCTTGTGCTACCGTGCTGCCCTAACGGTCATGCTGGTGCCATTTAGTAAACCTATTTAAAAATGTGATGCCAGCATAAGGGCTGCTGTGGGGATCCGAGGAGGTCAGTAACCATCTTCGAAATTGGGAAATCAGCCCGGTGGGGCACAGGTGCTGCTGCTCCTGTGCTTGGGAGAGGGTGGGGGAGCCCCATAAGTGGGCTGTCATTGTTGGGAGGGGGTCGCCCCTAGGCTGGGGGGGGGGGGGGGTGAGGGGGCTCAGCGCTCACGGGTCAGTTATTCCATCCCAGATTGTGTATACCCATAATGGGATAGCTCCAGATGCTGTCTGTCCACCCGACCAAACACCCCCATGATACAGCCCCATCCTTGGTAATATGGTAAACATCACTTTAACTCTGTTGACCGTGGCGGCCTCTGGCCGCACAACTGAAGGCTATTGTCAATTCTAGTAATGTGAGCACTTCACAGCTCCCAATTTGATTCCTGTGGGTGCACGTGACATGTAGCAGGCGGTTGTTATTGTTTAGCATCTCAATCAGGTTGTGCGGCCTGGACATTTGTCCTGAACTCTGAAGGCATCAACGACACACAGACAGCAGCCAACATTAGAGCTGGGCCTCAGCACAGGTGTCATCGCCCTGATCAGAGGGTGGATGTGTGGACTGGGGAGAGAACCAGCACTCGGTCCAGGACACATTTCCAGTGGGTGTCCAACCAGGGTCCAGAGTCTGGAGTCTGGTGCCCAGGGACCACTACTGCGGCCGGGGGTGCCTGTGCAGGACATATAGGATGGCACCCTGAGAGATGGCAGGGGATGTGAGAGTGGGAGATGCTTGGGGGATCCGAGGGTACCGGGTTGGCAGCCATAACTGATGGTCAGTCTCACACCCTCCCCAATTCCTTACAGATATTACATTATGGATGATATCCTGGACCCCCATGGAGCTGCCCTCTCGAGGTGTCATTGGCAGGCTAGGCCCCGGAGAACGTGGCAGCAGCAGCGTCAGCAGAGGCACGAGGTGGGGGGAACTGCCCATACCCTGAGGGCCCAGTTAAATCAGAGCGAGGAGGGACCCAAAGGCAGAGACCGGCAATGCTCCAAAGTGTACAGGCGTCCTTGCAGATTTGGAACCCCTTTGGAGGAGGAGGATACCCACTCCCATGGCCGTCAATGTCACCGCAGCCCTAAACCTATACACCTCAGGATCATTCCATGGTTCAAGTGGGGACTTGTGTGACATCTCCCAACCTATAGCCCACAAGGGCAACTGTGAAGTCATGGATGCCCTGTTTGCCCAGGCAGCTGCCTACATAAACCTTGATCTGGACCAAGCCCATCAAGATACCCAGGCAGCAGGATTCTCTGCTATCACCAGGATGTCCCAGGTCCAGGGGGTAATAGATGGCACACATGTCACCTTGAGCACACCGGGCAGCCCGGTGCCCTTCATCATCAGGAAGGGGTTCCACTCCTTAAATGTCCAACTTATGTGCAACCACCGCCTCAAGATCATGCCCTTTTGTACACGTTTCCCCGAGAGTGTACACGATAGTTAAATCCTGGGGCAGTCAGAGATCCCTGGTATCTTTGAAGGACACCCAGGGAGGCAGTTGGTTCATGGGGGATAACCCACTTAGGACCTGGCTAATGACGTCAGTACGAAGGCCAGAGACCGATGCGGAGAGCTGATGCAATGAAACCCCTGAGGCCTCATCCACTGTCATTGAGCGGTGCATCGGACTGCTTAAAATGCGGTTCCAATGCCTCGTCAACCCTGGTGGTGCACCGTAGTAATGCTCCGGAGGGTCACCTGCTTTGTGGGGTCTGTTGTGCCCTCCATAACCTGACACAGCGACGGGGCCACGTACTGGAGGTTGAGGAGGAGGAACATGCGTCCTTGTCAGAGGAAGAGGATGAGGAGGCGCTGGACAAGGAAGGGCTTAAGGACGAGCACAGGGAGGACCCCTGCGGGAGCAGCTGGAGGATTGTCTGCAGGCGAGTGTCCGGCATGCCTGGAGGACCAGGGAGGACCTCATTTTCGCCCACTTCTCATAGGACGTGGCTTCGTCCTTCAATTCTCCCCCTCTCCCCTTCCCACCCACCATCAACCCACACCCGTGCTCTCCCACCTAGTCTGTCTCTCCCTCCCCCCTCCTCCAACCAATTCTCTACCCACCCATCCATCCTTTCCACCCCCCTCCGCCCCCAATCGCTCTGTTGCACTCTCCCAAGATCTGTGTTACATCTCCCCAGGGTGCCGGCAATGTCAGCAGGTCAATTTACAAGGCAGGAAGATGATGATAGCATGCTGTGGGCTGAGCTCTGGTGTTTTTCAATCTATGCCATAGACTGACTCTGTCTGTCTGCTGACTGCGCGTTCATACTTATCACATGCACGTTTTATGCCTTGGTTGGGGTTGGGGGGAGGGTCTAATAGAAGGGAGCTCACGAAGCAGGGGCCGGGGGTGAAGGCCGGCCCGCAGTGTACAATAACATGACGGAGGCTACAGGTGTATCAGGTGTAACGAGTTTTAATGTTGTACAATTGTGACCCCAACTGTCCCTAGCTCCCAATGGTGCCGCACTCCCAGTACCCTCTCAGCGATCCTCTATATGCTTAGCCGTCCGTGCTCTACTGCTATGTCTCGGTGTTTGCCCATGATGCACATCGGAGGTGGGGGTAGCCTGCTGCTTACTGTGTCCAGTCGTCTTTCATGCCCCTGATGGGCATCATCTGGAGGGCCTGGGACTGGAGAGACCCCTTCTGACTTGTCGATGGAACATGCCTTGCCATGCCACCCTGTTCCGTATGCTGAGACTGAGATGCGGCATTGTCGGGAAGTGGAGAGCTGATGACCACCGCCATCACCCAATAGGCCTCCACGTTCCATCCTCCTGATCAGTGCCTGTAGGGCCCTGGGGGTCACCTTGGGACGGAGGGGCAGCAGACTTGAGCTTCAGATTGCCAGCTCCGCTGACTCCCCAGTGTCTGCACCATGGTGTTGATGCCCTCAGCGATGCTCCTCTCTGTCCAGCCTGTGGTAAACCACTGTGTTGTATTATACCTGCTGTATATAACATGCCCGGGCTTGCCCCTGCTGGCTCCGCCTGTGGCTCCTCCCCTCGGGCTGAAGTATAAAGGTGGCCAACCTCCGGCCCTGCCTTCAGTCTGGCGCCGGCTGCCAGCAGGTATCTTTAAGCTAATTAAAGTTTCACTCTCAACTCGTCTTCTGTCATTATTGACGGTACATCAATTTAATTAGCTTAAAGTTTTAAGATGGACCAGTCATTCAAACCTGATCGCCTGGAGCTGGACCCCTAAGCAGCTGACGCCACTACCATGTTTCAACATTGTTGAAAGGACAGTATGTCAGGAAAGTCAATGAAGTGTACACTAGGCATTTCCTTGCCACAAGGCAACAGCACCCCGGAGAATCGCAAGCCGAATTTCTGGGCGCATTGCGGGTACTCGGCCGGAACTGCAATTGTAAAGCGGTATCGGTTGTCGAGCACACAGAGTTGTTGATCCGGGACGTCTATGTCACTGGCATAAAGTCTAATTACACCCGCCAGCGCCTACTAGGAAGGGGTACACTCGACCTCCAAGAGACAGTACAGCTTTCGGACTCATTAGAACTGGCCCTCCACAATATGGATGCCTACACTTCCGACCACGCGGCACCCTCGTGGACGTCGTGGGCGCAGCCATCACCCGACCCGGGGGCACCGCAGGCCTGTGCCGGGCAGCAACCCGCAAATTCTGGAGCCCCAAAGTGCTACTTCTGTGGCCAGGGTAAGCACCTCCGACAACGCTGCCCAGCGAGGAGCGCAACCTGCAATGGGTGCGGAAAGAAGGGCCATTTTGCTAAAGTCTGCCACGCCCGACCTGTTCTTAAACCCAGCAGCGCTGCGTGTAGCCCGTGGAGGTCGCCATCTTCACCGCCACTCGCTACGTGTGACCCCTGGGGGCTGCCATCTTTGAATCACCCCGCCGCCTGCCAGAACCCCTGCTCACCCGATCGTTAGCTGGCCTCCGCTACCCTCGATCAGCCCGCCCACCTTCCGTAGCTCACCTCCATCACCCTCGACCAGCCTCGACCACATTACTTCGCCAACTTCATGATGGCCGGCCGGATCAACGGCCACGAGACGATTTGCCTTTTCCACTCCGGGAGCACAGAGAGTTTCGTTCATCCAGATACGGTACGGCGCTGCTCCCTCCCAATCTTACCCGCGACCCTGAAAATTTCCTTGGCTTCCGAATCGCACACCGTGGAAGTCCATGGGTACTGTGTTGCAACGCTTACAGTATGGGGTGTTGAGTACTCTACGTTCAAACTCCATGTCCTCCCACAACTCTGCACTGCCGTGCTACTGGGTCTCGATCTCCAGTGCCATCTCAAAAGTGTTACCTTGGAGTTCAATGGACCCCTGCCCCTCCCTCACCGTCTGTGGCCTCTCGACCCTTAACATCGCCCCACACCCGCTCTTCGCTAACCTTACCCCGGACTGCAAGTCCGTCGCCACTAGGAGCAGACGATACAGTGCTCGGGACAAGGCCTTTATCAGGTCGGAGGTCGAGCAACTCCTGCGGGAAGGGATCATAGAGGCCAGTACTAGCCCCTGGATAGCCCAAGTGGTGGTCGTCAAGACTGGGGAGAAGCACCGGTTGGTCATTGACTACAGTCAGACTATCAACCGGTACATGCAGCTCGATGCGTACCCCCTCCCCTGCATATCTGACATGGTTAATCAGATGGCGCAGTACCGAGTCTTCTCCACCATTGATCTGAAGTCCGCGTACCACCTGTTTCCTATCTGCCCGGAGAACCGCCAATACACTGCCTTCGAGGCAGATGGCCGCCTCTATCACTTCCTCAGGGTCCCCTTCGGCATCACCAATGGGGTCTCGGTCTTCCAACGGAAGATGGACCGAATGGTTGACCAGTACGAGCTGTGAGCCACGGTCCCGTATCTGGATAATGATCTGCAGCCATGACCAGCAGGACCATGATGCCAACCTCCAAAAATTCCTCCACACCGCCAAGCTCCTTAACCTCACGTACAATAAGGAGAAATGCGTTTTCCGCACATCCCGTGTGGCCATCCTTGGCTCCGTTGTGGAAAACGGAATCCTAGGGCCCGACCCCGACCGCATGTGGCCCTTTCTGGAACTTCCCCTCCCCCACTACCTCAAGGCCCTGAAAAGATGCCTGGGTTATTTTTCCTACTATGCCCAATGGGGCCCCAATTATGCGGACAAGGCCCGCCCACTCATTAAATCCACCCTTTTTCCACTGACGACTGAGGCCCGCCTGGCCTTCAACTGCATCAAAGCAGATATTGCCAAGGCCGCAATGCATGCAGTAGATGAGTCCATCCCGTTCCAGATGGAGAGCGATGCGTCCGACTTTGCCCTGGCCGCTACCCTCAACCAGGCGGCAGGTCCGTGGCTTTCTTCTCCCGTACCCTCCAGAGCTCCGAAATTCAACATTCCTCCGTCGAAAAGGAAGCTCAAGCCATTGTGGAAGCTGTGCAACATTGGAGGCATTACCTGGCCGGCAGGCAATTCACTCTCTTCACCGACCAACGGTCGGTGGCCTTCATGTTCAATAACACACAGCGGGGTAAGATCAAGAACGACAAGATCCTAAGGTGGAGGATCGAACTCTCCACCTATAAGGGAAGCTCAATGTGCTGCCAGATGCCCTATTCCGCGGTACATGTGCCAGCGCACAAGTAGACGGACTTCGGGCCCTCCACAATGACATTTGTCACCTGGGGGTCACCCGGTTTTTCCACTATATCCACTTTAGCAACCTGCCTTACTCCATCGAGGAGCTCAGGACCATGACCAGGAACTGCCAGGTCTGCGCAGAGTGCAAACCACACTTCTATCGGCCAGACAGAGCACACCAGATAAAGGCCTCCTGCCCCTTTGAGCGCCTCAGCGTCGGTTTCAAAGGGCCCCTCCCCTCCACTGACCATAACGTGTACTTCCTCAACATCATTGATGAGTACTCACGTTTCCGTTTCGCCATCCCATGCCCTAACATGACCTCTGCCACAGTCATCAAGGCCCTGCACGGCCTCTTCACCTTGTTCAGTTTCCCTAACTCCATCCATAGTGATCGGGGTTCCTCCTTCAAGAGTGATGAGCTGTGTCAGGACCTGCTTACCAAGGGCATCGCCTCAAGCAGGACAACCAGCTACAAACCCCGGGCGAACGGACAGGTGGAGAGGGAGAACGCAACGGTCTAGAAGGCCGTCCTTCTTGCCCTACGGTCTAGACGTCTCCCCGTCTCCCGCTGGCAGGAGGTCCTTCCTGATAGGCTCCACTCTATCTGGTCACTCCTGTGTACCGCCACCAATGTGATCCCTCATGAGAAAATGTTTGTCTTCCCCAGGAAGTCCACCTCAGGGGTCTCACTCCCGTCCTGGCTGACGGTCCGGGGGCCCATCCTCCTCCGGAAGCATGCAAGGTGTCATAAGCCGGATCCCCTGGTTGAAAGGGTCCGTCTCGCCCATGCTAACCCCCAATATGCCTACGTGGCACACCATGACGGGCGGGCGGACAGAGTCTCCCTTCGGGATTTGGCACCCGCAGGTTCCCGAGCGACCATCACCACTGCCCCCGACCCAACACCTTCTCCCTCCATTGCTAGCCATGGTGCACCAGTGTCACAGCATACTTCGCTAGTCCCAGTGCATGGCACGCCAGAGCCTCAGAGTCTGTCGCCAGGTATTCATCTACATGGTGACGCAGAAGATGACACGCAGGCCTCAACACTTCATCTGACACCAGTATCCACACCACAGTCGGCACTGTGGCGGTCACAGAAGAAAGTTAAAGCCCCCGACAGACTCGATACATAATTCAACCATCCACTTCACCCCCGCCGGACTCCTTTTTAACAGGGGGTGAATGTGGTAAACCACTATATTGTATTATACCTGCTGTATATAACATGCCTGGGATTGCCCCTGCTGGCTCCGCCTGTGGCTCCTCCCCTCAGGCTCAGTTATAAAGGCATAGTTTCACTCTCAACTCATCTTCTGTCGTTATTGATGGTACATCACAGCCCATGCTCCGCAGCGCCTTCGCAATATCCACTGCATCGGACACATGGTCCTCAGCGACCAGGCTGCTCTCAGCAGTGCTTTGCCAATGTCCACTAGCATCTGGGACACGATCCTCAGCGACCAGGACATTCCAGAATATACCATGCAGAAGGAGGCTATTCGGCCCATCGAATCGGCACCGGCCCTTGGAAGAAGCACCCTACTTAAGCCCGCACCTCCACTCCTTCCCTGTAACCCAGTAACACCATCTAACCTTTTTGGACACTAAGGGGCAATTTAGCGTGGCCAATCCAGCTCACCTGCACATGTGGGAGGAAATTGGAGCACCCAGAGGAAAGCCACGCAAACACGGGGAGAATGTACAGACTCTGCATAGACAATGACCCAAGCCAGGAATCGAAACTGGGACCCTCAAGCTGTGAAGTATCTGTGCTAACCACTGTGCTACCGTGCTGCCTTGCATGTACCCCGCAAATGTCCACTTGAGTCTGGAACACGGTCCTTAGCAACCAGGACATGCTCTGCAACCCCTCGCAAATGTCCACCTGCATCTGGAATAGGTCCTTCGCAACCAGGACATGCTCTGCAGTAGCTTGCAAATGTCCACCTGCAACTGGGACACGGTCCTTAGTGACCAGGATATGCTCTGGATCACCTCAGGGATTCCCACCTTAGACTGGGAGATGAACCACAGTACCTTGGCAATGCACACCAGAGACTGGGACATGCTCTACAGCTCCTTGGAATGACCCACTAGCATCAGCGACACATTCCCAGCAACTCGGACATGCTGTTGAGTCATTCAGCCATGGCCGTCACTGACTGAGCAATGCATTGGACACCACCACTCGTGCTGCTGACATTGTGCTCCAGGCTCTCCACTGCGGTCACCACCCTGGCAGGGTTGGTCTCGATGCAATGAATTGCCAGCACAATTTCCTGCACCCATAGTCTTTGGGACTCCTCCAGTCAGCTATGGACCTGCTGGAGTATCGCTGACATCCCCCTCTCAATCTCTCTGCACTCTATCAACTGTATCAGCTCTGGGATAGTCTGGTCCAGAGGTTCAGCATCTGACTGGGACCCAGCTGGGCCCTGGGATCCAGCTGACCCCAGACTGCTATCATCCCTGGGTGTTCCTGCCTCCATCTAATGTGCATCTGCAACTGTGAGGTGCTGACCAGATTGTGCCGCAGAAGCCTGTGCATTACTTTCGCCCAGCAAGATGTGGAGAGTGGGGATGACAGCCATTACACATTGATGGTGGCATCCCCGGAGTTCTCGACCGAGGTTTTCTCCTGGGTAGTGGGGAAGGGGCGAGCATGTTGAATGGGTCGGTATCACCGGACATGTGGTCAGTCGGAGGGAAGGGCCTCATCCTGGCACAAACAATGCACGTGTGACAGGCTATCTGGGTGGAGGACAGTGGATACTTACCTCTGTATTACAAACCAATCTCAATGTCAGTGACTGATATGTCCCTGGCCACCCACCCCCATGACCTCCAGGGCCCATTCCTCACAGGGGATTAGGACCCTGAGGCCCGGCACCCTGCCACCCATCTGGGCCCATTACCGCCTGTTGTGGGCTAACTTCTCCTGCGGATGCTTCGTGAGCCTCACACTTCATGCATCGCGGATGGGGGGAGGGGGGTTGCAAGGCAGGCGCAATACTGCTGGACAGGGTGGGAAGTGCTTGTGGATGCCTGGGTGTGCCTGGGCACAGGTGCATTATTGTATTGGGGATGGGGAAGATGACAGGCATAGGATCTTAAGGCAGCCAATGCCAACTCACCCGTGTGGCCTCGTAGAAGTCACTGAGCTTCTTGCGGCACTGCTGGTGCTCCTCCTGCTGACACTCTCTGAGCTGACGGCTGCTGCCTCTGCCTCCCAGGCGGCATTGGCTGCTCTGTAGCTGACTCTCTGACTCCCTCGAGGAACAGGTATCACAACTGGACTCGGCCGTGCCCATCATTCTGGCCAGGTCATCATCTCCGAATCATGGAGCTGGTCTGCGCAGCGGCATGGCTGCGAGCCGTCTGGGGTTTGCTCTGTGGGATGTGTTCAGGTGTTTCTTCCCCTTGTTACCGGGCAGCTTCCGGGTGCGGTCTCGACGAATCAGCCGACGGGACAGGCATTTGTGGCGTAAAGCCCATCGGGCATCATCAGTTGCCCTACTTAACAATAGATGCCATTGAGGGCCTCGCTGGGTCAGACAGCAGGAAACACCTGGCATTCCCACTCACTGCCACGCTGAGAAACATTTCAATTAGATCGCGCTCTGAGACTTGCTGCAAAAAGACATTTGTCTGTTTTTCCGTTTTCTCAGCAACTATCTTTCATATCTGTTAAAAAGTTGAAAGAAACAGATTTAGTTTCTCACCTTACCACCTGAGGTGTTATTGAAACAGCTTGATTTTTATTCTGACTTAAATCAATGGAAATGCAAATTTGGCAATTTCTAAAGAGGTGACTGATCAGCTGCACAAATTTTAAATCCGGCAGCGTTGGAAATATTACTGGAATGCATTTATACCTCATGTGGCCAACTTGGAAGAGATGAATGTGATCAGTGCATCATTTTGAAGGCAGAGGAAAACAATTTAAATAGTCGACAAGATTAAAGGTAGGCTTGATAAGTGACATCTTCACAGGTTAGCTAGCATGGTGTTAGAAGCAGTTTCAACCTGGGATCTGCTTTGCACTGTATGAAGTGTCAGCCTTCAGACGCAGTGCTTAAGTGAGGCCCTGCTTATCCTTCCAGGTGGATGTTAAAGATAACATAGTTATGAAGAGCGAGGGAATTCATTTGGTCACCTGGTTAATAGCATTGTAACAGATCTCATAGCCAATATCTTTCATTGGCGCTTACACATAAATTGGCTATGTTTCGCGATGTTACTACATTTCAAAGCACATAATTAACTAACAAGCACTTTGGAACATTTTGACGACATGAAAAGCGCAATATATAAGTATGATTTCTTTCCCTCTGTCCATGTTGATGCAACACAAAATGCCAGCCGGTGGCCATTCTTAACACAATTGTTTTTGGGTGTCTATACATAGCACACAATGCAACTCATAATTTGGAGCGAATTATGAAGCTACTAAATATTACAACCTTGATCAAAAAAGGGTGTGATTATAACATCAGTAGTTAGAGACCAGTCAGTGGTGAGAAAGCTGTCAGAAACAATCAGCGGGTTTCTCCATCAGCGGGATCCTGCGCTTCGCTGTCAGCGCACTCATCCCTGTGGATTTCCTGATGGCAAAGGGGTGGCCACAATGGGAAACCCTATTGGCCAGCTACTGGGATGGAGAATCCCACTGCCAGTGGGGATGTGCCCAACCAGAAAACATGTCTGGCGGGGCGAAGAATCCTGCCCATGTTCTGGATAAAATTGGACAAAAGTCCAAAGATGTGGAGGTTAGATGGATTGGGCAGGGTAAATTGCCCCTTCGTGTATAGCGATGTGGAGATTAGGTTACACTGTTACGGGGATAGGGCGGGGGTGTGAGCCTAGGTAGGGTGCTCTTTTGGAGAGTCAGTGCAGATTTGATGGTCTCCTTCTGCATTGTAGGGCCGAATGATATCCTTCTGCACTTTAGGGATGCCATGATTGTATGGAAATAAAAGTCACTTGGATAATGGTGAACACATTACAAGGAAAGCCAGCATGGACTTGTTGAACGTAAAACGTGTTTTGCCAACTTGAATAAGCTTTTTGAAGACGCCACATAGGGTTAGTGGGGTTCTTGGTGTTTATGAACTTTCAAAAAGATTTTGGTAAAGTACCACATTAAAAAAACCTGTCAACAAAGTGATAAAACTCAAGTGAACTTGACGTCCCTATTTTATATCTTACGAATTGAAAGCCCACCTTGATGAATTAATGGAAAAGCAGCTAATTGGTCTATAACTTGTCAATAATGAAATAAATGTAACCCATTGGTTTTTAGCTAATTCCACACATTGTTTCAGCTTTTAAACATTGCTTCTTCTCAAAGTATATCTCTAATCTTGAGGTAGGTTGAGTCTCAACCAATAATTGGTTAACATAGCTGTCTGTCATTTAAAGTTGAGGCCCCTTAAGTAATGGTCTATTCATATCTCTTCATCAAGGTCAACAAGTCATGTTACCTCTTTATTCTGTGACAAGAGAAGTACACAAAATTCTTAATCCCACAGCACTTTAAGAGTCAGTATTGATAATCAAAGGTTAATAATATGTTCATTATTAAGGGGCTGGTTTAGCACAGGGCTAAATAGCTGCCTTTTAAAGCAGACCAAGGCAGGCCAGCAGCATGGTTCAATTCCCGTACCAGCCTCCCCAAACAGGCGCCGGAATGTGGCGACTAGGGGCTTTTCACAGTAACTTCATTTGAAGCCTACTTGTGCAATAAACGATTTTCATTTTCATTTCATTATTACGAAAGTTATAAACGTTTTTCTGCGTAATTACATTTCCTGCCTTTCTAACATATCTACGAATGAGTGACTTATTCTTCAATTGACTCATAATTAAGGCTGCCTATTTGGCTAATCTGACTGGTTTCCAATACGACGAGTTTAGTTTTATTAAAATGGCTTCCATCAATTTTGGCAGAAAATGCTGAAGCACTTATCAGTTCAAACATACAAGATGATAGTCACACTAAAACTAGTGATTTGGTACAAACATGATGGTCGAATGACCTCCTCCTTTGCTTTAAACATTTATGATTCTATGATTCTAATTAGCATAAGAAAGAAAAAATTGTATCTATATTGCATTTTTCACAACATAAGGACGCTTCAAAGCACTTTACAGCCAATGAAGTACGATTGTAAAGTCATATAGACTGATGATCTCAGCAGAAACAATGAGGGGGAAATGCTCATCCTAGATTAGGTTAATGCACAGGGAATGAAAGCTGCCAGTTTGATGCTTCATTCTAAACCTTCAAAAAGGTTCATACTTAGTAAAGATGTTATAAATGGACAAACAGTGGAACACTTCTTCAAAGTCTACCTGTGTAGGAAAGGGCAAAAGTATTGGCTGCAATGTATTGCATGAGAAAAATCTCACTCCCCATGTGGAATTACAGCTTGCATACGGGATTTGAATACAATAAATGCAAATTTTGAAACAAAGAAGTGCGATAGAGAGCATCTATCCGGCTGCATCACAGCCTGTTACGGCAACTGCTCGGCCGAAGATCGCAAGAAACCGCAGAGTGTGGTGAACTCAGCCCAACGCATCACATCATGTGGGGGTGGCAAGCATCACACAAGCTTGCCACTCTCACATTAATTCTGTAACATCTCCTGCTGCCTCAGGAATGCAGACAGCATTATCAGAGACCCTGCCACCCAGGGTTTGCCTTCTTCCAAACCCTTCCATCAGGCAGAAGATACAGAAGTCTGAAGACCCGCACATCCAGGCATAGGAACAGCTTCTTCCCCACAGCTACAAGACTCCTCAATGATTCCCCCTCGGACTGATCTGTTCCCTTTAAGAACACTATTCATGACACCCTAAGCTGCTCTTGCTCATGTATTTGCTTTGTTTGGCATCTTGTTCTGCACTGTAACCAATCACTAATTGTCGATGTACCATGTGTCAATCTTCTCTGTTGATTATTCTTTTTAACTACTATGTACGCACTGTGTATGTTCCCTCGGTCGCAGAAAAGTAATTTTCACTGTACTTCGGTACATGTGACAATAAATCAAATCAATGAAATTATGAGGAGCGAAAGTAAGCTAAATAACTAAGCGCATCATATGAGTGGACCCAGCAATGTTCCCAAGCAAAAAGCATGCTTTCTGCTGAAACAACACTCAATCATTCGATAGTCAGTATTTAACAGAAAAAAAATCCTTAAAATTAGAGTTGTTATAACACTTTGGTCTAGTGCGCGGTCAATTCCAACCCCACTTGAACCAGAGTTGCAACACAGGTGAAATTAGCTTGACCTTCCTGTCGTCTATACAGAACCGGGTTGTCCCATCCGGCTTCGTACTAACATAACTGGCGAACTGCAGCTACTCTAGCTCGGCTCAATTAAATGATTCTTCAACATGTATTTGATTTCCGCTTCTATCTGAGCTATTTTCAGGGGGTTCAGTTGATATGGAGGCTGTTTTATTGGGTTGGAGTCACCTATGTTCACATCATGTGAAGCAGAGCTTCTGATTGACTGTTCCGGGGAGATTTGCATACGTGCAGTGCGGTCAGCGTAAGTTGAAGGTGGTTTGTGAAGGGGCTGTTCTCGAGTGACAGCTTTACCCGAGACACTACTTACGTAGTGTCTCCCACCCATCCTCCTCCTCTAACCAAAAAAAAAGTTCTGTCCGTTGGATTGCTAAACTAACAAGTTTTTTATTTTTATTTTTCAATAGTTGGGAAGTTAGTTCAGTGGGAATGGAGGCTAGGGCAGTTGAATGTTCCTCCTGCAGAATGTGGGAGGAAAGGGTCACCTCTAGTGTCCCTTCTGACTACATCTGCGGGAAGTGCACCCAACTCCAGCTCCACGAGAGCCGCGTTAGGGACCTGGAGCTGGAGCTGGATGAACTTCGGATCATTCGGGAGGTGGAGGAGGTTATTGAGAGGAGTTATAGGGAGGTAGTCACACCTCGGGTAAAAGAAGAAGGTAGATGGGTTACCGTCAGGGGAGGGAGAGGGAACCGGCAGGCAGTGCAGGGATCCCCTGTGGTCATTCCCCTCTATAACAAGTATACAGTTTTGGATACTGTTGCGGGGGACGACTTACCAGGGGTAAGCAATAGGGCACAGGTCTCTGGCACAGAGTCTGTCCCTGTTGCTCAGAAGGGAAGGGAGAAGAGGAACAGAGCACTTGTCATTGGGGACTCCATAGTTAGAGGAACAGACAGGAGGTTCTGTGGGAACGAAAGAGACTCATGGTTGGTGTGTTGCCTCCCAGGTGCCAGGGTTCGTGATGTCTCTGATCGTGTTTTTGGGATCCTTAAGGGGGAGGGGGAGCAGCCCCAAGTCGTGGTCCACATAGGTACCAATGACATAGGTAGGAAGAGAGATGGGGATTTGAGACAGAAATTCAGGGAGCTAGGGTGGAAGCTGAGAGCTAGAACAAACAGAGTTGTTATCTCTGGGTTGTTACCCGTGCCACGTGCTAGCGAAGTGAGAAATAAGGAGAGAGAGGAGTTGAACACGTGGCTACAGGGATGGTGCAGGGGGGAGGGTTTTGATTTCCTGGATAATTGGGGCTCATTCTGGGGTAGGTGGGACCTCTACAAACAGGATGGTCTTCACCTGAACCAGAGGGGTACCAATATCCTGGGGGGGAGATTTGCTAGTGCTCTTCGGAGGGGTTTAAACTAATTCAGCAGGGGGATGGGAACCTAAATTGTAGTCCCAGTGTACAGGATGTTGAGAGTAGTGAGGTCAGGGAAAGGGTTAAAAGTTCGAAAGAGGGCACCGGCAAGCAGGACGCTGGTTTGAAGTGTGTCTACTTCAACGCCAGGAGCATCCGGAATAAGGTGGGTGAGCTTGCAGCATGGGTTGGTACCTGGGATCTCGATGTTGTGGCGATTTCGGAGACATGGGTAGAGCAGGGACAGGAATGGTTGTTGCAGGTTCCAGGGTTTAGATGTTTCTGTAAGAACAGAGAAGATGGTAAAAGAGGGGGGGCTGTGGCATTGTTAATCAAGGAAAGTATTACGGCGGTAGAAAGGACGCTTGAGGACTCGTCTACTGAGGTAGTATGGGCCGAGGTTAGGAACAGGAGAGGAGAGGTAACCCTGTTGGGAGTTGTCTATAGACCTCCGAATAGTTCCAGAGATGTAGAGGAAAGGATTGCAAAGATGATTCTCGACAGGAGCGAGAGTAACAGGGTAGTTGTTATGGGGGACTTTAACTTTCCAAATATTGACTGGAAATACTATAGTTCGAGTACTATAGATGGGTCAGTTTTTGTGCAGTGTGTGCAGGAGGGTTTTCTGACACAGTATGTAGACAGGCCAACAAGGGGCGAGGCCACATTGGATTTGGTACTGGGTAATGAACCCGGCCAGGTGTTAGATTTAGATGTAGGTGAGCACTTTGGTGATAGTGATCACAACTCGGTTATGTTTACTTTAGCAATGGGCAGGGATAGGTATGTACCGCAAGGCAAGAATTGTAGCTGGGGGAAAGGCAATTATGATGCTATTCGGCAAGATTTAGGATGTATAGGATGGGGAAGGAAACTGCAGGGGATGGGTACAATCGAAATGTGGAGCTTTTTCAAGGAACAGCTACTGCGTGTCCTTGATAAGTATGTACCTGTCAGGCAGGGAGGAAGTTGTTGAGCAAGGGAACCGTGATTTACTAAGGAAGTTGAAGCACTTGTCAAGAGGAAGAAGAAGGCTTATGTTAGGATGAGACATGAAGGCTCAGTTAGGGCACTTGAGAGTTACAAGTTAGCCAGGAAGGACCTAAAGGGAGAGTTAAGAAGAGCGAGGAGAGGACACGAAAAGTCGTTGGCGGATAGGATCAAGGAAAACCCTAAGGCTTTCTATAGGTATATCAGGAACAAAAGAATGACTAGAGTAAGATTAGGGCCAATCAAGGATAGTAGTGGAAAGTTGTGTGTGGAATCAGAGGAGATAGGGGAAGCGTTGAATGGATATTTTTCGTCAATGTTTACACTGGAGAAAGACAATGTTGTCGAGGAGAACACTCAGGTTCAGTCGACCAGGCTAGATGGAATTGAGGTTCAAAAGGAGGAGGTGTTAGCAATTTTAGAAAATGTCAAAATAGATAAGTCCCCTGGGCCAGATGGGATTTATCCTAGGATTCTCTGGGAAGCCAGGGAGGAGATTGCAGAGCCTTTGTCCTTGATCTTTATGTCGTCTTTGTCGACAGGAATAGTGCCGGAAGACTGGAGGATAGCAAATGTTGTCCCCTTGTTCAAGAAGGGGAGTAGAGACAACCCTGGTAATTATAGACTTGTGAACCTTACTTCGGTTGTGGGTAAAATGTTGGAAAAGGTTATAAGAGATAGGGTTTATAATCATCTTGAAAAGAACAAGTTGATTAGCGATACTCAACACGGTTTTGTGAAGGGTAGGTCATGTCTCACAAACCTTATTGAGTTTTTTGAGAAGGTGACCAAACAGGTGGATCAGAGTAAAGCTGTTGATGTGGTGCATATGGATTTCAGTAAGGCGTTTGATAAGGTTCCCCACGGTAGGCTATTACAGAAAATAAGGAAGTATGGAATTGAAGGTGATTTAGCGGTTTGGATCAGTAATTGGCTAGCTGAAAGAAGACAGAGGGTGGTGGTTGATGGCAAATGTTCATCCTGGAGTTCAGTTACTAGTGGTGTACCGCAAGGATCTGTTTTGGGGCCACTGCTGTTTGTCATTTTTATAAATGACCTGGAAGAGGGTGTAGAAGGATGGGTTAGTAAATTTGCAGATGACACGAAGGTCGGTGGAGTTGTGGATAGTGCTGAAGGATGTTATAGGATACAGAGGGACATAGATAAGCTGCAGAGCTGGGCTGAGAGGTGGCAGATGGAGTTTAATGCGGAAAAGTGTGAGGTGGTTCACTTTGGAAGGAGTAACAGGAATGCAGAGTACTGGGCTAATGGCAAGATTCTTGGTAGTGTAGATGAACAGAGAGATCTCGGCATCCAGGTACATAAATCCCTGAAAGTTGCCACCCAGGTTAATAGGGCTGTTAAGAAGGCATATGGTGTGCTAGCCTTTATAAGCAGGGGGATTGAGTTTCGGAACCACAAGGTCATGCTGCAGCTGTACATAACTCTGGTGCGGCCACACCTGGAGTACTGCGTGCAGTTCTGGTCACCACATTATAGGAAGGATGTGGAAGCTTTGGAAAGGGTTCAGAGGAGATTTACTAGGATGTTGCCTGGTATGGAGGGAAGGTATTACAAGGAAAGGCTCAGGGAATTGAGGTTGTTTTCGTTAGAGAGGAGAAGGCTGAGAGGTGACTTAATAGAGACATATAAGATAGCCAGAAGGTTAGATAGGGTGGACAGTGAAAGTCTTTTTCCTCGGATGGGGATGACCAACACGAGGGGACATAGCTTTAAATTGAGGGGTGATAGATATCGGGCAGATGTCAGAGGCAGTTTCTTTACTCAGAGAGTAGTAGGGGTGTGGAACGCCCTGCCTGCAACAGTAGTAGACTCGCCAACTTTAAGGGCATTTAAGTGGTCACTGGATAGACATATGGATGAAAATGGAATAGTGTAGGTCAGATAGGCTTCAGATGGTTTCACAAGTCGGCGCAACATCGAGGGCCGAAGGGCCCGTACCGCGCTGTAGTATTCTATGTTCTATGTTCTGTTAATGTAGTGCCCCCTGGTGGCCCAAATCTTCTGATGCTTTCGTAATAGCCTTATTACATCTCTTTGTTGCTCTTTCTAAGTATGCAATCTCAAATTCTAACTGTTCTAGTATTACCGTATTTGCTAGTTGTAGCACAGGAGGGTGGCTCTGTGAGCTGTCGACCTTTTCCCGGACCTCATTCTTATCCACTCTGTCCTCTTCCATTACTCTTACCGCCTGGCACACTGTTTCTTCATGTCTTCTTCACTAGGATGATCTTTTTTCTACATATTTATGTAACGGTTCTTCCCATGGTCTGAAGTATCTATTAGGTAAATTACCTTATTCAGCCACCTAACTACCTTATAAGGGTCACTGAATTTTGCCTTAATCATGGCAAATTATGCTCTGGAAAATTTTAGGCATAAAGTTAGAACCCTGGTCAGATTGTACTTCTAAGGGTAGATGATAGCGTGTGAAGAACTGTGGCAGCTTTTCCATGACTCTTAGCTGTAATTCTTCTTAAACGTATAACTTCCAGAAATTAGCTGGTCATATCCATGGCTGCAAGTATGTACTAATTCCCTGCTTTGCTTTTCCTTTCAGGTAATGGTCGTATGCAATCTACCAGTGCCCAACTAAATGGTTCTTCAAATAGTGGTGTGGGTATCAAAGGTTTTGGTTTAATCGCATCTTGAAGTTTACCTATTACCTAAAAAGTATGACAGGGTCTTCAGTATTGCATTACATTCTTATGCAGTACAGGGAAAATGCCTGCTAATTGTTGTATGAGTTTTCTGAATTCCCACATGTCTTGTCATTGGTATCTCATGTGTAGGTATCTTACACAAGGGTACTGGAATGTAATCTCCACTTATCCCATTCACTAACACCTTAGCTTTCAATGAACTCTCCAGAGGGAAAAGCAAATCTCTCTGCAGTAAGAGACTTTGCGTAACACCTGCGTCCCTTAAAATAATTACGGGTTTGGCTACATCATTCGCGGAAAAAAAGGTGAATCTTCCCGATACAAAAACCCTGCACATGTCTCATCTACCTCAATCACCATAACTGTGCCCACAGCAATGTTTACATCAAGTCCCGTAATTCTACCTAGAGCTACAATGTTCCCTGTAGTATATCAAAACATACAAAGAAGTGTAATAAAAGATGATACTGGAGTGGAATAAAAGATGGTACCAGGTCTGTTGGCTTTAAAGGAACTAGTTAGATTAGGTTAGACAAAAAGAAAGAAAACAAAGTACCGACTGCTCGCCTGTGGAGAATTTCACAACAGATGGATCCTTGACGGCTGAACGATTTGATGGACCATGTTCAAGGTTCGTGGCAGCTGAAAACTAATGGTAACTTAAGTAATAACTGGAAAATGTTCATACAACAGTTCCAAGTATATATGACAACTAATGATTTAAACAGAGCCTCCGAAAAAAGGAAAATAACACTACTACCCCGCAATAGAAGGCCATGAAGCTATAGAGATCTTTAACTCCTTTAATTTCTTGGAAGATGAGGACAAAACAAAATTTAACGTGATTATCGCAAAATTTGAAGAACACTATAAAAGTCAGTCTGGTGAGATGCTGGAAAGATTTAACTTTCGTCGTAGGTGCCAAAGAAATGGAGAGCCCATCACTAATTTTATTACAGATCTCAAGTTAATAGCACAAGGCTGTAATTTTGCTGATTTCAGAGACCCAGTGATAATGGATCAATTAATTTCTGGACTATCTGATAACAATTTGAGTGAAGAACTTTCACAAAAAAAGTATCTACCGCTAGAAATCATGATTAAACAGTGCATAGTGCATGATCAGAGAGAAAATCAATACTTTGAGACTTTACAAACATCAAATCATTATCCAGAAAACAAAATCCCGTAAAAATGGCGTGAATACTCACCACGAGGCAGAAGCAGTGTTCCAAGTGGAGAAGACGGAAATTTTGAGCGGCAGCCATCTTGCGCATGTGCAGTCTGACCAGTCCCGACATGCGCACTTCCCTGAAAGAAGAAAAACGTCAAAATACACTTTCGCGCATGCGCACTTGCGAAAAGAGCGCACAGTAAAGGAAAATGGAATTGCGCATACGTAATCGATTTCTACGCTTTATGTCACGAGTGTCATGATGTCAGAAGACTCTGACCACGCTCAATTAAAGCAACACTGCCCAAAAATTTAAAATAATAATTTTAAAGCTACAAACCCAGATTTTTTACCTCGAAAGACAAAACAATGCCTGAACTTCAACCAGCAGTTGAAAATAATTTCCGCAGCACCCTGGAACAAGCAGTTTGCACCACCCAAAGGGAAGAGCACAATAACAAACCCGAAATAAAAAAAGATGATTTGTATATTGAAGAATACTACTCAGGCATGGCTGAGTTATTTGGATATGATAATCATAGCATCAGCAACATGGTTGAAAAGCTCAACATGACTCTACTCATGGTAGATGAATCCAATACCATGATGCAATGGCAGATCGTTGAAAATGACGCCACATAGAGTACTGACTGACTCCGTTGAGAGAGCACATATCGACTCCACAGAGAGAACACTGCATGACTCCACAGAGAGAGCGATGAAAGGCTCCACGGAGAGAGCAACACAAACCTCCACAAAGAGCTCGTTGACAGACTCCAGAGAGCTAACTGTGCACAAAGAAGACTATGAAGGTCTATCCTCCTTTTCTAAGCCACCAGAAGCAGACTATGAAAGTCTACCAAGCTCACATGAACAACAAAAAGATGATGCATGTCCAACCACTGTATGTACGAATAGTGACACAGTGATCACAATCAGCATACACCATGTGCAAGATCACAGCGAGACTGACTGATCTCAGCTCATCTGTACAGAAGCACTCAACAATCAAAGTCAAACTAAACATGAGTCCAGTGAGGCCACGTCAATTAAAACCTCATTTACTCTAAACCACCCACAAGAAAATGAAATCGTGAAGATTTTGACTCCAGAAGAGGAGCTCGAAGAAATCAAAGATGATACAAATGAACTAGAAATGACTCCAGAAAAGGAACACCAAGAAATCAATGCTGATTCAAGTGAACCAGAAATGACTCCAGAAGAGGAGCACCAAGGAATCAAAGAGGAATCACATCAACCACAAATGACTGATGTCACCAAGATCAATGCAACATCAGATCATTCTCACAATTCTCAAGAAGAAACACTCAATGAAACATCAGATACCACAAAGGACTCTGACACCAATAACTTTGAGAATCATTCAAATCATCCACTTGAAACAGTCATTGAGTGCAACAACAAAAACCACAAGAAGCAAAACAGAAACAAGAACAACAGCAACAACAAAAACAAGAAGCACAACAAAAACAACAAGAAGCACAACAAAGATAACAACAAGAAGAACAACAAAAACAACAAGTAGCATAACAAAGACAACAACAGAAACAACAAAACGACAAGAACAACAACAAAAACAGAAACAACAAGCACAACAAAAACAATAACAACTACAACGGAAGCAACAAAAACAACAATGAATCAACAACTTGTACGACATGGTACCTCGCTGCACATGAAGAATAATGTAACAGCACAGTCCAAAACAATGGCAAGAGTAGAAACATACCATGGCATGACAACAAATTTCACAAATTCACATTTGTTCCAAGACAAAGAAGCAAAACAGTTGTGAAGGCAAATGTAACACAGAATCGCTACCACAAGCAGAAAAAAAGTCAAAATCAGACAACAAAGTGATTCAACCATTTGAACACCTCATGATGGCTTTTTGGGACTGAACCACAAGCAAATGGGAAAAAAAACCTAAGAGACTAAATGTATTAACATTTGACTGATTAACTCATTGATTTTATGAAATGCATTTACAAATTGCATCCATTACGTTTGTTCAATTTTCTTTATAACATACAGAAAATATGTAACACAAGAAAAAAGGGGGATGTAGTCGTTTCTATGTGCATGCACATAAGGGGTTAATCTGTAATCAGTAGAACCACACGATCACTAGAGGGCCGGACCAACAGGGGTATCAAAGCAACCGCATTGTGCCTCTCTCTCTCTCTCTTTCGGGTGTACTGTAACCGGGGCAGCAATATAATATTAGCTCAGATGGTTAGTGGAGTTACTGTTAATCAATCCAGTTAACCTTATCACTGGTATCAATGTTAAAGTAAAGAACTCACCCAATTTTTATTATAGTTATTCAATAAACCTTTTGTTACCACTGGATGAGTTATAGTCTTCTTCATCGAGATTCAGAAAACCTCATCAATAACCAAGGTTTGAGTAACACATATTACGGTCGCGGACAGATTTAGGTACCTTGAGGGGCGGAGCTGGGTTCAGCAGTTTTGTTCTGGCCTTTCTGGTGGGTCAGCCACCCAGCTTGTTGGAGTGGATTTTATCCTGCGCAGGATCGGTGGAGGGTAGTACATCCAGTATGTACCAAAGTATAGCAGTGGAGGTGTTGGGTTCGGTACAGGAGATGGAGGCGAAATGGATGGAGGAGTTGAGGCTGATAATAGAGGAAGGGGTGTAGTGTGAGGCATTGAGGAGGGTGAATACGACATTATCTTGCGCGAGGCTGAGTCTCATTTACTTAAAGGTCATTTTTCGTATTCACCTCACTAAAGTGAGGATGAGCTTCTTTTTTGAAGGGACTGAGACAGGTACGAACATTGTTCAGGAGGCCTGCACATCAGACGCACATATTCTAGTCGTGCCCCAAGCTGGTGGAGTTTTGGGGGTCCTTCCATATAGGCGATCCTGAATGCCACTGGGTGGCACAGTGGCACAATGGCTAGTACTGCTGCCTCACAGCGCCAGGGACCTGGGTTCAGTTCTGGCCTTGGCTGATTGTCTGTGTGGAATTTGCACATTCTCCCCGTGTTTGCTTGGGTTTCCTCTGGATGCTACTGTTTCCTCTCACAGCCGAAAGATTTTCAGGTTAGGTGGATTGGCCAGTCTAGTGTCCTCTTAGTGTCCAAAGGATATGTGGGTTGGATGGGGTTACGGTGATGGAATCAGGGTGGGCGTAGGTAGGTGCTCTTTCAGAGGATCGGTGCAGACTCGATGGTCCAAATATCCTCCTTCTGCACTGTAGGGATTCTGATTCTATGGTGGGTACTTTGGGGGTCTCTAATGTGCCAAAACTGCAGATGTGAGCAGGTCCTGGCTTTTGCTTCATTGGTGGCACATCCAGAGGCTTTAACGTAGCTCGGTGATTTTAGGCGGAAAGTTTAAGGGAGATGTGCGTGGAAAGATTTTTACGCAGAGGGTGGTGGGTGCCTGGAATGCTTTGCCAGCGGAGGTTTTAGAAGCGGGCACGATAGCATCATTTAAGATGCATCTAGACCGATATATGAATGGGCGGGGAACAGAGGGAAGTAGATCCTTGGAAAATAGGCGACAGGTTTAGATAAAGGATCTGGATCGGCAAAGACTGGGAGGGCCGAAGGGCCTGTTTCTGTGCTGTAATTTTCTTTCTTCTTGTTCTAATTTCTTTGCCTACCTTGGGGGGGGGGGGAAGAGGGGGTTGGAGAAGGAAGAGTCAGGGCTAGCAGTATCAGAAACTGCTTTTCATCTCATCTTCTGGGCGGGGCAGGTCACCATCTTCGGTGGGCCAAGGGCCTGGATATTGTTGAGGAGTGTTTGACTCACCAAGGTGCCAATGGCTGACTCGAGGTTGTGGGGGGGATTGCGCAAAGCCCCTGACATGGCTGGTCATAAGGAACATGTGGCGCCTGGGGTGTTGATTGAAAAGGTGAGGGTTTTTGCCCACCTAAAGAGTCTGGGAGCCGACGTTGTGTTTTTACAAGAGACGCAAGAAAAGGCTAGTAGGCTCCGGAAGACCTGGGTGAGTCAGATGTTCCACTTGGGATTTGACAGCATGCCCTAGAGGGTGGCAAACCTTGTCAAAAAGCAAGTTAATTTCCATGGAAAAGATGACAACAGAACTGATAGGGCGATACATGATAGTGGTAGGAGTGTTGGAGGGGAAACCAGTGATACTGGTGAACGTATATGCCCCAAATTGGGATGATGTGTCGTTCATGAAAAGGTTTGTAGCAGTAGTGCCGGACCTGGACCATCAGCTAATTATGGGAGTTGATATGAATTTTGTGCCGGACCCAAAGGCAGGTCGATCTCTGGCCCCGGTTGGGATGGCGAGAGTATTGTCCGCATTCATGGAAGAGGTGGGAGAGATGGACCCGTGAATGTTCATGCACCCAGCGGAGAGGGAGTTCTCGTTTTCCTCTGCGGTGCACAAAGTGTATTCACGCATTGACTACTTCATTATAAGTAGAACTCTACTGACTGGAGTTAGGGCGGCTGAATATTCAGCTGTAGTGATTTCGGATACCGCCTGACATTGGGTGGACCTGGCGCTGGGTGGGGTTGGCGGTTAGATGTTGGGTTGCTGTTGGATTTGGGGGTCTGTGGGAGGATTTTGAGGGCCGTATGGAAATACATAATGAATAATGGCTGACTCGAGGTTAGGGTGGAGAGTGCAAAACACCTGACATGACTGGTCACCTGGAACATGAGGGGCCTGGGGGTGTTGATAAAAGGGTGAGGGTCTTTGCCCAGCTGAAGAGTCTGGGAGCCAACATGGTGTTTTTTTACAAAAGACGCACATGCATGAACAAGACCAGGTCAGGCTCCGGATTCACCTCTTCCGGATTGGAGGCCAACCTACCCTTTCGGTCCTCAACCTGAACGATCTCTCTGTCCACCACCTGCCGCCTTAATTGCTAAGGTCTCACCCTCAATTTTATGGGAGGCATTGAAAGTGGAGATCAGGGGAGAGATTATAGCAATTAAAGCAGTTATTTGGAACTTGAGAAGGTTAAGTACACCTTGAGAGGCTCAATTGAGGGGTTGTATTGAAGGTGACGACAGTACATAGTGTATTTCAAAGAATTTGTCACTGCTCGGTTTAAGGGTGGGTGGGGAGGGGGGGTTTACTTGCTTACAGTGGGGCTAGCCCGGGTGGGGGGTGTGAGTGGAGGTGAGAGTCTTTGTAAAAAGTGTTTGTTAATAGAATTCCGTTGAAGGATGTTTGTTATGGTTCACATCTTTTATATTCTTTTGTATGAAATGTTAAAATTTAATAAAAATCATTTCTAAAAAATATTTATATCCTGTATGGTGCATCATCACTGTCCACCATTCCAAAGATCCCAGTCGAGCACCCAAACTATGCTCCAATGCCCTGGGCTAGTGCACGATCAATTCCAACCCCACTTGACCCAGGGCTGCAACAGCCGAAATTAGGTTTTATTTAAAATACCCAAAGTCCTTGGTTGACCCCAATAAACTAGTCACCAGGTTTGTAACTTTAAAACATAAGTAAACTTTTATACTGTACAGTATTATAGGTAACTGACTAACTACTACCCCTTTCCAAACCTCCCCTTCCACTCTCTACACACACACATAGACGAACAACACAGAGGTGAAAGGGTGTTGGAAAGGGAAATTAAATATTAATAAAAATAAAAGGATAAGGATCCTTGATGCACTGGAATGACTTCCAGTCAATGTCTTTCTGAAGTTCAGGCTTTGGTACCTCTTCCTTCTCAGCTTGAAATGGTTTTCTCTGACAAGGTTATCTACCTTGTCTCAGTCTCAGCACTATTTCAGCTTCACAGCAAAGGATATGCCAGGCACTCACTGCTTTCAGACCAACAGAGACTTCAACAAGCAGGAGAAAGAGACAGACAGAAAGAGAGAGAGAAAGAGAGAGAGGGAACGAGAGAGAGTATTCCTTTCATTTCCAAGGTCTAAACACTTCTGCTAGGTTCTCTCAGAAAGCATCGCGCAGGAATCAATCAGTGACCATAGTCCAGCAGAACTCTGTCCCTGGCCAACCCACCAGATGCAGTTAACCAACTGAACCGAATCCCTCCAAAGCTGGTTCTTAAGGCCCACTTGGTCCCAAAGAGTCCGGCTTCTCCCTTCCAAAATACAACACCTGAGAACACAGTATCCTGGCAAGAAGGCTGCTTCAACTTTGAATCTTCTGCTTAAAGGCACATCTCCGATTATGAGTTCCCGGACCAAAACCATCAAACAAAATAAAAGAAATGAGAACAAAGGGAATAAACAGGAAGGACTCTTACAGTGTCTTTAAATATTAAGAATCAGGCTCACTTATTATGAGCCTATTTAAAAAGAATGTATTAACGTCTCCATTAAAATAGCAAAGGAATTTCAGATGAATGCATCAGAGTCAATTTCAACTTTCAGTGGTGAAAATCAGATCAAAGGGGATCAGCCATCCATCACAAATCCCAACTAATTTTCATCGGGCAGCATTGGCTGATTCACTATTTTCCATTTTTGCCGACTGTCAAAAGTTAAATGTGGCTCTATTAAGTCGAACACCATGGTCTGTTTTGGCAGCCTTGGATTTTTCAACCACTATAAGTATCTAACCAGCGCAATAAGTTTGAAGAAACTGCATTCAGCACAGTATTGATCTATTTTAGGCTCAAGCCACTGTCATATCTGAGCAGCGTGTGGTGAATAAAATATACATGACACAGATTGCAATTCCTCAAATGCTTCAAATCCTCCCCTCATATTTAATGAAAATAAAATTCACTGACCTTTCATCGCTGCTGACAAATATGCATCTTTTAAGCAGAAAAAGAAAATGACCGAGGTTCAAACATTTCTCACACCAGGAACTGAAACTTTTACTTCATTGCTTCCTAATAGGCAACTGGTGGAAAAATGCAAAGTGGCTTTTTGTCCCCTAGATATTATAAATCAGTTCAATCCATGAAACTTCTAACTATATCTTGCACACAGAATAATAAATAGGTTTTGTTCTTCTTATGTAAGGGGCCCTTCAACATATATGAGGCCTCTTATTAAAGTATTTGTGGGGCCTAACATTTGTTTTAGGTGTCCATCTGGAATTAAACTTAAACCATGTCATGATATCGCCTTCCATTTGCATCCTCTTCACCCATCCCAACCCCTGCCCACGCCACCCCCAGCGACTGGCTTCACCCCTCTCTCAGTCGTACCCCTCTGTCTCCCAAATGCCCCCTCATCCATCTCCCAGGCACAAAATCCACCCCTCCAATCGAATCACCCACTTACGTGAGAGCAATACCTGAGGGTCATGGCTGACAACACAGTGGCCTGAAATGAAATGGTCTCGCCAGTGACCTGCCTGGGGTTGAGACCTGAGGCCTAATGGGCTCAGGACCACCTACCTTTCCCAGTGCAAAGATCAGTCACAGCGAGGTCAGCTCAAAGCAATTTCTCGACCATAATTCCAACCCATGCTTTTTCTGTCTCTCTCCACTTCCCAATAACTAGTTCCAGTCGAGGTACCTGGGGCATTCATGAAAAATACAGCAGGACCCACATTCCATACCTGAATTCTGGCTATAGGGTCTGGATATCCGAGCACACAGATCTCCATAATGGAAGTACAGGCATTTTATATGTGCCAATGCCAATCGGAATATGCTTACCTGCAAAACAATATATACTTTTTCAAAATTAAGAGGACCAAATTATGTTTTTTTTCCAATTAAGGGACAATTTTTTTTATAGAATAGAACAGTACAGCACAGAACAGGCCCTTCGGCCCTCAATGTTGTGCCGAGCCATGATCACCCTACTCAACCCACGTATCCACCCTATACCCGTAACCCAACAACCTTCCCTTAACCTTACTTTTTTTTTAGGACACTACAGGCAATTTAGCATGGCCAATCCACCTAACCCGCACATCTTTGGACTGTGGGAGGAAACCGGAGCACCCGGAGGAAACCCACGCACACAGGGGGAGGATGTGCAGACTCCACACAGACAGTGACCCAGCCGGGAATCGAACCTGGGACCCTGGAGCTGTGAAGCATTTATGCTAACCACCATGCTACCCTGCTGCTAGTGTGGCCAATCCACTTAACCTGCACATCTTTGGGTTGCGGGGGTGAAACCCACGCAGACATGGGGAGAATGTGCAAACTCCACATGGACAGTGACCCAGGGTCGGGATTCGAACCAGGGTCCTCAGCGCCGCAATCCCAGTGCTATCCACTGCGCCACATGCCGCCCATCTTGCAAAACAATATGATGGTCACGCAAGATTGAACCATGAGGCCCTGTGGATTGATCCCATTCACCCAGGTTCGCTAACACTTAGAATCAATAGAATCCCTACATGCAGAAGGCGGGCATTCATCCCATCAAATCTGTGCTGATCCTCCAAAAGAGAACTCTACCTTGGCCCACTCCCTACCCTATCCCTGTTACCCTGCACATTGATGATACCGGCACATTGGACTGTGGGAGGAAACTACAGCATTCGGAGGAAATCCAAACAGACACGGGGAAAACATGCAAACTCCACGCAGACAGTCACCCAAGGCTGGAATCAAACCCAGGTCCATGATGCTGTGAGGCAACAGTGCTAACCACTGTGTCACTGTGCCATCTCACTTGAATTTTATTTGAATGTTTAGGTTATTAGTTACAAAGAAACTGGAAATGGGGATAATCGTGCAGGTCAGTCGGAGGTGGGAGTTCCTATGATGGAACTTCCAGAAATACATTCACCCAGAGTTGACAACCTTACATTCACTCAGTGGTACAAACTTACACATCCCTCATGTGGCTCTTAAACAAAGTGGCCAGGGATCGGCAAAAATCAGACAGAGGAAAAAAACAACCAATTCAGGAAAAAGTGAAAAGAATAACTCCTCTCTGTCTCCCTTGACAATCAAGCAGTCTCCAGGAGATCACATGATTCATCACAGGCACAGCCAGCAAACAATTTAACCTTTGCAACTGAAAAACATTCTTTTCACTGAGGAATTGTGCTCTTTTTAAAATCTCCAGAGGCCCCATTTTCAGCACGCCAGTTGTTAGTTTCAGAGAAAACCTTTTACCACCCCCAAAAGAGTGATTTGTTTTCACTTCAATTTATGCTTGTGGGCAGCTGAGACCTTCTCCCAGGTTATTAGATATGAGAACATTCAAGAGTCGGTTTGAACTTCGATGCGCTGTTCGTCGGATCTACCGATAGCTAAATATATGAATTTCCGTCTGGAGGTAGAAAGAGAACCAAGAAATAAGCAGTGCTATGGGACAGAAAATACTGAAGAATATTTTGACTGCAAAATTAGGTTCCACAGTACCGCTGCTTTTGGTGCTACCTAATGCTAAAATTGATAGCGAATCACTGTAGGAACTCACCAAGGCTCCTTAGATAGCACCTTCCAAATCGACGGCCACTACCACCGGGAAGGACAAGAGAAGCAGACACATGGGATCCCCACCTGCTGATAGTTTCCCATCACGCTGCCACACACCATCCTGACTTGGAAATATATCGCCGTTCCTTCACTGTCGCTGGGTCAAAATCATGGAATTACCTCCCTTTGTTTTTTAAAATCGTTTAATTGGCATTTCACATATTTATAAAGAACTGTATGTATTTATCACATTTTTCTTACCCGCGTTAATTTACTTTATCCTACAGAGGAAATTCCCTCCCTCACAGCACAGTGGGTTTACCTACGCCACATGGGACTGCAGCGGTTCAAGAAGGCAACTCACCAGCACCTCCTCAAGGGCAATTATAGATGGGCAATAAATTAATTTAAATATGTGTTCCACGCTACTTCCAATATTGTTAACCATGACTTGTATGCAGCTTTCACAGGATATGGGGTGCGGCGAAGCCAGCAGTTACTGACCTTAAACTGTGTGGCTTGCGTGGACATTGCAGAAAACAGTTAGGAATCAACCACTTTGTTGTGGGTCTGGAGTCACATGCAGGCCAGACCAGGTAAGGATGGCAGATTTCCTTCCCTGAAGGGCAGGGAACAGCCTGTGACTGAAATCGGCAGTCATTATGGAAGCAGTCTTTAGATCCACCAAGGTTCTGGGCCTGTGTGGCAACAAGCATCAATCTCTTGAAACCAGCTTGAGCTTCCACTTTATGTTGCAATGGACGTTGGACCAGAAACTGCATCATGGCTGGACCAGCAATCGTTGTTTGGGTTGCCAACTGCGGTTAAATATATTCCTGGAGGTTTCATCATATGGCTTGCCCCATGTTCCAGCAATTCATCGGCCAACTCATTCATCTTTGTGAGTGTTGGAACCAACAATTCTACGGACACGTGCTTGTAGGATTAGAATAGCGGTTTTAATATACTCACAACAGAGCCAGCCGGTTAGCCATTGAACTTTCAGTGAACTGGCCGGCTGACCATGTGGCACTGATCTTTTATACAGGAGCTTCCGGGGGAGGAGTCCTGGGCAGAGCCAAGGGAGACGCCCCATACAACTCGAGCATTCCCAGAGCTACTCCCCCTGGAGGACAGGTAGTGCAACTGCACTTACAATACAGACACATGTATATACAGATTATAATCCGGTGTGAATCACATTCACCACAGTGAGGTATGGCCTTCCTAGGCCAATTGGAAAGCAACAAGATTCATCATCCAATGACATGGTTCTTGATTGTCAGCCAAACAGCCTTTTTTTCCCCCATTTTCAATATTTTTACATTTGGTAAAGAGAAAAGTTCAAACTTAATGTCAGAAAAATAAATATTTTTTAATAACCCAATAAGATTTCTCCAGGGTTACACTCGACAGTGTCCTGGAGCTTGATCTTCAAATCCTGGAGCCTCCAGGCCAATTCTGGAGGGTTGGTAATCTTATTGCTGTATTGAAACTGGCCACAGCTTGCATGCTGGTAAGTGTGGGCTCTGAGCTCTGCACAAAGCTTTGTGCTGTATTGGAGTCAAACTCTTGCGAGGTTCCTGGCTGTGACAACAGGTTCTGTGACAGGCCTGCCAAGGGCACCTCAGTGGAAGAGCCCATCACCATTCCGATCCACCGCTCCCACCAGAGTTCTCACCCGAGTACTCTGCAGCAGAATTCAAAAGACACTTTTTCTTCTGTGAAGCTGCCACACATGCTGTCCTTTATCCCTGGCTTGACTGCAGCCTACTTGTGGCTGGTGACTCGCTGCGTGCTGATCCAGCTTTGAGATTACTCTCTAAAGTACTGGTGTGGTGACAATATCTGAGCTGATGGCTGCAATTGTCAGGTCAAGAAACGATGCTCCTTCATCCGACGCCTGCTTTTGGTCATGCTTTTTACTTTTTAGATCCCGGGTGTCAGGTCTTGGCTATCTGAAAGCCTGAATGTGGAATGAGAGAGTCGGAGTGAGGGAAGTGGCCAATCGGCTGGCAGGAGGTGGGGTGGGTGAGCGAGGAGGTGGGTGGAACAGAAGCCGATGGATCACACCAGTTGAAACTTGCACTTCATATGGAATAAGAGTGGGATTTGAGATGGGGGTATAAGGCAGAACCACATCATCGACCTCAATGGTTTGACACTGCGCGTTGCAACAGGCTCTGAAGTGGCCCAGCAAGCCACTCGGCTCTTGGGCATCTGGCCTTGCCAGCGGTGCCCATAAATAATGATGAATAATATTTTTAAATTGCACGATGACTTTAGCGTGTATTTGGCAGTTTATGACACCGAATGTCACAAGCAGAGGGAAGGCACTCGTGCATGTAAGAGGTTCGGACCTGAGTAACTGAGTAGCTCATCAAAAATAATGAGGGGAGGGTGGGATTAGCGTCATTGTCGAAGTTGAAATTGAGAGGCAGATCTGTGTTTGACTTTGTTCCAATCAGAGATAAGACAAGATGAGGAAAGGTTTCCCTTGAATCCTCTGTCAGTTTTGAGTACTGATGTCCAGGCAAGCGATGCTTGCTAAAATATCAGCACATTACCTGCTGTCTCCCTCACAAGGGTAGCAGTGTTCCCATGGCAACTGTAAGCACCGAAAGAGAAAAAGAAAATTGCTGAGCTACGGGGAAGGATGGGGGAGTGAGACTCGCTAACAGCTGGTGCAGGCAGGATGGGCTGAATGCCCTCCTACTGTGCCACAAGTATTCTATGATTCTATGATTTTGCCATGGCAATTATTTACTGCAGGGCCTTCTCTCCAGGGCATTCAGGTGATGCAGTTATGCCTGACCCACAATGCTTTTCCACTGCTCCCTCCTATCGTCCTGCAAAAGAGAGGGAAATGTGTCAGTGAGTGTGTCGCAATGTCTTTGGGTCATGTGCTGCTCCAACTGGCAGTGTGTGGACACTGCAAGGTGTGGATAATGTGGAAAATGTGAATTTTAGACGCAGTCCCAATTTTTAGACATTGTTGAAGGATGAGTGATGAGGGTTGTGGTGAATGTATTGCATTAACCATTCACCAGGTATGTAACTGTATCACGCTGTTGCCCATGAGGGCTCCACCTATGGAACATTGTAAGGTATTACCTGTGAGGTATCATGTTGGTGCCTTTGTGGGCTCCGCCCCTGGCTCCTCCCCTTGAGGTGAGGTAGGAAGAACAGTAGCCCTGTAGGCGGCTCTCAGTAGCAGAGCAGTCGCAGGCAGGCACTGTTCTAGTTGATTAAAGCTCCGATTTACTTCTGCTCCTTGTTTCGTGTGAATTGATGGTCACATCAATTTAATCGACTACAACACCACAATGGAATCGGCCCACAAACCTGACCGACTGGACCTCGCAAGCCGCGGAGGCAAAAGCCATTTTTTCGCGCTGGCTCCGCTGTTTCAAGGCCTACCTCGGAGCCTCCTCCTCGCCTTCCGTCTCTGACGATCAGAAGCCTGAGCCTCCTGCACGCCCGGGTGAACCATCAAATCTCTGTACAACTCGAGGAAGCTTCCACCTACGCAGACGCGCTCGCGATGTTGAAGCGCCTATATGTCAGGCCAGTGAACGAGGTGTACGCGCGGCATCTCCTCATTACGCACCACCAATGCCCCGAGGAATCGCTGGAGGAGTACCTACGCGACCTCAAAATCCTTGCGCCAAGTTGCAACTACCAGGCCGTTACAGCCACTCAACATATGGACCACGCAGTCCGGGACACCCACGTGGCTGGAGTCAGGTCCAACTACGCCCGACAGCGCCTATTCGAGAAGGGTGCCCGAGACCTGGAAGAGGCGGTAAAGCTAGCCTCCTCCCTAGAAGTGGCGTTCCAAAGCCTCAACGCGTTCCCTTCGGATCACGCGACCCCCTCGTGGACCCCCGACCAAAGAGTACCCCAGGCCTGTGCCGCGCGGCTGCCCGCCCAACACACGGGGGGGCTACCCTGCTATTTCTGCAGCCAGCATCAGCACCCTAGGCAGCGCTGCCCGGCCCAGAACACGAACTGCAGCAACCGCGGGAAAAAAAGGACATTTTGCTAAGGTTTGCCTGGCCAGGTCCAAACCCTCAAAATCACAGGCCCGACCCTCAGACTCACAGACCCGCAGATCCCGCAGTGTAGCAGCCTGCCTGCTTGCTCCGCTCCCGGACGCGTCATCGGCCTCGTGCTGTCCGTGGGGTCAGCCATCTTCAAGCCCTCACAACGTGTGCGTCTCATGGGAGCCGCCATCTTGGCCTGCCACGGGCGACTCATGGGGGCCATCATCTTGAACGCCATCTTCCTCGCTGCCTGACACGTGCGACCGACGGAGGCCGCCATCTTGGCCGCCATCTGCAATGCCGCCCGACACGTGCGACCGACGGGGGCAGCCAACTTGGGACCACCCCAGCACCTCCGACCACGCCGGCCACCCGCAACTCAGTGCGGTCACCCTGGACCAATCATGACCCAAACACGTCCGGAGCTCCATGATGATCGTCCATGTAAATGGACACGAAACACCATGCCTGTTCGACTCTGGGAGCATGGAGAGCTTTATTCACCCAGACATGGTAAGACGCTACTCGCTCCCCATCTTCCCGGCACACCAAACCAGCTCCCTCTCTTCTGGGTCGCACTCGGTGCAGATCCTGGGGTGCACTACCGCAACCCTAGCAATACAGGGTGCCTGAGTACGCCGATTCTAAGCTATATGTGCTCCCTGACCTCTGTGCTCCTCTCCTGTTGGGACTGGATTTCCAGTGTAACCTCAAGAGCCTAACTCTGAAATTCGGCGGGCCCCTACCCCACTCACCGTAAGTCGACCCTCTCCCGCTCTTCGCAAATCTCACCGCCGACTGTAAGCCAGTCGCCACCAGAAACAGGCGGTATAGCATCAGGACAGGACTTTTATCAGGTCCGAGATCCAACTACTCTTGCGGGAGGGGATCATCGAGGCCAGTAATAGCCCCTGGAGAGCCCAGGTGGTGGTCTTCAGGACCGGGGAAAAGAACCGGATGGTTGTAGATTACAGCCAAACCATAAACCGGTACACGCACCTTGATGCGTACCCCCTTCCCCGGATTGCAGACATGGTTAACCAGATCGCGCACTCCCGGGTATTCTCCACGGTGGATCTGAAGTCTGCATACCACCAGCTCCCAATCTGCCCGGGGGACCACCACTACACGGCCTTCGAGGCAGACGGCCGCCTCTTCCACTTCCTCCAGGTCCCCTTCGGCGTCACAAACGGGGTCTCGGTTTTTCAAAGAACCATGGACCGAATGGTGGACCAGTACGGGCTGCGGGCCACATTTCCGTACTTGGACAACGTCACCATCTGCAGCCATGATCAGCAGGACCACGATGCCAACCACCAGAAATTTCTCCAGACCGCCCAAATCCTTAACCTCAATGACAACAAGGAGAAATGCATTTTCCGCACAACCAGGCTAGCCATCCTCGGCTACGTCGTGGAAAACGGGGTTCTAGGACCCAATTCTGACCGTATGCCCCCCCTCCTGCAACTCCCTCTTCCTCACTGCCCCAAGGCTCCGAAAAAGTGCTTCAGGTTCTTTTCCTATTACGCCCAGTGGGTACCCAACTATGCAGACAAAGCCCGCCCACTGATCAAGGCCACCATCTTCCCACTGGCGGTCGAGGCCTGCCAGGTACTTCAGCTGCATCAAGGCGGACATCACCAAAGCCACAATGCGCACAGTGGACGAGTCCGTCCACTTCCAGGTGGAGAGCGACATGTCAGAGGTCGCCCTCGCCACTACCCGGGCACGATCCGGGGACCGGACAGGCTGAACTTGTGAACCCTTAACCCCCAAGGGATTTCCTTTTTTAACAGGGTGAGAATGTGGTGAATGTATTGCATTAACCATTCACTATGTATGTAACTGTACCATGCTGTTGCCCATGAGGGCTCCACCTATGGACCATTGTAAGTTATTACCTGTAATGTATCATGTTGGTGCCTTTGTGGGCTCTGCCCCTGGCTCCTCCCATTGAGGTGAGGTATAAAGAACAGTAGCCCTGTAGGCGGCTCTCAGTAGCAGAGCAGTCGCAGGCAGGCACTGTTCTAGTTGATTAAAGCTCCGATTTACTTCTACTCCTTGTTTTGTGTGAATTGATGGTCGCATCAAGGGTATGGTCCATTGAACAGTGTGTGATGTTGATGTACGGTTGGTAGCAGTTGGCATTTGACTGAAACATTGATGGTTTGTGATGTTGAAGGTTTTCCTGCATTGGGCAGAAAGGTGTGAATCGATGTTGAATGGTGTAAGGTTCAAATATTGAGTCACATCTCCCAATAGCTCCAGTGTTAGCAATGAGGAAGTGTGTCTCAGCACATGGTTGTTCAATCAATAACCCCTTGGACCCATGAGAAACCAGCCCTGGCTGCAAAGGCTCTGGCTTTTTCCAGTTGACTGCTGCTTTTATCTGCAGTTAAGAAGATACATTGATGAGCAGGCCCAAATATGGTTTCCGCAAATGCCTTTATGTAATGTTCGGTTGGTGCAGGTTGGGTGATCCAACTCAGATCTGCCCGGAAGCAATGGATTTCAATGCAACAGTGACTTTTAATGTCACAGGCATTATGTGGCCACCATCACAACTGGAGGCGATCTTAGATGCTAGAAAGTCACATAGAGGAGGTGATAGTTTCTCTTGTGAGAGGCAAACCTATGGAGACACTGTCTGAGGATGTGACATTCACACCCAGTAAACGTGATTGTTAGGGTACGGAGTTCACCTACATCTGAGTGCGTTGTAGTAGAACATACAGTGCAGAAGGAGGCCATTTGGCCCATTGAGTCTGCACCGACCCACTTAAGCCCTCACTTCCACCCTATCCCTGCAACCCAATAACACCTCCTAAACTTTTTGGTCACTAAGGGCAATTTATCATGGCCGATCCACCTAACCTGCACATCTTTGGACTGTGGGAGGAAACCGGAGCACCCGGAGGAATCCCACGCAGACACGGGGAGAACGTGCAGACTCCGCAGAGACAGTAACCCAGCGGGGAATCGAACCTGGGACCCTGGCGCTGTGAAGCCACAGTGCTATCCACTTGTGCTACCATGCTGCCCAAATGAATGTTAGAGATTGTTATAAATTGGCCAGAATTCTCCAGCTATTAGGGTTCTATTTTTCTGTCAGTAATGCATCCCTGTTTCCAGTGGTGTGGGGTGCCTTTAATGCAAAATCCCACTGACAAGAGACGGGAATGGGGAATCCCACTGCTAGTGAGCAGCGCACTGCTGAGATCATGCAGCTGGGGGAACAGAGAATTCCACCCATCATGTTTCATAATTGCGGCAGTAATGTGATTAAGAACCCTGGTTTAAAATACATACAGGCAATGTGTGTAATAAAGGTGTAATTAAGGAGTTGTACAAGGTGATGTCATGATTGATTCCAACCATTCTCTTGGTTACAAATAAATGGGCCAATGGGATGTTGTTATGATTGCTGGAGATTCCCTGGAAAATAGTTAATTTATGAGGGGCTGTATATAGAAATGCAGGTCACATGACATCTTAGTGGGATATTGATGATGTAATTTATGGGCGGAGCCAGGTTTGTCTGTAGTTTTGAGCTTTTGCCACAGGATTTGAGTCTGACAAGACCGAAGGATTTGAAGTTGAACAGCAGTTCTGTCAAATGCTGCTAGGTTGAGCAAAAGTGTATTAGTTCTGCTCCTATAAGATCATAAGACATCGGAGCAGAGTTAGGTCACTCGATCAATCAAGTTCAATCATGGCTGATATTTTCTCATCCCCATGCTCCTGCCTTCTCCCCATAACCCTGATCCACTTATTAATCCAGAACCTATCTATCTCTGTTTTAAAGACACTCAGTGGCTTGGCCTCCACAGCCTTCAGTGGAAAAGAGTTCCACAGATTCACCACCCTCTGGCTGAAGAAATTCCTCCTCATCTGTTTTAAAGGATTGCCCCTTTAGTCTGAGATGGTGTCCTCTGGTTCTAGTTTCTCCTACGAATGGAAACATCCTCTCCACTTCCACTCTATCAAGGCCTCGCAGTATCCTGTAAGTTTGAATAAGATCCCCCTCATCCTTTTAAACTCCAATGAGTACTGACCTAGAGTCCACAACCATTCCTCATACTATAAGTTCTTCATTCAAGGGATCATTCTTGTAAACCTTCTCTGGACCCTTTCCAAGGCCAGCCCATCCTTCCTTAGATATGGGGGCCAAAACTGCTCACAATGCTCCAAATGGGGCCTGACCAGAGTCTTATACAGCCTCAGAAGTACCTCCCTGGTCTTGTATTCTTGCCCTCTTGACATGAAGCTAACATTGCATTTGCCTTCTTAACTGCCGACTGAACCTGCACATTAACCTTCAGAGAATCATGAACAAGGATTCCCTTTGTGCTTCTGAAGGCATTTCCCCATTTAGAAAATAGTCTGTGCCTAAATTCCTCCTTCCAAAGTGCAAACCTCACACTTTTCCACATTGTATTTTATTTGACACTTCATTGCCCACTCTCTTAGCTTGCCCAAATCCTTCTGCAGCTCCCTTGCTTCCTTAATATTACCTGTCCCTCTACAGATCTTTGTATCATCTGCAAACTCAGCAACAGTGCCTTCAGTTCCTCTTCCAGATCATTAATGTATATTGTGAAAAGTTGTGGGCCCAGCACAGACCCCTGAGGCACACCACTAGTCATCGGCTGCCATCCTGAAAAAGACGCCTTTATTCCCACTATCTGCCTTCTGCCAGTCAGCCAAATCCTCTATCCATGCCAGGATCTTACCCTTAACACCATGGGGTTTTAACTTATTTAACAGTCTCCTATGCGACACCTTGTCAAAGGCCTTCTGGAAATCTGAATAAATCAAAGCCACTGGTTCTCCTTTGTCTAACTTGCTTGTTACCTCCTCAAAGAACTCTAACAGATTTGTCAGACACGACCTCCCTTTGACGAAGCCATGCTGACTCAGTCCTATTTTACCATGCAGTTCCAAGTACTTCACGATCTCGGCTTTAATAACAGACTCTAAAATCTTATCAATGACAGAAGTTAGGCTAACCGGCCTATAATTTCCCGTCTTCTGCCACCCTCCCTTCTTAAACAGTGGTGTTACATTAGCCACTTTCCAGTCCTCTGGGACCCTTCCTGCCTCCAGTGATTCCTGAAAGATCACCACCAATGCCTCCACACGTTCCTCAGCTATCTCTTTTAGGACCTTGGGGTGTAGTCCATCCGTTGCAGGTGACTTATCCACCTTTAGACCTTTCAGTTTCCCCAGAACCTCCTCCTTAGTAATGGTCACTACACTCACCTCTGCCCCCTGGTTCTCCTGTAGCTCTGACATCCTACTGGTGTTTTCCACTGGGAAGACTAATGCAAAGTATCTATTCAGTTCTTCTGCCATTTCTTTGTTTCCTATTATTACTTCTCCAGCCCACATTTTCCAGTGGTCCAATGTCTATTTTTGCCTCTCTTTTATCTTTTAAATATTGAAAAAAACCACTTCCTATCTTCCTCGCTTGCACTCATACTTCATCTTCTCCCACCTTATTGCTTTTTTAGTTGTCCTCTGCTCGTTTTTAAAAGCTTCCAATTAAAAGCTTCTGCCATTGCTGTTCCACTGTCTTCCCTGCCAGGCTCCTTTTCCAATAAACTCTGGCCAGGTCCTCCCTCATGTCTTTGTAGTTACCCTTATTTAATTGTAATAACTTCAATTTGCATACCGTCGCAACTGGTCAACATCAGATGCCATTTCCCTGGCCCTACACTCATCCCTAGAGCATCTCGAAAACAAGGACTCCTATATCAGACTCCTATTTATTGACTACAGCTCCGCCTTCAACACCATAATCCCAGCCAAGCTCATATCAAAGCTCCAAAACCTAGGACTTGGCTCTCCACTCTGCAACTGGATCCTTGATTTTCTGACCAACAGACCACAATCAGTAAGAATGAACACCAACACCTCCTCCACAATAGTCCTCAATACCGGTTCCCCGCAAGGCTGCGTACTTAGCCCCCTACTCTACTCCCTGTACACACACGACTGCGTGGCAAAACTTGGTTCCAACTCCATCTACAAGTTTGCTGACGATACGACCATAGTGGGCCGGATCTCGAATAACGACAAGTCAAAATACAGGAGGGAGATAGAGAACCTAGTGGAGTGGTGTAACGATAACAATCTCTCCCTCAATGCCAGCAAAACTAAAGAGCTGGTCATCGACTTCAGGAAGCAAAGTACTGTACACACCCCTGTCAGCGTCAACGGGGCCGAGGTGGAGATGGTGAGCAGTTTCAAATTCCAAGGGGTGCACATCACCAAAAATCTGTCCTGGTCCACTCATGTCGATGCTGTCACCAAGAAAGCACAACAGCGCCTATACTTCCTCAGGAAACTAAGGAAATTCGGCATGTCTACATTAACCCTTACCAACTTTTACAGATGCACTATAGAAAGCATCCTATCGGGCTGTATCACAGCCTGGTATGGCAACTGCTCGGCCCAGGACCGCAAGGAACTTCAGAGAGTCGTGAATACCGCCCAGTCCATCACACAAACCTGCCTCCCATCCATGGACTCCATCTACACCTCCCGCTGCCGGGGGACAGCGGGCAGCATAATCAAGGATCCCTCCCACCCGGCTTACTCACTTTTCCAACTTCTTCCATCGGGCAGGAGATACAGAAGTCTGAAAACACGCACGAACAGACTCAAGAACAGCTTCTTCCCCATTGTCACCAGACTCCTAAATGACCCTCTTATTGACTGACCTCATTAACACTACACCCTATATGCTTCATCCAATGCCAATGCTTATGTAGTTACATTGTATATTTTGTGTTGCCCTATGATGTCCAGGGGTAACAAAGGAGGAATAGTCTGCAATTGTAATCACCGACCATGCGCTACGTGGATGTGGGGTTGGAGAAGGGTTGGGCCCAACCCTGTCCATGACCCCCCCCCCCCCCCCCACTGTACCAGTGGTAGGGTAGGACAGGAAACAAGGGCTGGAAGTACTGTTGGGCTTGTCAAAATCATGGAATGCACTAATTCCATGCAGTCAGGGAAAGCACTTGGGCTGGATGGGTTCCCGGTCGACCTCTACAAAAACTCTCAGGAGCGCTGACCCTGCACCTGCAGGAGATGTTCAACAACTCACCATCAAAGAGGGCCCTGCTGCCCACGCTGGCCCAGGCCATGATCTCATTGATCCCCAAAAGGACAAAGACCCGACAGAGTATGGGGTATACAGACTCATATGCCTCCTAAACACTGATGCAAAAGTTTAAGCGATAGCTCTGACGAGGCGCCTGGAGAGCTACCTGTCAGAAGTGAGCACGGAAGATCAGACCATGTTTGTTAAGGGCAGCCAACTAACAGTGAACATCAGACACCTGTTGAATGTAATAATGACCCCATCCGGGGAGAAGATACCAGAGGTGAAAGCCTTCGATCGAGTAGAATGGAGGTACTTGAATGGTTTGTGTTCCGGGAAGGGTTCACCGCGTGGGTGAAGCTCCTGTGCAGCGTTCCTACAGAGACCGTGTGGACAAATACCGCCAGCTTCAAATACTTTCGGCTGTAAAGGGGAGTGAGGCAGGAGTTTGAAACCAAAAAGAAAATACTGGAAAATCTCAGCAGGTCTGGCAGCATCTGTAGGAAGAGAAAAGAGCTAATATTTCGAGTCCAGATAACCCTTTGTCAAAGCTGAGGCAGGGGTGCCCAATATCCCCATTCCTGTTTGCACTGGCAATCGAACTGCTGGCTATCGCCCTCAAATAGGCAGAAGGATGGACGGGCATTCGGAGAGGGGGCAGAGAGCTTAGAGCCTCACTCTATGCGAATGATCTGTTTCTCCACATGTCGAACCCCTGGTCATAAAATCATAGAAACATAGAATCATAGAATGTATAGTGCAGAAGGAGGCCATTCAGCCCACTGAGTCTGCACCAGCCCTTGGAAAGAACAACCAACTTAACCCCATGCCTCCACCCTCTCCCCATAACCCAGTAACCCCACCTAACCTTTTAGACACGAAGGTGCAATTTAGCATGAACAATCCACCTAACCTGCACATCTTTGGACTGAGAGGAAACTGGGGCCGGGATTCTCCCCTATCCAGCGGGGTGGGGGGTCCCGGCGGGATGGAGTGGCGTGAACCACTCCGACGTCGGGCCGCCCCAAAGGTGCAGATTTCTCCGCACCTTTAAGGGCCAAGCCCTAACCTTGAGGGGCTAGGTCCGCGCCGGAGTGGTTGGCGCCCCGCTGGCTGGCGGCAAAGGCCTTTGGCTCCATGCCAGCTGGGGACGAAGGGATTTTGCTGGCAGGCTGAAGTCCGCGCATGCGCCGGAGCGTCAACGGCTGCTGACGTCATCCCCGGGCATGTGCAGGAGAGGGGGTCACTTCCGCGTTGGCCATAGCATTCACGATGAGAGTGTGAGCCCTGATCGCGGGCCAGACCACCGTGGGGGCACCCCCCGGGGCCAGACCGCCCCGCACCCCCCCCCCCCCCCCCCCGGACCCCAGAGCCCGCCTGTGCCTCCAGCCCTGCTGGTAAGGCAGGTGCTTTGATTCCCGCCGGCGGGACCGGCATGACAGCAGTGGGACTTTGGCCCATTGCGGGCCGGAGAATCGGCGGGGGGGTGCCCACCGACAGGCGCGGCGCGATTCCCGCCCCCGCCGAATCTCTGTTGCCAGAGACTTCGGGAGACGGCGGGGACGGGATTCACGCCGCACCCCGGCGATTCTCCGACCCGGCGGTGGGTCGGAGAATCCAGCCCCGGAGAACCCAGAGGATACCCACGCAGACACAGGGAGGAAGAACAAACTCCTGGTCAGTATGGGAAAGATAACAGGACCCTTTCAGGAGTTTGTTGCCTTCTCAGCTTCAAACACAAACTGGGGAAGATCAAAATCTTCTCAGTGAACCCCCGAGAGGTAGCAGCCCTGTTGGAGGAATTACCGTTTAAAGTAACTCAAACCAAGTTCAGGTATCTGCGGATCCAGGTGGCCCACAACTGTAAGAGGCTCCAAAAATGGGACCTATCCAGCGTGGTGGAGGAGATGAAGAGAGACCTGCAAAGGTAGGACTCGCTCCCCCTTTCACTAGCGGGAAGGGTACAGACGGTCAAAATAAACGTGCTGCCTAGGTTCTTCTTTGTATTTAGATCACTCCCAATCTTCATCCTCAAATCCTTCTTCATCAGGTTGAACAAGTTAATCATAGCCTTCGCTGGGAGGAAAGAGTCCCGAGGATATGTTCGACCACCTTGCAGCGAGGGCGACATGTGGCCCTACCGAACCTCCTTTTCTACCACTGGGCGGCAAACGCAGAGAGGGTGAGGGGGTAGCTAAGGAACCGGAGGCACAATAGGTCTGAATGGAGGAGGGCTCTGTATGCGGACGTCTCTCCGAGAGCTGACCACTGCACCACTCCCTGCCACTCTCCCAAACACACACTCCAGGAGCCCAATGATAGTCGCCACCCTGAGGACTGGAAACCAGTTCAGGCGCCACTTCAAACGTGGCGCATAGAAGTCCCCAGTTATAACAACAGAGTTTCACACCAATAAGAATAGATGCCACATATAGGGCATGGAGGGTGGACAGCGGGACACTGAGACTGAAGGACATGTACATGGATGATGAACTAGCGACACTGGGGGAACTCTCAGAGGCTCCAACTCCCGAAAAGGGAACAAACTCAGGCACCTGCAGCTCCATGACTTTCTCCGTAAGGAGACAAAAATGCTCTCCAGAAACCCGGACACACATTTCTGGGCACAATAGTGGAGATAGGGTGAGGACTCTGGATCGAGGTGCTGCACAGGGGGAAAGGAAGGGTAACACTACGGGAAGTAAAATAGTTAATGAGAAGCAAAGCAGCAGGTTAGCACGTGGGAGGTGGGTTCAACTACATAGAATGTTATGAAAAAAGATAAAAGGACAAAGAACTCAGGAAATGTTATTCATGGAGATGTTAGGATTCAAAAAGAAGGCATGAAAACTAGCATAAAGGCATTTACCTGAATGCTCATAGCATTCGAAACAAGCTAAATGAGCTCATGGCACAAATCATCGCAAATGAGTATGATTTAGTGGCCATTGCAGAGACATGGGCCGGGATTCTCCCCTACCCGGCGAGGCGGGGGATCCCGGCGTAGCGGAGTGGCGCCGACCACTCCGGCGTCGGGCCTCCTCAAAGGTGCGGAATTCTCTGCACCTTTAGGGGCTAGGCCCGCGCCGGAGTGGTTGGCGCCACGCCGACTGGCGCCAAAACCGGCGCCAACGCCGAAATGCCTTCGCCGGTTCGTGCATGCGCCGGTGCGTCAGCGGCCGCTGACATCACCACCGGCGCTTGCGCGGTAGGTGGGGTCTCTTCTGCCTCCGCCATGGTGGAGGCCGCGACGGCGGTGGATGAAAAAGAGTGCCCCCACGGCACTGGCCTGCCAGCCAATCGATGGGCCCCGATCGCGGGCCAGGCCACCGTGGGGGCACCCCCCGGGGTCCGATTGCCCCGCGCTCCCCCCAGGACCCCGGGGCCCACTCGCGCTGCCAATTCCGCCGGTACCAGAGGTGCTCCAATTCCTGCCGGCGGGAGTAGCCTGTCAGCGGCAGGACTTTCGGCCCATCGCGGGCCGGAGAATCGCAGCGGGGGGCATGCCAATCGGCGCGGCGTGATTCCCGCTCCCGCAGATTCCCGGGTGGCGGAGAATTCCGGCCACGGCGGGGGCGGGATTCACGCCGGCCCCGGGCGATTCCCCCACCCTGCGGGGGGTCGGAGAATTCCGCCCATGGTTGCAGGATGGTCATGACTGGGAATTAAATATCCAGGGATATCAGATTATTTGGAAGAACAGACAGGAAGGTAAGGGTGATGGTGTAGCTCTAATATTTAAAGATGGCATCAGGGCGGTAGTGAGAGATGATATAGGTTCCATGGAGAAAAAGGTTGATTCCATTTGGGTGGAACTTGGAAATAGTAAGGAGAAAAGGTCACTGATAGGAATAGTCTAAGGCCACCAAATAATAACATCGCGGTGGGGAGGGCAAGAAACAAAGAAATAACTGATGCATAAAAAAATGGTACGCCAATTGACATGGGGGATTTTAATCTGCATGTCGATTGGTCAAACCAGGTCAGTCAGGACAGGCTTGAGGAGGAGTTCATAGAATGTATCCATGATAGTTTCCTCGAACAGCGTGTAATGGAACCTATGAAGGAGCAAGCTATCCTAGATCTGGTCCTGTGTAATGAGGCAGGAATAATTAATGATCTTATAGTTAGGAATGCTCTCGGAAAGAGCAATCATAGTATGGTTGAATTAAAATTCTGATGGAGCATGAGAAGGTAAAATCCAATACCAGTATCTTGTCCTTAAATAAAGGAGACTTCAATGGGATGAGGGAGGAGTTCGCAAAGGAGGTTGGGAGCAAAGACTTTGTGGTGGGACAATTGAGGAACAGTGCAGGACTTTCAAAGCAATTTTTCACAGTGCTCAGAAAAAATATATCCCAGTGAAAAGGAAGGACTGTAGGAAAAGGGATAATTAGCCACGGATATTGAAGAAAATAAAGGAGTAATAAATTGAAAGAAAATGCATACAAAGTGGTAAAGATTAGTGGGAACTAGAGGATTGTGAAATATTTAAAGGTCAACAGAAAGCCACGGAAAAGGCTATAAAAAAAAGTAAGATAGATTATGAGAGTAAACTAGCTCAGAATACATAAAAAAATAGCAAAATGTTCTACAAATATATAAAACAAAATAGTGTAGCTAATGTAATTGGTCCTTTCGAAGATGAGAAGGGAATTTAATAATGGGAAATGAGGAAATAGCCGAGCCATTGAACAGGCATTTGTGTTGGTGTTCACAGTTGAAGACACAAATAACATGCCAATAAATGATGGCAAGGAGGCTATGGCAGGTGAGGACCTGGAAACGATCATTCTCACTCAGGAGGTTGTGTTGGGCAAGCTAATGGGGCTAAAGGTAGACAAGTCTCCTGGCCCTGGTGGAGTGTATTACAGGGTGCTAAAAGAGATGGCGGGGAAATAGCAAATGCGCTTGTGGTAATTTACCAAAATTCGCTGGACTCTGGGGCAGTTCCAGCAGATTGGAAACAACAAATGTGACGCCACTGTTTAAAAAAGGAGATAGACAAACGGTGGGTAACTATAGGCTGGTTAGGGAAAATGCTTGAATCTATCATTGAGGAAGAAATTGCGAGATATCTGGATAGAAATTGCCCCATTGGGCAAATGCAGCATGGGTTCATGAAAGGCAAGTCATGTTTCACTAATTTAGTGGAAATCTTTGAGGACATTGCGAGCATAGTGGACAACGGTGAACCGGTGGATGTGGTGTATCTGGATTTCTAGAAGGCATTCAGCAAGGTGCCGCACAAAAGGCTGCTGCATAAGACAAAGCTGAATGGTGTTACGGGTAATTTATTAGCATGGATAGAGGATTGGTTCACTAACAGAAAGCAAAGTGTAGGGAAAAATCGGTGTTTTTCTGGTTGGCGATCAGTGGCTAGTTGTGTGCCTCAATTGTAAGTGTTGTTTACAATTTACAATTGTTTGAAATTTACATAGATGATCTGGAGTTGGGGACTAAGTGTAATGTGTCAAAGTTCGCAGATGACACTAAGATGAGTGGTAGAGCCAGGTGTGCAGAGGACACTGAAAGTCTGCAGATGGATGGAGATGGTTTAAGTGAGTGGGCAAGAGTCTGGTAGAGGGACTATAATATTGGTCAATGTGAGATCATCCGTTTTGGTCGGAATAACAGTAAAATAGACTATTATTTAAATGGTAAAAAATTGCAGCATGCTGCTGTGCAGAGGGACCTGGGTGTCCTTGCGCATGAATCACAAAATGTTGGTTTGCAGGTGCAGCAAACAATTAAGAAGGCAAATGGAATTTTGTCCTTCATTGCGAGAGGGATGGAGTTTAAAAGCATAGGAGGTTATGTTGCAGCTGTATAGGGTGCTGGTGAGGCCACACCTGGAATACTGTGAACAGTTTTGGCCTCCTTACTTGAGAAAGGATGTATTGGCACTGGAAGGGTGTGCAGAGGAGATTCACTCAGTTGATTTGAGTTGAGAAGATTAGCTCATGAGGAGAGATGAAGTAGACTGGGACCACTGGCGGGTGAAACAAGAACTGGGGGGCATAGTCTCAAAATAAGGGTGAGTAAATTTAGGACTGAGTTGAGAAGGAACGTCTTCATCCAAAAGGTCGTAAATCTATGGAATTCCCTGCCCAGTGAAGCAGTTGAGGCTACCTGGTTAAATATTTTTAAGGCAGAGGTCGATAGATTTTTGACCAGTAAAGGAATAAAAGGATATGATGAGTGGGTAAATGAAGCTGAGTCCACAAAAAGATCAGCCGTGATCTTATTGAATGGTGTAGCAGGCTCAAGAGGCCAGATGGCCTACTCCTGTACCTGGTTCTTATGTTCTTATGTACCCTTCTGAACACTCTAGTGCCTCTACACCAGGATCACCAGCTCTGGGGCCAAACAAGGATTGCTCCAGTAGGAGAGGTGTGGGAGGGAGGGTGGAGGGGGGGAGGGGGAGGAGGGGGGGGAGGGGGGGGTGGTCGAGTTGGGGTGAAGACATAGTCAATAATCTAAGTAACAAAGTGAATGTGCCATCATTGAGAAGTAAAAGTGCAGTGAAATTAAATTTAAAAGGAGGTAATGAAATGAGAAATCTTGTAACTCACCAAAATGTCTTGACAGTATCTTCCAAACCTTTATTGCCATTTGCAAGTTGCTCTCCACCCTGACTCTGTTCTTTAACTGTTACTTGTTGAAGATCCAAGAACTCCCTTCCAAAGAACCCCTATCTACTTTGTTGCTGTTCTTGAGTTTGTGTTTGCCGAGATCCAGGAGCTGGTGGGAAATGTACCCTGGTACAACAAAGATTAAGAGGCAGGAATGTTCACTAGCGACCAGCCCATAATAATTGCTAGGGCCTGTAATTAAACCACCCTGCAGGGATTTAGTTACATTTCCAACTGAAGGGACATAGTTGTATATCTGCCTGCGAGTCATCAAACAACCCGAAGGTACTTGCTGTGAGAACAGTTGAAGTTAGCCAAGAGATGATTCAGCATCTTCCATGTCAGTTGAATACCAATGGTGTCAGTTGAATGCTTGCATGCAAATAGATGTTCGCAATGGCTGTGGATTGAATGCTGTGTGAATTTGTTTCAGGTCAGTTACTTCGCTTGATCACTTTCAGATGTCTAATGATGACTGAAGTATTGATTTGGAACGCCATACCAGAGCACACGTTACCACTGTCGCATGCTGCATTCTGACAGAGTTTTCAGGTAGGGCTGATCGGCCATAAATTTGGCTGCTGGTTCTGTTCTGTGATCTTCTTGGACTTCAGGAAGCAGAGGAAAAAACATTCCCCTGTACTATGGTTCAGGTTCTGGTCAACTATGGTATTGGCACACTGTAGAATTAAGGTAGTTACAACCTAACTACCCCACTTCTTCAGGCACTAAAACAGTCACATCAGCTGCACTAAACTTCAATGTAAACTAAATCAGGCACGTAAGGGAGCGACTTTAACCTAAACCAGTCTACTGGGTCAATTAACTTTTTTAACATATCTCTGGTTTTACACATCCTGCCAAAATTTACTCTTCATTCAACACAATCAAGAATACTAGTTTTAGTGCCAACATTCCACTCAATCCCTGTTCAGTGAGTTAGGTTCAAATTACACCCATATTCCTTGAATATTGGGAATGGTTCAAGATCCAAGTGCAAACTTGATCTCTGACGGCTTTATGTTCAATTTAGCAAGGTTATCCAAAAATATCTTCATAATAACAACCAGGCCGAGAAATGTAAACCTGAAAGAGCTGTCAGTCACACAGATACAGAAAATGCTTGCATTTGAATTGAATTCCTTGGTTCCTTCCTCCGACAGTAAATGTCTATCGGCTTGGATTATTGTATAAAATAAAACTTGCAGCAATTCACCTATTTTAACCGTACATACAATGCAATGGAAGGAAAGATTCCAAGATATAATAGGCAGACCATTTCTGCTTTGGGCGCCATCGCCGACCGTGTTGCAACTTGCAAGCATTCAAAACTGCACCTGTATTGAAAAGCGATTTTTTTATTCCTCCAAACATTTCTGCTCAAACTCATTAGCAATCTGGCAGCATTTTAAAACATGTTTTTCTTTAAAATTCTGCTTTATAGAATATCCCTTGATATATTGAATGTTTGAGACATGGTAACGTTTGATTTATCTGGCTAAAACTGTTTTCTTTTCACCCCAAAATAAGTATCATAAATCAACACACCAAATGTGAGTAACCTGATTTCAAATAAATGGGAATAGCTTGAAAAAATATCATGCTGAAACATTTCCTGATCAGATTGGGATACAGTCGTCATTTCCTTAATCAGGAAGCTTTGGAAAGGGTTCAGAGGAGATTTACTAGGATGTTGCCTGGTATGGAGGGAAGGTCTTACGAGGAAAGGCTCAGGGAATTGAGGTTGTTTTCGTTAGAGAGGAGAAGGCTGAGAGGTGACTTAATGGAGACATATAAGATAGTCAGAGGGTTAGATAGGGTGGACAGTGAGAGTCTTTTTCCTCGGATGGTGATGACCAACACGAGGGGACATAGCTTTAAATTGAGGGGTGGTAGATATAGGACAGATGTCAGAGGCAGTTTCTTTACTCAGAGAGTAGTAGGGGTGTGGAACGCCCTGCCTGCACCAGCAGTAGACTCGCCAACTTTAAGGGCATTTAAGCGGTCACTGGATAGACATATGGATGAAAATGGAATAGTGTAGGTCAGATAGGCTTCAGATGGTTTCACAGGTCGGCGCAACATCGAGGGCCGAAGGGCCCGTACTGCGCTGTAGTGTTCTATGTTCTAACTTTGAAATTTGGTTAGAAGTTTTCAATATATCTCGATCCGTGTCTGTGCATCCATAAATACTCTTTTAAATTTTGGAGACCTCTTCAAAGGCCTGCTGTGGAGCGCGCAATGCTGATTAATTCATCCTGGGGCTACGGTCAGTTGTTTGAGGAGGGCCGACTTCTAGCATGAACAGTTCCCACAGAGTGGACGGTAGCTCATGTAATCCCACTATTTAAAAAGGGAGATTGATAGAAAACAGGGAATTATAAGCCACTCAGTCTGATGTCGATCGTGGGTAAAATGCTCAAGTCCACTATGAAAGATTTAATAGCTGAGCACTTGGAAAATAGTGACAGAATTGGATAGAGTCAGCCTGGGTTTGTGAAAGGGAAATCATGCTTGAAAAATCTACTGGAATTCTTCAAGGATGTAACTGGTAGAGTTCATGAGGGGGAACCAGTGGATATGGTTAATTTGGACTTTCAGATGTTGTTCAACAAGGTCCCACATAAGAGATTAGTGTGTAAAATTAAAGCGCATGGGATTAGGGGCAGTGTATTCAGATGGAGAGAAAACTGGTTGGCAGACAGGAGATAAAAAGGAGGAATTAACAAATCTTTTTTATCAATAGCAGGCAGTCACCAGTGGGATACCGCAGGGATTGTGCTTGGACCTGGATGTCTTTGTACACCAGTCTCGGACAGTAAGAATGCAGGTCCAGGAAGCAGTGAAAGTTCAACACCATAATTCCAGCCAAGCTCATATCCAAACTCCAAAACCTAGAACTTGGCTTCTCCCTCTGCAACTGGATCCTCGACTTCCTGACTCAGTAAGGATAAACAATGACACCTCCTCCACGATAGCCCTCAATACTGGGGCCCACAAGGCTGCATGCTTAGTCCCCTACTGTGCTTCCTGTGCACACATGACTGTGTTGAAAAGTTTGGGTCCAACTCCATCTGCAAGTTTGCTGATTACACAATGGGTTGGATCTCAAACAACGATGAGTCAGAGTACAGATGGGAGATAGAGAACTTAGTAGCATGGTACAATGACAACAATCTCTCCTGCAATGTCAACAAAACAAAGGAGCTGGTCATCAACTTAAGGAAGCAAAGTGTCGTCCAAACTCCTGTCAATGGTAATGAGGTGGAGATGATTGACAGTTTCAAATTCCTAGGTGGAAAGATCACCAACAATCTGTCCTGGTCCACTCACGTCTATGCTACTATCAAGAAAGCACAAAAATGCCTATACTTCATCAGGAAATTATTGAAATTTGACACGTCCACACGATGATTACTAATTTCTATAGCTGTACCATAGAAAGCATCCAATCTGGCCAACACAGGTCGATATGGCAACTGCTCAGTCCAAGACTATAAGAAACTACAGAAAGTTGTGAACACAGCCAGTCCATCACGTGAGCCTGCCTCCCTCCCACTGACTCTGTCTACATCTTCTGCTGCCTTGGGAAAGCCGGCAGTATAATCAAAGACCACTCCCACCTGCGTTATTCTCTCTTCCAACCTCTTCCATTGGCAGAAGATACAAAAGTTTGAGAACACACACCAATAGATCCACAAACAGCTTCTTCTCCACTGTTACCAGCCTCCTGAATGACACTTTTAGAGTCTGAACTGATCTTACGGACTGAACTTTTTTTTTAAAATTTAGATTACCCAATTATTTTTTCCAATTAAGGGGCAATTTAGTGTGGCCAATCCACCTACTCTGCACATTTTTGGGTTGTGGGGGCGAAACCCACACAGACACGGGGAGAATGTGCAAACTCCACACGGACAGTGACCCAGAGCTGGGATCGAACCTGGGACCTCAGCGCCGTGAGGCGGTTGTGCTAACCACTAGGCCACCGTGCTGCCCTTACGGACTGAACTGATCTTTCTACGCATCTTTTCCTAAGTAGTAGCACTATATACCGTATGCGCCAACCGCTGTCTGTGTTTATTTATTTTCATTATGCATCGTTATGTATTTCTAGGATGTTCTATGTTTTCATGTATGGAACGATCTGCCTGGTCTCCAGGCAGAACAATACTTTTCACTGTACTCTGGTATATGTGACAATAAATCTAAATCTAAATGGTTTATTGGCCTTTATAGCAAGAGGATTTGAGTACAGGAGCAGGGATGTATTGCTGCAGCTGTACAGGCCCTTGGTGAGGCTACACCAGGAATATTGTGTGCAATTTTGGTCTCCTTATCTGAGGAAGATTTTCTTGCTAGAGAGGGAGTGAAACAAAGGTTTATCAGACTCATTCCTGGGGTGGCAGGACTGACGTATGAGGCGAGATTGAGTCAGAAGGGATTATATTTGCTTGAGTTTAGAAGAATGAGGAGGATCTCATAGAAAGCTATACAATTCTAACAGGACCAGACAAGGTAGATACAGGAAGGGTGTTCCAGATTGCGGGGGAGTCCAGAACCAGGGGTCACAGTCTGAGGATAGGGAGAAGGCCATTTAGGACTGAGATGAGGAAAGAGTTCTTCACCCAGAGAGTGGTAAGCCTGAGGAATTCTCTACCACAGGACGCAGTTCACATCAAAACATGGTGTGCGGAATTCGCTGTTGGAGGGATCATCCGCTTTGCGGGCAGCGCACCCATGCACGTCGGTTTCCGATGGTGTGGGGGTGACCACAATGGGCAGCACGGTAGGACACGTAGATAGCACTGTGGCTTCACAGCGCCAGGGTCCCAGTTTTGATTCCCTGCTGGGTCACTGTCTGGTGCGGAGTCTGCATGTTCTCCCCGTGTCTGCGTGGGTTTCCTCCGGGTGCTCCGGTTTCCTCCCACAGTCCAAAGACGTGCAGGTTAGGTGGATTGGCCATGATAAATTGCCCTTAGTGTCCAAAAAGGTTAAGAGGGGTTATTGGGTTAACGGGATAGGGTGGAAGTGAGGGCTTAAGTGGGTCGGTGCAGACTCGATGCGGCAAATGGCCTCCTTCGGCACTGTATATTCTATGTTATGTCTATGTTACAATGGGAAACTCCTTTGGCTGGCTGTGCAAACGGAGAATCCCAATGCCGGCGGGAGTGCCCCGTGCTGGAAAACAGGCCTGGCGGGATGGAGAATCCCGCCCAAGAAGGAGGTAGATATGGCTCTTGGGGCGAAAGGGAACAAAGGATATGGTGGGGATGGAGGCAGGGAACAAGTTACTGAGTTGGATGATTAGCCATGATCAGAATGAATGACAGAGCAGACTCGAAGGGCCGAATGGCCTCCTCCTGCTCCTATTTTGCATTTTTTTTTAATTAGTGCAAAACGTCATGGAAACCAGACTTGCACAATGTGCATGTAAAATTTGTAATCTTTTGCACTGGTTACATCAAAATTGGAGGAACTAAGTGTGGTGAATGTAACGTAGTAATTCACACAGTATTTACCAATACTATTGTAAGCGCAGTAGCATTATCCGACCACTAGGGAGAATAGCTCTGGGAATGCTCAGGAGTTTGTACAGGGCTCCACCCTTGACTCCGCCCATGACTCCTCCCCCTTGACTGCTGTATAAATAACCGTGTCCAGGGCCAGCCTGCAGTTCATCGAGAGTTCAATGGGTAACAGGCTGGCTCTGTAGTAAGTAGATTAAAACCACTGTTCATATCTTAAAACACGTGTCTCGTGAATTGATGGTTCCATCACTAAGCCAAGAAAATTCAATCGAGTGAAAACTCTGGGCCTCGATATCTTTCACATGTAGCTGAAGTTTCCAAGCTCAAGCAGATTCAAGGGTCGAGCTGAACATTTTTTAAGTTCAAATAATATGAAACAGATTGAACTATTACACTCTGTAAGAGCACAGCATGTAAGAGCAACAGCATAACTGTGTGCTTGTGGCTACACCAGTTTTCCCTCATTACCTCGCCCGTAAGTTAATATTTTTGCAATTTGTTATACTTACACTTAGAATTATTCAAAGATGTGCGGGTTCGGAGGATTGGCCATGCTAATCTGCTCCTTGTGTGCAGGTTAAGTTCTTGGGATAGGGCAAGGTGGACGGCGAGTGGAAATGGGTCGAATGCTCTTTCGAAATGTCGGTGCAGACTTGATGTGTCGAATGGCCTCTTTCTGTACTGTAAGAATTCTATGATTCTATACCGGGGCAAAATGTCAATATCTTTTGAACATGCCTGGGTAACAGACAAATTCTGTTTCTCGTTTGTTAATGGGCAGTACACTAATCTAATAAATCTGAATAGATTCAAACAAACAAGAGTTTGATTGCAAACTCTTCCATGTGGAATGACTTTACAAATACTTAAATGTAAAGTCTCTATTTGCCTCTGGTGAGCAGAGACCAATTGCTTTTTGTGTAATCTCAAAATAACCTTTCCAGCCAAGCGAGCATTAATGTAGTTTGTGCACATATTTGCATTGCAATTTTCTCCATGGGCAAAGCTATCAAACAGGCATATCTCTTGTTATCTTATAAATGGCTGAATTTGGGGATTCACACGTGCCTTTTCCCACCTGATGTATTCCCATTCTGATTTCAAGGTTAAATTGTAGATATTAATTAGACCTAATTGAACCCACTCTTTAAATATGGAAAAAAAACATTGTCATGTTAGAGTACATGCTGATGCAGATTGAGAATATTGGCGCTAAAACCTGAAGCAGGTTGCGTGTCCCGCAGCTAGAGTCCATCTCCCCTCCACTTAAATACATCAATGAATGCTAGCAGGATTATTAAAAATGTTTTCTTCCATGGTGAATTGTGTTTTCCATGTCATCACCTGTGGCCCGTGATGTTCTGCAACATTTTAAGGTCTGCTGTGAATCAGTCCTGAGAACTTTGGCCACTTACATGATCATCATTTATTTACACTACATATCAGTTCTCCTTAGTACAATAATTGTAAATCTTCGATTATTGCTCTTGTCAGGTACAGTTTTAAATACCAAAAAATAACTCGCTTATCTTTTCGTTTTGGTGTGAGCAGAAGTGTAATGTGATCTTTAATATCCACCTGATTCTGAGGGCTTTATCTCCTTCACTAGTTCCTTCACTAGTGCAATGGGAATATTGGCTCAGATCGTGCCAAATACTTCAATAACCCTTGAACCTCACAGCATTCTGATTCAGAAGAGCGAGTTACCCACTTAGCCAAGCCCTTTTGCTTGCTTTATTTCCCTCCCTGTGAATAAAGGTTGGGCCTGAAATTCCGCGAAGAGGGAATCAAAGTTAGATTGCAACTCTGCTTCTAGGTGCTTACCTCAGAATCCCTTTGATTATTTTCTCGCCCAGCATTTCCACTTAGGCCAGGTGAGAACTGTGCAGGGCAGTGCGGTGAGACCTTCAGTCGAGAGCTGCTGTGTCAGATGCAAGAGGTCACGTCCCCTTTTTACTAGTTGCCCGTAAAGCAGGCACGATTAAAGGTACAACCACTGTCAAGCCAGGAAAAGTTGGTTTTCAAAGGGGGAAAGAATTGGTGCGGGGAGTAGGGGTGTCGCGGGGGTGTGGCGGGGGGCGGGGGGGGGGGGTTTGTCATTGGACGGCCTGGGATAGGGAGGGTTTGGGCGCCTGTGAGGGTATGCATTTGAGGGTTACATAGAAACATAGAAAATTGGATCAGGAGTAGACCATTTGGCTCATCGCGCCTGCTCTGACAGTCACATCAATGATCACATCAGATCCTCTACTTCAATTCCAAATCCCCGTTCTCTCGCCATAGCCCTTGATCCCATTCGTGTCTAGAAATCTATTTATTTCTTAAATATATTTAATGACTTTGTCGGAATTACTGCAAGGTATACATGGGTGAAAGATTTAGAACATAGAACAGTACGGCACAGAACAGGCCCTTCGGCCCTCGATGTTATGCCGAGTAATGATCACCCTACTCAAAGCCACGTATCCACCCTATACCCGTAACCCAATAACCCCCCCCCCCTTAACCTTACTTTTTAGGACACTACGGGCAATTTAGCATGGCCAATCCACCTAACCTGCACATCTTTGGACTGTGGGAGGAAACCGGAGCACCCGGAGGAAACCCACGCACACACGGGGAGGACGTGCAGACTCCGCACAGACAGTGACCCAGCCGGGAACTGAACCTGGGACCCTGGAGCTGTGAAGCATTGACACTAACCACCATGCTACCGTGCTGCCACTTGATCAATCTTTATTGACTTCTGCACAAGGACAACAACTCAGTGGAACTCACTGCATTGTTCTGTCTGAGTCCAGCAAAGCAGAAATACCCAGTCACTTAGTTTCTCTGCTGTTTGGTCTTTCACTTCTTTTGTTCTCTCTGGGGACTGCCATTAGCACTCTTTCCCCTTGGTTTCTGTGGACATTAGCACCCGGTTTCCCTGGGTTTCTGTGGCTATGACTCATCTTTCATTCTCACTCCACAGTATAAATATTCCGTCTTTCTCTGTCTGTTAGCTTTGACAAAGAGTCATCGGACTCGAAACGTAGTTCTTTTTTCTCCCGACAGATGCTGCCAGACCTGCTGAGATTTTCCAGCATTTTCTCTTTATTGCAGTCTAATCCTTCATTTATATGTCAACACACCAATAATATCACAGTTAAACTTACATTTTAAACCAATGAAAGGACAGTAATTCTCACCAATAGAAAACAGGGCAAATGGACCAATAGAAAAATGAGCATTTTCAATCCCTCATTTGCATATTTATCTCCCACCTGCCCTTGGATGTTACTATAGTTCACAGAAAGCACATTCTTGTTTTGGCTACCTATAGTGAGGGCTTAAGTGGGTCGGCGCAGACTCGATGGGCCAAATGACCTCTGTTGTGTTACCTGCGTGGTTGACAACACAATCCTTGGTTGATGGTGAGGTCCTCCGAATCTTCTTGAAGAAGATTCAAACTCATCCAATAACAACAAAGATTCATTGAGTAACTATAACTATTAATGCATGAGTTCTTTACCTTAACATGGAAACCAGAAATTGGTTAACAAGATTTAACAATAATAACTAAACGTAACTCCACTAACTATCTATGTAATTCTGATGTTGCCCTGCTCACAGTGCACCCACGAGAGAGAGAGAGAGAGAGAGAGAAAGAGAGACCCCGTGTGGCTGCTTTTTTATATCGCCTGTTGGTCCAGTCCTCCATTGATCATGTGGTGCTGCTATTTACCCATTAACCCCTTATGTGCATGCACCTACAGAGATCACTACATCCCCCCTTTTTAATGCGTTACAGATTTTCTGTATGGTGTAAAGAAAATTGAACAAGCATAATGAATTAAGTCAACTGGGAACAGATAAAACAGGTAACACTGTGTACAGAATGTGATGGTAATAATGACTATACAAAGTCAATCAATGCTTAAAAAGTCCAATACTAACGAAAAACTTTGTGAGTCCAGACTGTATGAGTTTCATCAGGTGGGTTGATCTCGTCACTTGTCATTGAGGTGGAAGTTGATGTTGTCATGTCGTCATGACCACCATCAGTGTTTATGTGTGTACGTGAGGACATCACGAGACATCAGAATAGTCAAATAACTTTGTTGTCTGATTTATACTATTTTTTTATGCTTGTGGTAGCGATTCTGTGTTGCATTTTTCTTGAAAGCTGGTTTGCTTGTTTGTTGTAGAGCATTTGCAAATGTGTGAGATTTGTTGCCATGCCAAGGCATGTTTGTACTCTTGTTGCACTCAATGTGTGTTTCGTGTGGATAATTTGAGTAATTGTCACAGTTATTGGTGTCAGTTACATTGAGCATTTCTTTTTGAGAACTGTGAGAATGATCTGATGTCGTATTGATGTTGGTGACATTAGTCATTTGTGGTGGATTTGATTGTTCTTCTTTGCTGCATTGGTACTCCTCTGATGGAGGCATTTCAGGTACATTTGAATCATCTGTGATCTCTTTATGCGCCTCTTCAGGAGCTGAAATCTTCAAGATTTCAATTGAAGAGTAGTCCTCCTCTGTGTTTCTGTACAGACAAGCTGACATCTGTAAGTCTCACTGTGATCCTGCTCACTCTGTATGTCGAGTGTGATCATTTTATCACTGTTTTCACATACAGTGGGTAGACATTCAGTGTCTTCTTGCCGATCAAATGAGCTGGGTAGGCTTTCATAGTCTTCTTCTGGTGGCTCAAATAAGGTGGATAGACCTTCATAGTCTTCCTCGTTCACGGCTGTCGCTCTGAAGTCGTTGTTTGCAGCCATTCTGGAGCCTGTCAACGAGCTCGCTATGGAGGCTGGTATCACTCCCTCAGTGGAGTCAATAGAACATAGTACGGGCCCTTCGGCCCTCGATGTTGCGCCAACCTGTGAAACCATCTGAAGCCTATCTGACCTACACTATTCCATTTTCATCCATAGAAAAATCTGTGCTCTCTGCGTGGCGTCGCTTTCTGCTCAGATATGTGACATGAGGTTGTCATCCATTTTGTCGACGAGCTGCCATGTGGTCATGGTACTGGATCCTCCCACCATAAGACAGGTATGGAACTTGGCATCTATGTTGCTGCTGCAATGACCATCAGATCCGGAGAACTGATCCATGGCTGACTGGCATTCGTTAGCGAGCAAGTCATCACTTCTTGTCAAGGATGTGTCATGGTGCTCTATTTGTCCAATGAGGAACTCATCTCCTGAGTAATCATCGTCAATGAACAAATCTTTTGCTATGGATTTGTCATTGTGCTCTTCTCTTTGGGTGTTGCAAACTGTATGTTTCAGGGTTCTGCAGAGGCAATCTTTAACTGTGGGTGGAGGCTCAGGCTTCATTATGTCGTTCGAGGAAAGAAATCTGTGATTGTTAGCTTTAAATTTCTTATTTGCAATTTTCGGGCATTTTCCTTTTAAGTGGGTGTGGCCCGGGTCCTCTGATGTCATGACGCTCGTGACGTAACACGTAGGAATCGACTACGCATGTGCAGTCTGAGTTTCCTGTACTGTGCACTCTTTTCGCAACTGCACATGCGCTGCTTCTCGCGCATGCGCATAAGTGTATTTCGCCGTTTTCTTTCTCTGTTAGAGAGGTGCACATGTGCGTACTGGCTGGAACGCTCTCACTCAAGATGGCTGCCAAGTAAAAGTGCTGCTGCATCGAGGGAGATCCTGCCTCTGCCTCGTGGTAAGTTTTGGCACCGTTTTTCTTTGGATAAATTGAAGGTACTGATTTTTTTTTCTGTTCATGCACTATGCATTGTTTAATCGCGGTTTCTAGAGTTAGATACTGTTGTTGTGAAAGTTTTTTGTTACATTTTTATCAGATACTCCATAAATTAATTGATCGATTATCATAGCATCTCTGCAATCTGCATAATTACAGCCTTGTGCTGGTATCTGGAGGTCTGCAATAAAATCAGTGATTGACTCTCCGAATCTCTGGCACCTATTACGAATTTTAAGTCTTTCCAGCGTCTCACCGGACTGATTTTTACAGTATTGCTCAAATTTTGCGATCATTACTTTCAATTTAGTTTTGTCTTCACCTTCCAAGAAATTGAATGTATTATATATCTCCATGGCCTGTTTCCCCGCCGCAGATAAGAGCTAGGTTTTTTTTAGAATCTGGCGCAGCAGTTATGTCCTTAATTTTCAGAAATAGATTAAAGCGTTGAAGGAAAATTTTCCAATTATACTGGAGATTACCCGAGGTTCTGAGGGGCTCTGGAGCTGGAAGTGAGTCCATCTTACCGTTTCTTTCTTGCCCGAGAGGTCCGACTGCTGCGATGCCTTCCGTTGTCGAATATCTATCCAAATTTTTTCTTTTGAAATGAAAATCGCTTATTGTCACAAGTAGGCTTCAAATGAAGTTACTGTGAAAAGCCCCTAGTCGCCACATTCCGGCGCCTGTTCAGGGAGGCTGGTACGGGAATTTAACCGTGCTGCTGGCCTGCCTTGGTCTGCTTTAAAAGCCAGCGATTTAGGCCTGTGCTAAACCAGCCCCTAAGCCTGTCTGTCGAACCTAATCTAGCTAGTTTCTGTTTTTGTTGTTGAAGCCAAAACTCCTTGCTACCATGTTGTGTTACCTGCGTGGTCGATAACACGTGTTACTCAATCCTTGGTCGATGGTGAGGTCCTCTGAATCTTGTTGAAGAAGACTCAAACTCGTCCAGTAACAACAAAGATTTATTGAGTAACTATAACTATTAATGCATGAGTTCTTTACCTTAACATGAAAACCAGGAATTGGTTAACAAGATTTAACAATAATAACTAAACGTAACTCCACTAACTATCTATGTGATTCTGATGTTACCCTGTTCACAGTGCACCCACGAGAGAGAGAGAGAGACCCTGTGTGGCTACTTTTTTATGCCCCTGTTGGACCAGCCCTCTAGTGATCATGTGGTGCTGCTATTTACCCATTAACCCCTTGTGTGCATGCACCCACAGAGATCACTACAGCCTCCTTCTGCACTGTATGTTCTATGTTCTATGTTCTATGAAACCTCCATGATGTGGGCCAGGGTTTCAAGAACCCAAAAGTGTATCATGGAGTTCACCTGACCCACAACGTTTACTAGATTGTGGTATGGGGACCACACGGCCCACTCGACAGGTGTGGTACAGAAGAAATGAAAAAGTAAGTTTTAAAGCAAAACAATGTTTATTCTATGAACTCAAGTTAACCTTTTTGAAACTTACAGTGAACATCTTAGCAACCATCATTTCAAATACCCAAAGAATACAACACTAAGTAATCCTTTATAACTTCCCAAACAACATCCAGGAGACAGAAGAAATATCTTTTAACAGAAGTACATTAGGTTTACATTCACTACTGAGAACATTTATAATTCTGAATTCACCAAATGATCAAGAAATAGTCTTTTGATGGCAGAGAGAACAGCAGTACGCCTACTTAGTCAGGCTTCAGCTCCAATACCTGAAAACAAAACCAAAAACACACCCTGCAGCAAACAGCCTAAAACGAAAGTAAAAAGCTGACAGACAGCCCAGCTGCACCAACACTCTGACATCAGTGATAAACACCCATTTCTTAAAGGTACTCTCACATGACCTCCATCATTCTGGCTCTGCAGACCCATGTCATTTACTAAGAAACAGCTTATTATGGATTCTACAACTTGACCTCCACAGCCTTCTGTGGCAGAGAATTCCACAGGTTCAACATGCTCTGAGTAAAGAAATTCTCCTCATCTCAGTCCTAAATGGTCTACCCTATGTCCTGGTGCCACGACCCATTGTTCTTTACCCCCAGTCTGGGGAAACATCACCCATGCATCCAATCTATCCAACTCTCTCAGATCCTATATATTTCAATGAGATTCACTCTCATTCTTCTAAATTCCATTGAATACAGGCCTAGTCATCCCACTCTCTCCTCATACGACAATACTGCTGCTCCAAGAATCCATCTGGTGAACATTTACTGCACTCCCTCTGCGGAAAGTATATATTTTCTTAGAGAAGGAGACCACAACTGCACATAATAGTCCAGCTGCAGTCTCACCAAGGCCATTTACAGCTGCAGTAGGACATCCTTAGGGTTCCTGCATTCAAGTGCTCTTGCAATGAAGACGAACACATCATTTGCATTCCCCACTGCTTGCTGCACCTGCATGCTTGCTTTCAGTGACTGGTGTACAAAGGCACCCAGATTCTTTTCTACAACAACATTTCCCAATGTATTACCATTTAAATAATATTCTGCCATTCTGTTTTTCCTACCAAGGTGGATAAATTCACACTTTCCACGTTATACAGCATCTGCAGTGTGTTTGCCCACCCATTCAACTTGCCTAAATTGCCTCGAATCTTCTTTACTTCCTCCTCACCACTCATACTTAGTTTTGGGTCATTTGTGGGGGAAGGGGTAACTGGGGGGGTGGGGGGGGGGGGGGGTCCTGTGGGGTGCAGAGGCATGTGGTCAGATTCTTGTGGGAGATCAGGAGGGTGGGGTGAGAGGGGGTGAGGGGGGGGGGGGGGTAATGGAGTTCAGTACAGTAGTTACACAATAGTTTTTGTCATGATATGCAAACATGCAGCGAATGAACACATAGGATAGGACATAAGGCAGCACGGTAGCATGGTGGTTAGCATAAATGCTTCACAGCTCCAGGGTCCCAGGTTCAATTCCCGGCTGGGTCACTGTCTGTGTGGAGTCTGCACGTCCTCCCCGTGTGTGCGTGGGTTTCCTCCGGGTGCTCCGGTTTCCTCCCACAGTCCAAAGATGTGAGGGTTAGGTGGATTGGCCATGCTAAATTGCCCGTAGTGTCCTAAAAAGTAAGGTTAAGGGGGGGGTTGTTGGGTTACGGGTATAGGGTGGATACGTGGGTTTGAGTAGGGTGATCATTGCTCGGCAAAACATCGAGGGCCGAAGGGCCTGTTCTGTGCTGTACTGTTCTATTCTATAACCAATGAGCAGTCAGGACACTCAGGGATGGTATCTCACTATAAAAGGGATGAAGCACTCACACGCCGCCTCTTTCCACAGACCAACATCTAAAGAGTGAGACAGGGTATATCCTCAGCATCACACCCCAGCACGTGGCTTACAGCAAGGCTGGTTCAGTTAGACTGAGTTACTACATTTAGATTAGCAGAGAGTCGAACTCATTGAGAACTGTGCTAATAGTTCAATAAAACACATTGAACTCACTTCAAAGTCTGGAGCATCTTTTACTCAAAACTGCATCAAGTGGCAGCTTGTGTTATTCCAAATTATGTAACACAACAGTTTTAATTCTATCTTTTTCTGGGTAACTATTACGATGTGACATGAATGTGAAGTTTACAATTTAAGTCACATTTCTGGTTGTTTCCCAGTGCAGGGCAATTGTCCATTGGAAATTCGAATTACCTGGGCAATTGCTGTGTAATCCTTACTTGGGAACAAGTAGGGAGGATAGGGAGTTGGGGGAGTGGTCCGGCAGGGAGGGGGATTTCACAACACATCTTTGAGGTACTCCTGCAACATTGTGATTCCTTAAAAGCTGAAAGTTTCAATTTCTTACCTTGGAAGACAGTCTTTGATAATCTTTATCTCTTTTGTCCTCTCCATTTTGCAGAATGCTCACTTTGATCTATTCTTGGCACCAAACGCACAGCGTGCATTGTGATTGGGATCACGTATTGCAAAGTTTCAGAGGCAAAATTTCAACCAGAAAAGATACGAGCCTTCTTGTGAATTCGCTGTGGATTCCGGGTTTCTTTCCCTTGAATTTTGTTTTAATTGCTCAGATTTTGCACAGGATAGCATAAGGTTTGCAGCATCAAACAGGCAATGTAGCCCAACTGGTCTGTTTTGGTGTTCAGGAATGTCCTGCAAGCCGATATTAGCAAAGCTTATTCATCCAGTATGACCATCTCTTCCTCTCTCCCTCGAGTACTGATCTAGTTTCTCCATTAAGACAGCCGTACTAATCATTCCAACCACTCCCAAGTAGTGTTTATACTAGTAGCGAGCCCTTGCTCCTTACAAGAGATACACTTGCAGCATGCTGAAGGAATGAGCTGAGAAGCTACAGCTCCTTATTTCAGCTGTGAACTTTTGTCCCCCCATTTCTCACGATTCTTCTCATCTTCTGATCTCAGAATTAACACCAGACTAAAAATTTTGTTTAACTGTCAGACAAATTTAACGAACGGCCAAAGTAGATACAACGAGCAGCTTACGGATTTAAAGAAATCAGGATAATAGCTGACATCAAAAGAAAATGTGACGAGGTTAAGCAAAGTTAAATAGCTGCCTAACGAAAACAGAGGCTTTGAGGAAGAGTTCACACAGTTCTTGAATGACGTCTGTTTCTCTCGACGCAGATGCTGCCAGACCTATTGGGCGGAATTCTCCGAACCATGGCGGGTCGGAGAATCCCGGGGGGCGGCATTAATCCCGCCCCGCCACTCCGACGCCGGCTGCCGTATTCTCCAGCGCCGTTTTTCGGGGAGGGGTGTGATTAACGCCATGCCGGTCGGGGGCTGTTGGCAGCAGCCTTTGGTGCCGGCATGCCAACCCTTCCGCCGTCCACCTAGCCCCCGAGACAGGTGAGAATTCCTCACCTTGGGGGGCCCGTTGATGCGGGAGTCATTGGCGCCGGTTTTCCCGCCGGCGTGGGGACTTCATCCCTGGAAGGGAGAATCCCACTGATTGTGTTTGCCCAGCATTTTCAGTTTGTACTTTCAGGTTTCCAAAATCCGTGGTATTTTCCTTTTAAATAATTGTCTGTAATTTAACTGCCATGAAAAAAACATGGGCTGGATTCTCCGAGCCTCCGCGACAAAATCGCGATCGGCGCGGGGGCGGAGAATGCCCGCGATCGGGTCTGACGCCGAGACGCGATTCTCCAGCGACTGGAGAATCTGTAGCAGTTGCATGCGTGCAGTCGACGCGGCGCCGGTCAGGGGCCGTTGAAAGAGGCCCCCGCCGCGATTCTCCATGGTCAACCGGCCGAGTTCCACCGAGTCCCGCCGGTTTGGTTCCCGTATGGTCTCACCCGGCGGGAACTCGGTGTCGCAGCTGCGGGGGCTGTCTGGCAGGGGGGGCGGTGGAATCAGACTCTGGGGGGGCCTCCACAATGGCCAGGCCCGCGATCGGAGGCTTCCGATCGGCATTCCGGAGAGGGGGGGCCTATCTTCTTCCAGGCTGTTGTAGGGCGCCACCATGTTGCGCGGGGCCGCCATGAAAATGGCCGCCGTGTGCAGGCGCATACCCGCAGCTGGAAGTGCTGGGGCCCGTATCGGAAGCCGGAGCTGCGTGAAGCACTCCGGCGCCATTCTGGCCCCTGTGCGTTGCAGAATCGTATGCTCGAGAGGCCCGTTGACGCCAGAGCGAAACAAATACCGCAAGATGTTTTTGTAGCTGGACTGTATTTGGACTCACCCCTTCAGACATTAAGTCACAGACAAAGTAACAATTCCCTCTTAAATCCCTCTTCGGGACAGTATCACACAGGGGCTCATCCTGTATGGTCCAGAGGTACGCTCCCTGCAACACCAAGCCCCAGAAATAAAAGAATACAAAGACGTTTTCAATTGCAAAGTCATCGGTAAGCTACCAATAATATACCACATGAGGGCGGCATGCTAGCACAGTGGGTAGCACTGTTGCTTCACAGCTCCTGGGTCCCAGGTTCGATTCCTGGGTTGGGTCACTGTCTGTGCGGAGTCTGCACGTTCTCTCCGTGTCTGTGTGGATTTCCCCCGGGTGCTCCGGTTTCCTCACACAATTCCCTAAAGACGTGCTGTTATGTGGATTGGACATTCTGAATTCGTCCTCAGTGTACCCAAACAGGTTACACTACTGAACGTAACATAGGCGACTCAATCCAGTTGCTGATGAGGTTTTCTGTATCTTGATGAAAAAGACTCAAAGCCGTCCAGAAGTAATGAATGGTTTATTGAGTAACTAAATCAACAATTTTGTGAGTTCTTTACTTTAAGATTAATACTAGTAGCAAGGTTACAAGATCTAAATACAGTAGCTATGTTTGACTACACTAATCACTCTGAGAAAAATCTATGCTCCTGCTCTCGTTACAGTACACCCAAAAAGAGAGAAGAACAGCCTGAGTTCGGCTTTTATACCCGTGAGTGCTGCCCTCTAGTGATCTGATTACACATTAACCCTTCATGTATATGCACATACAGAGATCACTGCAGGTGACTGCAGTAAAGACCGCACGATCAGGATTTGCATGATCCAGTTCACTTAAATAAGGTGTGGCTCAGATCTCATGTTCCGATGAATACAGTGGAACAGGTAGTAGAAGACATGCCCAATGCCAAGGTTTTCAGCATCCTGGATGTGAAATATGCATTCTGGCAGACCCTGCTAGATGAAGAACTTTGAAACTTACAACATTTGTGACTCCAGTAGGCAGGTATTGTTTTCTCTGCATGTCCTGTGGGATCTCCACCATCAGCGAGGTCTTCCAACAGTGCATGGAAAAAAACCTTTTCAGACCAACCCTGTAGAATCATTGTCAATGACACCCTGGTCTGGGGTAATGATAAGAATGATCGCTTATTGTCACAAGTAGGCTTCAATGAAGTTACATTGAAAACCCCTAGTCGCCACATCCCGGCGCCTGTTCGGGGAGGTCGGAGCGGGAATTGAACCCGTGCTGCTGGCCAGTTTTGGAAGAACATGATGCAGGTCTTTGTCTCATCCTCGACAAAATCAGGACTATACAGTCAAGCTTAATCCTGCTAATGTAAATTCAGGGTCAACCAGCTTCCTCACTCAGAGCCGATGACGTGAAGGCAGAACCAAACAAAAAAAATGGTAATACAACAGATGGCCATCCCCATGGACAGGCATGCTTTACAGCACTTCCTTGGTCTGAAACATTATCTGTCTAACTTTATTCTTTGTCACAGTGAGGTCACTGCACCTCTTTGTCAAATTCTTCACCAAGACATCGAATGGTGTTGGCAGGAGCTGTCTTCAACAGACTCGAACAGGCACTCTCAGTCCTACCAGTGCTACAATACCTTGACTTTCGAGCACGCGTACCCATATCAGCAGATGCCTCCCAGCACGGACTTGGTACAATCTGCATCCAGAATGGCAGACCAATAGCCTTTACATCAAGGGCCCTCGCTGACATTGAAATTTGTTATGCTCAGATTGAAAAAGATCTCCTTGCTCTAGTCTTCACCTGTCAGAAGTGTCATGACTTCACATATGGTGCAGCACGGTGGCACAATGGTTAGCATTGCTGCCTATGGCGCTGAGGACCCGGGTTCGAATCCCGGCCCTGGGTCACTGCCCGTGAGGAGTTTGCACATTCTCCCCGTGTCTGCGTGGGTTTCACCCCCACAACCCAAAAGATGTGCAGATAGGTGGATTGGCCATGCTAAATTGCCCCTTAATTGGATAAAATAATTGGGTACTCTAAATTTAAAAAAAGAAAAGAAAAATAAAGTGTAGCTGACCAGGAGTCTCTCCCGCTCTTATCCCTAGAAATTGGCACGTCTGGAAGGATTTGCAGGCTGTCACTCAATCTGTTTGTCCGGGTTATGGACGCACCTTCCTTAGGGCAGCACGGTAGCATGGTGGTTAGCATAAATGCTTCACAGCTCCAGGGTCCCAGGTTCGATTCCCGGCTGGGTCACTGTCTGTGCGGAGTCTGCACGTCCTCCCCGTGTGTGCGTGGGTTTCCTCCGGGTGCTCCGGTTTCCTCCCACAGTCCAAAGATGTGCGGGTTAGGTGGATTGGCCAGGCTAAATTGCCCGTAGTGTCCTAATAGTAAGGTTAAGGGGGGAGTTGTTGGGTTACGGGTATAAGGTGGATACGTGGGTTTGAGTAGGGTGATCATTGCTCGGCACAACATCGAGGGCCGAAGGGCCTGTTCTGTGCTGTACTGTTCTATGTTCTATGTTATCCTGTAAGTGATCATCAGCAACACAACTGTCCTTAAAAAGTGTCTTCACACAGCGTCTGCACAACTGCAGTGCACTACAGTAAAGCTACAATCTCAGCATTGTCTGAAAACGTGGCAAAGAATTCTATTTGGTAGATGCCCTTTCCATAGCCTTCTTACCCACTACAGATGAGGAAGATTGTGAGGAAGATGTACACAACATGTCATTGAGGTTCTGACCTCTTGTAGGATCCAGGAACTCATGCCTGAAAGCCGGACCTCACAGGCAACTGCATGACATGGTCATGAGAGGCTGGGCTGAGTGCTCAAGGCAGATTCCCCACAAGGTCCGCACATTTTTCACCAGAGATGAACTAACCATACAGGGTGGGCTGATAGTGTGGTCAGCAATTTGTCATTCCTACTTCTCTTCATCGGTAGTACACCCAGCACCTTCAACAGAGGCACCCTGGGTTGGAAGCAGCTAATTACGGGGCTAAAGAATCACTATACTGGCCCTCCACATGGAGAGGGAGGTCTCCAGATGTGCACCATATAATGCACTCAAGCCACATCAAGCAAAAGAACCATTGTACTTACTTGAGGTCCCGGACCTCCCATGGTCACTCACAGCAGCTGACACCCTCGAAAGGAATGATAAACAACATGTAGCGTTAGTCAACTTGTATTCCAGGTGGTATGACTTGACTACCTTCCAAGAGTCACACAGTTAGCCTCAAGCAAAAGAGGCATTTTGTCACAGATGGCACCCCTCAGACTCATGACAGACAACGCTCGCCAATTCTTCTCTCCTGAATTTAGACATTTTCCACACCCATGGGACTTTCAGCATATCAGGTGCAGCCATTTTTACCCACAGACCAAAGGTTTGGCGGGACGGGTGGTATGCTCAGCCAAGCATCTTCTGAAGAAATATGCCCATGGTCTCAGATTATATTGCTTCACTCCTCAGCCTGTGAAACATGCTATGACAAGTTTTACCCCCGTAAGCATAACAGCTGTGGGTGACACAGTAGCGCAGTGATCAGCACTGTTGTTTCGCAGCTCCAGGATCCCAGGTTCGATTCCTGGCTTTGGTCACTGTCTGTGTGGAGTCTGCATGTTCTCCCTGTATCTGCGTGGGTTTCCTCCGGGTACTCTGGTTTCCTCCCACAAGTCCAGAAAGACATGCTGTTAGATCATTTGGACATTCTGAATTCTCCCTCTCCCTTGCAGTGTTAATGTATTACCAGGCATACCAGGCATACAATTCTTACTGTCAAGGCTCTTTTGCAGCCCAAACCCAAAGCCAAGGTAACGGTATCCTCATGGAATGCAGATTAAGAGGTCAAATGCACTGTGCTCGTTAAGTTCACAGACTCGGCCCTCTAACATAGAATTTATACAATTTACAGTGCAGAAGGAGGCCATTCAGCCCATCGAGCCTGCACCGGCTCTTAGAATGAGCACGCTATCCAAGGTCAACACCTCCACCCTATCCGCATAACTCAGTAACCCCACCCAACACTAAGGGCAATTTTGGACACTAAGGGCAATTTATCATGGCCAATCCACCTAACCTGCACATCTTTGGACTGTGGGAGGAAACCGGAGCACCCGGAGGAAACCCACGCACACACGGGGAGGATGTGCCGACTCCGCACAGACAGTGACCCAAGCCGGGAATCGAACCTGGGACCCTGGAGCTGTGAAGCGATTGTGCTATCCACAATGCTACCGTGCTGCCCGTGCTAACACCTGATTAAATGTCAGAATCTAGGCCACACATGACCATGACAAGCTGGCCGTGGTACACTGCTATGCCTCACAGCTGAACAGTTACGTGATAGCCTTGGACGGTATCCACTATGTACAAAACCATCCACTATGTACAAAACCAATGTCACCTACTACAAGAATTGGAATCAGCACAAGCAGACGCCACAATATTCCAGCCATTCAGCCTACAACACAGGCCCCCTACTTCAGTGGAAATGGAGGCTCTGCAGAGGCTATGCAACAAGCGCTGTGCACACTGGCACACCAATAGGCACTTCAGGTTTTCCACAATGAGGTTACCAGCCTCATCTAGAGTACAGCCAACTGAGATAATTGGGGTCAGCGCCGCTTCCGCGATGCTCCGTCCCCTCCAAAGCAAGTACACTGCACCACATATCCATGGCCTCAGGCCATTTCCTGAGGCCCGCCCCCAATGCTCCGCCCCCGAACGGCCGAGTTCCCAACGGCGTAGGACACGTGTGGTCTCACCCGTCGAGAACTCAATGTGGCGGCTGCAGACTCAGTTGAGCGCCGCCAGTCTGGGGAGGGCTAATCCACGGGTAGGGGGGACATTATTCGGGGCTGGGGGCACTGTGGTGGGGCGGTCCAGAACGTGCAAGCGGGTTGAAGGGGGGGATTATTTTGCGAGCTGGGTCTGCGAGCGGCATCTGCCATGAAGCACGGCACGGCGGCTGCAATTCCCCAGGACGTATTGGCAGCTAGAGCTGGGTGCTCTACGCTGCCTTCCTGCTAGCCCCCAGCAAAACGGGGAATCAGTGGCTATTTTGCGCCAGTTTTCCTGGCCTGTTCCCACGCAGGAATGGGGACATAGTCTGCAAATTGGAGAATCCAACCCAAGGTTCTAGGATGACGTAATGACTAGTCCACAACGGACCTTCGTCTTTCTTCTTTATATAATAAAACAGACGGGTGAATGGGGAAGGAGACACGATTGGCTATGCACCAACTGTAACAGCTCAATCCATGTCTCAAACTATGTGATTAGTTATGTATTGTTAGCCTGTTAAATCTGTTTGTTATAAATGGTTTGTGTAGAGTTACTCTTCACACACATTGTTACATCTCAGTGCTACTATTTCCCCAACTTAAACGGGGAGGATGTAGACCAAGTGGTCATGTGATGACGTAGTTTAGAGGTCACACGATGGACGTGAGGGAGTTTTCCTCAGAGCGCGGGCAGAGATCAGGCATTAATCTGCCCAGCTTATTAATGAAGAATTGTTTGCTACAAGTTATTGGTCGCCACTCTGTGGGAACCTAGCACTTCTATGAACACAAAAGGAACGTATTTCAGGATACTATGGGGTGGGTGCCAAGGAGTTGGTAAGGTGTGAGTTGATTACATTGGAGATGGATTGTACTTGGCCAGCCCTACTCTCGATATCCTGCACATCTTTTCCCAGTGGTTTGACAAAGCCAGGTGCCTGGAGACATGGTCAACTGATTTAGCTCACTGGGCTAAATCGCTGGCTTTTAAAACAGACCAAGCAGGCCAGCAGCACGGTTCGATTCCCGTATCAGCCTCCCCGGGCAGGCACCGGAATGTGGCGACTAGGGGCTTTTCACAGTAACTTCATTGAAGCCTACTCGTGACAATAAGCGATTTTCATTTCATTTCATTTTCAACTGCAGTGGATGATCTTCAGCACCTTCTGCAGCTGTGCCAATAACCTTTCCAGCTGCCAAGCAGCTGTGCTGTGATGCTTTCAGTATCAGTAAGAGAATATCAATTTCTCTGTTACATCTGGTTGAGGCAGCTTTACTTACCTTCGAGACGGCGTTCTGAAAAGAATGGTTAAAGACAGGCATTCTCTCTCATATGTGGATACCAGCCCGCAAGCAACCCAAATCTGGCTTGGCCTACGAACCGCGGCAGTTATCGGGGTGTGGCTTTTGGCCATCCAGCAGCAGCTACCGAGGGTCATCGGTGAGATCTGGGTCAGTATCAAGGGCCAGGTATAATTGTCCATCCAGCTATGAAGTCGGATGTGGCTGGCTCCTGCAGAAGCGCCTTCCATTGACAGGCAGCTCCCACCTACTCACCCAACTTTTAGGATGCTAACATCTCCTGCCTTGGCTTGGTGTTGATTTTATGTCTAATCGTTCTCTTTTGAAGCACTGGGGAAATGTTACTATGTTAAAGGCACAATGTGAATCTTATTGTTGTGAATGTTTGTGTCAGGTTCATCTGAGATGAGTTCTGGGAATGAAGATGGCTTTTAATCCCTTGTGTACCATGGGAAAATTGAAAGAAGGCAGCACAATGCAAAGGCTAGGTGAACATAAACCTGTTTTGACACCAGAAAAGCACAGAGGGCACCGAATGTTCTGGTATCTCACAGATTTGACAGTTCCGCTGTGGAATTCAAAACAGTGTCGAAGGACTGCAAGTCCCCTGCTAGCTGTGTGTGAAGCAGCAACGAGCACTCCCCACCATGACCAGTCAGTTCTGGAACAGTCCTAGGGCAGCACGGTGGCCTAGTGGTTAGCACAACCGCCTCACGGCGCTGAGGTCCCAGGTTCGATCCCGGCTCTGGGTCACCGTCCCTGTGGAGTTTGCACATTCTCCCCGTGTCTGCATGGGTTTCGCCCCCACAACCCAAAAATGTGCAGAGTAGGTGGATTGGCCACACTAAATTGCCCCTTAATTGGAAAAATTAATTGGGTAATCTAAATTTATAAAAAAAAAAATGTTCTGGAACAGTCCCCAGGCTGATTGGGAAAAGAGTTTCCAATCAACAATGAAGCCACATCATTCGAGTGATGCTGTAGAGGAAACTCAAAATATCACATCTCCGTGAGTCTAATAATAAACAGAAAAGTAAGGCTGAATCATTTTTAAAATAAATTTAGAGTATCCAATTCATTTTTTCCAATTAAGGGGCAATTTGGTGTGGCCAATCCATTTACCCTGCACATCTTTGGGCTGTGGGAGCGAAACTCACGCAAACACAGGGAGAATGTGCAAACCCCACACAGGCAGTGACCCAGAGCTGGGATCGAACCTGGACTTAAGCGCCGTGAGGAAGCCGTGCTAATCACTGCGCCTCCCTGCTGCCCTGGCTGAATCTTGAACAACAAACGCTTCATTTTCATTGCACTAGGCAACAATAGATACATTTGTTCCTGTATCCTGCAAGCTGAAATCAGAGAAAGTCAATGAATAATGTGAAAATATCAATGGCTAGGACTCTTTTTTCCAGTAAAGAGAAGGGGGGAACCTTCTGGGGCAGGTAACGAGCCTGTCAAGATTCCTGTGTTGAGCAGCACTTCAGCGACGGGTCACGTCTCACACCGCACGGTGGCAGCTACCTCTTCTCCGTACATTTGCATCCCGTGAGTATTCACTTTTCCAAATTAACCCCTTCCTTCAAGAAAAGGGGAAATGCAAGATTGTCCATTTGGATCTGAGGTGAGCGGCTGTCTTTGTTGAACTCTGCAGCAAAGAGAAGGGGAGTAAGAGAACGCTCACTGACTTGGAAGGTTGGTGGCAGCAAATGAGAAAGGGGATGAGGGGGGCCTCGTGGGTGAGGGATGACAGGTTGAGGGTCACGGTCACTGGGCCATGAGTGATGGTGAGAGGCTTGCTGCAGGGTGATGTTGGGAAAGTCAAGGGAGATGGACGGAAACTCAAGGGTGACAGTGCTGGCGAGTGATGGCTGACATCACCTTGGGCATGACTGATGAGGTAACTGCAAACAGATTCAATTGGCCAATGTTGAGGAGGATGTTAAGTAGGAGGAGGCAGTTTGGACTGGGAGGAGTCTTGGTTGTGTTCTTGTTAGTCAGGCCCTCGGCGTCGAGGGTGACTTGCTCGCAGGTGATGAGGAGTCCAATGTGCCACCTGCAGCCTCAGTCACAGGTGGGGCAAGATAGTGGTTGGAAGATGCTGGGGATGTCGGTCTGATCGGAGGTCTTGTCAGGTTATCCTGCATTTCTTGCTGTTGACACTTGACTCCAGATTGTTCACAGCAATGATACTCAAGGTATTCAGCTCCTTCTCAAATGAGTTTTCTCCACTTAGGGTGATCTCGGGCCAGGAATTCCCAGCTGTTAGTGGGGACGTTGCACTTTTGCAAGGAGGCTTTGAGGGTGTCCTTGCGGTGTTTCCAGACAATATGGCTCACCCAATGGTGCTGATTGAGCATGGTCAATGCTACGATGCTGGGGATGTAGGCCTCAGCGGGAACACTGATGTTGATGTGTCTATCCTGCCAATGTATTTGCAAAATCCTCTGAAAGCAGCACTACTGGTACTTCTCCAGTGTTCTGGAAATGCCTGCTGTACATAGTTCATGTCTCTGAGATGTATAGGAGGCCGAGTATCACTATTACTGTGTAGATCATGAGCTTGGTGCCAAGTCTGAGGTTCTGGTCTTCAAAACAATCTCTTCCTCAGTTGATTGAAGGCTATGATGACTCACTGAAGGCAGATTTGAATCTCGAAGTCTGCTCCACAGGTAAAGAAAGTGTTTCACATTGTCCAAGGCCTCATCATGGATTTTGATAGAGGACCTCCGCCTTACAGATGTTTACCTTAATGCCCATGCTCTCATACACCTCAGTGAAGCTGTTGAAGATGGTTTGGATTTTGGCCTTTCGGTGTGCGCAGATGCAAGCATCATCTATGTACTGTAGTTCAATGGCAGAAGATGGGAGAAGCTTGAATCTGGCCTGCAGTCGGCGGAGATTGAACAGATTCTCATTTGTTCTGTGTTTTAGCTCCATCCCAGAGGGAGCTTGCTGAGGGTGAGATGGAACACTGGAGCAAGGAGGTTAAGAAGAGCATTTTGCAATGATACTGCCTTTTTTGACCCGAATCCGAATGTGAATTATGTCTGTGGTGGATCCATTGATCAGGATCATGGTTTGTATGTCAGCTTGGAGCAGGTGGAGCAAGGTGACAATTTTGGGAGAGCAGCCGAAACAGAGGACGATACTCCATAATCCCTGACAGTTGACAATGTCAAAGGTCATTGTGAAATCAAAGAAGGCCATATACAAGGGTTTCCGCTGTTCCAAACATTTCTCTTGTAGTTGCCGCAGTGAAGATCATGAACCATAGAAACTAGTATGCAAGTGCAGCAGTTAAGAAGGCAAATGAAATTGTGGCATTTGTAGCAAAAGTAATAGAGTACAAAAGGAGAGATGTGTTGCTGCAACTGTATAAGATATTGGTGAGACCTCACCTGGAGTATTGTGTGCAGTTTTATTTCCCTTATTTGAGGAGGGATGTAGTTGCGTTAGAAGCAGTTCAGAGGAGGTTCACTGGGTGATTCCAGAAATGAGGATCCATCTTATGAGGCGAGATTGAGCAGTTTAGCCTTTACTCTCAAGTTTAGAAGAATGTTAGGAGGTTTAATTGAGGTATATATGATGATCAAAGATATTGTCAAAATCAACGTCAAGCGGATGTTTCCTCTTGTGGGGCAGTCTAGAACGAGAGGTCATAGTTTTAGGATAAGAGTTTTTTAAGATCCCAGACCAGACCCCAACAGCTGGGATACTGGCAGACACCCCAATATTTTATTTAATTTGTAACACTGTGAGGAAAGGCTAAACTGCTCAATTCGCACAAGTGACTCCACACATAAATAGGGATATGGTATATTAAAACAAACTTTGTATTAACACAGGATTAAGCTAACTTCATCATACAAGAAATAGTTCACAATGCTTAACAATAACAATAAAACACATTGGGCGCGATTCAGCAGACTTGAGTTAAAGTCCTCTGAATAGCGCGTTAGGCGCGGTGTTTCTCGGTACTTCCAGTGCCAAGAAACATCCCGCTATCTAATGGCACATTGCCGTTTTACTTTGGCCTTGGTTAGATCTCGTGAGGCGTAGTGAGCCAGGTAAATCCTGCAAGAGATTTGGCCCGTATATTCTAGTAAATTCTGTGTAGAAATTGTCACATTATCCACTCCTGTATATAATGAAGTGCAGACAGGCAGTGATTGACACACAGGATGACCAGTAAGCACACAGCACAGTGCAGCCAATCACCAGACAGGACACTACCACTATGAAGCCAGAGGGCACTAGCTTTCCCGCTCTCTCTGGACCCAGCCACTGAGACAGTCAGAGTCCATGAGCTAGCCAGTGCAAACACCATAGTAAGTCTGGTCAGGCTAGTACCAGGTCTCCAGTCAGTTCAGTATAGTATCGACCCATAGCTGAGCATGTATATTAGTTATGTTGTTGAATAAAATCGTGTTGGATTTTCTCCAGTGTTAGAGGTCTGTCTCTCGCCACACTGCATCAAGTGCAGTCCACGTCGAACCAACCTGCCTAACACATCAGAAATAATGGATGGAATCTTACCAAAAAATGGCGAAGTGTCAGTTCCGGTGAGAAAAATGGTACGAATCCCAAATTCAAGGAATATTGAACCTCTTAAAAAGGTTGTTTTCCTCACATTAATCATGTTAAGCTCTTGTCAGATTCCCATTGATTTGCTCATCCCAAGGAAAGTTAATCACCGTGATCGCTGGAGCTCCATTAAAACACCTCCCCAGCACTCGTTCCAGATCCAACTGAGGGGATGGCAGCAGGAAGCCTGGATGGAATGCAGCACAGGTGGCACCTCCTCTACCTTAATTTCAAAAGGCGTTCTTCCTGCAAGGTGACCACCCTCCCCACCTGGGAGGGTGCTTTAGTTAGTGCCAGCTCCCTGCAGAAAAGGACAGGTCACCATGTTACAAAATGGAATTGAAGATAACCTTGAAATGGAGAAAACTGCAGGGAAATAGCTGGGGAATGGGATTAGTTTGACAGCTCTGACATAGAGTCAGTACCATCACACTGGTTAAAAACAGAAAATAATGGAAAACCTCAGTGGGCGCGATTCAACCGGGAAACAAAAATCTATGTCCAGCTTTGGATTAGCGGGGCGTTTCTCGGTGACTGCAGCACAAAGACGCACGCCGCTTTTAAACGGCACTTTGCCGTTTAATTTGGCCTCGGGCAGTTTCTCTCTGCTGAGGCTGCACTCGAGTCAGTAAGGGTGAGATCCAGGCCGCGGCGTCTTGTGAGATTTTGTCAAATCACAGCAGGCATTCCGAGCGTTGAAAATCGAGCAAGATTCAACAGCTTCATCCGACATCAAGTCAGGCGCGCCGAGCTCACTGAATGTCTGGCACCATGTGTGGAGACAGAAACAGAGGCCGGAATCTTCCCGCCAAAGGGCTCTCCCAATCCCGCCGACAAAAACCCTTCGCCGCGTGTTTCCCAGCAGCGGGGTGTGCGCAGCAGGAAGCCCCACTGACAACAGTGGGACCAAAAGATCCCACCGCCGGCCAATGGCGGGCCAGCTCCTCGAAACATACCATTGGGATGGGCAGAAAATCCCGCCCGGAGTTAATATTTCAAGTCCGTTTCAGAGCTCTGAAGACTCATACAGACTTGAAGTGATTACTCTGTGTACCTATCCACAGATGCTGCCAGACCTGCTGAGTTGTTTCAGCATTTTCTGTTTACGTTTCTTCAATTTCCAGCAACCGCGGTATTTTGGTTCTCTTTCAGTCACACTGGCTTCCCGCTATAATATTTTCAGATTCTTGGACATCCAGAGTCCCTTGACTCAGAAGTTGAGGACTGACCCCTGAACAATGTTGACCAACTGCTCACCAAACCTGCTCAACGTCTCCTGATCTGGGACTTTGGCAGACCATTCATTGGCACAGTCACATCTTGATTTATTTTCTTAGTAATGATGTCTTTTTATCCCCTCTTACTGTATATATTGTGATTTGTTTCTTTATTATGCAAGCCCCTGATTGCTGCAAATCTTTATGAGGCATTGCAATGCTTTTCATTATTAAATCCAATTTGACTTCCTTACACTCTGGACTCAAAAGCATCACCAATGTCCAATCGCAGAGGATGCATAGTTCCAAACATTAGTACTTTGACAAATTTGTAAAAAGGTATGATCGAAAATTTGCATCACCTTTCTGCAACAACTACGTCTTAGTACAGCTTAATAAAGTTTGGGCCTGAATTTCATCAAGTTTCCAATAATGGAGGAATGAAACTTGGCAAATAGCTACTTTAAACAAACTAATAACCATTTGTTGCTCGTCAGCATTCTGGTAGAAAAGAGCAGGAACCAATTATTGAAACTGCCCGTAAAATCAAATTGTTCCCATAACCTAAGACTGTTACCAAGATACACAATCTCATCAATGATTTATTGGTTTGGTACTACTGTAGAACATTGATGGGGACAAAAGGGAGAATGAAATGTTGTTCCCTCTATCCTCCTGAAATACCTGTTCAAACAGAAGTTCATAAATCAAAAAATTAACATATTTGCAATGCTGAAACTTAATCAGCTTCCTTATTCCAGTTTATATTATGCATTTGAGGTACTCTTCAAATTATTTGACACCATGTGCTTACTGTTTGGATTGTAGACATAAATGTACACAATGGGCGGAATTCAAACAAAAGATTTCCAAGCGTCATTTTGGTGGATGTTTCCCATCGGCTTTTCTGGTGAGATCCGCACCGGTATTCACCCACATTGCAAGTTTCCTTCCTGTTTATACTCTTATTTCCCCTTTCTTTTATTTTTGCCATTAAATTTTTGATCCATGGATGATTTAGGGACATGTGTCTTTAAGGCAGTCTGTATCATTTATTCAAGCAGAAGGAAGTTACAGCCTGTGCCTTTAATTCAAACATAAAGATCCAGAAGGGTGTGATGTTTTAGGCTGGTGATTGTAGACGAGCCAACATCAGTGATGACGTGGTTTGATTGATTTGGCTGGTGGCCTGTGAATTGTCCCAAAAGGTGATGATTGGATCTGATCCCACTGGAATGTTTTCAGAGTTCTCATTTGGTTTCACTCTTGATTCTGCAGATGGAGGAAGCTAATTAAATCTCTTCAGAAATGTCTATGGAGAGGCAGTGACATTGTGGTATTATCACTGGGCTAGTGATCCAGAGACACAAGGTAATGCTCAGGCAACCCAGGGCAATTGGTGGAATTTGAATTCAATAAAAATCTGGAATTTAAAGTCTAACAGTGGCCATGAAACCATTGCCAATTGTCATAAAAACCCATCTGGCTCACTAATGTCCTTTAGGGAAGGAAATCTGTATTTCTTACCTGGTCTGGCATACATGTGACTCCAGACCCACAGGAATGTGATTGAATCTTAAATACCCTCAGGGAAGGGCAGTAAATGCTGGCCCTGCCAGGGACGCCCACATCCCACGAATAAAGAAGGCCACTCTGAGGGTTGACTCTCTCTTCAGAAAGTCTGAATGTCATTCTCTTGGGACTACAGAGGCTTGAAGTCAAATCGGGAACTAAAACCATGATTTGATGCAAAGTAAAGTGTATCTACAGAAATACATATGCCTGAATATGAAACATGAGCTGAAGGCCCAGTCTGATAAGAAATAAAGTGGCCCTCCAGAATGCCTGCTGGCAGTGAGTACTAAATTTTCAAAGCTGTAGGGACACCGACAGAATAACTCTGCAAAGAAGACATTTACCAGCTGTAAACCAGATAGGTTAATCAGTGAACGTGTTGTGAGGAAAGCGTGCTAAAGAACCACCATTGGAAGCAAAGACTCTTTTCACCTTCATCCTCATTATTTTCCCCCATCCCTCTCTGCTTGACTGTTTTGTGTGTGTGGTACAGGGTTGTATTTACCACATATTTCATCATTATTCTTGGTATAAATGAATAGTAATTGTGTTTCAACTTACACACCTGGTGACTGTAATTATTGTGTATGCAAGGGTCAAAGACTTCAGAAATTTCCAGAAGACTTATTGGTTAATTCAATTGTGTTGTGACTCTGGGGCATATGAGGCTGGAACTGACCGCGCACTTGCCCAGGGGGCATAACAACACTTCGTCATTTTTGGGGGGGCATTGGAGAGTTTCTCTGAAAATATTACTCATTTATGGTGCAATGGTAACATTTACTTTCAGGAATAAACCACCCATGGCATTCTTTGAATCATCTAGAGAATGTACAATGAGGTTTGTTGGGACCATCTCTGAAGTCCCAGGCACACCCAACAACATTCAAGAGCTTCCATTTAAAACCATTGGAGGGTATTGAGCAGCCCACTTTTGGGTCCAAATAAGGGGAGAGGCTGAGAAGGAGAGAGAGCGAATGACTGAATAATCAATGACTCAATGGGTGCCATCTGATATCCAGAGGCACAGTTTTACCATCACTCCCAATTCAGGGACATCATGAAGTTGTGAAGGGTGTTATTGAACATAAATTCATTCTTTCTTTTCAGAGTGGAAAAGGAAAATCTAGAGGGCACTAATCAATGGTAATGAAAATTGGACATTTTCCACAATGCTCAGCTGATTCACACCAGTTTTGTGCCGAAGGGGGAGAAAACCTACCTCCACAAACCTGTTTGCATAGATCTCATCATTGGAATTTTAAATTGGTTATGGTCCGAGGGAGTGTTTTTAAAATGTATTCATGAGATGGGGGCATCGCTGGCAAGTCATCAATTGCCTAGCCCTAATTGGCCTTGAACTGAGTGGCTTGCCATTTTAGAAGGCTTTTAAGAGTCAACCATATTGCTGTGGGCCTGGAGTCACATGTAGGCCAGACCAGGTAAGGACGGCAGAAATGAACGGATGGGTTTTTATGATAATGGATTCATGGCCATCATTAGACTTTTAATTCCAGATTTTTGTGGAATTCAAATTTCACCATCTACCGCGTCTACCTGGGTCCCAGAGCATTACCTGGGTCTCTGGATTGCTAGTCCAGTGATGCATCCACCGCATCACTGCCTCCCCCATTTTGTAGGGGCTACGTTCTGTTATTTAGTGGAGGTGGATCTTGTATTTGAAATTCTTGTATGGTTAGAGGTTGTCATGTTCTCCCTAGGATGTGTTGTGGTATTTATATTAGAGGAGAAGCCATCCCTATCTAAATTACCAGGGACGAGATTGATTGGCCTCATCTTTCCCGACTCAAAGACGCGACGTGGCTGCTAAATCTAACGAGAGTTGTGACATTCAGAACACCTCGTGAGATCTAACGCGATGTTCCCGAGGCCAGGGAACGAACGGCTGTGCCTGGGAGACCTGGCTATGGCACTGTTTAGCACTGGTGTACACAAATGTGGACCAGATGTAACGGCACCTGCTGGGGTCTCCCCAGGCCATTGGAGGACCCAGGTGGTCGGGCTCTGGGCAGGATGGTACCCTGGCATGTCCACTGCCAGCCGGCCCCCTTGGCAATACCAGCTGGCACTGCCAGGTGGGCATCTTGGCACTGTCAGACAGTGCCCTGGTGGCCCTGCCAGACTGGCAGGGGCACTGCCAAGGTCAGAAGTGTCAAGGTGCCCAGGTGCCAGGGTGCCAATGCCAGGGGTCGGACCTAAGGGGTGCCCTGCCCTTACGGTGTGGAGCGAGGGGGGGAGGGGGTGCTCAAGAACTTCCAAACAGGTAAAATGGGTATTGGTGGAGTCCGGAGCCCACAATGGGAAGACTCGGGGGGGGGGGGTGGGGGGGGGGGGTCAAACGATCGGGGTGGCATTGAAAAATGGTACCCTGATACTTTGCTGAGCTTGTCAGTGCCGGAAGCAAGGTAAGTACGGTGTGGCACTCCTCATAGAGGCCGAAAACCCCTGTTTGGAGTGGTTCTCGGTGCCGTGAAACGCCTCACTAAATGCAGCTAAAACATTTTTTTCTCATTAAATCGCACCCCAGGGACTTTGGGGTGCTTCCTGCTGGTAAATAAAAATGCTACATCTTTTGACCCCTGCTGCCATTGCAATAAATTAATTCAGTTTCATTTGATTTCAGTGCAGTAAAACGGTGACAACCAGATAAGATGTAATTATTTTCCAGTCCTGCAAATGACCAATAAAATCCTTCCAATTGGAAATATAATCAGACACAAAAATACTATCACAGCAATAAGAATTAATCCATTTTGACAGCTAAAGTGGTCAACAAGTACAAAAGTGGCCCTCGGCAGACCAATGTTACTGCAAGTAAATTAGTTAAACTGTGGCAAGAACATAGAACTTGAATAATTGGATGGGTACTTAATCTAATTACATTGATGAACAGGATGCTGATTTTAAGTGGGAATAATTTGGATTTGTGTCATCTTGTGTAAGTGTTAATTGGCAACAGGGCAACTCGGAGCAGGGGATGCCTCTTTAGTGTCAAATAATATACAGCACACTGGACCATAAGTAGCAGCATATGCTTTATTCAACTGAGATGCCAGAGCAATGACAACTGGGTATTTCATCACAACCTCAATTTATCTTGTCCGTAATTCTAAACTACTGTTACGATGGGCACTGTACCCTGCATTTAGCTTGATCAAAGAGTAGGCAATGTGCTGGAAGTTGCTGGTGCAACTGGAACACTCACCAGTATGAGTGCACAGCACGGTAACATAAGTGACTAACACTGTGGCTTCACAGTGCCAGCGTCCCAGGTTTGATTCCCGGCTGGGTCACTGTTTGTGTGGAATGTGCATGTTCTCCCCGTGTCTGCGTGGGTTTCCTCCAGGTGCTCCAGCTTGCTCCCACAGTCCAAAGATGTGCAGGTTAGGTGGATTGGCCATGCTAAATTGCACTTAGTGTGAAAGGGTGGAAGTGAGAGCTTAAGTGGGCCGAATGGCTTCCTTCTGCACTGTATGTTCTACATTCTATCAGTATGCTCAGTATTTGTGAACAAAAATGCTCCATTATCTTATTAATTGATTGCTCACTGCTGCGCCTAACTCTATTTTCCCAAATTATTCTCTCGGAGGAGCTGGGGCTGGTTTAGTACAGTGTGCCAAATAGCTGGCTTGCAATGCAGAACAATGCCAGCAGCGCGGGTAGTGACCATCAGAACCCATTCGAGGACCAACTATCCCCTCCCCCCAACAATGCACTCACTGCCTGTCCAAGCCTCTTTTATCAAACCCCCTTCTCCACACCCTCCACACCCCCACAAGGACCCATATAATAGGGGATCGACCCCGGGACCCTTTATTAGGAGGACTGCCCTCAGGGACCACAATAATAGGGGGACCGCCCCCAGGATTTCAATATTAGGGGAACCACCCCCATGGGCCCCATAATAGGGGGACTGCCCCTCGGACCCCTGTATTAGGGGGACAGTCCCTAGAGACCCCAGTAACAGGGGGACCTCTGCCACGGACCTCAGTAATAGGTGGAGACCCCCTCCACAAGAACCCTTGCAATAGGGTTCCATCCTCACAGGAACCCCTGCAATAGAGGAAACCACCACAGGGGGACTGCCCAACTCCAAAGGGACAAAAAACATTTGTGGATGTCATTTTTAGACCCCCAAACTGCAGTGGTGAGGTTGGGAATGGCATTAAACAAGAAATTAGAGATGCATGTAACAAGGGAATATCAATGATCATGGGTGATTTTAATCTTCACATAGATTGGACAAATCACATTAGCCACAATGCTGTAGAGGAGGAATTCCTGGAGTGTATACGCAATGGTTTTTTTGACCAATATTTGGAGGAACCAACTAGAGAGCAGGCCATCTTAGACTGGGTACTATGTAATGAGAAGGGAATCATTGCCAATCTGGCTGTACGAGACCCCTTGGGGATGAGCGACCATAACATGGTGGAATTTGTTATCAAGGTGGAGAGTGAAGTAGTTGATTCCGAGGTGTTGAATTTTAAAAATGGGAACTATGAGGTTATGAGGCGTGAGTTGGCTTTGATAGATTGGGGAGAGTTACTTAAAGGGATGACAGTGGATAGACAATGGCAAACACTCAAGGAAAGCATGGGGGAACTACAGCAACTGTTCATTCCTGTCTGGCAGAAAAGCAAAGAGGGGAAAAGGACCAATCCATGGCTGACAAAGGAAATTAGAAATAGTATCCAAAACAAGGAAGAAGCATACAGATTGGCCAAGAAAAATAATAGATCTGAGGATTGGAAGCAGTTTAGAATTCAGCAAAGACGGATGAAGGGATTGATCAAGAAGGGGATAATACAGTACGAAAGGAAACTTGCAGGGAATATAAAGACTGATACTAAGAGTTTCTACAGATATGTGAAGAGAAAGAGATTGCTAAAGAGAAATGTAGGCCCCCTACAGACAGAAACAGGGGAATGCATAATAAGGAACAAAGAAATGACTGAGGAATTGAATACATACTTTGGTTCTGTCTTCACAAAAGAGGACACAAAGCAGATACCAGAAATGTTGAAGAATCAAAAGTTTCGTGAGAGGGAAGAACTGAGGGGATCAACATCAGTAGAGAAATGGTGCTGGGAAAACTGATGGGATTGAAGGCGGATAAATCCCCAGGGCCTGAGAATCTGCATCCCAGAGTGCTTAAGGAGGTGGCTCTGGAAATAGTGGATGCAGTGGTGGTCATCTTCCAAGATTCTATAGACTCCGGAACTGTCCCTGCAGATTGGAGGATAGCTCACTCCGATATCCAAAAAGGGAGGTAGAGAGAAGGCAAGGAATTACAGACCAGTAAGCCTAACATTGGTAGTGGGGAAATTTCTTGAATCCATTATCAAGGGCTTTATAGCGGAACATTTAGAAAGCAGTGGCAGGATCAGTTAGAGTCAGCATGGATTTATGAAGGGAAAATCATGCTTGACAAATCTGTTGGAATTATTTGAAGAGGTAACCAGTACAGTCGACAAGCGGGAGCCTGTCGATGTGCTATATTTGGACTTTCAGAAGGCGTTTGACAAAGTCCCGCATAAGAGATTATCGTCCAAAATTAAAGTGCATGGAATTGGGGGAAATGTATTGAGATGGATAGAAAACTGGTTGGCAGAGAGGAAACAAAGAGTATGGATTAATGGGTCTTTTTCAAATTGGCAGGCAGTAACTAGTGGGGTAACACAGGGATCGGTGCTGGGACCCCAGCTATTCACAATATATATTAATGATTTGGATGAGGGAACAAAATGTAACATCACAAAGTTTGCAGATGATACCAAATTAGGTGGGAGGGTGAAATGTGACAAGGATGCAGGGATCCTACAGCAAGATCTGGACAGGTTGGGCGAGTGGGCAAACCAATGGCAGATGCAGTGTAATTTGGATAAGTGAGGTTATTAATTTTGGAAGCAAAAGCAGGAAGGCAGATTACTACCCGAATAGTTGTAAATTGGGAGAGGGGAATGTGCAGCGGGACCTGGGTGTCCTTGTGCACCATTCGCTGAAGGTAAGCATGCAGGTGCAGCAGGCGGTAAAGAAGCCCAATGCTATGTTGGCCTTCATTGCAAGAGGTTTCAAGTATAGAAGCTTGGATGTGTTGCTGCAATTACACAGGGCCTTGGTGAGGCCACACTTGGAGTATTGTGTGCAGTTTTGGTCTCCTTCTCTGAGGAAGGATGTTCTTGCTCTCGAGGGAGTGCAGCGAAGGTTTACCAGACTGATTCCAGGGATGGTGGGACTGTGATATGAGGAGAGATTGACTAGTTTAGGATTGTTCTAGTTGGCGTTCAGAAGAATGAGGGGGGATCCCAAAGAGACTTATAAAATCCTAACAGGACTAGACAGGGCAGATGCAGGGAAGATGTTACCAATGGGTGTGTCCAGAACCAGGGGTCATAGTCTGAGGATTCAGGGTAAACCATTTCAGACAGAGATAAGGAGACATTTCTTCACACAAGGAGTGGTGAGGCTGTGGAATTCAATACCACAGGAAGTAGTTGAGGCTAAAACTTTGAATATATTCAAGAGGCGGCTGGATATAGTACTTGGGGAGAATGGGATCAAAGGCTATGGGAGAAAGCAGGATTAGGCTATTGAGTTGGATGATCAGGCACGATCGTGATGAATGGTGGAGCAGGCTCGAAGGACCAAAAGGCCTCCTCCTGCTCCTATCTTCTATGTATCTATATATCTATGTAATAGGGGGAAATTCCAGGAGCCCTGTAATAGGATGGCCTCCCAGGAAACCCTGTAATAGGGATACCCCCTAGGGACCACTGTAATAGAGGAATCACCCAGTAAAATGGGGACCCCCCACAGGGACCCTGTAATAGAGAGATCTCCCCCACAGGGAGCCGTGTAATAAGAAGACACTCCCAGGGACCCCAGTAATGGGGGACCCCCGGAGACTCCAGTAATAAGGGAACCCCCAGGGACCCCAGTAACAGGGGGACTCCCCACCTAAAGGGACCCCATAGAATCCATTCCCCCCCCCCCCAATACTGACCCTCCCCACCCACAGAAAAGAGACCCCTAACTGGAAGCTAGAGAGCAGTCCAGACAGGGGCAGTAGGAAGAATTATAGCTGGAACACTTACCTTGAAGCTCTGCATGTCCATTCCGTGAAGGAGAGCAGCAAGATTTCATAGCTTTCCAGTCGTGGTCTGTGATTGACAGCTTCTACAAATTATCTACAGCTTTGATTCATTCATCTCCTTTCACGGTTCAGTTGCCTAAGTGGCGAAACCCAATGTTTGTAAACATTGATCACATCAAAGAGAGGTAAGTACAGAAAAATCACACAATGAAGTTATTGGAATTCATTTCATGCTTGGAAAGCACTTACCTCTCTTACTGTGAAGGGGGATGAATGAATCAAAGCTACAGATGGGTAGCTTCCTGAAAGGGGTCCCTTTCATGGAGACTGATGAGACCATCAATTCACTAGACACGTGCTTTGAGATATGAACAGTGGTTTTAATCTACTTACTACAGAGCCAGCCTGTTAAACGTTGAACTCTCAATGAACTGGTCGGCTGGCTCTGGGCATCGATATTTATACAGCATTCCAGGGGGAGGAGCCATGGGAGGAGCAAAGGGTGGAGCCCTGTACAAACTCCTGAGCATTCCCAGAGCTACTCCCCCTAGTGGTCGGGCAACGCAACTGCGCTTACAATCGTACGGTCTCATATATATATCACAGTGTGAATTACATTCACCTCATTTACCCCCTACAAAAAAATCAAGTCTGGAAGGGGTGGTGGTTCATAAATTGAGTCTGTCTGGTGGTCGAGTCGTCTGCTGCGATCTGCGGAGCTCCAGGGTTGCAGCCTCTTGTGGTGGCTGGATGGGTGTTGTGGGTTGGGGTACGATGGCGGACTCCGGGGGTGATTCCGTCCGAACTCCATACCCGTCTGGTTTGACTGGGGACTGGGGGCGCTGGGGGTTAGCCGGTGCGGGTGCACGAAACAAATGTAGCGAGCTAGTGGGCTCAGGAGCGCGAGGGGGCGGCTGGATGGGGTGTAGAGTGAGGGGTACCTCTGCAGTGATAGTGGGGATGCTGGATCCAGTGGGTTATAGGTCCTGGAGGGATACGGTGTCTTGACGGCCGTCAGGGAACTCTACGAAGGCGGACAGGTGGTTTGAGTGAAGCAGGCACACCTTCTCTACAAGGGGGTCGGTTTTGTGCGCCCTGACGTGCTTCCTCAGGAGTACAGGGCCCGGTGTCTTCAGCCATGCCGGGAGTGAGACCCCCGTGGTAGTGCCCCTAGAAAAGATAAAGAGCCTCTCGTGAGGGGTCTGGTTGGTTGCGGTGCATAAGAGGGTCCTAATAGCGTGGAGCACGTCTGGGAGGATATCCTACCAATGGGAGACTGGGAGATTCCTGGACCGGAGGGTCAGTAGGACGGTCTTCCAAACCATTGCATTCTCCCTCTCCACCTGCCCGTTCCCCCTGGGGTTGTAGCTGGTAGTCCTGCTCGAGGCGATGCCCTTGTCGAGCAGGTACTGACGCAGCTCGTCGCTCATGAAGGACGAACCCCGGTCGCTGTGTACGTAGCTGTGGAAACCAAACAAGGTGAAGATACTAAGCAGGGCCCTAATGACTGTGTGGGAGGTCATTTCGGGGCACGGGATAGCAAAGGGGAAGCGGGAGAACTCATCTGTGACGTTTAGGAAGTAAACATTCCTGTTAGTTGAGGGGAGCTGCCCTTTGAAATTGATCGCGAGGTGTTCAAAGAAGCATTGACCAGGTGGGCCCTGTCTGGTCTGTAGAAGTGCGGTTTGCACTCCGCACAGATCGGGCAGTCTCTGGTGACAGCTTTTACCTCCTCAGTGGAGAAAGTCATATTTTGGGCTTTGATGTAGTGGGCGAGCCGGGTGACCCCCGGGTGACAGAGGTCGTTGTGAATGACTTTCAGGCGGTTGTTCTGCGCGCTGGCGCATGTCCTGTGGGATAGGGCATCTGGGGGCTCGTTAAGCTTCCCCGGTCGATACTTAATATCGTAGCTCTAGGTGGAGAGTTCGATCCTCCACCGCAGAATTTTATCGTTTTTAATTTTGCCCCTTTGCGAGTTGTCAAACATGAAGGCAACCGATCTTTGGTCAGTGATGAGGGTGAACCTCCTACCTGTGAGGCAGTGCCTCCAGTGACGAATAGCCTCCACAATGGCTTGTGCTTCTTTTTCGACTGCCGAGTGTCGGAGTTCTGAAGCGGAGAGGGTACGGGAGAAGAATGCGACTGGTCTCCCTGCCTGATTTAAAGTGGCTGCAAGAGCTACCTCTGAGGCGTCGCTCTCAACCTGAAAGGTGGTGGATTCATCCACCGCCCGCATGGCCGCTTTGGCGATATCCTCCTTGATGCAGTTGAAGGCCTGGCGCGCCTCAGCTGACAGGGGAAATAGTGTGGCCTTAAAGAGTGGGCGGGCTTTGTCCGCATATTGAGGGACCCACTGGGCGTAATACGAAAAGAAGCCCAAGCACCGTTTGAGGGCCTTAGGACAATGAGGGAGAGGGAGTTCCAAGTGGGGGCGCATAGGGTCCGGGTCGGGACCCAGGACTCCGTTTTCCACGACATAGCCGAGGATGGCTAGTCTGGTCGTGCGGAAAACGCATTTCTCCTTGTTATAGGTGAGGTTTAGTTTCTGAGCCGTCCGAGCTGCAGATAGTGAGTGGGGGGTAGAGGCCCGCCCAAACTGAGGGTGAGACTCTTGAGGTTACACTGAAAATCTAGGCCGAATAAGAGTAGGGCGCAGAGTTCGGGCAGGACGTAGAGCTGGAATTTGGCATAGCTAACGCCTTGGATTGTCAGCTTCGCAGCGGTGCGCCCTTGGATCTGGACAGAGTGGGAGCCCGAAGCGAGGGAGATAGTTTGCCGTGCAGGGAAAACAGGGAGCGAACAGCGTCTTACCAGATCTGGGTGTACGAAGCTCTCAGTGCTCCCGGAGTCGAAAAGGCATGGCGTGCTGTACCCGTTAATTTGGACCGTCGCCATCGAGTTTCGCAGATGCTTCGGGCGCGATTGGTCCAGAGTGACTGCACTGAGTTGCGGGTAGTCGGCGGCTTGATCAGCTGTGCTGGAGTGGCCCCGTGATGACTGCCCTCTGAGTTCGTAGTCGTTGAGGTGAGTTTCAGAGTTTGAAGGGGATGGATCCCAAGATGGCCGTCCCCATGAGTCGCACATGGCCGGCCGCATGGAGGATTGCCAAGATGGCTGCCCCCATGAGTCGCACATGGCCGGTCGCATGGAGGAGGATTGCCAAGATGGCCGCCCCCATGAGTCGCACATGTCGGGTGGGGGCAGAGTCAGCATACAGGCTGCAGCATTTTGGGGCCTGCGGGCCTGTGAATTCAGGGAACGAGTGCTTTGAGCTGTGGGAGGGTTAGAGGCTGGGGCGGAACGAGTGCTTTGAGCCATGGGAGGTTTAGAGGCTGGGGCTTTCTTCGCCAGACACACTCTGGCATAATGTCCTTTTCACCCGCAGCTGCTGCAGGTCGTGTTGCGGGCTGGGTAGTGCTGCCACGAGTGCTGATTCTGGCTGCAAATGTGGCAGGCTGGGGCAGCATTGTGGCTGGGCGGCCGCGCGGCGCAGGCCTGGGGGAGTCGCTGATCGGGGGCCCATGACGGGGTCGCGGGGTCCGCGGGGAATGAGGTGAGGCTGCGGAAGGAGACCTCCATAGTGGTAGCAAGTTCAACAGTCACTTCAAGATTTAGGGCCCCCTTTTCCAGCAGTCGCTGGTGCACGTAATTTGACCTAAGGCCCGCAACAAAGGCATCGCGTACAGCAAGTTCTCTATGTTTTGCCGCGGTAACTGCTTGGTAATTACAGTCACTATATAAAGTTTTAAGCTCTCTCAGGAATTCTGCGAGCGATTCCGTGGGGGGTGCCTCCCGATTACAGGAGATCCTGAGGGAGGGGTCCTCCGATTACAGGGGTCCCCGGGGGAGGGGGTGATGGGTCACCCACATACATGGGGGTTGGGGGGTGCACAATCTGGAGATGCATGGCTATAGTGCGGTGCGGAGGATTTGGACCCGATTTACCGTAGCGGGGAGGAGGGGGAGTAGTGCATGGGGGCGGGGGGGGGGAGGTGGCTAGCCACGTGATCTTGCTAGCAGCCCGTTAGCAGGATTCCCAGGGAATCGCTCTTATTCCACACCTTGCTTAAATTTACATAGCTTGGAACAATGAAAGGCTACCAGATTGCGTTCCCAGGGGGATCGTTATCTGGTTGCAATTCAGCGCCAGTGGGAGACCATAGGGTACAATTCTCCGGCCTTGTTGCACTCTTGCTTGAGCGATGCAAGGCTGGAGAATAGCTGAAGAGGCCAAAAACGAGAATCGTGCCAGACGCCAAACAGTTTGCAATGCAATCGGCCCGCTCACATTGGCGAAATTGGAATCTCGCCGTAGTGTGGCGAGAAACCACTTATCATCACTGAAGCCCTATTTCTATACAATTAACATGAGCGACCCCAAATTCAACGGCCTCCCATCATTCATGGCCTCCCCAGCAAGTGGTCACGCTGGCACTGATTAGTACTCCTTTTTAAAAATGTGAACCTGGTGGAAGGGTTTCTGCCGGGAGCGGAGTAGGTGAGTAGCCATTTTTGCTCACAAGCAAATAACCCAGAGGCACTGAGGTTGCTGCCCCAGTGCTCAACAGGGGTGGGGGACACTCGTCTGGGGGCGGGGGGGGGGGGAGGAACCCTCCCTCTCCCCCCCCCCCCCCCCACAGGGGTGGGCCACAATGGGAGGGTGGCGGGGTCTACTGGGGGGGCAATCGTACATGGCATCACCATGCCAACCTCTGGATCGTGTGCACCCGTTCCGTGGGCAACCCTTGTCCCTGTCCGTCTGCCCCACCGACCCCCATAACCCCCACTGATTGCCGAGACCGTTCGCCATGCGGCTGAAAGCTATTGCTAAAGGGGAATTGGCAATCGTGGTTAAGTCAGCAAATCACACAACCCAAGTGGAATTCGGTGAATGGGCGGGCCATGTAGCATGTGAGAGTCATTACCTAGCATCCCAATCAGACCGTGATGCCTAGACACTGCTGGAGGCAACACCATACACACAGCAGACAACATCCGAACACCCAGGGGATGGGTCACATCTCTAGTGACATGTCCACAGCCCGAAGGTGGGTGAGTGCAACGGGGAGGGGAACAGCAGCCGGTCCAGGTGATGTTATGAGCATGTATTCTGGGTATAGGGTCTGTGGTCCGCTAAGGGAGTGCCATTGCGGCCATCAGTGCAGTGTGGGCACGACGTTCCAGATGGGATGGGGGGATCAATGGGGGAATGGAGGGTCACGGTGTGGGAGCCACCTCTATTTTTCAGTCTAACAACCTCTCCCAATTCCTTACAGATATGGAACAGTATGGCAGGGATATTGGACACAGAACTGGTGGTGCTGCTGGTAGTCCAGGCAACGAGAGGCCGGAGAAGGCAACAGCAGCAGCGTCTGCAGATGCTTGAGGCGGCTGCCCATGTGTCGACCCCAACCCATACTCTAAGGACCCGGCTGCCCATCAGGCCAGGGAGGGATCCAGAGAGGGGGGGACCTGCGATGACACAGGGTGTTCAGGCGTAGTTGGTCCTTTGAACAGATGACGGACAGCTCGTGTTGTAGGAGGCTCAGCCTCAACAAGGAAACAGTGCAGTACCTGTGCCATGTCCTCGCGGACTTGGCACCATGTGGAGGAGGGGGACACCCATTCCCGCTGGCTGTCAAGATCACTGGAGGCCTGACTTTTTGCACCCTAGGATGCTTCCAGGGCACAAGCGGGGATCAGTATTGCATCTCACAGGCCACACCCTACAGATGCATCCAACAAGATGCCCTGTTTGCCTAGGCGGAAAACTATATGAACTTTGACATGGACCAAGCCCAACAAGATGTCCAGGCAGCAGGATTCTCCACTGTCGTTGGGATGCCCTAGTCCAGGGGCTGATAGACGGTATGCATGTTGCCTTGCGACTGCCGGGCCATCTGGGAGTGCCTTAGGAAGTGGTTCCACTCTCTGAACATACAGCTCGTGTGTGACCACCCGTGAAGATCATGCACTGTGCAAGCCTCCCAGGAGGTAACCACAACAGATACATCCTTTGGCAGTCGGTCATCCCCGGCCTCTTCTACGACCACCCCAGGATGGGAGGCTGCTTCTTCGGGGCGACAAGAGTAACCCGCTAAGGACCTGACTAATGGCGCCAGTGCGGAGGCCGGAGATCGTGCGGAGACCGGTTACAATGGAGCCCATGTGGCTTCCCAGGCTGTCATTGAGTGGTGCATTGGACTGCTTAAAATGCAGTTTGGATGTCTCGACCGCTCCGGTGGTGTCCTGTAGTATATCTCCCAGAGGGTCGGCCGCTTCGTGGTGGTCTGCTGTGTCCTCCACAACCTGGCACAGCAGCGAGAGATGTGCTGGAGTTTGGGGATGAGGAACATGTGGCTACCAAGGAGGAGGAGGAGGACAAGGATAATGAGGCGGTGCCAGACCACCAGGGGCTGGAGGACGATCGCAGGGAGGAACCAAAGGACAGGTGGGAGCAGCGAAGGTTCATCAAGCCGAAGGGCAAGGGATGCCCTCGTTCTCACCCGCTTCACTTAGGGCATGACCTGGTCCATCATCAATACCTTACCCATCCCCCACCGCCATCTCCAACAGGGTCTGTGTCACATCACTCCAGGGTGCCGGGACTGTGTCGGCACTGCGCGCAGGTCACTGTCGAGGGCAGGGGGTGATGATAACCTGCAGACAGCTAAGCGCCGGTGCTCCTCAATCTATGCCATAATCTGACAGCTGCCTATCTGCTGAATGTTCGCTCACACTCATCACCTGCATGCGGTGTGTCTGGGCGGATGCCTGGAGAGTTGCGCCAAGGGTTCGAAGTTCGGTCCACATTGTGGAAGAAAGTGGCAGAGGCATCATACCGGTTGTGCTCAAGGGTTTTGAGCATGAACCCCCGCCTTCCCCCCTCTTCATCCCCCCTTTCCCTCTCCCCACTCCCCTGATGCTCTCAGTGATCCTCGACGCACTTGTCCTTCCTTACTCTACCGCTCCATCTAGCTGTCTCCCCAGGATGCCCATCTGAGGTGGAGGCAGCCAGTTGCCTATGGCCTTCGATGCCCTTAGTGGGCGTCCTCTGGGGGCTCTGGGGCTGGAGGGCCCCGGTGCTCTCGTCAACAGCCTTGTCCTGTGTGCTGATTGCACAGCCTCATCAGAGGGGTGGAACTCGGGGGAGCTGCTGGCCATCATCCTCACTTCATGGGACGGGTCCGGGTTGGCACCCAGTTAGCACCCCATCCTCCCACTTGTTGCCCATAGGGCCCCGGGGTTCACCTCGGGATAGAGGGGCAGCTGGTCCAAGTACTGACTGCCCCTGCATTATCTGGTCGTTCCCCATGGCCTACACCATGGTGTCTACACTTCAGCGATGCTTCTTAGTGATTGGACATGCTCTGCGGTGCCTCAGTAATGCCCAACTATGACTGGGACAAGCTTTGCAGCACCATGGCCATGCCTATCTGAGAGCAGGACTTGTCTCTCGCAAGCTCATCAAGGTCGGCCTGGTACTGGATGTCAGTGACACTCCAACAGCTCCATGACGCTTGGAGGTGTCCCTGAGGCTTTGGGCGCAGGAGATTCGCCGGTAATGTGTGGCACCGAGGCCAACATCGATGACATCCCCCAACAAGTCAGGCATTCTGCTGAGACCCTCAGCCATTGCCGTCACCTTGGACCCCTTCACTCATGGTGCCGACGTTGTGCATCAGACTCTCCACTGCGGTTGCCAGTGTCTCACCTGGGAGTTCCTGCCTCCACCTGATGAGCAGCTGTGTGATGCTCACCAGATTGTGCCCCAGAACCCTGACCACTAACGTTTTTCACCGAGGTGTGTGTATCTGCGCTGGTGGCGGGTTGGGATGACAGCTGTGATGCATTGATCGTGTCTTCCTCAGAGCTCTCCTCTGAAGTGTTCTCTCGGGAGGCTGGAGAGGGTGCAGCCCGGGATGGGCTGGCGCCATCGGCTGGAGGACCTGCGGGAGAATGGATATGTGGCCAGTAGGAGGGATGGGTCAGTCTGTATGCCATTAACAATTCATGTTTGACAGGTCCTCCTGGTGGGGCCGTTGGATCCTCACCTCTGTTGCTTCTGCCAACCTCCACACTGGTGACCTCTCTGTCTTCGGCCACCCCATCACCTCCAGGGCCCATTCCTCAAACGGCGGAAAGGTCTGGGTTGTGGGGGGACGGGGTCATTGGTATCAACTCACCCGTGCTGCCTAGTGAGGATTTACATGTCCGGCAATCCTCCACCAGTCTGGGCCCTCCCCGGCAATTGTGGGAGAGCTTCCCCTGTGGAAACACAGAGAGGGCATCAAAAGTCACTTGTGTGGGCAGCACGGTGGCGCGGTGGTAGCACTGCAGTCTCATGGCGCCGAGGTCCCAGGTTTGATCCCAGCTCTGGGCACTGTCTGTGTGGAGTTTACACATTCTCCCCGTGTTTGCTTGGGTTTCGCCCCCACAACCCAAAGATGTGCAAGGTAGGTGGACTGAACACGCTAAATTGCCCCTTAATTGGAAAAAATAAATTGGGTGCGCTAAATTTATTTAAATAAAGGTCACTTGTGTGGTTTACAGTGGTACATGGACCAATTAACGTTGAATAGCATAGCGGCCCTCGCTGGGCCGAGTGCCGGAAAGCTTGCAGTAGTTCCCACTCACTACCACAGGGGCTGGTTTAGCACGGTGGGCTAAATAGCTGGCTTGCAATGCAGAACGATGGCATAAGCGTGGGTTCAGTTACCGTACCGGCCTCCACGAACAGGCGCTGGAATGTGGTGGCTAGGGGCTTTTCACAGTAACTTCATTGAAGTCTACTTGTGACAAAAAGCGATTATTATATTACACTTCGATATCTTTCCGGAGAATCGCGCCCACAGTCTCCCAAACGGAATACATTCCCTTCCTCCCCACTCTTTTAAAAAGCTTTTTAAAGAAATGGCATGCCAACTCCATCCATTCCCTCGCCCCATCCCAACTGCCCATGCCAACTGTATCATGACATTGGAAGCATATTATTGAGATCAATTGGCTTCTTAACAAGCTCAATTAACCCTTGATTGTTTATTTAAATATAGCAGGCAGTCTGCCAATTTCGTTACCTGCCCAGCCCATGTATCATGGGGGTGAGCTCAAGAGGTGGGCGGTGGGGTGGTGAAGTTAACACAGATCCTATGTTTAAGTGCCCCCCACACCAAAAAGATGCCCGGCAGGGACAAATAAAATCCAACCTCCTGCAAGGTGTTTAAGTAATCTTAAAGCTGCTGGAGTTCATTTAGGGAAAGAATCCTAACATCCTTGTCGAGTTTGGTGCATACATTATGCATATGACCAATTGAATTTAATTAAACTGAGGGACAAAACAAAATAGCAGCCCCTTTGAGGGCTATTGCATTGAAAAAAAAACAAATGGATTGAAGATTTAAAATATCAAACAAAAATGTGGTTAAATGGGTCCATGGAACATGCCAGTCTCTGAGGTACCCATCGGGTATGGAAGGTCTCAAAGGTGCCGGCAGACACTGCATGCTCCCTCTCTAAGAGCACCTGGCTGTGAATATTGCTGTGGCAGAGGGATAGGTAATTGGGCTGGACAATCACCTGAATCACCTGTTTCTGGTGAGTTTGGTCAGGGTCAGGAGTAGGTTCACAAGGAGGTTCTCCTCCATTCCTATCCCTGCCGCCTCCCCACCTCCTGCACCAAATGGCCACAGACCAGGAGCATGGGGCTGAAGTGCGAAGAAAACTGTAAAGAAGGTTTTTCCAAGTAACTGAAAAAGGGGGTGCAGTCTAATACAACGTACATATCCACATTGCACAGACTCCATTCGGCTGCAGAAAATGCAGGCATTGTAAGAGTCTGTTAAATGACATTCTACGATTGTGCGGGACTATTGAATGCAATACCCTCCATCCCAGGTCTCCATTGTTAGATACTCTCCAATCAAGAGAGTAGCCGTTTAAAGGGAGGAGTCTGATTTATAGGTGTCTCTCAATCCTACACCAATCCAGTCAATTTTACTGCTGGCCTAGTAAACCAATTCATCTTATCAAGCTGCTATTAAGGCAAATTGGGATAGGTAATTAATGCTGACTGTGTCATTGTCGTTCACAACCCTGGAATGAATGAATTACACAAAAATGCCCTGGCTAAGATTTCTTCAACAAAGGGGCAGCAGGGTAGCATGGTGGTTAGCATAAATGCTTCACAGCTCCAGGGTCCCAGGTTCGATTCCCGGCTGGGTCACTGTCTGTGTGGAGTCTGCACGTCCTCCCCCTGTGTGCGTGGGTTTCCTCCGGGTGCTCCGGTTTCCTCCCACAGTCCAAAGATGTGCGGGTTAGGTGGATTGGCCATGCTAAATTGCCCATAGTGTCCTAAAAGTAAGGTTAAGGGGGGGGTTGTTGGGTTACAGGTATAGGGTGGATACGTGGGTTTGAGTAGGGTGATCATGGCTCGGCACAACATTGAGGGCCGAAGGGCCTGTTCTGTGCTGTACTGTCTATGTTCTATAATAAACATCACTGTTAAAAGATCAACTAATCCTGTTGAATTTTGCTGTACGGCCATTTATATTTCATGATTGTCTCCAAAATAACGATAACTATATTTCAAAGTCATTCGTTAAATGTGAAGCACTTTGTGGCATTTCTGAGATGCAACATGGACATTTAAATATAAGACTTTTGAAAAAAGGGAGGCATCTGACAAAATGTTAAATTTTACATAACCAAAAATAGAAGCTCAGTAAATTCGGAAAGTTATTGCGAAGAAAGCTGGGAAAGTAGAACTCAATGAAATGAGTGCGAAGTATAATTCAAACAAGGTTTGAAAACATTTTCATCATTTTTCTCACTGCCCTAATTTTGTGTAATTCCTGATTACGTTCCACTGACACACTGAAGGTCAGTATTAGAGATCCAAGGCTGGATTCTCTGTCAGCTGATGCCAGAAACGCGAACTGCATTCGGGCGGAGGATATATTGTTAGCCTTGAATCGAGGTCGGTGCCAGGTGGCCAGCAGAATGCGATGCTCCGGTGCCTCAATAGCGGCGTGAATGCATTCCACACCTCGAACCAATGTGGGCAACCGGTGTGGGCATGCAACCTGTACAGTAATGGCCATTCGCATCTCATTAATTGGCGAGACTCAGTAGTGTCTGGCCTCCCGTGATGCTCCGCCTCCGCTAGGCGGCATTGATGATGGCGAGGTTCACTTGTGGTATTTAAATGGGGACTGGGCGCCGTGGCTGCCGAGGAAGTGAGAGGAGGTAAATAAAGTTTACAAAGGCTCAACAGTGGGCTGTCAGTTGTGCCTCTGGCTGGGGGGATGTCCGCAAAGGCCAGGGGAGGGGGGGTGTTTGGAGGAGTAGCAGGGGACTACTGGGAGAAGAGCCATGTGGTCAGGGTGTCCCCCAGGACCAGGGTAGCTGGGCACGGACCGCCATTGCCGCGGCATGCAAGGCAGGCATCTGGCTTCACACTCAACTGACTGTTCACTGTGTCCGTGAATGTGCAGACTGCCACCGGCCATATGGGTGTCCCCCCTCTGCCAAACCTCAGGCCATCCGCCAAGAACACCCAGACACCAGCTGACCCATCAACGAGACGTGCGCGACCCAGCGCAGTCAGTGGCCACCAATGGTTGGCACCAATCAGTGTACCCAACCATGGCGCTGCCCCACTGCAGGGGATGCATGGAGGGCACGGTGGGGGGTGGGAAGCGCAACCCAAACAGCAATTGCATGCAGGGCGGATGCCCCACTAGTGGCACAACCAGCCAGCCTATTCCGCAGGATCACCGGCCGATGCCAGGCCCCGCCCGCCCACTGGACAGGTGGGCACAACCCTTGCATTCCACAGAGGACCCATGACACACTGCTGCTATATTCCCAATTGGTGCCTAAAACCCCATTCAGCCTTGTCCCTCTGGAACTGTGCCAAGTCCTTCTGGGACTGTGTCATGTCCCTCAAGGATCATACCAGGTCCCTCTGTGTCTGGTTCAGGTCAGCCAGCACCAGTCCTATGCCTTCAATGCCCCTAGCCATGGCCCGTTGTGACTGGGCCATGCTCTAGAGCGCCGCTGCAATGTTCATATTGCCCTACTTCATAGCCGCCCTGTCCTGTGGCTCGGTCACCGCCCACACAGAGTGCATCCAGGCTTTGGGCATCCTGACCTATGGCCAATACCATTGCAACCAAGCCTCCTCCACGGATTACCCCTGTGCAGTGTGGGCCTGGGTGGCACACATTGTCGGAACCACCTCCTGCTCCCGCAGGCAATTGGATTCCCCCAACTGCACCTGAATGTGCTGGAGGGTTCTGGACACCCCCTCGTGTAGTCACTGGCTCTGCTCCTGCATCTCCAGCATTGATGGGATTGCAGTTTTCAGAATACCCGTGTGGATGGCATATGGTCCCTGGTGTCGGACCACACTCCGACTGTCCTCCCCCTCGGGGGTTCCGACCTCCAACTGATGCACCACTGCATCTGTGGTGTGAGCACCAGATAGTGCCCAGGAGCCTCTTCACTTAAGTGCGCAACAGAGGTGAGTGTCTCTGGGATGGTGGAGAGTGACGGTGACAATTGTGATGAGAAGCCTTTGTTGGCCCCGAACATGTGCTGTGGGGGGTTGTATTGTTGCGCGGTGGGGTGGGGGTGGGGTGGGGGGGGAGGCATGGGACCCCGGACGGTCTATCCCGTCCGTTGCCCAGTGGGTCACAGGGTGGCGGCTGGGGGTGGGGGACACTAGCCAGTCCTTTTTTTCCATTTTTAAAATTTAAATTTCAAGTATCCAAATCATTTTTTCCAATTAAGGGGAAATTTAGCATGGCCAATCCATTTACCCTGCACATCTTTGGGTTAGACCGTGGGGGCATAACATACGGGGGAGGGGTGACCCACCTGCCATAGGGATGTCGGAATGCATTGGGGGTTCAGTTGGTTGTGCCATGCTGACCTCCGCCCCTATGATGACCCGCTCTCCCCCTCCACCAAATAGGTCCAAGGACGCGAAGGGGCCACAGGTGCATGGATCCCTCCGGTCTTTTCCCACATCCTGCAGTTGTGGGCTGCCTTCTCTTGAGGGGACAGATAATACAACATCTGAGGGAATGGGATGTTGTCATCGCATGGGGGTCCGCGATTGGTGGCCTGTGTGTGCAGGGTGGTAGGGGGTGTGTGTAGTACCAGGGGCACAGTAGTGGTGGTGACTCACCCTTAACCCCCTGAGAAGGCCGTGCGACTTCTTCTGGCACTGCTGCCTAGTCATGTAGTGGGGCCCACATGTTCACGGCCTCAGCCACCCATGCCCAGGCCTGGTTAATGTCAGCGGGTTGCAGCCTCCGTCCCACCCTGAGGAACAGCGTGTTCCGCCTCTCCTCCACGGCTTCCAGCAATCTCTTCAGCCGTGCATCTGCAAACCACATGGCCGCTCTCCGGGGTGACATTTTCTTGGCTGGAATGAGAGTATGTGGGGAGTGGGGTGCTTATATGCAGCTATCGCTTATCAGACTTTCCCGTGCCTATCCCGACCGTTCAAATTCAACGGCAGCACCTGTTGGACTTGCAGTAGATCCACATGATGCACGGTCCTGTTCATTAGCAAGCCTTGGATTGCTCCGGCAGTCTTACCCCTACCGTCATTGTAGACGTCCCACAATTCAGTCCTGGTGTCAGGACTTAGTCTCTCAAGTGGGGAATCCAGCCCCCTATGCTTGGGACATGGCAGCATTGGTGGATGGCTGGGAAAAGGGTAGAGCAGCAGCAATGAATGGGTTGATTCCATTTTATGATAGAATTGTAAAGTACAGCAAACAATGTTTACCCTCATTCCTCCCTTGTGCCCCCCCCACCCCGATGGAGTGATGCCCCTGTCCCTTGAAGGGAAGTTCAACATGCGAAGAACCTGGGACAGAAAGAAAACTAATTCATTTTTCCAGGCTGTCTTCCAAGGTGAGACCAGGCAGATGTATAACACACACACTAAGATGTACTGAAGAATTTAATAACCCAGCTATATCCTGACAGATAAGGTGGCAGGCTCAGCCCTCAATGTGAGGGCTTGGCCTCTAAAAGTGCGGAGGCTTCTGCACCTTTGGGATGGCCAGACGCTGGAGTAGTTCCCGCCACTCCAACACGCCGGGACCCCCCGCCCCGGGTAGGGAGAATTGAGGGGCTAGGCCCACGCCGGAGTGGTTCCCGCTCCGCCGGCTGGTGTGAACGGCCTTTGGCGCCACGCCAGCCGGGGCCGAGTCTACTGTGCCGACTGGCGGAAATCCGCTCATGCGCCGGAGCATCAGCAGCTGTTGATGTCATACCGGCACATGTGCAGGAGAGGGGGTCACTTCCGACCCGCCATGGTGAAGACCATGACGAAGGCGGAAGAAAAAGAGTGCCCCCATGGCACAGGCCTGCCCGCCGATCGGTGGGCCCCGATCGCGGGCCAGGCCACCTTGGGGGCTCCCCCCGGGGTCAGATCACTCCGCACCCTCCCCCCCCCCCCCCTCCCCCCAGGACCCCGGCGCCTGCCCGCGCCGAGGTGGTTTCATCCACGCCGGCGGGAGAGGCTTGTCAGCGGTGGGACTTCGGCCCATCGCGGCTGGAGAATCGCCGCGGGGGGGCTCGCCAACTGGCCCGGCGCGATTCCCGCCCCTGCCGAATCTCGGGTGGCAGAGAATTTGGGACACGGCAGGGGCGGGATTGACGCCGGCCTCAGGCGATTCTCCGACCCGGCGACGGGGGGAGAATCTCTAGTTTCCGGCTCCTCATTCTACATGAACAGGCCATTCTTGGCATGGTCTTATAAGAGAAAATAGAGGGAGTACGTGATACTGAAGCTTCAGGCCTCTGTAAAGATCAGTGTAAGCACCACACATAATGTTAATCCCCAATGGTGACTCTATAATAAGTACTAGGAAGCAAGTCTTGACTTCTTTGACTGCAAGTTTATTGTGTTCAGTAATCACTTCTCCAACAAAGTCACAGTGCCACCTGTATCCCCCTTATATATCAATGCAGTCTATTGAACAATAACTGCAGTGTATTGAACAGTAAGTGCAGTCTATTAAACAATTAAAACTCAAAATTCCAACTTAATCACTGGGGAACATTAACTCTTTCCTGACACCCAGCCCACACTTTTTATTCTTCCTCGCCTGTACAAGACACTAGTTAGGCCTCATCTGGAGTACTACATCCAGTTCTGGGAGCCCTACTTGTGGAAGGATGTGAAGACATTGCAGGGAAAAACAACGGCAGCTATGAGGATATATTGAAGAGGTTGGGTCTGTTTTCCTTGGAGCAAAAAGGCTGAGTGGAGACTTGATGGCGGTATTCCAGATACTGAGGGGTATGGACAGGGTAAATAATGAGAAACTGCTCTCTCTCAAGAGTACATCAAGATCTAGAGGACACAGATTCCAAATAATAATAATCATTGCTTCTTGTCACAAGTAAGCTTCAATGAAGTTACTGTGAAAAGCTCCTAGTCGCCACATTCCGGCACCTGTTCGCGGACGCCGGTACAGGAATTGAACCTGCACTGCTAGCCTAATTCTGCATTACAAGCCAACTGTTTAGCCCACTGTGCTAAACCAGCCCCAGTAATGTGCAAATGGGCAATGCACATTGCAATGCACATGCACAATGCAAATAATGGGCAAATGGAGCAGAAATTATGCGAGGAAAAAATATTTTCACCCAGGTGGTTGTTGGAGTCTGGAACAAACTTCCTGAGCGGACGGTAGAGGCAGGTTCAATTATGGTATTCAAAATGGAATTGGGTTGCTATCTGAAAAGAATGTGCCAGGTACAGGGACAAAGCAGGGCAGTGGGACCCGGTGCAACACAGAGAGTCTGTGCAGACTCAATGGGCCGAATAGCCTTCTTCTGCACAGTAAGGATTCTGTTATCCTCACTCACTCCCACATACTTTGCAGCAAACCATTTGGGGCACTAATAAAAGGAACAATATCCATGGTAGCTAAATCAGTGGGTGTGGCCAACCAGTGGCCTAGGAATATAGATCAGAAAAGTATTGCTGAATCATTGGGTGGATAATGTAATTCGGTGAGGCTTTCATCTATGAAAGTGCGCTGCATAGCTGTGGCTGCCTCAATAAGGAGTACCTGCTACCTCCTTTTCTTCCTCCTGCTTTGTTCATGGCAGCAGGTAATGACTTCCTCCTCTGCCTACTCCATGGCAACATCCTTTTGATGGCATAAGAGATTTTAGTTGGGAAATTTACAGATTCCTTTCTCAGCAAAAATATATCTCCCTTTGACAATCACAAAACATGATTAAAATAAATTTCTCAAAACATTGAGAGAATTAACACAGGCTAAAATGAAATAAATGCCAATAAATATATTTGCAAAATAACTATAGTGAAAGGAAAATAAGGAAGATTTTGTGTTTTTTGGTCTTTCATATTATTCCAATGCAAAGGAACATTGAGTACTTTTTAATGGCATGTGAGTGGCATTAAAGGCCAATACTTGCTGCTCATCTTGAATTGCCCTTGAGCCACCTTTTTGAGCCGCTGCAGTCCATGCGCTATTAGGTATGAAGTTCCAGCATTTTGATCGATAGATGATGAAGGAACGGTGATCTTTTCCAATTCAGGATAGCGTGTCACTTGGAGGAGAACTTGCAGATGGTGACGTTCCTGTGTGCCTGCTGTTCTTGCCTTTCTAGTAGTACAGGTGGTGGGTTTGGAAGGTGCTGCCAAAGGGGTTGTGAGGCTAATAAGCACTGCAAGCAAACAATGATCGCGGCCTGAGATGGAATGGACGAATGGGCGGAGTCCCATGTTGGGTTTCAGCACCAAGATTAGTTCTGCCGAACATCCCGAAAATAAGACCATAAGACATAGGAGTGGAAGTAAGGCCACTCGGCCCATCGAGTCCACTCCGCCATTCAATCATGGCTGATGGGCATTTCAACTCCACCTACCAGCATTCTCCCCGTAGCCCTTAATTCCTCGCGACATCAAGAATTTATCTATCTCTGCCTTGAAGCCATTTAGCGTCCCGGCCTCCACTGCACTCCGCGGCAATGAATTCCACAGGCCCACCACTCTCTGGCTGAAGAAATGTCTCCGCATTTCTGTTCTGAATTTACCCCCTCTAATTCTAAGGCTGTGCCCACGGGTCCTCGTCTCCTCGCCTAACGGAAACAGTTTCTTTGCGTCAACTAGCAAAATGCTACACAATTGCACAGTATTCCGCATTCAAAGGAAGAATCATCTTTATTTGATGATCCAATAGCTTTAAAAGCGTGTGCAAATTTCATGACACTACATTGTATCTTTAAGTAAAATTAGGCAAGCATGAACAAATAATTACTTAGTTGTCTGATTCATGAAACACCTCAGGAATTGTCTTTAAAATTACATTATTGTTTCACTAAAGGGACATGTTAATGTGACTGCAATTAACGAGGCCCAAGTCCTCATTATAATATTATCCGTTTCGCTCACTGACTGGGATGCAAATCAGCCCACGTTGATGAGATGAAAGTCTTTTATTTTTGTGACTGTACTGATTCCAAATTACGAGCGTTTGGATATCTCAAAGTAGCATTTTGAAACGATGAGTCAGTGACACTAAATTGCTCATAATTTGACACTCAATTGGAACTAAATTGGACACTGAATGACAATGAGGATGGCTGGTATTGCAATAGGTCATGTCACCTTGTTATGCTGGGTACTGTGCTGCTAAGTCTGAGGTTAAGGCATGTCATTGAAATAATGTAGAGGGACTTTTCCCTGCACCTGACATATTGTTGTGCACCACTGGCCTTGCACTGCACAAATTCGATACCTTCCTGTTAGATCCTTCCCACATGCCCAGAGTCTCACCCCATCTGCACATTGCCATCGAGGTGGCTGCGGCGGAGAAGAGTCCATTGTCCGCTGATGCGTGATCAATAACTACTGAAACGAAGGTGTAGTCCAAATTGAAGTCTTTAATCTATAAGATGTTTCCCCAGCAGCTCGAGTACAGAAAGAAGGATGGCCGCTGGGAAACACGGGTTCTTATACCCAGCCTCATTGGGCGGAGCTACCTTACGTCTTGACCAATGAAAAGGCAAACACTTGGGCCAATGAGTAGTGAGCCTTCTTCACCAATGGTCGCTCACATTCCCAGGTACCGTAGTACCTCTAGTCATACTACCACATCCGCCTCTTTGTGGAATGTGCCTTTGCAAAGAAGGTCTGGAGAGAGAGATGTGGGTTTTGTTGAGGTTCATTCTGAGCAGTTCCGTGGAACAGGACTCTGTGCTCTACGGGTTCTTCCCAAGAACGCACACTAAGGCAAACATTAGCTGCTGCTGAAGAACTTGGTGAAAGGTGCTCTTCGACCTGCCTGAAACGTGTTGGTCTTCCAGTGCAAAGAATTGTCCCCAGCTGCTTGTTGCAGACTGGCACATTACAAAACGTCGAACTATGTGAAGAAGGATGCCTTAAGGCTCGGGGCAGCTGCCACAGAGGCACAATGGGGGAAGGTTGCCGTCGAAGACCTTTCAGTGAACTGAGGACTGTGGAACTGTGTAGAACCTCGTTGGCCCTTATGACTGACATTGAATGCAGTCAGTGAATATTACACATGTCACAATTGTTTGGAAGCACCTCAAAGTACAACTTGCTCTATGTTGACAACTTAAACACCTTTGTACCTTTTGTAATTACCATTTTGAAATGTCTTTAATGTTTCTTTGATTGTATTGAAGCCTCAGAGTGCAACATGCAGAAAACTGAATATTGTTGCACCTTGTGTGATGGCCACTTTGAAATGTTTGTAATGTTCTTTCAGAAACAACGAAAAAAAAACTCGACAGCCAAAAAACAGCATCACCCCTTTGCTGTTGTTCGATCCTCCCACTGGTCAACAGATGAAATGACAAAAAATGAAATGAAAATTGCTTATTGTCACAAGTAGGCTTCAAACGAAGTTGCTGTGAAAAGCCCCCAGTCGCCACATTCCGGCACCTGTTTGGGGAGGTTGGTACGGGAATTGAACAGTGCTGCTGGCCTGCCTTGGTCTGCTTTAAAAGCCAGCTATTTAGCCCAGTGTGCTGAACCAGCCCCTAGATTTAGCTACAGGAGCAATAAAAGCGGCCTAATGTTGTTTAATAGATGCTGTCATATCCCGCAGGAGGCACACAGGACAGGTTTCATGACGGTCCCCGTATGGCCCAAGGAGTGTATGCACTCCCCATTAACTACAGGGCTGGGTCTGCTGTATACGTTTAAGGTCAGCCTGACTATATATGTCATCCAGAGAGAAAGAACCATGAAGCCTAACCAGGTCCTGGTTGTGTTCAGATGTTTCTGTTGTGAACAAACCAGTATGTTATTTTTACTCGACTGAAGGTCCAAGTTAGCAAAAGTTACGTTAAGGGCTGATTTGTTACACAGTGACCAATATAAGAAGTAAACTTCCAGGGCGAGTAGTTACAATCCTCAAAAAACTCAACACTGAAAACATTGTCTTGTGTTTGAACGCACCAGAATGAAATTACAGAAACTCACAGCATGAAATTGGCCGCAATTTTGTGATCACACTAGATGCCGATGCAAATCTCGTAATGGACACTAAATTTGCCTTCTGCGAATCAGTACCTCTTGACAATCCATCTTGACTACTTTAAATTCTGCTCTGATTTTTTCAGAAAGAATTGGGTTTCTGCCTTGATCCCCAGTAATTGTCCCACCTCTTTTTCTTGTGCATGGTATTCACACATGCAATAGTAAAAGAAAAGGGGCAGGTTTAGCACAGTGGGCTAAGACAGCTAGCTTGTAATGCAGAACAAGACCAACAACACAGGTTAAATCCCTGCGCTAGCCTCCGTAAACAGGTGCCGGAATGTGGTGACTAGGGACTTTTCAGAGTAACTTCATTGAACCCTGCTTGTGACAATAAGCCATTATTATTAAATGCAAATGATTTAACATTTCAGCCTGACCTGAACATTCCAGAATAAAGGGTGGGATTCTCGGACAGGTCCCCCCCCCCCCCCCGGCCGGAGAATCGGCGGGGGGTGGGCGGCATGACTCCCATCTTGCCGCACCGACGTCGTCTGCCGGATTCTCCGGCGCTGGTTTCTCGGCAGGGGCGGGAATCACGTTGCGCGGTCGGGGGCCGTCGACAGTGGCCCTCCCCGGCGATTCTCCGCTCCTCGATGGGCTGAGTGGCCGCCAGCTTTCGGCCAGTCCTGCCGGTGTACATCAAACAAGGTCCTTCCCGGCAAGACCTGGCTCTGTGGATGGCCTGCGGAGTCCTGGGGGGGGGGGGCACAGGGGATCTGGCCTCGGGGCGGGCCCCCACGGTACCCTGGCCAGCAATCAGGGCCCACTGATCTGCGGGCGTGCCTGTGCCGTGGGGGCGCTCTTTCCCTCCGTGCCGGCCGCTGTAACGGGCCGCCATAGTCGGTGCAGAGAACCCCCCTGCTCATGCGCTGGGATCACACTAGAACACGCTGGCGGAGGCCCTGCAGCACCGGTTGGCACGGCGCCAACCCCGCCGGCACCGGCCTAGCCCCTGAAGGTACAGAGGATTCCGCACCTTCCGGGCAGCCCGACGCTGGAGTGGTTCACGCCACTCCTCGGCGCCGGTACGGCCCGCTCCGCCAGATAGCAGAGAATCCCGGCCAAAGACTTTCACCTTCATTCCTACCTTCTCTGTACCTCCACTCTACCATTTACCGTCCTATCATATTTTCATTTTAATCCCTTTTAATCTTCCTTTTCATTGACCTTTCTTCTTCCTTTCTACATTTTTCATTTATTTGGTATTTTATCCCCAGTTTTATCATACGTCTTCCGTTTTAAATTTTGATTTGGCTTTAATTAAACTATGTATCTTCTTGTTCACATTGGTACCTTATGGGAAAATACCTATGTCGTTCTCTACCCTTCACACATTTGAAGATTGCCTCTTGCTCCTTCATCTTCCTATAATTCACATTCAAGACAATTGACTTTAGAACTGGACAGGAGGTGAAGAGAATTTATTTTTAGCAATAGCAAATTGTGATCAGGGGTGCACAGGAAAACCAGATCCAATGGAAAACACCTCGAGGAAATATGTTGCATATTTAATAAAGAAAACCTGTAGGAATATAGGAAAAGTCCTATTGAGACTGGCCAAAATGTTTCTGTCCTTCCCATTGGATGGTGATACCCGCCCCCACCCTTCGAGGCACGTTCCCCAGGGTGGATTGCAGTACATGCAAAACCTTATAGGCATTGTTAGGGCTGGAGTCGATCAATTAATTCAACACTCGGGATTCTCCGTTGCGAGTCCGACCTGTTACCGCTGCTAGTGAGGACGGAGAATTTTCCGCTCAACCAAATAACTAATTCACTCCAGCGGAAATCCCGCTAAACAGACGGGGAATCTCATCCCACTCCACCTATGCCCCCATGCCACCTCACAACCTCTCCATATCCCAATGCCCCGTTGTCCACCTTATGAAATTACCCTGCATGCAATGTGCATTTGCCTTCTTTTTAAGTCTCCCATGTGGGATCTTGTCAAAGGCTTTGCTGAATACATCAACTGCACTACCCTCATCTACCTGGTCATCTCCTCCAAAAAATGTATTCAAATTTGTTAGACATGACCTCCTGCTGACAAAGCCGTGCTGACTATCCCTGATCAAAACGTGACTCTCCAAGTGGAGATAGATTCTCTCCTTCAAAATTTTCTCCAATACTTTCACTACCACTGACATGAAATAACTGGCCGGTCGTTCCCTGGCTTATCTCTACAACCCTTCTAAAATAGTGAAACCACATTAGCTGTTCTCCTGTCCTCTCGCACCTCAACGTGGCCAGGGAGGAATTAAAAATTTGGGTCAGAGCCCCTGCAATCTCCTCCCAGAGCAGCCTGGGACACAATGCATCCAGAACTGGAGATTTGTCCACTTATAAGCCTACCAACACCTCCAATACCTTGTCCCTCCCTATGTCAATTTTCTCAAGAACCTCACAGTCTCTCTCCCGGAGTTCCATACTGACAACCTCATTCTCTTGGGTGAAGACAAATATGATATATTCATTCAACAGCATTCCAATGTTCTCTGGCTCCACCCACAGGTTGCCCCCTTGATCTCTAATGGGTCCTATTCTTTCCCCGGTTATCCTCTTCCCATTGATATGCTTGATATACTGATTAAGCCACAGCGAGAGTACTGCATGCAGTTCTGGTCATTGCAAGACAAGAATGTTCTCACAACAGAGAGTACAGTGGAGATTTATGAGGATGTTGCCAAGACTGAAGAGTTTTTGCAGAGAGGAAAGAACATAGAACATAGAACAGTACAGCACAGAACAGGCCCTTCGGCCCTTGATGTTGTGCCGAGCAATGATCACCCTACTTAAACCCACGTAACCCGTATACCCGTAACCCATATACCCGTAACCCGTATAACCCGTATACCCGTAATCCCCCCATTAACCTTACACTACGGGCAATTTAGCATGGCCAATCCACCTAACCCGCACATCTTTGGACTGTGGGAGGAAACCGGAGCACCCGGAGGAAACCCACGCACACACGGGGAGGACGTGCAGACTCCACACAGACAGTGACCCAGCCGGGAATCGAACCTGGGACCCTGGAGCTGTGGAGCATTGATGCTAACCACCATGCTACCGTGAGGCCCCCTTAGAGTTGAAGGGTGTGGTTGTTTTCTTTGCACCACAGTTCGCAGAGGGGAGATTTAATTGAGATGCATAAAATTATGAAGGGCCCAGATAAAGCGATTAGCGATAATCTATTTCATTTAGCAGGAAGGTCAATAACCGGGCTGCACAGTTTTAAATAAAATGGTAGAGGATCAGAGGGGAATTGAAGGGACTTTGTTTTAACCCGAAAGATGGCGGGGTCAGGAATCCGTCGTCTGATAGAGTGATGGAGGCAGAAGCACTCATCACCTTTATATGCACCTGATATTTTGCAGTGGAGAGCCGGGTGCATGATGTCGGCAACATGAGTAAAGGCGTCCAAGGCAGTCAAGCCCATGGCTGACGGTCTTGGCAGAATATCCAACTCACTGGGGGATGTGACCCAGTACCAGGCTGACCTTGATGAGGTTTTGCGTGACATGTCTTGCGCTCAGATGGGAATGACGGAGTTTGTCCCAATCACGGGGGGCATTGCCGAGGCACGGCAGAGCATATCTCACTCACTGAGGGGTATCGCTAAGGGCCTTGACGCAATGGTGCAGATATCGGGGAATCACCAGGGCTGGGAGATCCAGACGATGGAGGGACAGCCGGGGCTCGAACCAGCTACCCCTCCAACCCAAGGTGAACCCAGGGCCCTCTGGGCATCGAGCAGAAGCAGAGAGCGCTGAGTGCCAACCCGGAACCGTCCCTTGGAGTGGCGACGGTGGCCAGCAGCTCCCCCGAGTTCCACCCTTCTGATGAGGCCGCGTCTCGCAGGCAGTACATGGGACAGGACAGCTCCACGGCGCATGTGCCACCGACAAGTGAGCTGGGGCCTTCTGGCCCCACAGCCCTCCATGGATACCTGCCATGGGCATCAAAGGCCACAGGAAGAGGTAAGCAGCTGTCTGCCTCCACCTCAGATGTGCATCCAGGAGAGACACTTAGACATAGTTGTAGAGCTAGGAGGGCCAAGCACATGAGGACCACTGACAGCACCGTGGGAGGGGGGTTAGGTAGAGGATGGTGAGGGAGGGTGAGGATTGGGGGGGTGGAGGGTGGCATCATTGGGAGAGTGGGGACTTGAATTATACATTAAACACCTTTGAGCACAACCATTATGATGCCTCTGTCACTTTCTTCCGCAATGCGGGCCAACCTCCGAACCCGTGGCCCATCTCTCCAGGCATCTCTCCCTCACCGTGGCATCCATCCACCCTCTGACTGTGGACATGACACAGTAGCAGTGTTCCATCTCATGGGTGTTCGGATGTTGGCTTCTGTCTGTGTGGTGCTGTCTTTCACTGTATTCAAGCACAGTGTCCAGATATCAAGGTGTGATTGGGATGCTAGGCAATAACTCCCACATGGTACATGGTCCGCCTATCCACGGGAATCCACTTGGGATATGTGAATTACTAACTTTATCATGATTTCCAATTCTCTATTAGCGGTAGCCTTCAGCCCCACAGCCAGATGCCTTGGCAGTCGGTGGGGTTTATGGGTGGTCAGTTGGACAAAGAGGCAAGGGCAAGGCTTCCGCAGGAACAGGTACACACGATCCAGGGGTTGGCATGGTGATGCCGTGAGCAGTTGCCTCCTGATTGGCCCCATAGCGCCTCCACCCCCCCCCCCCCCCCCCCCCCCCCCCCCCCGCCCTCCCATGCCAGCCCACCCCTGCGGAAGGTTCTCCATCCGCCCCCCCGCCGAACACAGGGGTGGGAGGAAGGGGGTTGATAAGGTAGCAATGACGGACCAGGTCACTTCTTAAGTGAAGTGGGTGAGTATGAGGGCCACCCTGGCACTCCGGGCTTACCGTACCTTCGGCGCTGCTGCCTGTCCTGCAGCCTCTGTCTTGACCTCAAGTTCAACCCTGGGATCGTCCTCCAGTCCCGTTGATCCGGCGTTTTCCTCCTCCTCGGAGGTGGCCACATGTTCCTCATCCCCCACATCAAGCATGTCGCCCCGCTGCTGTGCCAAGTTGTGGAGGACACAGCAGACCACCACAAAGTGGGTGACCCTCCGGGCATGTACTGGAGGGCACCACCGGAGCGGTCAAGGTATCAGAACCACAATTTGAGGTGTCTGCTGCACCCCTTAATACAGCCCGACTAACCACTTGGGCCCCGTTGTACTGGGCCTCCGCTTCGGTCTCCATGTCTGTCCCATCCCCTGAGTGTTCGTATGTTGGCTGCGGTGTGTGTGGTGTTGCCTCTAGCAGTGTACAGTCAAAGTCTGATTGGGATACTAGGCAATGACTCCCAAATGGTACATGGCCCGTCTGCCCATGGGAATGCACTTGGGATGTGTGAAGTGCTCACTTAACCACGATTGCCAATTCAGCAATAGCCTTCAGCCGCATGGCCAGAGGCCTCAGCAGGGTTACGGTGGTCGGTGGAGCAGATAGGCAGGGACATGGGTTGCCCCCGGAAACATAATCAAGGGGTTGGCATGGTGGAACTGCAGGCTTAGTTGTCCACCATGTGGCTCCCTTCCCATGGTGGCCCACCCGAGCCAAGGGTCCAATTCCACCCAAGGGTGTCCCCCAACCCCCACCCCCAGCAACCACCCCTCACCAAACACTGGGGGAGCAAACCCAGCACCCATGGGCTCTTTGTTGCTGAGCAAGGATGGCTACTCACCTCCTCGGCTCCGCACAGCAGCCCTTCCGCCATGTTCACGTATTTCAAAAGGGGTAATAATCGGTGCCATCGTGACCACTTCCTGGGGAAGCCGCTAAATCACAAGAGATGGTTGGAAAAGGGGTGGTTGCCATTAATTGAATGGAAATAGGGCTTATGTGGTGATAACTGGCTTCTCACTATGCCATGGCAGGATCCTGATTTCACCTAGGGGAACAGGCCAGTTACATTGCAAACTATTTGCCGCCTGGCGCGGTTCTCATTTTCAGCCTCTCCCACTATTCACCAGACTCATAGGCATTCTCACTCGAGCGAAACGAGGCCAGACAATCGCTGCCTTAGAAATTTTTTCAGCACTGGGTAGCTGAACTCCAAGAGCGGATTGCCCTTTTGAAAGGGTACCCCAATCTTTAAGTGAGCTTGTGGGTCCCCCACACCCTTGGGCAATGTTACCCCCCACACACATAGGCACTACCCCACATACCCCCCAAGTGAGGACACCCCATTATGGGGTCCCTGTGGTCCCCCTCTTCAGGCCCTACCCCCCCACACCCCCTTACTGGCTCCCGCTATACAGGACAGCCGATCATCCCTCCCCAAACTTCCAGAGAGCACTACTTTCCTGCCATGCACCCCCTACCCTTCTAACCCCCTCCAACCTCCTTGCATGGGCATGGCCCCCTCAGACCCTGATACTTGGCACTGCCACCCTGGCACCAGGGCAGTGCTCCTGCCAGTTCGGCAGTGCCATCTGGGCATCTTGCTAGTGTCAAGGTGGCAGTGCCAAGGTGTCAGCTGAGCAATGCCAAAATGTCCATGTTCCAGGGGGAGGGCCGGGGGCCATCCTTCACTATCCCTGACTACCCAGGGGTCTCCAATGGCCCATTTGTGTGGACTGGTAAAAAACGGCGCTCGGCTGCACCATTGCTGGGGAGGCTGGTAGATCCCAGGTAAGCACGCCTAAGTAGGTTTAAACTCTATTTAGGCAAGCTCCATTTGGTCACGCCCCTTTTAGGTATCATTCTGATTCCTACGCCTCACAGGACTTGGGTATATCCCGCGAAGCCTGAAGGCTGCCGGAAAGCTTGCGAAGAGCCTCTCCTGACATTTACCAGTCGCGCTGCATGTGGTAGTATGACTAGGGGTATTACGGTACCTGGAAGTGAGCTGCTATTGGTGCGGAGGACTCGCTGCCCATTGGCCGGGTAGGTCATGTGCCTCTCAGCCGATTGGCTGAGAAGTAGGTAGCTCCGCCTACGAGGCGGGATATAAGAATCCGTGCTTCCCGGCAGTCGGCCTTTCTTCTGTACGTCTGCTGCCGGGCACAGATCTTGTGTATTAAAGCCTATCGTTCGGACTTCATCTACGTTTCGTGTCCATTGATTGTGCATCAATTTAATGCACAAGATTTTAAAGGATGGAGCTTCGTATCAAGCCGGAGTGCCTTCGACTCAGCCCGCACACAGCAAATGCAACAGCAGCATTTAAACACTGGCTGGCTTGCTTCAATAGCTACTTGAGCACAGCCGAAACGTCCCGATGAGGGAACAGAAATTGCACATCCTCCACTCGTGCGTCGGCACCACCGTGTACACGCTCATAGAGGACACGACAGACTACGACGCGGCCATGGACTTGCTTAAAGGACATTTAATCTGGCCGGTGAACCATGTCTACGCTCGGCACTTACTGGCCACGAGGCAGCAATTCCCTGGTGAGTCTTTAGACGGATTTTACCGGGCCCTCCTTGTCCTGGGGAAGAACTGCGGCTGCCCACAAGTTTCTGCTGCCGAGCACACCGAGTGTTTAATCAGAGACACTTTCGTTGCGCGTATGCAATCTTCGCAGATCCGCCAGAGACTTTTAGAGAAAGAAACATTAAGCCTCACCGAGGCACGGGCCCTTGTCTCCTCCCTCAATGTCGCCCGCGCGTATGCTTCAGACCGCGCGGCGGCCCCCTGGGCAGCATGGAACACGTACCCCTTCACCTCCGCAGACTCGGACCTCCTCCAGGTCTGTGCCGCAGGGTGCCCTGATAAACCCACGGGGCCACGCTGTTACTTTTGCGGCCAGGCAAGCACCACCGCCAGCACTGCCCGGCCCGCATCGCAACCTGTAAAGGCAGCGGCAAGAAGGGCCACTTTGCAGCCGTCTGTCAGTCCAAAGCGGTCACTGCGGTCCCGAGCAGCGACCGCGGGTCCCCCCCCCCCGCTCTTCTCAGGGGCCCCGTGTGGCCCTCGGACCTCTCATCCCCCACCTCCCATCGCCATGAGTAATCCCCGGGAGCCGCCATTTTGGGCCCCCAACACCACGTGCGACCCCTGGGCGCCACCATTCTAGGCCCCCGACTCCACGTGTGATCCCCGGGCACCGCCATTTTGTTCACCCCCCACCACGTGCGGCCGACGGGCACCGCCATCTTGGATCGGCACCGAGGTCCCCACCAGCAACTGCTCTCTGCCAGATGACGACCCAGAGTTTCTGCCACGACTCGCCTCAGTAACATTGGACCAGTCGCAGCCCCGCACGCTGTCCACGGCAACCACGAAGATCCTCCTCATCGGCCATGAGACGAGCTGCCTGCTGGACTCCGGGAGCACAGAAAGTTTTGTCCACCCCGCCATGGTAAGACACTGCGCACTTCCCGTTTACCCGGTAAAACAAAAAATCGCTCTGACCTCCGGTTTGCACTCGGTCCAGATCACAGGGTGCTGCATAGCGGACCTCACGGTCCTGGGAGGGAGTTTAAAAACTACAAGCTCTTTGTCCTTCCCCACCTCTGCGCGGCAGCACATCTGGGGTTAGATTTCCAGTGCAACCTCCAGAGCTTAACGTTCAAATTCGGCGGCCCTATCCCCCCCACTTACTGTCTGCAGCCTCACGTCCCTCAAGGTCGATTCCCCCATCCTTGTTTGAAAGCCTCACCCTAGATTGCAAACCCGTCGCCACCAGGAGCAGACGGTACAGTGCCCAGGATCGGACTGTGGTGATCCTCGCCTGAGTCACCAGGGGGCAGCGCGGGGACACCCATAAAAGGAACGCCGAAGGCCCGCCTCCGCCACTTGAAACCGGAGGGGTTGGAGTGGCAAGAGGTGCAAGAAACTGAAGGGGGCTAGTCTGTTTGGGGCCTAGTTGCAGAACATTGAAGAGCAGCCTTTTCTCAAGTGTAATCTGTAATTTATTGTGGGACACAATAAATCATCCTTAACCTAAAGACGACTTCGAGCATTCTTTCAAGAAGCATAACATGGTACAGGAGTGGATTCTCTGAACAGAGGGAACCAGCGCTACCAGCAAGACAAAGAAAGAAAAAGACAGCAGACAAAGAAGAAGCACCAGCAACAGGCAGGCCACCAGACTTTGCAGCCTCTCAACTTCAGACGACTTTCTGCAACAATGGAACACACGGTACTTCCAGCGCCAATGAGAGCTACAGGTAATTTAAATTATAATTGGAAAATGTTCAAACAACAATTTGAAATGTACTTGTTAGCTCAGGACTTACATACAGCCACCGATGGAAAGAAAATTGCACTTTTAATCACATCGTGTGGCCAGCAACTGGTAGACACATATAACTCTTTCACATATGCGGATACTGAAGACAAAACTAAGTTTCAAGTGATAATGGCAAAATTGGATGAACACTATAAGTCTCAATCCAATGAAATCATTGAAAGATTCACCCTCCGTCACAGACTCCAAAAACAAGGGGAGACTATCACCCACTTGGTCACAGATTTACGCTTGCTGGCACAAGGCTGCAACTTTGGTGATTTAACAAACTCACTCATCAGAGATCAGCTAATCTATGGTCTTGCTGACAAAAAACTAAGAGACTCACTATTACTGCAAAACGATTTAACTCTAAAAACTACCATAGAAAAATGCTTGTTACAGGAGCAGAAAATGCAGCAGGTACTGGAGCTATTTGAAAAACATTCCTTACAAAACACCCACCACGAGGACGATATAAAGATGGTGAATTCCCCTCACAGGTCGTCTCTTCCGTTTTCCAGGCCGTCTCTTCCGTTCTCTGGCCCGTCTGCGCATGCGCAGCATCTTGAAAGACGCGAACCCGGAAGTGATCGGTCCGCGCATGCGCACTATGCACAATACCGGCCCTGGTCTGAAAACCGCAATGCGCATGCGCGAACGCAGCATACGCATGACGTCATGACGTGTCATTACTGCGGCTCCTCCCACTTAAAAGGGCAATGTCCTGCCCAAGGAAAAAGGTGCAGAAAGTGTTCAAAAATGAATCACTTCGCCTCCCAATGTCAATCCACAGCTAAATTTCACTCGTCCACTCAACGGCATGGCAACCTGAAAGTCCGCACAGTTGATGTCACGAACACTCAGGCTCCCGACGACAATTTTTCCGACCATGAAGAATTCAACTCCTGGGAGCACACGTACAGCATTGGCATTATTAATGCCACAGCGGGACCACAGGAGCTGACGACACAACCTCGACACGTGCATGCCATCAACTCTGCAAGTGAATGGACTGCCACGGTGCACGTACAGGACTTCCCCATCACGTTCAAACTGGACACGGGAGCCTCAGCAAACTTGCTAACGAGCAAAGATCTCGCATCGGTCCCAGGGACGCACGAGGTGTTACCTGCAGCATGCAAGCTCACTGACTACAACGGCAACCCGATCATCTCCAAGGGATCCTGCCACCTACAAGTTGCCAACAAAACTGTCGTAACAGGCCTACGCTTTGAGATTGTGGAAGACAACAGGTCCTCGCTGCTCGGCGCTCAAGCCTGCAAGGATTTGCAGCTCATTCAGCGGATTTTCATGCACACGGCTGCATCATCACGCATTTACGAGGACATACAGCTGCTACTCACCGACTACCCCGACGTTTTCTCGGGCATGGGTACACTGCCCTACACGTACAGAATCTTGCTCAAAGAGACAGCCATACCGGTTGTTCATGCCCCACGGAGGGTCCCGGCTCCATTGCGGGACAAGCTAAAAGCCGAACTTCAGCGTCTCCAGACTCAAGGCGTCATCTAAAGAGTCACACAGCCGACTGACTGGGTCAGCTCGCTGGTGTGCGTCAAGAAGCCGTCTGGTGAACTTCGGATCTGTCTAGATCCCAAAGACCTGAATAAGAACATTCGCAGGGAACACTACCCGATCCCCAAGCGCGAGGAAATCACGAGCGAAATGGCAAAAGCTCGCATCTTCACCAAGCTTGATGCCTCACAGGGTTTCTGGCAAATGCAGCTCGATGAGTCCAGCCGCCTGCTATGCACCTTCAACACGCCGTTTGGAAGGTACTGCTATAATCGGATGCCCTTCGGCATTATATCTGCATCCGAAATATTCCACAGAATCATGGAGCAGATGGTAGAAGGCATCGAAGGCGTACGTGTCTATGTGGATGACATCATCATATGGTCGGCGACGGAGAAAGACCATATTGCGAGGGTGAAGCAAGTCTTCCAGAGGATACACCACTTTGGACTCAAGCTCAACCGGGCCAAGTGCACTTTCGCACAGTCCTCTCTGACATTCCTGGGCGACACAATCTCAGAGCACGGGGTGAAGCCGGACGCTGAGAAGATCGCTGCAATTCAGAGCATGCAGCGACCACAGGACAAGAAAGCGGTTCTAAGGTTCCTGGGATTCGTCAACTTCCTTGGTAAATTCATATCCAACCTGGCAGCACGGACAAAGGCGTTGAGGAACGTGACAAGGAAGGACACGGAGTTTGCCTGGACCCAGGCTCACCAGGCTGAATGGGATGATCTAAGATACCAGCTGATGGCAGCTCCAACGCTTGCATTTTTTGACCCGGTGAAACCTACCAAGATCTCCACTGACGCCAGTCAACATGGGATTGGTGCTGTGCTACTGCAACAGGATGACCAGTTGGACTGGGTTCCAGTGGCTTACGCTTCACGGGCGATGACCGCCACAGAGTGCAGGTATGCACAGATAGAAAAGGAGTGCCTAGGGCTAATAACAGGAGTGACCAAATTCCACCACTATGTGTACGGTCTCCCCACTTTCATCGTGGAAACGGATCATAGGCCGCTGGTCAATATCATTGACAAGGACCTCAATGATATGACGCCGCGCCTACAGCGCATGATGATGAAGTTGCGCAGGTACGACTTCACGCTGGTCTACACCCCTGGCAAGGACCTTGTGATAGCTGACACGTTATCACGAGCCATGGACGCTGACAACCCGCCACTGGCGTCCATCAATGATGTGGAAGCTCATGCACAGTGGTGCAAGGAGACGCTCCCGGCAACGGACGAGAAGCTGCAGCAAATTCGTCAGGCGACACAGGAGGACGCCACCCTCCTTCAAGTCCTACACAACCTGCAGCATGGCTGGCCAAAGGGGCGGTGCCCACAGTTCCAGAATGTCAAGACTGAACTATCCGTGGTCGATGGCATTATACTGCGGAACGACAGGATCGTCATTCCAATGGCTCTCCGGGCGGACATCCTCCACAGGATTCACGAAGGGCACCTTGGTGCCGAAAAATGCAAAAGGAGAGCGCGCCAATCTGTTTACTGGCCAGGGATTAACGAGGACATCACCAACATGGTGCTCTCCTGTGACACGTGCCAAAGACATCGACCGGCACAATGCAAGGAGCCACTGCAGCAGCATGAGATGGCCACGTCACCATGGGACAAAGTGGGCATTGATTTGTTCCACTCCATGGGCCGCAACTATGTCCTGATCATTGACTACTTCTCCAACTTCCCGGAAGTCCTGCAACTCCCGGATCTCACAGCAGCAGCCGTCATCAAGGCCTGCAAAGAAACTTTCTCCAGGCATGGCATCCCACGGACGGTCATGTCCGACAATGGTCCTTGTTTTGCCAGCTGGGAGTGGACGGACTTCGCCAAGATTTACAATTTCCAGCACATAACGTCGAGTCCCCACTTTCCGCAATCGAATGGCAGGGTGGAGAAAGGTGTCCACATAGTCAAGCAACTCATCAGCAAGGCTGCGGACTCAAAATCTGACGTACACTTGGCCCTCCTATCGTACCGTTCGTCACCTTTGAGCTCGGGACTATCACCAGCTCAGATGCTTTTCAACAGGGATGTGCGGACAACTTTACCAGCGCTACACTTCACCAATCCTGATCACTCGCCTGTCCTGGATCAAATGCGTCAACAGCGCCAAGCGCAAAAGCAGCACTATGACAAGCAGGCCAAGGTACTGCCACCGTTGGCCATCGGCGACACAGTGAGGCTGCAAAACCCAGCTGGGGGTTGGTCCAAAATGGCGGTGGTCCTCCGCCTAACATCGCCACGGTCCTACGTCGTGCAGTCGGATGATGGAACAATGGTTCGACGAAATCGGCAAGACCTTCTGAAGGTCACACCTCGTCCACGGGTCCTTCCGACACTCGATCTGCAGGACACACTGGATCCACAGGACACGGTCATACATCTTCCTGACACCCCAGCAGCAGATGTCCGCACGGACACAAACGACCCTGGATCTCCAAGCCCACTCAGGAGGTCTACACGGATCAGACGTGCACCTGACCGTCTGAACCTGTGAACATGGACTGACAAATGCATCGCCCTGCCCTGTTCTGTGTATATATATATATAAACCTAACTCTTTACCTTTGTGTTTTACTACAGCTCTGCAACTACGAAAAAAAAAAAAAAAAGTGAAGAAGGGGGATGTGGTGATCCTCGCCTGAGTCACCAGGGGGCAGCGCGGGGACACCCATAAAAGGAACGCCGAAGGCCCGCCTCCGCCACTTGAAACCGGAGGGGTTGGAGTGGCAAGTGGTGCAAGAAACTGAAGGGGGCTAGTCTGTTTGGGACCTAGTTGCAGAACATTGAAGAGCAGCCTTTTCTCAAGTGTAATCTGTAATTTATTGTGGGACACAATAAATCATCCTTAACCTAAAGACGACTTCGAGCATTCTTTCAAGAAGCATAACACGGACCTTTATCAGGTCCGAAGTCCAAAGGCTTCTGAAGGAAGGGGTTATCGAGGCTAGCAACAGCCCCTGGCGAGCACAAGTGCTGGTGGTCAAGACCGGGGAGAAAAATAGGATGGTCACAGACTACAGTCAGACCATCAATAGGTTTACGCAGCTGGACATGTATCCTCTCCCACGTATCTCCAACCTGGTCAACAGGATCGTGCAGTACAAGGTATTTTCCACGGTGGACCTCAAGTCCGCCTACCATCAGCTCTCCATCCACGCGAGTGACCGAAAGTACACTGCGTTCGAAGCGGATGGGCGACTCTACCACTTTTTAAGGGTTCCTTTCGGTGTCACAAACGGGGTCTCGGTCTTCCAAAGGGAGATGGACCGAATGGTCGACCAATACGGTTTACGGGCAACCTTCCCGTATCTCGATAATGTCACCATCTGCGGCCACGATCAGCAGGACCATGAGACCAACCTCCAAATATTCCTCCATACCGCAAAACTCCTGAACCTGACCTATAACAAGGATAAATGCGTGTTTAGCACCGACTGTCTAGCCATCCTCGGCTACGTAGTGCGAAACGGAGTGATAGGCCCTGAGCCCGAACGCACGCGCCCCCTGATGGAGCTTCCCCCGTCCCACTCCCTCAAAGCCCTCAAGCGCTGTTTGGACTTCTTTTCATATTACGTCCAGTGGGTCCCCAATTACAAAGACAAAAGATGGAAAACTATAGGCCAATTAGCCTAACCTCGGTTGTTGGTAAAATTCTAGAATCGATCGTTAAGGATGAGATTTCTAAATTCTTGGAAGAGCAGGGTCGGATTAGAACAAGTCAACATGGATTTAGTAAGGGGAGGTCGTGCCTGACGAACCTGTTAGAATTCTTTGAGGTGGTGACAAGTAGGTTAGACCAGGGAAACCCAGTGGATGTGGTCTATCTGGATTTCCAAAAGGCCTTTGATAAGGTGCCACACAGGAGGCTGCTGAGTAAGGTGAGGGCCCATGGTGTTCGAGGTGAGCTACTGGCATGGGTTGAGGATTGGCTGTCTGACAGAAGGCAGAGAGTTGGGATAAAAGGTTCTTTTTCGGAATGGCAGCCGGTGACCAGCGGTGTCCCACAGGGTTCAGTGTTGGGGCCGCAGCTGTTCACCATATATATTAATGATCTGGATGAAGGGACTGGGGGCATTCTAGCGAAGTTTGCCGATGATACGAAGTTAGGTGGTCAGGCAGGTAGTGCTGAGGAAGTGGGGAGGCTGCAGAAGGATCTAGACAGTTTGGGAGAGTGGTGCAGGAAATGGCTGATGCAATTCAACATGAGAAAATGTGAGGTCTTGCACTTTGGAAAAAAGAATCCAAGCATAGACTACTTTCTAAACGGTGAGAAAATTCATAATGCCAAAGTACAAAGGGATCTGGGAATGCTAGTCGAGGATTCCCTAAAGGTAAACATGCAGGTTGAATCCGTGATTAAGAAAGCGAATGCAATGTTGTCATTTATCTCAAGAGGGTTGGAATATAAAAGCAGTGATGTGCTACTGAGCCTTTATAAGGCTCTGGTTAGGCCCCATTTGGAGTACTGTGTCCAGTTTTGGGCCCCACATCTCAGGAAGGACATACTGGCACTGGAGCGTGTCCAGCGGAGATTCACACGGATGGTCCCTGGAATGGCGGGTCTAACATATGAGGAAAGACTGAGGATCCTGGGATTGTATTCATTGGAGTTTAGAAGGTTAAGGGGAGATCTAATAGAAACTTACAAGATAATACATGGCTTAGAAAGGGTGGACGCAAAGAAACTGTTTCCGTTAGGCGAGGAGACGACGACCCGTGGGCACAGCCTTAGAATTAGAGGGGGTAAATTCAGAACAGAAATGCGGAGACATTTCTTCAGCCAGAGGGTGGTGGGCCTGTGGAATTCATTGCCGCGGAGTGCAGTGGAGGCCGGAACGCTAAATGGCTTCAAGGCAGAGATAGATAAATTCTTGATGTCGCGAGGAATTAAGGGCTACGGGGAGAATGCTGGATGCTGGTAGGTGGAGTTGAAATGCCCATCAGCCATGATTGAATGGCGGAGTGGACTCGATGGGCCGAATGGCCTTACTTCCACTCCTATGTCTTATAGTCTTATGGTCTTACACCGACAAAGCCCGCCCACTCAGCCAGTCAACCACTTTTCCCCTGTCGTTGGAGGTCCGCCAGGCCTTTAGCCGCATCAAAGCAGACATTGCAAAGGCCACGATGCGTGCTATCGATGAGTCCCTCCCCTTCTAAGTCGAGAGCGATGCGTCCGATGCAGCTCTGGCGGCCACCCTCAATCAAGCGGGCAGACCCGTGGCCTTCTTCTCCCGTACCCTCCACGCTTCTGAAATCCGCCATTCCTCGGTCAAGAAGAAAGCACAGGCCATAGTCGAAGCTGTGCGACATTGGAGGCACTATCTGGCCGGCAGGAGGTTTACCCTCCTCACAGACCAACGGTCAGTAGCTTTCATGTTTGATAATGCACAGAGGCGCAAGATAAAGAATGATAAGATCCTGCGGTGGAGGATCGAGTTGTCTCCCTACAACTACGACATCTTGTATCGTCCTGGGAAGCTAAACGAGCCTCCCGATGCCCTGTCCCGCGGCACCTGTGCCAACGCACCCTCCACGTGGACCTCTGCCATCCGGGGGTCACCGGCTTTTTCCACTTCATAAAGACTCGCAACCTGCCCAACTCCATCGAGGAGGTCAGAACAGTGACCAGGGAATGCCACATCCGCACGGGAGCGCAAACCGCACTTCTACTGCCCCGAACAAGCACATCTGATAAAGGCTTCCCATCCCTTTGAACGTCTCAGCATGTACTTCAAAGGTCCCCTCCCCTCCAACAACCGCAACACATACTTCCTCAACGTGATTGACGAGTACTCCCGTTTCCCTTTCGCCATCCCCTGCCCCGACATGGCCACAACCACCATTATCAAAGCCCTGCACACCATCTTCTCCCTGTTCGGTTACTCCGCTTACATCCATAGCGATCGGGGTTCCTCCTTTCTGAGTGACGAACTGCGTCAATTCCTGCTCAGCAGGGGCATCGCCTCCAGCAGGACGACCAGTTACAACCCCCGGGGTAACGGACAGGTCGAGAGGGAGAACGGTACGGTCTGGAAGACCGTCCAACTGGCCCTACAGTCCAGGAATCTCTCAGTTTCCCACTGGCAAGAGGTCCTCCCAGACGCCCTCCACTTAATCCGGTCACTTCTCGGTACCGCCACTAACTAAACACCTCACGAACGCCTTCTTGTTTTTCCCAGGAAGTCTTCCTCCGGGACCCCACTCCTGACCTGGCTGGCTACCCCGGGCCCATCCTGCTCCGGAAGCACGTGCGGGTGCACAAGTCGGACCCGTTGGTCGAAAGAGTCCAGCTACTCCACGCGAATCCGCAATACGCATATGTGGAGTATCCCGACGGCCGACAGGACACGGTCTCCCTTCGGGACCTAGCACTAGCAGCCGCCGGATCTCGGCCACACCCCCCAGCACCAGCACCCCCCGCAACCCCAACTGCCCCCAGCAACCCCCCCCTCCCCCTTCGGCCCCACCGACACCCCCACGGCCCAGTGGACAGGACGCCCCTCCCCCGGCCTGGCCCCCGCTAGCTCCAACCAGGGGTACGGCCACAGGAACAGGATCATCGCTCCCGGAGTCACGGACGACCACCGCTCCAACATCGCCGGCACAGCTACACAGGTCAAGCAGGACATCAAAGGCGCCCGATCGACTGATTGAATCGATGTGACCTGCTGATGGGCTCTTGCCTGCGGATGGACTCTTGTTTTCCTTGTCTGTTCTCCATTTTGTTTGCTCCCCCCAATTTTATACACTGTACATAGTTGTTGTAGTTTGCACATAATTGCGGGTCAGTGGGCAGCCATTCAATGCAATGGTACGACCTAAACATCTCTAGTCATACTACCAGTCTCTCACGTACTCACGGGACACGCTCCCCCCTCCCCTCATGTCCGCGTTTCCCGTACCATCCCCCCGCCCCCGGTTCTTTTTCAACAAGGGGTGGGGCTGTTTAGCACAGGGCTAAATTGCTGGCTTTGAAAGCAGACCAAGCAGGCCAGCAGCACAGTTCGATTCCCGTAACAGCCTCCCCGAACAGGCGCCGGAATGTGGCGACTAGGGGCTTTTCACAGTAACTTCATTTGAAGCCTACTCGTGACAATAAGCGATTTTAATTTCATTTCATTTTCATTTCATTTCATTTCATCTGGTAGCATGACTAGGGGTATTACGGTACCTGGAAGTGAGCCGCTATTGGTGCGGAGGACTCATTGGCCCAGGTAAGTCATGTGCCTCTCAGCCAATTGGCTGAGAGGTAGGTAGCTCCGCCTACGAGGTGAGATATAAGAATCCGTGCTTCCCGGCAGTCGGCCTTTCTTCTGTACGTCTGCTGCCAGGCACACTTCTTGTGCATTAAAGCCTATCATTTGGACTTCATCTACGTTTCATGTCCATTGATTGTGCATCACTGCACTCGAGCAAGAGCGCAATGTGGCCAGTAGATCGCACCCATAGAGTTTGCCCTGTGTCTAGACGAATTTTCTCTCTCCACTGCCATCAAAATAAAGTCAGGTTTAGCCGGTTATTCATTGCATTGCTGTTTGTGGGACCTTGCTTTATGCATGTGTTTGCTTATGTTACAGCAGCAGTTTTACTCCAAGAAGTAAATCATTGGATGGGAAGCTCTTGCAGATATCCTCTGGATATCAGGTCTTAAACAAAATCACTTCCCTCGAGGTTGTGCAGCTATTAAGACTATCTGGGGTTGACAAGGGAACTTACAACAATCCCATGGAGTTGAACAATGTGGAATATATGGGATAGTGTCAAATGTCTTTTTAAAATCTGAACAGTAAATTTGCTTGAAAGCTAAAGAAACCCTGCCATTAATTCAATTACATTAATCCGAGAAAAGTTGCAATTTAAGACCACATTAACCACAATCCACATAAAAATTGACTTATGCAATAAAATGCAAACTAACTTGCATCGATGGTATTCGCTTTGTTCTCTATTGTGCAGCGATTCCTCCACTATCCCTGAAGTATATAAAAAAGAATGATTTGCAGTGCATTGGTGGGGGGACATTTCATTTGTTAAGCTGTCAAAAAATAACCTTGTGATATTTTGCAAGTTGTTTTTTTGTGGCACCAAGCATCAGTCTTTATCCTCTTGCATACACCAGGCTGTAACATTTCAATGTACAGATTGTCTTCGGTCTACATTTGTAGGTCAACCTGAAAGTGTATCTTTTCATACTCCTCAATTCTTGAAATGCTGCATGGTAATTTTCTCGTATTCAGCATCAAATTGCAGAAATAAGGGCCTTTCATCTTTAACACTGCTCCCTATTCTTCTGCAAACGTACACAAATTGTGAGGTCTGGTTGTGCAGCAAGTCTGAGACGGAGCTCAATTTACACCAACTGGCACTTAAACCTCCTTCATGAAAGAAAGGGAAGAGCTCTGAACCCAAAGTAGGAATAGAACGATGCTCACCCTACAACCATGCTGAAGAGAACAAAAGACCCGAGGCGTGAGGTTCAATCTGTGCTTTGTTCGCTGATTCTAGGTGAAGCGACAGTTGAGTGCTACAATTGGCTTCAGTAATTTTGTGCTGCAAAGCTTTACAATCAGCAGATTTTGCCATTTCTGATCACTATCTAGCCTGTTCCTGCTGAAAATGTTTATGTATGAGAGCCAGATAAAGACACCTTAGGCGTGGATTTTTGCCAAAACTTAAGGGCGCTGAGCTTGAGCCAGAATGACGCCAGTGTTTTGATTCCATCCCCAAACACAGCCTCCCCCCCCCCCCCCCCCCCCCACTCTATTTTCACCAGGGGTCGAATTAGAGTGGGAGGTATTTCACACATCCACATTTCACAGATAAATTTTGAGAAAGAAACAGCATGATGTAATTCTCGTTTGAAAGAAAAAGGGCTGGATTCTCCACCGGCTGGGTTCTCCGTTGTGCCGGCAGTGCACCCACGCCCATGGGTTTCCCAGCAGCATGGGGTGGCCACAATGGGAAATCCTATTGGCGGGAGGTGGGAACGGAGAATCCCGCCCAAGGTACCTGCAAATTTCAATAGATTTTTGTTGACATAAGCCTGAGGCCTCTCATTGTGGAATGAGTGCTGCTTGACTGCTTATATGATTGTCACAGTGGGTGCCTGTAAATTCACAGTTTGTTTGACAGCTCCAGCTGGTCATAAAGAGATCAGCCGACTTTGAGTTGGGCCCAGGAATACAAATGTTTGTTTTATAATGGATGAAGTTCATGAAGGAAATGTTTGTTTTTATAAAGGATTCAGTGCTGATGGAATTTAAAGGTACTGAATTGGCTTTTATCAATGAGTGTTTTTTTTAATAGAGTGAAGTCTGTAATAGATACTTAGAATTTTATATTGTTGGATGCAAGAGTTGGCAATAAATTGGCACCAGGGCTATAAAGGGCTTTGGAGATTGGTGAGGGTCATGCATAGCCATTACATTGGCATTGAGGATAGAAAGTATCATGGAGGACAAGTAGAAGGTCATACAATGGCATGGAGGGTATGAAGCATCATGGGGGGAAGGTGGAGGGCATGAGGTGCATGCTTTGGCCTGAACAGGGCATGGAGAATTTGTTGGAGTGAAGGGATATGAGGGGTGAGGGCTCGAGAGCTTTTTGTTTTGTTCGTCTTTATTGGGTGAAACGTCCTTGAAATTGCAGTGTAGGATCAGGCGAGAAGAGCTGTGTGAAACTCACCAGTTTTACAGATGCCTGAGTTAACAGCAATTTCTTTTTTTAGTATAAATTTAGAGTACCCAATTCATTTTTTCCAATGAAGGGACAATTTAGCGTGGCCAATCCACCTAATCTGCACATCTTTGGGTTGTGGGGGTGAAACCCACGCAAACACAGGGAGAATGTGCAAACTCCACATGGACAGTGACCCAGAGCTGGGATTGAACCTGGGACCTCGGCACCATGAGGCAACAGGGTTAACCCACTGTGCCACCGTGCTTCCGTTAACAGCAATTTCGAAGTGCTTGCAAGAAACCAGCAGGAGGCGTGAGTTTAATTTAAGTTAAATTTAAGATCCTCCCGCAATATACATCAGGACCCACCCATGAACATCTCCCCTACGGACATCGGGACCATACCCCCACGGACATCAGGACCAGCCCACCCGACAGACATTCCCTTCCCACACGTAGATCAGAACCACCCCCACGGAGATTGGAACCCCCGCCCATGGAAATCAGAACCCCCAAATGCGGACATTGGAACCCCCGGTGGTCAGAGGAGACAGCCCCCAACACTCTTGTGCAGAAGGGGAATCGCCCCTAATGAGGATGGTATCCTTCACTGCCAGGGCCCCCTGGCATTGCCGCTTGCAGGTGCCCTTTGCATGTGCCCCGTGGCACTGCCCGATGCAAGTTGCTCCTTGGTACTATACCCTTGGCACTTTCCCAATGGCACTGTCAGGAGAAATACTAGGGTGCCGGGGGCACTGCCCAGCCTTGTTCTTCAACACCCAGGGCCTACAAGCACCTCTGTGTCCTTGGCGTGTTCATTATGACTCGTTTTCGCTTACCATTAGTGATACAGACCGGCATGATGTCACGCCGCCGGGGTCGATAGGGAAGATTACCATAGTTGGCCGCTATGACTTCAAGCTTTTTAATAATATGCTAAAATATGGTCATGTATTAAAATCAGGTCCACACCATTTCTGGGGGTGAAACTAATTACCTCACCGGCAGGGGTACAGAAAGATCTCAAACTGAGATCTCATTGCCGCGCATCCCGTTTCAACAGCTTGTAAGATGTAGCAGCCATTACAGGATTTGCTCCTGCGGCTAACGGGGTCACTGGATCATGGCCATTACATCCGGGATGATGTCCCAGATCACAGAGGTGTGTCTTATAACCTGCCTGCCTTGGCACCCAGCAGCCCTGTGGCTGCCTCCGCACTGTTTCTGGGGGTGATGGGCCCAACCGTAGTCAGAACGCACCTCCCCAGAATGGAAATCCAGCCCGTCAGGTACACTCTCCCAAGTCGGGATTACAGACTGGGGAAAATTCTGGATTCTGCGTATCTGACTCGGGAGCAAAAAGGGAGCCTTTAGCGTATGGCTCTCTTTTCAGACAATCATCCAACATTCCCTGTCCAGTTATAAATGTAAATAAATGGCCAGTTGTGTGCGGCTCTAGAGAGCTACTGTACAGTCTGACATAAACTGATAACATTTATTTCATGTTTAAGTGCAAAATCTCATATGAATCAGTGCCTTTGTAAAATGTGTCATGTCAGCTGACTGTGATAAATGAGTTGTTTGACCGGATTATTTGCAGTCTGCGGATTCCCTTTAGCTGCTTACTACATATATGTTTGCTTCCTGTAAGTGGCTTTTTTTGACTCATGCAAAGATCCTGCATTCAGATCAGGTGAGATAGAGAATATTTCATTGCACCCATCACCTCTTCCTGCCCGCATAGAAGCTACCTTGGACCTACAGGCCTTCCAAGCATTTGAAAGCTGGAGCATTCAGGATAAAGTACTGAGTGGCCCACCTCATTCCAGTAGCCAGGCCACAGGGGTGCTGACAGTGTACCGGCACACGGCCTTCTCTTGGCAGTTTCCAATGGTATGTCCAAGAGCAGTGAGGCCCTTGTGGAGATGCTCCAGGTTGGTATCATGGGCATATGAGGGTAGCACAAGTTCACCACTTCTTGTCTCAGCTGGAGAGGGTGTCAATATGTAGATTAAAGATAAATTATTGTTTGAATTTGCACACGTGCAAACGTTCCATTTGGCCCAATGTGTCAAATGTTGGTGCTTATATTTTCGTCTTCTTAAAAAGTCTTTGTGATATGAAACTGCTACGAAATCACCCCCTTTTTATTTTTCTTTGTACATCACTTAGTTTATTCGACATTCTGTGTTTTGTCTGTAATTGGTCGCAAATATACCTTCTGTTAGCTTTTTCCCTTAAAAGTCAATTCACAGTCAAACACCCCATAGAGACGATGGAGCAGAAATAACTGTACTTAGAATGAACCATCTTGCGACTCTCTTATGCTACTCCAACCCATACACATTTGTCTCCTGTTGTTTCTTCTGTCTCAGGCAAATTCCACACATAGTCATTCTCCCATCGTTTCCCTATCCCACCCCCTCCCCAACCCACCCCACCCCGCTCGCAACCTGAAACCCCACTCCAGGCAGATGCGACAAGACAGCCTTTTATTCCTTTCTTTCTTGTATGCTGACCTAGCTTTCCCTTAAACGCATCTTGTATTAGCTACTCCTTGTGGAATTGAGTTCCATATTCTCACCACCTTGGTTAAAGATGTTTCTCCTTAACCATTGGATTTATTAACAGGTATAGTATATTTATGACCTCTAGCTTTAGTCTGTCCAAATGAGTGGAAACATCTTTTCCAATATACACTCTTTGAAACCCATTTCAAGTGTGAAAGATTCCTGTCAGGTTATCTTGCAGTCTATGCCGGAGAAAAGTGCCACAAACATGTTTAATAGGCAGAACCTCTCAGTTCTCATATCATCCTTGTAAATCTTTTTTGCACCTTCTCCAGAGCCTCAATATCCTTTTTACAAATCTCACTTGATAAGCATCGTCACAATGTACAGCTACAGCATTTACACGTTGAGACCAGATGCCCTTAGATACAACATCCGCAGAAGCTGTTAATAAACAGACATTATTTTCACCCTGTGTTGCTTCTGTCATTTTATTGAGCACAAAATGGAATCATATTTATCTAGGTTTGCAGTAAAATCAATATTTTCACTCTAGACAGCATATCAACAATCCAACTGTTGCTTGAAAAATGCCGCAGTTGTCGATCTGTCAGGGCTCGTGGCTATAAGCAGACGGCTCTAAAACAATTAGTCAATTGCATCCTGCCTGGAGTTCCTGGTCTTGGTGACACTGGCTGCTCGGCACATAATTCCTTCTGCTCCATCAAATCTACCTGCCGTCACTCGGTTACCATTATCAGATCTTTCTTCACAATGATATTATGGAACATGGAGCACTCTTTCAAAAATTTCACTCTTGTCAGTGTGGAATATGGTCCCCTCATCCCATCCATCTGGACCATTGCTCAAACACCTCAAAGTATCTTTCAAATGAGGGTCTTGGCTGGTGCATAAATGCTCATTAGCAGAATATGTCAGAGAGTCTTTGTCTTCAGAAGGTAGTTTTTAATTCCTCATGACCTTTCTCAGACATGTGAAATTGGATTACTTCACAAAAACAAGTCGGATTTATATCACACCTTTAGTGTAGTAAAATGTCTCAAGGAGTCTCATCAATCAAATATTTATGGAGGTATGAGGACAAGAGTTTTCTCCTTTTAAGGAGCAGATTAAAAGAGAAGACATCAGTGGAGAGGCAAGAGATTTTGGGAGGTAATTCCGTAGCCAGGCAGCTGAAGGCAAGTGCGCCAGTGTTGGGCCAGAATTGAAGAGACACAGATATCTTGAAGGGTTATAAATCTGGAGGGGGTTACAGAGATAGGGAGGGGTGAGATCATGAAATGATTGGAAAGAAACAATAACATTTTTAATATTACCAGACCAGGAGCTATAGTTGTTCAACAAGCACAAGTATCAGGGATGACTGAGACTTGGTGGCTGGGATTCTCCCCCACCCGGCGGGGCGGGGGGTCCCGGCGTAGCGGAGTGACGCCAACCACTCCGGCGTCGGGCCTCCCCAAAGGTGTGGAATTCACCGCACCTTTGGGGGCTAGGCACGTGGCGGAGTGGTTGACGCCACGCCGACTGGCGCCAAAACCGTGCCAACGGCCTTTGATGCCCGCCGGCCGGCGTCGGGGCTGGCCGAAAGGCCTTTGATGGTTCGCGCATGCGCCGGTGCGTCAGCTGCCGCTGACGTCACCACCGGCGCATGCACGAGAGGGGGTTCTCTTCTGCCTCCGCCATGGTGGAGACCATGGCGGTGGCGGAAGAAAAAGAGTGCCCCCACGGCACTGGCCCGCCCGCCGGTCGGTGGGCCCCGATCGTGGGCCTGGCCACTGTGGGGACAGACCCCGGGGTCCAATCCCCCGCGCCCGCCCCCCAGGACCCCGGGGGCCCGCCCGCGCCACCAATCCTGCCGCCACCAGAGGTGGTTGAAACCACAATGGCGGGAGAGGCCTCTCAGCGGCGGTACTTCGGCCCATCGCGGGCCGGACAATCGCCGCAGGGGGCTCGCCGATTGGCGCGGAGGGCACGCCGATAGGCGCGGCGCGATTCCCGCCCCACCAATTCCCGAGTGGCGGAGAATTCCGGCCACGGCAGGGGCGGGATTTGCGCCGGTCCCGGGTGAATCTCTGACCCTGCGGGGGGTCGGAGAATTTTGCCCACATGTTTCTGGAGGGTGGAAAATGGCAAGCTCACCAGGTGAACATTAAAGTAGTTGTTTGGGAACACAAATGATTAGGATTCATTAACAAACAAAGGGGCTGGTTTAGCTCACAAGGCTAAATCGCTGGTTTATAAAGCAGACCAAGCAGGCCAGCAGCACGGTTTGATTCCCGTACCAGCCTCCCCGGACAGGCGCCGGAATGTGGCGACTAGGGGCTTTTCACAGTAACTTCGTTGAAGCCTACTCGTGACAATAAGTGATTTTCATTTCATTTCAAACAATCTATTTGGGCACTGAACGCTTATTTTTAGGGATTTTGAATCTACATATTGTAGTACAGTATACTAAAGCACTAAAGGACAATTTGCCATCTGCAGTAGTCAGCATAAGGGTCAAGCAACATGTTCCAGTTAAATCAGATTTCAGTGACCACAACAGCTTGTTCTAAAGATGCAGGGCTGGATTCTCTGATTTTGGGGAATCCCACCCACAATCATCAGCAGTCAGCATTCAGGTTAACAAACATATTTTACTTACTCGACCTAAGGACTAGACACATCGGGACTAACAAGTAGGGAGGTTAGGGAGGGATCCATAGAAAGATGAAAGGTAGACAAGGGTAGATAACACTCACTCTTTTGGGGTGCACGTATGTAAAATTTAAAACAGACATGATCTAATGTAAACAATATTCTTGCCCACTTAACCACACTCTGTATCAATGTTACCTTATTAGTAACTTTGGTAGAGTCAGCTCCAGAGATGTTTCTCTGAAGTTGTACTCTCCAATGTGTTGGTCAATATACAATCGTTCTGTGCCTGAGACTCCTCTGATAGTTTTTTGGGAAAGAAAATCACCACGACATAGTCAAGTCTAAGTTACGAAAGGATGGATGTGGGTTTCAGTTGCAAATATCTGAGGCAGTGCAATGTTAATGAATTGGAAATAAGTGCGTTTGGTGATGGACGTCGTTGGATGTTCTTTATGGAGTTAAATATAGAACATAGAACATAGAACATAGAACGATACAGTGCAGTACAGGCCCTTCGGCCCTCGATGTTGCACCGACATGGAAAAAAAAAACTAAAGGCCATCTAACCTACACTATGCCCTTATCATCCATATGCTTATCCAATAAATTTTTAAATGCCCTCAATGTTGGCGAGTTCACTACTGTTGCAGGTAGGGCATTCCACGGCCTCACCACTCTTTGCGTAAAAAACCCACCTCTGACCTCTGTCCTATATCTATTACCCCTCAATTTAAGGCTATGTCCCCTCGTGCTAGCCACCTCCATCCGCGGGAGAAGGCTCTCGCTGTCCACCCTATCTAACCCTCTGATCATTTTGTATGCCTCTATTAAGTCACCTCTTAACCTTCTTCTCTCTAACGAAAACAACCTCAAGTCCATCAGCCTTTCCTCATAAGATTTTCCCTCCTTACCAGGCAACATCCTGGTAAATCTCCTCTGCACCCGTTCCAAAGCTTCCACGTCCTTCCTATAATGAGGCGACCAGAACTGTACGCAATACTCCAAATGCGGCCGTACCAGAGTTTGGTACAGCTGCATCATGACCTCATGGCTCCGGAACTCAATCCCTCTACCAATAAAGGCCAACACACCATAGGCCTTCTTCACAACCCTATCAACCTGGGTGGCAACTTTCAGGGATCTATGTACATGGACACCGAGATCCCTCTGCTCATCCACACTACCAAGAATTTTACCATTAGCCAAATATTCCGCATTCCTGTTATTCTTTCCAAAGTGAATCACCTCACACTTCTCCACATTAAACTCCATTTGCCACCTCTCAGCCCAGCTCTGCAGCTTATCTATGTCCCTCTGTAACCTGCAACATCCTTCCGCACTGTCTACAACTCCACCGACTTTAGTGTCATCTGCAAATTTACTCACCCATCCTTCTGCGCCCTCCTCTAGGTCATTTATAAAAATGACAAACAGCAACGGCCCCAGAACAGATCCTTGTGGTACGCCACTCGTAACTGAACTCCATTCTGAACATTTCCCATCAACTACCACTCTCTGTCTTCTTTCAACTAGCCAATTTCTGATCCACATCTCTAAATCACCCTCAATCCCCAGCCTCCGTATTTTCTGCAATAGCCGACCGTGGGGAACCTTATCAAACGCTTTACTGAAGTCCATATACACCACATCAACTGCTCTACCCTCGTCTACCTGTTCAGTCACCTTCTCAAAGAACTCGATAAGGTTTGTGAGGCATGACCTACCCTTCACAAAACCATGCTGACTATCCCTAATCATATTATTCCTATCTAGATGATTATAAATCGTATCTTTTATAATCCTCTCCAAGACTTTACCCACCACAGACGTTAGGCTCACCGGCCTATAGTTACCGGGGTTATCTCTACTCCCCTTCTTGAACAAAGGGACCACATTTGCTATCCTCCAGTCCTCTGGCACTATTCCTGTAGCCAATGATGACCTAAAAATCAAAGCCAAAGGCTCAGCAATCTCTTCCCTGGCTTCCCAGAGAATCCTAGGATAAATCCCATCCGGCCCCGGGGACTTATCTATTTTCACCTTGTCCAGAATTGCCAACACTTCTTCCCTACGCACCTCAATGCCATCTATTCTAATAGCCTGGGTCTCAGCATTCTCCTCCACAATATTATCTTTTTCTTGAGTGAATACTGACGAAAAGTATTCATTTAGTATCTCGCTTATCTCCTCAGCCTCCACACACAACTTCCCACCACTGTCCTTGACTGGCCCTACTCTTACCTTAGTCATTCTTTTATTCCTGACATACCTATAGAAAGCTTTTGGGTTTTCCTTGATCCTACCTGCCAAAGACTTCTCATGTCCCCTCCTTGCTCGTCTCAGCTCTCTCTTTAGATCCTTCCTCGCTTCCTTGTAACTATCAAGCGCCCCAACTGAAACTTCACGCCTCATCTTCACATAGGCCTCCTTCTTCCTCTTAACAAGAGATTCCACTTCTTTGGTAAACCACGGTTCCCTCGCTCGACCCCTTCCTCCCTGCCTGACTGGTACGTACTTATCAAGAACATGCAATAGCTGTTCCTTGAACAAGCTCCACATATCCAGTGTGCCCAACCCTTGCAGCCTACTTCTCCAACCAACACATCCTAAGTCATGTCTAATGGCATCATAATTGCCCTTCCCCCAGCTATAACTCTTGCCCTGCGGGGTATACTTATCCCTTTCCATCACTAACGTAAAGGTCACCGAATTGTGGTCACTGTCTCCAAAGTGTTCACCTACCTCCAGATCTAACACCTGGCCTGGTTCATTACCCAAAACCAAATCCAAAGTGGCCTCACCTCTTGTTGGCCTGTCAACATATTGTGTCAGAAAACCCTCCTGCACACATTGTACAAAGAACGACCCATCCAATGTACTCGAACTATATCTTTTCCAGTCAATATTAGGAAAGTTAAAGTCTCCCATAACAACTACCCTGTTACTTTCGCTCTTTTCCAGAATCATCTTCGCCATCCTTTCCTCTACATCTCTAGAACTATTAGGTGGCCTATAGAAAACTCCCAACAGGGTGACCTCTCCTTTCCTGTTTCTAACCTCAGCCCATACTACCTCGGAAGAAGAGTCCCCATCTTGCATCCTTTCTACCACTGTAATACTGTCCTTGACTAGCAGCGCCACACCTCCCCCTCTTTTGCCCCCTTCTCTGACCTTACTAAAGCACCTAAACCCCGGAACCTGCAACAACCATTCCTGTCCCTGCTCTATCCATGTCTCTGAAATGGCCACAACATCGAAGTCCCAGGTACCAACCCATGCTGCCAGTTCCCCTACCTTATTTCGTATACTCCTGGCATTGAAATAGACACACTTCAACCCACAGACCTGAACACTGCCGCCCTCCTGCGAAGTCAAAACTGTGCTCCTGACCTCTCTACTCTCAATCTCTCGCACCCCAAAACTACAATCCAGGTTCCCATGCCCCTGCTGAATTAGTTTAAACCCCCCCAAAGAGTACTAACAAATCTCCCCCCCAGGATATTGGTGCCCCTCAGGTTCAGATGTAGACCATCCTGTCTATAGAGGTCCCACCTTCCCCAGAAAGAGCCCCAGTTATCCAGAAATCTGAATCCCTCCCGCCTGCACCATCCCTGTAGCCACGTGTTTAATTGCTCTCTCTCCCTATTCCTCATCTCACTATCACGTGGCACGGGCAACAACCCAGAGATAACAACTCTGTTTGTTCTCGCTCTGAGCTTCCATCCTAGCTCCCTAAAGGCCTGCCTGACATCCTTGTCCCCTTTCCTACCTATGTCGTTAGTGCCAATGTGGACTACGACTTGGGGCTGCTCCCCCTCCCCCTTAAGGACCCGGAAAACACGATCCGAGACATCACGTACCCTTGCACCTGGGAGGCAACATACCAAACGTGAGTCTCTCTCGCTCCCACAAAATCTCCTATCTGTGCCCCTGACTATTGAGTCCCCAATTACTAATGTTCTACTCCTTTCCCCCCTTCCCTTCTGAGCAACAGGGACAGACTCCGTGCCAGAGGCCCGTACCCCATGGCTTACCCCTGGTAAGTCGTCCCCCCCACAAGTATCCAAAACGGTATACTTGTTACTCAGGGGAACGACCGCAGGGGGTCCCTGCACTGACTGCTTCTTCCCAATCCCTCTTACAGTTACCCATCTATCTCCAGTCTTTGGTGTAACTACTTCCCTGAAGCTCCTATCTATGACCCCCTCTGCCTCCCGAATGATCCGAAGTTCATCCAGCTCAAGCTCCAGGTCCCTAACACGGTTTTTGAGGAGCTGGAGTTGGGTGCACTTCCCACAGATGAAATCAGCAGGGACACTGACGGCGTCCCTCACCTCAAACATTCTGCAGGAGGAGCATTGTACTGCCTTCCCTGACATCCCCTCTAGATTAAAAAAAAAGAAGAAAAAGAAAAAGAACGGAAGAGCTTACCTGATATTACCTCAAACCCTGATCCCGCTGAAAGGTAAGCAAATTTAAAGGCACTCACTCACCTTCACGACAGGCCCCTGCTCCCGCTTCCCAACCACCGTGCGGTGGGGGGGTTGGTTAGAGGAGGAGGTAGGGTGGGAAACACTGACAAAGTGTTTCGGGTTTAACTGTCACTTGCCAACAGCCCCTCCACAAACCACCTTCAACTTAGGCTGACCGCACTGCACGTATGCAAATTTCCCCAGAACAGCTGATCAGTAGCTCTGCTCTGCTGCCCTCTGCTGGTTGCTTGCCTTTATTCAAACTCCTTGGGTCTTCTTCGCAGGTTCACCTTCAACTTAGGCTGACCGCACTGCACGTATGCAAATTTCCCCAGAACAGCTGATCAGTAGCTCTGCTCTGCTGCCCTCTGCTGGTTGCTTGCCTTTATTCAAACTCCTTGGGTCTTCTTCGCAGGTTCACCTTCAACTTAGGCTGACCGCACTGCACGTATGCAAATTTCCCCAGAACAGCTGATCAGTAGCTCTGCTCTGCTGCCCTCTGCTGGTTGCTTGCCTTTATTCAAACTCCTTGGGTCTTCTTCGCAGGTTCACCTTCAACTTAGGCTGACCGCACTGCACGTATGCAAATTTCCCCAGAACAGCTGATCAGTAGCTCTGCTCTGCTGCCCTCTGCTGGTTCATGATACCAAAGTTGTGATTGGTCTGGTTTAATCTCAACTCATAACCAGGGAAGGGGGCCACAGGACTGTAGAGGCTGGGTTGTTAAGTATGTAGAAGATTGAAATGGACAGATTTTTAATCAGCAAGGTAATCACGCATTGGGGATAAGGCAGAAGTGTGGAGTTGAGGATTATCTTATCAGATCAGTAATGGTATTATTGAATGGCGGGGCAGTCTCGATGTGCCAAATAGCCTGCTTCTGCTGTTACATCTTCTGGTTTTATGGGATAACCAGTAGCAAGGAGCCGAGTTATGTGGACATCTAGTACCAGATGCCGGACGAGCAGTGTGACAATTCAGAGACAGTAATGGGGTGGAGAGAGACTGAGCTGGATGACGTCAGCATACAGTAAAAGTACAGAGCAAATTTCTCAAACTGTGTATTAAGTTTTTCATGAAAGCAAAATACTGCGGATGTTGCAAACTTGAAATTGCTTCTGAAGAAGAATCGTCTTTGACTTGAAACATCAACTCTGTTTCGCTCTCGACATGATACTGCCAAACCTACTAAGTATTTATGGGAACATAGGATTTGAGAATAGAAGTCAGCCATTCAGCCCCTTGACCTTGCTCCGCCATTCAATAAGGTCATGGCTGATCTGGCTGTGGCCTGACGTCCACTTTCCAGTGCTTTCTGATTTTATTACACAATTTTTGTGTCTGGGTTGTGCACCATTTGTATTTTATGGAGTTGTCTTTACGACTGAGGCCACAGAGGAAACCAACTTTAATTTGTATGGTGCCTTTCACATCCTCGTGATGTGCTAAAATGGATTTTGCTGCCACATTGAATGGCGAATAGCATAGTTACATTGTAGGGAAAATGAGCTAAATAGAAGGAAAAAAATAATAGGAGGATATGGTGATAAAAAGAGATGAAGTAAGGTGAGAGGAGGATCGTGCAGGCCCGATACATCGGCATAAACCATTGAGCCAAATAGCCTATTGCTGTGTTGTTAATTGCTATGTGAAGTGCTTGAGAAGCAACTTCATCAACTTGAAAGGCATTATCTACTGTTCCATTGGTTCTGTTCAAAATTACTGGTGGGTCCATACTAGTTACAAATGTGCCATTAACAATGTTAACAGGATGATAAATGTTATCTATTTGTCTTCTTCCAGGTGATGAGAGATTTGCTGTGTGAAAAGGCAACATTACATGCCATAGTCATCGACCGCGCAACCAGGAGTGTTCAGCATACTGCAAGGATATCCACTCCATCAGGGCGGCATGGTAGCATAGTGATTAGCACTGTTGCTTCTCAGTGCCAGGGACCCAGGGTCGATTACCGGCTTGAATCACTGTTTGCGGAGTCTGCATATCCTCCCGTGTCTCCGTGGGTTTCCTCCGGGTCCTCCGGTTTCCACCATTAAGTCCTGAAAGACGTGCTTGTTAGGTGAATTGGACATTCTAAATTCTCCCTCAGTGTACCCAAACAAGCGCCGGAGTGTGGCAACTAGGGGCCTTTCGCAGTACCTTAACTACAGTGTTAATGTAAGCCTACTTGAGACACTAATAAAGATTATTATTATTATTATTATTATTAATGTGCAGCTGGTATGCAACCTCATAAAGGCGTTCATGAAGGTGTGCATGAGGTTCCAAGGAATTGGCCAGGATACTTTCATCCGAACCCTTAGATATCTTTTGACCTGCAAGCCCACTTAAGGATTGATTGCTCGGCAACAAGGGATATCAACTTCAAACTTGGCTCATGGCACCTGTCATAAACCTGCCAGTGAACAAACACTGTTAACAAGCACAAATTAATAACACCAACAATAGGCTCTTTTGTATCCATTAACCAGCATTCTTCAGCACATTAACTTATTCCTTACTGTCAAATGACAAGGTTTCCATTAATTACTTAACTTGTTTGATAGAGTTGAATTCTATCTCAGTGCAGTATTTGAAAAACCTCCAACTACTCTCATTAGACATTGGAAGCAAAATTGTTCTCTCAACCAAACATTGCAGTACGACCAGTACATCTAATTTAAACACTGCAATTAAATAATGTCCCCCTGAAATTATAGCTAAAGTAAAGTAAATTAAACATTGCCAACTAGAATTGTTTGAGTTATTATTTACTTTGCCGATTTTAAAGTTCACTGTGTTGAATTTTAAGTTCTCACAGCCCAGATTTCCTCTTTAATTAATCTCATGCCTGCCATCATGTTGGAATGCATTAATAACTATAATAGGGAGTTATTTTCTGGCTTTGAAATTGCTTACTTCAAACTCTGCAATAAAAAAAGGTCTGTTTGTTAAATCACATTTATTGAAGTTAAAAAGTAATCAGAATTAAAGTTGGTTTCCAATGGAGGATATAAATTAATGGGAAAAAGTAGGCTGTTTACATTCTGCAGACAGTATATAATTTATTTTAAAAAATACTTTAGAAACATTAACAATTAAAGTGTCATGTGACAGGAAAAGCAGCTTTCACATTTAATGATGTGCTCTACAAAGAATGATCATGTTACAGCTGAAGTATTCAAACATAAGCCTATGGTGGTAGATTCAGAATTACAACTAAAGATGCAATTATACTACAAGCATCTGAGATCGGTATCTGTGAAGTGTAACGGTTCAAATTATATCAGCATTGAAATCACTGCAATGGTGCTATTGTGCTCACCATCCTCCAGAGGCAAAATTTACACCACAATATTTTGGAAGAATAATTAGAACATGCTGCAGCAGGCAGAGGGACAAGAGCAGAATAGCCAAAGACAGAATAAAAACCCATTGCGCCGTATTCAGCTTCAGCAAATGGTTGAAGGTTGGACTTACACATAGCCACTTGCACAAATTGGATTGGATTGGATTTGTTTATTGTCACGTGTACCGAGGTACAGTGAAAAGTATTTTTCTGCAAGCAGCTCAACAGATCACTCAGTACATGGAAGAAAAGGGAATTAAACAAAATTCAAGAAAATACATGAGAATACATAATAGGGCAACACAAGATATACAATGTAACTACATAAGCATTGGCATCGGTTGAAACATACAGGGTGTAGTGTTAACGAGGTCAGTCAATAAGAGGGTCATTTAGGAGTCTGGTAACAGTGGGGAAGAATATAAATATAAACGCAAAGTGCTGGGAAGCACTCAGTGGGTCTATGGAGATGAAAGCTAGTTGGAGTACTTTAACCAGAATGGGAAGATGTTCGAGACGAGCAGCTTTTAAGCAAACGCAGAACCAAGAAACAGAGTGGGGGAAGAACTCACAGAACTTTTGTGAAAGGATAGAGGGCAGGAGTAATTTAATGACAGAAGTGATGATCTTGCAAGGCAAGAGTGGGTGGTGAAAGTATATATAAGTAAAAGCTGTGTTCAGAGGAGGTATGAATTGTCACCAACAAAGAGGACCCATTTGTCTTAACAAGTACGCTGCCGATGCCCAGTTCTAACTCACCACCAACTGTGCCGCCCCCCTATATCCACTCCCCCAACTCCACCCCCCCCCCCCCCCCCCCAACTATGTTTAAAATCTCAGACTGCTTATCCAGGATTGGTTGCTCAGGAGAATGTCACCTTCACCTGAGGAAGGAGCTGCGCTCCGAAAGCTAGTGATTTGAAACAAACCTGTTGGACTTTAACCTGGTGTTGTAAGACTTCTTACCCTATCTTTATTGTTCCTTTACTATTCTATCTTTACTGTTCCAATGCACTCCTGACCATCCTCCAATCTTCTTCAAAATCTTAAGGGCATCCAAAATATTGGCACAAATGTCTTAACTCATGTCAAGTTTAGTTTGCCCATCAGCTCCCATGCTCACTGGCCCACATTGGCTCCTGTTTAAGCAACATTCCTATGCTAAAATTTTGGTCCTTTTTTAAAAATCCCACCAAGGCCTTCCCTTCTTTATCTCTGTAATCTCCTCCAGTCCCACAACCTTCGAGATATCTATGGTCCTCGAATTCTGACCTCATGAGGTTCCACAATGTTAACGCTCCACCATTGGAGGCAGTGCCTTCGTTGCCAAGGCCCTAGGATCTGAAATTCCCTCTCTAAATAGCTCTGACTCTTAACCCCCTCTTCCTCCTTAAGCCACTCCTGAAGTCCTCTCTCTTTATCCAAGCCTTTGTTGGCTAACAATCCTGTGAAGAACCTTGGGACAATTTACAACATTAAAGGTGCTATATTGTTGTCAGAGCTATGACAATTAGCTATTCAAACATTCCAGCAAGAGTCCCAACCACAACAGCATACAAACCCAGCAAATTGTGGCTTGGAGAGATTAGGCACAAGTCATTCCTGTCATAATTTCCTGGAATTCCTGTACCAAATTAATGGTGTTGATCATAGAGGAACACCATCACACAATTCCGGCCCCTTCTGTACTATTGATGGTGATACTGGATATACTCCAATTCCTGGATGGATCATTTTTAGATATTACAAGAAGGTGGATAAAAAAACAGCAGCAACTGGTTCCATGTGCACTAAGTATTTTGTTTGATTGTCAAATGACAATGAGCAACAGATACAGACAGCGCTCACAAATTAAATATACTTCAGATCACTTGGGCTGCCAAACCACATTATTATGGAAGAGGGCTCCCTCGATAGTCTACCAATGGGATTCTTCCTCATTCTCATCATCTGCCTCTTCTTCACCACCTCCCCTTTCTGACAATTGCTTCTCCTCAGAATAGCACAACTTATGTCCTTTTATACAGTTCTGAGATGAACTCAAAGGGTGTCTTCTTGGTCTGATGGAGGTGCTGTGCACAGAGTCACATTATTTCTCTTTCCTGGGTTACTGAACAATGGGTGCATTCCTGTGCATTCTCTCTCTCTCTCTCTCTGACTGCCGGACTGTGCTGTTGGAACTAAAATGTTTATTCAGCAGCTTTTATAGCTGGGCTTTATTTATTGAGCCAACACCAAAGAATCACTATCTTTACAAAGTGACCATGCTAACATTTACGAAGAATCTAATTTACCAAATATCCTGTCCCCCACATTGTGTAAGATATCTTATTATTATAAGTGTATATATGGGTTGTTGTTATGTTGTGCATGGCCTCTTTAAGAGCAGAGTCACGTGGTGGTCCATGATGTCATTGGTTTCTTCGCAGGCTTTTGCCCATTGTCTAGAGCAAGCCTTTGTACAGTAAACCGCCATCTAAAAAACCTCTGTTGATTATTACATTCAACCCAATGAATGTTTCCCCATTTCTTTCTTTTATCTTGCAATACAAAGATACAACAATATATGTATTTGGGATTAGGTTTTGGGTTTCTGTGTGGGTTTCCTCTGGGTGCTCCGGTTTCCTCCCACAGCCCAAGGATATGCAGGTTAGGTGGATTGGCCATGCTAAATTGCCCCTTAGTATCCAAAAGGTTATGTGGCGTTACTCGGTTCCGGGTTAGGGTGGGGGCATGGGCTTAAGTAGGGTGCTCTTTCAAAGGGCTGGTACAGACACGATGGGCCAAATGGCCTCCTACTGCATTGTATGGATTCTATGAATTCTATGAAACAGTAATATGGCCAAAGTTGCTCATTCTAAGAATGCTTCAGAGCCTGGATGACATTAAGTTGCTGAGTACATCAAGACTTGGCCAAACTTGATTGAGATTCTTTCTAACCAAGAAATTGGAGTCAAGTTCAAAATCCTTACAATTGGGACAAGTGGGCTCATAACTGGCATCCAATAAGTTTAGGAATAAGTCTCTGAGCTATATTCCTATTCCTAATTGATGTGTAAAAGTGACACAGCTGCAACCAGGAATGTTGCAACCATTGTTGCCAATGTCTGAGAGTTTATTTGAACAAAGAACAAAGAACAAAAAAAATTACAGCACAGGAACAGGCCCTTCGGCCCTCCCAGCCTGCACCGATCCAGATCTTTTATCTAAACCTGTTGCCTATTTACCAAGGTCTACTTCTCTCTGTTCCCCACCCGTTCATATATCTGTCCAGATGCATCTTAAATGATGCTATCGTACCCGCCTCTACCACCTCCGCTGGCAAAGCATTCCAGGCACCCACCACCCTCTGCGTAAAAAAATTTCCATGCACATCTCCCTTAAACTTTTCACCTCTCACCTTGAAATCGTGACCCCTTGTAACTGACACCCCCACTCTTGGAAAAAGCTTGTTGCTATCCACCCTGTCCATACCTCTCATAATTTTGTAGACCTCAATCAGGTCTCCCCTCAACCTCCGTCTTTCCAACGAAAACAATCCTAATCTACTCAACCTTTCTTCATAGCTAGCACCCTCCATACCAGGCAACATCCTGGTGAACCCCCTCTGCACCCTCTCTAAAGCATCCACATCCTTCTGGTAATGTGGCGACCAGAACTGCACGCAGTATTCCAAATGTGGCCTAACCAAAGTCCGATACAACTGTAACATGACCTGCCGACTCTTGTACTCAATACCCCGCCCGATGAAGGCAAGCATGCTGTATGCCTTCTTGACCACTCTTATCAACCTGCGTTGCCATCTTCAGAATACAATGGACCTGAGCTCCCAGATCTCTCTGGACATCAATTTTCCCCAGGACTCTTCCATTGACCATATAGTCTGCTCTTGTGTTAGATCTTCCAAAATGCATCACCTCACATTTGCCTGGATTGAACTCCATCTGTCATTTCTCTGCCCAACTCTCCAATCTATCTATATTTTGCTGTATTCTCTGACAGTCCGCCTCACTATCTGCAACTCCACAAATCTTAGTATCATCTGCAAACTTGCTCATCAGACCACTTATACCTTCGTCCAGATCATTTATGTATATCACAAACAACAGTGGTTCGAGCACGGAACACCACTAGTCACCTTTCTCCATTTCGAGACACTCCCTTCCACCACTACTCTCTGTCTCCTGTTGCCCAGCCAGTTCTTTATCCATCTAGCTAGTACACCCTGAACCCCATACGACTTCACTTTTTCCATCAACCTGCCATGGGAAACTTTATCAAATGCTTTACTGAAGTCCATGTATATGACATCTACAGCCCTTCCCTCTTCAATTAACTTTGTCACTTCCTCAAAGAATTCTATTAGGTTTGTAAGACATGGCCTTCCCTGCACAAAACCATGCTGCCAATCACTAATAAGTCTATTTTTTTCCAAATGTGAATAGATCCTATCCCTCAGTATCTTCTCCAAAAGTTTGTCTACCACTGATGTCAAGCTCACAGGTCTATAAATCACTGGATTATCCCTGCTACCCTTCTTAAACAAAGGGACAACATTACCAATTATCCAGTCCTCCAAGACCTCACCCGTGCTCAAGGATGCTGCAAAGATATCTGTTAAGGCCCCAGCTATTTTGTCCCTCACTTCCCTCAGTAACCTGGGATAGATCCCATCCGGTCCTGGGGACTTGTCCACCTTAATGCCTTTTAGAATACCCAAAACCTCCCCCTTCCTTATGCCGACATGACCTAGGATATTTAAACATCCATCCCTAGCCTCAACATCCATTATGTCCCTCTCCCTGGTGAAGACCGATGCAAAGTACTCATTAAGAAACTCACTAATTTCCTCTGACTCCACGCATGAATTCCCTCTTATGTCTTTGAGTGGGCCAATCCTTTCTCTAGTTACCCTCTTGCTCCTTATATACAAATAAAAGGCTTTGGGATTTTCCTTAACCCTGTTAGCCAAAGATATTTCATGTCCCCTTTTAGCCCTCTTTATTGCGCGTATAAGATTTGTCCTACTTCCCTGATATTCCTCCAAAGCGTCATCAGTTTTGAGTCGCCTCGATCTTACATATGTTTCCTTTTTCATCTCAGCTAGTCTCACAATTCCAGCCATCATCCATGGTTCCCTAATCTTGCCGTTTCTATCTCTAATTTTCACAGGAACAGGAAGCCTGGCTACATTGGAGCCTTTTTTGAACCCTAGGAAGATATTTTGTTTTGCCTCTCAAGTTGGTGTAAAATTCCAAATCATTCACGAATGCCTTATTAAACAGTAAACCTTGCCACCTTTACTTAGTCTGGTTCTAACATGTGCCCTTTGAAGTGGCATAGCAAACTACTCAGTCGCACCAAACCATGACCAGTGGTTCAAGAAGAAAGCCCAGCATGCCTTTTTCAGAGGAATTCGTACAAGGTAAGAGATGCTAACATTGTCAGTGGACCTACTTCCTAATAACTAATTTAAAAATAAGAGAAATATCAAAGGGGGAAATCACTATGTCCATCTTGCTCCTGTGATCCAGACAAATAAACAATGTCCCCTCAGCCCACAATTGAATTGGATTTAGAACGGATCTAATGGGCGCGATTCTCCAATGTCACGCCGGTTGGGAGAATAGTGGGCCGCGCCAGTTTTTCACACGACGCCGGTCCGACGCGCTCCCGCTATTCTCCCAAATGGCCACATCTGTTCCGTCGTGTTCCGCGCTCAAAAACCCAGAGAATCGCCCGATGCACCCAAAATGGCGATTCTCCGGAACCCCCGTTATTCTCCGGCCCGGATGGGCTGAAGTCCCGACGTCGTGACCCCAGGTCACGCCATCGCCGTCCAAACCTGCTTTTTAAAGTCGTCAGCGAGTCTTGCTGGCTGACGAGCAGTGAGGAGGTGAGCGGACCGTCCCGGAGTCTTCGAAAACTGGGGAAGGCATCCCCGAGAATGCAGCGGCCAGTGGGATGGGGGGGGGGGGGTGGAGAGAGCGAGTAGTGGGGTAGTGGGGGGGGAGGGAGTAGTGGGAGGAGGTGGAGAGAGGGAGTAGTGGGAGAGGAGGGAGAGGGAGTAGTGGGGGGGGCGGGAGAGGGAGTGAGTGGAGTGGGTCATCCACCCCCAGATGCAACATCTCAGCCGCCCTGTCATGATGAGGATACGGCTGCTGGTTGCCCTGTGGCTGATGGGCACAGGCCACTGATGCACTGGTGAGGAGGACGTGTTGTTAACTGCCCGTTGGACGCAGGAAGTGACCAGGGGTTAGGCTGGCCGCGTGTCAGCAGCGCGGCTAGGCCACCGGGACACACAGGTATCCCTTCGCAGGCGGCTGCCGAGGTGTTGACTAACCTCCGTCTAACATGTCGTTTCTCTGCCCCCCACCACCCTTCTGTAGGTGACCATAATGTATTTGAACAGAACGGCTATGTTCAGCGCAGTAGTTGGGGCCGCTGCACTGCAGTTGGACATCCAGCAGCGTCCACAGCGACATCCCACAGTGGATGCAGGGGCAGCTGCAGCAGCAGAGGGAATGGCCGCGGAGTGGCCCATCATCACCGTACAGGCCGCAGGCGCTCATGGCCGGCATGTCCAGGGGATTCCGAGGGGAACATTGACCCCCAAACGCTGAGGACGGCACAGGATGCGGGCACTGATGTCGAGCAGCAAGGGGGGGGGGGAGGAGGAGGAGGAGGAGGAGACATTGAGGTGGAGCCAGGGCGCCAGAGGTGACGATCGAGGCCTAGGGTGTACCGTGCCCGGATCTCTTTCGAGACACTGCCGGACATCACCTGCAGGAGGAGACTCTGGTTCAGCAGAGAGATGGCCGCACATATCTGCCACCTCGTGGCGCACCTCGCCCCACGTGGAACGGGAGGAGGATACACGATACCGGTTGCCGTCAAGGTAATGGTGGCATTTAACTTTTATGCTACCTGCTCCTTCCAGTCTCCTAGTGGGGACCTATCCGGGATATCGCAGGCATCGGTCCACAGGTGCATCCGAGATGTGACCAACGCCCTGTTTGCCATCGCCGACCGCCACATCACCTTTCCCGAGGACCGAGCAAATCAAGAAGCACGAGCCCGTGGATTTGCCAACGTGGCCGGGATACCGATGGTCCAGGGAGTGATTGATTGTGTTCACGTCCCCATGCGCCCACCTGCAGGCAACAGGGAAGTGTTCACTAACGGGAAGGGGACATACTCCATGAACATCCAGGTGTTATCCGACCCTCACATGAAGATCATGCACGTGTGCGCAATGTTCCCTGGGAGTGTGCATGATGCGTACATTCTTGCGCAGTCATTCATCCCTGCTATGTTTGAGGGACTGCCCCTCCCCCCCCCCCGGCCGAGGGGCTGGTTGCTGGGCGACAGGGATTATCCACTGAGGTCTTGGCTGATGACGCCCATACGGAGGCTTCAGACCAACGTGGAGACCCTTTACAATGAGGCCCATGCAGCAACCAGGGGTGTGGTGGAGCGCTGTTTTGGTCTTCTGAAAATGAGATTCAGGTGCCTGGACCGCTCCGGAGGGGCTCTGCAGTACCAGCCTGAGAGGGTCGTTCGCATTGTTGTGGTCTGCTGTGCGCTGCACAACATCGCAATGCAGAGGGGAGATGCCCTGGTGGAGGTGGCGGAGGGAGGTGCCACTGGCAGTGGTGCCAACACGGAGGAGGAGGAGGAGGTGGAGGAGGTTGGTGATGCGTCGGGCGCAGCACGCAGACACAACCCGGGTGCTGGTAATGTCCAGGAGGCTGCACGACGGCACCGGCGAGGACAGCGGGCATGCGACACGTTGGTGGCTGCACGATTCACGCATCGCGTGCAACGGCATCACTGAACACTACCACTACCACCTGCATCGCCAGTCGTGCAGACGGTCAGCACACAACTCCCCCCCCCCCCCCCCCCCCCCCCCCGCGCATCCTGCTCCGTGTACACTGCTCCACTTTGAGATCACTCTTGAGACCACTGCGGCACAACGGTATGGCACGACATTGATGGCTGAGTCAGCGGGTGTGATCAGTGCCATGTTGAATGACAGCCCGCTCTGCAATGAGCTCTGAGCTCAGAATCGTTAGACAAAGTCTGACTCATGGCAATAGCTGAACCATCCATCTCGGTGGTCACTGAGTTCGTCAGGGACACTCCATTACGTTCCCGCGTGGGGTAGCTGGCGTCGGAGTGCCGAGGACTACGGTGTCCGACTTTGGGAGGCTGGGGAAGGAAAGGACTGCACACCCGGCACCGAAGTTTCACTGCTTGTTAACCCCAGCGACACTCGGTCACTAGCCCCTACAACTAAACTGTGCCCTTCACCCGTGCCAACTTACTATGTGTCCCTTGTCATTGCCTTACGGGCCCTACCACTACGTCTAAGTGAATCCCCAGATGGTACAGCAGGAGTGGGGGCGGACTGCTGAGAATCACGCCCCGCGACATGTCTCCCCATCGGCACTCGTTTCCTGGGGCGACCTGGCCTTGATGGGCCGGGCTGCTCCGTGGGCATTTTGGGTGACGTGGTGCCACCCTGCTCTGCCCGCTGCCCACCCAATGCACCAGGGATGGGACGGGGGGAGGCCGAGCGTTCAGGAACATTCCGTGATGGAGTTAATGGGACGGGCCCCAGAACCTCCTCCTCCCTCGGGGAGCCCGGTGGCCCCAGACCTCACTGTGGGACGGAGGTGCGAGAGGGGAGGTGCCCCGTCACCGCTCCAACACCTGGCGCTGCCAGTCCTGGAGGCCTGCAACGATATCGACCAGGGTCTGAACGTTCGCAGAGACGGAGTCCAGGGAGTGAGACATTCCCGCCAGGGATTATGCGACCTCAACCTGTGAGTGCGCGACGCCATCCAGCACGTGCATCAGGCGGTCAATGCTCTCCGCGACTGACTGCTGGGACTGTGCCATGGCCTGGTGCGACTCGGTCAGGGCCCGTAGCGTGCCGGCAATGTCATGTTGGCTCTTGCGCATTGCTCCCTGTGAGAGGGCAGCCCTCTCCAGGGCCATGGATGGCACGTGCACATGAAGCCCAACACCTTGCAGAACCTGACCCATGTCCGAAACTGTTTCACCCATTGCCTCGACCGCGGATGCCACCCGTGCGGTGTCGGCCTGGGTGGCTGCCATGAGCGGCACCACTCCCTGCTCCTGGACGCGGTTTGACTCCTCTAACTGTGTCTGCAGCTGCTGGAAGATGGCCCTCATCCTGTCATTGTGTCCCTGGGTTTCAAAATGCATCGGCTGTCCAGGTGGGTCAAGTAAATCCAGGAACCCAGGAAAGGTCTGGGCGGCAGCTGAATGCTGGGCCTGTCTGACCTCCGACCATCCAGCCCCTCGGCTGCTCCGACCTCCACCTGCTGTACCGGCTCAGCTGTGTGGTGCACACCGGACCGTGACCCAGGAGCCTCATCACTTAATTGCCGAACCGAGGTGAGTGTCTCTGGGATGGTGGATGGAGTGGGAGACAGCAGTGCCGCAAGCTATAGGTCCTCGTCCGTCAGAAATTCAGGAGTGTCCTGGTCCCAGTCATGTCCCAGCGCAGGGCGCATGCGGCCCAAGTGTGGTTCAGCGTCGGGTGAGTCCATTGACTGCTTCGCCGTCCTCTGTGCGTCTGGGTCCACTGACCCCGTCCTGTCCTGTCTCACGGCCCGACCTTCGGGCAACACACAGCCATGAAAGTTGTCACTGTCCGTCCTCTGTACGTCCTGCTCGAGAGTCCCGGATTTGGAAGATGGCACTCCTGGCCGACCTCCTGCCACCCTCTGGTGTGCGGCCCTGGGTGCGGTGGTCGTCGTGGATGGTCACCTGTGTGATGCAGCAGACGGCCCTGGACGTTCGTCAGCTGACCCTAAGGAACAGAATAATAGTTAGACACGTACGGCCGGGTGTAGGATGGTCCAGTGGGTAGAGTGTGAGGGGACAGAGGATGGGGGGTCCAGTGGGTAGAGTGTGAGGGGACAGAGGATGGGAGATCTAGTGGGTAGAGTGTGAGGAGACAGAGGATGGGGGGGGTCCAGTGGGTAGAGTGTGAGGGGACAGAGGATGGGGGGGGGTCCAGTGGGTAGAGTGTGAGGGGACAGAGGATGGGGGGTCCAGTGGGTAGAGTGTGAGGGGACAGAGGATGGGGGGGTCCAGCGGGTAGTGTGTGACGGGACAGAGGATGGAGGGGTCCAGTGGGTAGAGTGTGAGGGGACAGAGGATGGGGGGGGGGGTCCAGTGGGTAGAGTGTGAGGGGACAGAGGATGGGGGGTCCAATGGGTAGAGTGTGAGGGGACAGAGGATAGGGGGGGTCCAGTGGGTAGAGTGTGAGGGGACAGAGGATGGGCTGGGGGGGGGGGGGGGGGGGGGGTGGTGGTTGTCATGCAGGGTTGTCTCACTTGGTTCTGCACCTCCAACGTTGTATTGCGCGACCTCCCGAGTGGCAGATCCCCCAGCAAGGTCCAGTGCCCTCTGCTCGAACACTGACAGGGGGTGCATGATGGGTGAACCCCCTCTGGTTCTGTTGCACTCCCGGCTGTTGTGAGCAGTCTTGTCCTGTTGGGGGGGGCATAGATAGATCATCACAATTCGGCAGGTATCATCAGGGCGTTCAGATATTGGCACAGGTTGGGGGAAAGTTGCAGCTAAACCATGGCATCTCTCCAGGGGGTCGCAGCGCTCATGTGGGTCTCTGACAACTTTGTTAACCACCCTCCACTCACTCTCGCCCACCCCCTCCCCCTTCCCCTCCTGCCCGGGAGGGAGGTGGGTGATGAGGGACATGGGGGGGGGGTTTGTTGTGACCCGGGGGCACCCTCGTGGCACTTACCCTGGTGCCCTGGTGAGGTCGTGGAGCTTCTTACGGCACTGCTCCCTAGACCGAGGGGTCTGCCCCACAGCACTGACAGCCGTGCTCACCTCACGCCAGGCCCGTCGCACAATGCTGGAAGGGTGTCGATGCCCTCGTCTTGGGCAGAGGATGCCCCTGCGCTGCTCCACCTAATCGAGGAGGGTCTCTAGATCTGTATCATGGAACCTCGGGGCGGCCCTCCGTGGATCCGACATTTTCTACCCCCTCCTTTTTGTGTGTGGATCGCGCCCTTTTACGACGTCATTCGGGCGTCCCACACTTCCGACGTCAACCCCCCCCCCCCCCCCCCCCCCCCCGGTGTTTTGCGCAGCCCCGATGCTAGCCCATTCCCGGGGCCAGAATCGATCGCGATTGGGGCCGAGTTCACGACGGCATTCCCGATGCGGCGCGGCATCGGAGAATCGTGCCCAATATTTGTGTAAAAATTCCAAATCTTGATTGATCTTTCTATGAAGAATTCCATCCCTACTGTCATCATAAATTGACCTTTAACCAGTCTTAGTGTCCTGGTGTTCTGGCCTATCTGAAGTGCATTTTGGATTAACTCTACACCTATCAGATCTACCACACTGCTTTAAAATCCTCTCCTCATTGCCTCCTTTCAAGATGACAAACCTTCCTTCTTTTATGTAATTTCCCATCACATCTGATTCTACGAGTCCGACATCTATTTAAGCCCAGAAAATACATATTGGATTTCTGAACTTTTGTCGATTTTATTCGGGGAAAAAAAACACACTTGGAATTCAGTACAATTTAAAGTAATGCTATCTATTACCTTAAGTGCAGAAACTTGGACAGCAATTTTTAAATTGCACCACATAATGAAGATTTTCATCACTGAGAGATTATTACTGTTTATATTTCCTGTCGAAGAGTGATCATTGAGGTGGCTACAGTAATTTTCTATAGCAGCTCAGTCCAGTTCCTTTTTCTGTATTGGAATCCATAAAAGGAAATGAGCTGAGGGCGAAAGCACAAAAAGATGGAGTAATATTTTTCTTTCTGAATTCTGCATAGTTTAATATGAGTTAATCTCCTATCATGTTGCATTTGGGAAATGAATCAAACGAAGGAGGCCGGGGGAGTAATTTGACCAGCACGCACGCAGATCTAAGATTCTGAAAACTGAAATGAAATGAAAATCGCTTATTGTCACATGTAGGCTTCAAATGAAGTTACTGTGAAAAGCCCCTAGTCGCCACATTCCGCTGCCTGTTCGGGGAGGTTGGTACGGGTTTTGAACCGTGCTGCTGGCCTGTCTTAGTCTGCTTCAAAAGCCGGCTCTTTAGCCCTGTGTTAAACCAGATTCTGAATGAGATATTTACAATTTGATTGGGGCAATTTTGCACCAGAAAAGTAGAATTCATTAGAGAATGGTGCTGAGGAACTGGGGGATACAAAGCTGCGGTGCTCCACCATCAAAATACACATTAAAGAAATGTCATTAAATGGGGATGGTCATTGAAAGGAACATTAAAATAGCCTGCCACCAATATAACAAGATGAAGAAATTAGTGGGTTATTTTTAAACCTTTTTTAAAAAATTAAACGGAGTCAGACTGCAAACCTTTATTCATTGTTTTATCAACACTGATGAAAGATTGTCATGGACGATATTCAAATGTTACACAGATGATCAAAAACTTCATTAATTTTATGGGTTACAGCTTGGGTTTTTTTTATACCTTTTAAACCTGGAGTGAAGTGCCTAAAGCCCACTATGCATTATATTGCTTAGATACCATTAAAGGGAAGGATAAAGGAAGAAAGGTTTGCAACATATATCACTGCAGGATCAACCAAAGAGCTGCAGCGACAAAGCACTTTTGAAATCTAGAAAATATTATAATGCCCAGTTTTAGTTATGACCTCTGTGGAGGCCGAAAACTTTTAAAGAGAAATTTGAACTTCCAGTTATTAACTTAAACAGCGACATGTCAAGATTTTATACTTTAATTTATAAATCTCTTACTGTACCAAATTTTTACAAAAACTATCAACTAAACACCATGGGCGCGATTCTCCGCTGCCCACGACGGGTCGGAGAATAGCGGGAGGGCCTTCCCGACATTTTTCCCGACCTCCCGCTATTTTCCCCCCTCCACGGCCGCCCCACGACACGAATCGCTGCTCGCCGTTTTTTACGGCGAACAGCGATTCTCCCCAGGCCGATGGGCCGAGTTTCCAGGCCTTTACGGCCGTTTTCACGAACGCAAACACACCTGCTCTCACCGTTCGTGAAAATGGCGACAAAGTGCCGTCCCGGACAACCATGGCACCGATTGGCAGGGACGCACCACGGCCGTGCCAAGGGTGGCATGGGCCCGTGATCGGTGGGCACCGATTGCGGGCAGCGGGTCTGATACCCGCGCACTCTTTGTTCCTCCGCCACCCTGCAGGATCAGTCCGCGGGGCGGCTGGGGGGCATGACGGCCTGCGCATGTGCGGGTTTGACGCATATGCACGATGACGTCATCCGCGCATGCGCGGGTTGGACGGCTCCAACCCGCGCATGTGCGGCTGATGTCATCGTGCGCGTCAGCCGCCGTGACACTTGGCGCACGGGCTTAGCGACTGTCACTAAGCCCGCGATGCCGTGCTTCACGGGGCCGCGCTACTAGCCCCGACCGGGGGGGGTGAAGAATCGGGTCCCGGGAGGGGGCGCGGAGACTGTCGTGAAACACGGCCAGTTTCACGGCAGCCTTTACGACTCTCCGCATTTGCGGAGAATCGTGCCCCATTTTCTTGGAGAGGCTTATATTTCAAACTAGAGAAATAAACAATTTCTTGTTACTTATCACTCTCCCCAGAATTACGGACAAAATTCTCCGTAACGGCCGACGCCGGCGTGAAACCCGGAGTGTTTCATGCCGACGACGGAGGCCGCTCCTCGCCCCCTATTCTCCCCCCCGGGGGGCTAGGAGCGGCGTTGGGAGAAACTTGGCTGCCAGGATTTGATGCTTGCGTCAAGGCGGCGCACCGAGAATGACCCGGCCGGCGGCGTCTAAATGACGTCAGCCACGCATGTGCGGGTGCCGCCTTCCCCTCAGCTGCCCCGCAAGATGTGGCAGCTTGATCTTGTGGGGCGGCGGAGGGGAAAGAGTGCGTCTCTTAGAGACGCCGGCCCAGCAATCGATGGGCACCGATTGCTGGCTAGTCCCCTCCCGAGCACGCCCGTGGTGCTCGTTCTTCTCTCCGCCCCCCCCACAGGCCCCACACTTACCTGTCGCACACTGTTCACGCCGGCAGTGACCAGGTGTGGTTGCCGCCGGCGTGAACAGGTCGGGATCGTCAGGCCGCTCGGCCCATCCAGGCCGGAGAATCGCCGGTCGCCGTTTTTCACGACGACCGGCGATTCTCCGAGCGCCGTGTCGCAAAACGTGACACGCCATTTTGGGGGGGTGGGAGAATCATGAAGAGTGCCAGAGCGGCCCTCACGTGATTCTTCCACACGGCCTGGGGAGCAGTGAATCGCGCCCTACAAGTCTCAAAGCAAACAGTTCGCAGTTGTTTCCAGCTTTCAGTGGGTGCTTTCTTTCTACTTTCCCAGCTTTGTAACTTGTAATCCCAGAACTGTCTCTCACTATGAGGATTAAACTGTAGATTTCTTCATCTAGCTCCTAGCTAGGAAAATCTTCCAGCCTTTTATGGCTCCTCACAAACTCAGTCTTTGCACTGAGCATAAGCTCCCACTCATGTTTTAAATGGTGAGTTAGCATTTTCTTTGCTTAAGGTGCAGTTCCAGATAATTGTGTCTTTTCCATGCTCTTTACTTCTCAGTTGCCTGCAGGCTTACACAGGCCACCACTAAAACATCCTTCTATCTGAACTATTTCTGGGTTTGTATGAAGCTTGTAACCTCGAGCGAGATTCTCCGCCCCCCCACGTCGGATGGGAGAATAGCAGGAGGGCCTCCCGACATTTTTCACGCCCTCCCGCTATTCTCCCCCCCATGCCCGACGCACACCACGAATCGCCGCTTGCCGTTTTTTACAGCGAGCGGCGATTCTCCGAGGCTGATGGGCCGAGCGGCCGGGCCTTCATGCCCGTTTCAACACGGCAGCAAACACACCTGCTCGCTTCCATCGTGAAACGGGTGCCAGATGCCCATTTGGGGCATCTGGGGGCCCGATTGGCACGGCAGTACTTAGGCCCGCGATCGGTGTCCACCGGGCCGTGCGTCCGTAATGGAAGTACTCTTTTTCCTCCGCCGCCTCGCAAGATCAAGCCGCCACGTCTTGCGGTGCAGCTGAGGGAAAAGACGGCAACTGCGCATGCGCGGGTTGCCGTTGTCCAACCTGCGCATGCGCGGCTGACGTGATCGGCCGCGTCAGCCGGCGTGATGCTTAACGTGCCGCCATGACGCACGGGGCCGCGCTCCTAGCCCCGCCCGGGGGGGAAAATCGGCCCCGGAAGTGGGCGTGAAGGCTGCAGTGGGTCACGGCCTGTCCCACGGCAGCCTTTACGATTCTCCGCATTTGCGGAGAATCTCGCCCCTCATCTAGAAATGGCTTCCTCTATCCTTGTGCCCATGGCAACAGAAACACTTTCTATCCAAGTTGATCACAACTTGGAAATTAGTATTTTACTTGTAGTACCAGCAAACTACGCCCCACTCCACTGCCCCATCCCCAAATTTAGTATGGCTCATCCACCTAATCTGTACATCCATGGACTTTGGGAGGAAACCAGAGCACCCGGAAGAAACCCAAGCTGGCATGGGGATAGGAGTAGGGCGGGGAAGTGGTCTTGGGTGGAGTACTCTTTCAGACGGTCAGGACAGGCTCGATGGGCTGAATGGCCTCCTTCTGCACTGTAGGGATTCTATGATTCTATCCGAGAATAAACTATAACCGGGAATTAAAAATAGATTGTAAGAGCTTTTAAGTATATATAAAAGGACAGATTAGCTAAAATTGGTCTGTGAGAAGCAGAGACAGCAGAAATTGTCATGAGAAATGAGGAAATGGTAGAGACATTGAGCAATATTTTGTGTTTGCCTACTCAGTAGAAGACATGGGCGGGATTTTCTGCGCACTCGCTGCGTGATTCATGAAGGCAGAGGCAGACCGCCATTAGCCATCGGCAGAATCCTGTGGTCCAACCATTGTCAATGGTGTTTCCCGTTAAACGTACCCCATGTCACAGGGAAACCCACTAGTATGAATGGCCAGACCACTCCAGCCATGGGTTTAATATAAGAAATAAGTAGTAACCTAGATGTTGACAGATGAAGAAATTAAGGTGACTAATATCAGCAGGGAAAAACGCAAAAGAAAACTAAGTGTCTAAAATCTGACAGATCTCCAGGAGCTGATGGCCTGCATCCTAGGGTTGAAAAGAGACAACTGCAGAGCTAGTGGAGACACTGGTTATGGTTTTGACAACATTCCGTAGATTCTGGAACATTTCCAGAAGATTGGAAGTTGGCAAATGCTCTTTCAGAGAGGATGGAGAGAGACAGGAACCACAGGCCAGTTAGCCGAGCATCAGTCATCGGGAAAATGCTGGAATCTATTGTTGAGGAAATCTCAGCAATACACTTGGAAAATAATAATATGATTAAACAAACCCAAAATGGGTTTGAAAAAGGAAATTTGTGTTTGAAAATATATTAGAACTTTCTGAGGATATAACTAGAAGGGTAGATAAAGGGAACGAGTAGCTGTAGTGTACCGAGATTTTGAAAAGATGTTCATGCAATGCCACGCAAGGGATTAATAGGCAATGCAGTTGGAGGTAATGGATTATTCTGGATATATGATTGGTTAACCAATTGGGGAGCAAAGAGTAGGATGGCAGAATAGTGGAGAGCGGTAAGAATCAGAGCCTGGGCCTCAGCTATTTATTACCTATATTAATGACTTAGATGAAGAAACAGAGAAAAATACATTCAAATTTGTTGATAATGCAACAGGAGGAAATGTAACCCATGAGAACATACAAAGGCTGCAAAGGGATAGGGATAGTTAAATAAGTAGGCAACAACATAGCAGATGGAGTAGAGTGTGGGGAAGTGCGAGGTTGTTTACTTAGAAAATCAGATTCATTTTTAAATGACGTGAAAGTGCTGATATTGAAAGAGACTTGCTTGTGCTTGTACAAGGAACAAATCAAGTTAGCGTGGAGGCACATCAAGCAATTAGGAAGACAAATGGACTTTTGGCCTTTATTCCAAGGGATTGGAGTACAGGAATAAAGAAGTTTTATTCCAATTGTATAAAGCTTTGGCGAGACCACATCAAGAATAATGTCTGCCGGTTTGGTCTTCATATTTAAGGAAGGATATACTTTCTTTGGAATGAACACAGCACAATAAAGAACCTACAACCAATGGCATACTTTTGATAATGGCTTTAAGGACCTTGTCAATTTCTTCTGTTTATCTGAGGAGATTGGTATATGTTGGGAAAAATCCTTTCTCACATTTATTTAAACATTTGACACCAGTAAAGTGAGCACCACAATGTTGAATTTTGTATCACTCAGAGTCGAACACAATTTCCAGGACAGAGTGGGCTGCAGTTGAAATGATATTTGTACTGGCAAGTCTCCAATCCTCAGTGATTAATAGGACCACTTAAATCAATAGCTTCAGCAATTACTGTTTACAAAGGTAAGGACAAATGTTATTAAATATGCATTGAGTTAATGGATTGCAAAATTGTGCCCTTAAACGTAAATCAACTTTATTGGAAATGATACAAATTAAATTATCATGGGACTGAATGGGGGAGAAAAAACTCACATTTTCTGTGCAGCTCCTTGAGAAACAAAAAGGACTTTGAGGGTTCAGCAACTGCGTCATTATTCTACACTATCTTGAGGAAGCTAAACGATTTTGCTGGGCTTCACAGTCCATGCTGCCATGTTACTGAAATTATGCTATGAGTCCCCACAGTGATGAGTACCAAGAGACTTTACCTCCCTCCTTAACAGCTGGCGACAACCTGGCTGTGAGTGAATCAAAGGCAGTAATTATCACATCAGGCATTGGCATTGACAGTGTTTCCACAGCAGCAGAAGCACCTCCTGTACTTTTAAACTGCTCATTTTCTAGCTCCGTTATAAAACTGGCAACAACCAAACAGATATATGGTGGCATACTGTGTAAGGCTGCTCACAGCAGTAGTGAGATAGACACCCAGATAACATTCCGGTATGTCACATGTGGAGTCAAGCCGATATCGCTACTCTAGCGCTGCAGAATCAACAGCACTTTTATAATTAATCGTTTGTGGTTTGAATCCATGGGTGTTACAGGTTGTGGCCATGAAAGAACTTGGGCTATGATGCCAGGCCCTTGTTCTGTCTCCATTCCTCATTGGTGCTCTGTGCCTTATCCTGTGCTCTCTTTGAAATTCACCTAGCTCCGAGGTCTCACATGTGGATTGGGGATCTATCGTCCGCAATTCCTCTTTTAAAATCAAATACTAGTTCATGATGCAAGGAAAACAGATATGAAGACCGGACTAGTGTACATCATGGAGCAAAGGGAATTCTTATTTTGCTCCATTACATCTTCCATGAAAGCGACAGTGCTGCCAATCAGCTTTACCTCTCACTGAAAATGAAAATCACTTATTGTCACGAGTAGGCTTCAATGAAGTTACTGTGAAAAGCCCCGAGTCGCCATATTCTGGCGCCTGTACGGGGAGGCTGGTACGGGAATCGAACCGTGCTGCTGGCCTGCTTAATCTGCTTTAAAAGCCAGCGATTTAGCCCAGTGAGCTAAACCAGCCCCTAACCAGCCACTGCTGCCTGTCATCCTTCATTGCCAGGGGAAATTGTGCATTTCACTGCAGCAGGAACTAAAATTGGAGACTATTTGAGCTTAAGAAATTTGTCAGCAACTACAAAGGTATTATTGAAACAGCTTGTTCATTCGTTCCACCAAGTTATGAAGGCAGAGACTGGCACAAATTAAATGAGGTAATTTGAGTAGATAGCTAGGTTGGTGTTCCTGGCCCTAACATCTTCAGCTGGCTCATCAATGGCCTTCCTCCCATAGTAAGGTCAGGAGTGGGGATATTCACTGATGACCGTACCATTTGTGACTCGACACATACTGATTGGATTTGGATTGGAATTTTGTTTATTGTCACGTGTATCGAGGTACAATGAAAAGCATTTTTCTGCAAGTATCTCAACAGATCATTAAGTACATGAAAAGAAAATAAAATAAAAGAAAATACATAACAGGGCAACACAAGGTGCACAATGTAACTACGTAACACCGGCTTCGGGTGAAGCATACAGGGATGTGGTGTTAATCAGGTCAGTGCATAAGAGGGTCGTCTAGGAGTCTGGTAACAGTGGGGAAGCAACTATTTTTGAGTCTGTGCGTGTTCTCTGACTTTTGTATCTCCTGCCCGATGGAAGAAGTTGGAAGATTGAGTAAGCCTGGTGGGAGGAGTCTTTAATTATGCTGCCCGCTTTCCCCAGGCAGCGGGAGGTGTCGATGGAGTCAATGGCTGGGAGTCCATGAGACTGAAGCATTCCATGTCCTATTGTAGCAAGATCTGAACAATATCCAGGCTAAGGCTGGCAAGTGGCAAGTAACATTCATGCTGCACAAGTGTCAGGCAATATTAATTTCCAACAAAAGAGAATAAAACCATCAGTCCCCTGTGATTCAATGGCATTACCATCGCTGAATCCCCTAATATCGACATCCTGAGGATTATCAATGACCAGAAACTGAACTGGACTAGACGTGAAAATACTGTGGCTCGAAAAACAAAGAGTAATTTAACTCAACTCCCCAGAGCCTGTCCGCCATCTCCAAGGCACAAGAGTGTTATGGAATATTCTCCACTTTCCTGGATGATGCCAGCTCCAACAACACTCAAGAAGCTCAACACCATTCAAGCAGCCTGCTTGATTGGTACCCATTCCACAAAGATTCATTCTTTCCACTACCAGCGAACAGTGGCAGCAAAGTATAGCATCTACAAGATTCATTGCAGCACCTCTATAAGTTTCCTTCGGCAGCACCTTCCAAACCCACGACTGTTACTGTGTAGAAGGACTGGAGCATCAGTAACTGGGAACACCAGAACCTGTAGATCACTCTTCAAGACACTCACCATCCTGACTTGGAAATATAACGCTGCTTCTTCACTGTCTCTCATTCAAAATCCTGTATTTCTCTCCTTAACAGCACTGTGGGTGCACCTATATCTCAAGGACTGCAGAGGTTAAGATAACTTACCATCACCTTCTCAAGAGCAATTGGGAATGAGCGAGTAATGCTGGCCTGGTCAACAATGTCCAGATCCTGTAAAAAAAAATTTTTTTAATAATCTCGGTTGATGCTCTAGTACAATGCTGAGGGAGCACTGCACTGTTGGAGACACCAATTTTCAAGTGAGATGTGAATCCAAGAAATGAGATGTGATGCTCAGAAGTTTGTTCATTTTTACGAGGCTTGAAACGTTGAACACAGATTTATCCCATAGTCCAGGTGGTTCACTTCAGAACCTAAAAGTACATCAGCAACTTGTGCCCTTTCTATAGTCAAAAGTCCCAAAATCATTCAGAGGAGCCTTTTTAAATCAAACTTGATATTGTATCACATTGAGCGATATTTGGGTGGATGGCCAATGCTTGGTCAAAAGGTTTGCTTCAAGGAGCATTTTAAACCAGGAAAGAGAGGCAGAGAGATTGCGGAAGGGAGTTGCAGAGCATCGGGCCCTGTTGAAGGAATGGTGGATGGATTAAAATCCAGACCGAACGAGAGACCAAAATTGGAGAAGAGCAGACGTGTCTTAGGATTTCGAGACTTGATAATGTAGAGCCATAGGGAGGTGTGAGGCCATGAGGGCTTTGAAAAGAAAATGGACAACAGTTTTCAGCTTGCGGAATTGCTCAACCTGGAGCCATATGTACGTCAGCGACTGCAAGTGTAGTGTGTGAACACGAGTTGATGTGAGTTAGGATACAGGTCGCAGAGTATTTGGCAATGTCCATGAATGGAGGGTTGAAGGTGGGTGGCCAGCAGTGCATTGCAGTGGTCAATTTTGGAGTTAACAAAAGGTATAGGTGAGGTTTTAGGCAGGAGGTGAGGTAAAGTATGTCAGAGCCAGTCGAGCGACTTGCAATTGATCAACAGTTGATTACAGGAATACTTCTGAAAATAAATAATATGAGGAGAATTCTGATTATTAACATCTTGTACTAATGAAAATAACTAAGTAATGTAGCCTCTTCAATTTTCATTGCATAGTATTGATCCTAAATCACAATTTCCTGTTTATGTATAAACCATATTATTCTTGAGATTACTGACCCCTAGAATAGCAGTTATTTGTTTCGCGCACAAAATCATTTTTTTTTTAATTAGTGGAGGCCAATCAATCAGATATTAATCTTTAGGTACCTTGTTCATAAATTATTCTGCAAGAGGGATAGTTACCCAGGTAGAATAAACAAATGCGCGCTCTCACAAATTACTAGCTGGAATTCTCCATCCGTTCGCTGGCAATGGGATTCCCTGGCCCTCCAGCAGTGCACCCCAGCCCATGGAGTTTCCTGATTTCACTGGAAATTCCCACTGACAGCGGCGGGAACAGAGAATCTCACCGCCAGCGAATGGTGCCCCGCCAAGAAACACGGGGCTGGGAGGCCAGAAAATCCTGCCTACTAACCTTTATAAATACAGGCACTTGATTGGGGTGCACCGTATTCAACAAAATTCATTCACTGTGCTACATAGTCATCTGTTTATAAAGAGTCTGTTGTTATGGGCCAGGGATTAGAGAACCCCAAAGTATATCATGGAGTTCACCTGACCTACAACTTTTAATAGATTGTGGTTTGGGAAGCACACGGCCCACTCTACAGATGTGGTAGAGCAGAAATGGAAAAATAATTTTTAAAGCAAAACAGTGTTTATTCTATGAACTCAAATTAATATTTTTAAAACAAACAGAGAACATCTTAGCAACCATTAATTCAAATACAACCCCCAAAGAATACAACACTAAGTAATCCTTTAAGCTTTCCTTTTAATATCCATAAGACTTAAAACACCTTTTACCAGAAGCACGTCAGGTTAAAGTCACTACTGTTGTTAGTTTTAAATCACCAGGATCGATTTACAGTCTTCAGATTACAGTGAGATACTCTAATAGACCTTCTGGCTGTGACTGCAGTTATCCAGCTCTGAAAACTAAACTAAAACACACCCTGCAGCAAACAGCCTAAAACAAAAGTAAAAAGCTGACAGACAGCCGAGCTCCACCCACTCTCCGACATCACTGCAGTAATAAACACCCATTTCTTAAAGGTACTCTCACTGCAGATACTTATATACACATCCATCTATAAACGCCCATTTCTTAAAGGTACTCTCACTACAGATACTTATATACACACCCAATTATAAGCACCCATTTCTTAAAAATACTCTCACGTGACACTGTTTACAATTTCTTTCCCCACTAAAAACCAAAGCAATGTTTCTGGCCCAACTTTCAAACAAGCTTTAGATCCACTTGGTGGATATAGGATTCTGATGGTGATTTCAGGAGAGAAATGCTCATAATACATACCGTGCACCAAGTACCCCTGCAGTGTGAACCCTGCTTCAATCGCAATGCACCTATTCCATATGTCATGAACTGTGCACCATGTGGCATGCACCATGCAACATGCAATGGATATCAGACAGCCCCCTCACCACCCCCAGTGTCCCCCCACCCCGCCACTCCCAGTGTTCCTTGTGCCATATGCATTGAGAACCATGCACCATGAAGTGTCTGATCAGTTTCACTGATGTTGGGGTCCAGGTCTCAGAAAGGTAACTTATGCATCATTTTGAATCAGGCCGAGGAGGAGAAGATGTTTATGTTCTACCCAAGCGTCCCCCCCCATCTTTACTCATCCAAATTAACCGTAGTAACCATCTATTTCAGTGGTTACCACTGCTACCTCACAGCATCAGGGACCCAGGTTCGATTCCGACCTCGGGCAACCGTCTGTGTGAAATTTGCACATTCTTCCCATGTTTGCGTGGGTTTCCTCCAAGTGTTCTGGTTTCCTCCCAGTCCAAAGATGTGCTGGTTAGGTGGATTAGATATGCTAAATTGTCCCTAGATGAGTTTTCAAGGATAGGGTGGGGGATTGGGCCTGGGTTCGGGGGATCTTTCAAAGGGTTGGTGCAGACCCGATGGGCCAAATGGCCTCCTTCTACACTGTAGGGTATCTATGGTTCCCTTCCCCTCAAATGATTGTCCAGCTACACCTCAAAACTATTTGCTTGTATGATAGCAAGTCAAATTAAGAAAATGTAAATAAACCATGTTTATTTTCCGAGTAAGGTTTTTTTTATAACATAATAACAGTTCAAAGATGTGCAAGTTGGTTAAGGGGTTGCCACGGTACACTCCACGGCCCCTGCCTGGCGCCCCCCCCCCCCCCAAGGGCTGTAGAGGATATTGCCCTTGAGTGGGCCACGTGATGCCCCACTGGTGGGTGGCGGAGGGCAGGATAAGGGCGTGGAGGCACCCATACAGCTGGAGTCACTTTGCAGAACCAGGGGCTATGAAGGGTGCTCAATGATGCATGCAGCAAGGTGGCTGCCTTGAAGTGTCAATTGTGACTGACACTGCTCAGGGCTAAATAGCCGGCTTTTAAAGCAGACCAAGTCAGGCCAGCAGCACGGTTCAATTCCCGTACCAGCCTCCCTGTACAGGCGCCAGAATGTGGCGACAAGGGGCTTTTCACAGTAACTTCATTGAAGCCAACTTGTGACAATAAGCGATTTTCTTCTCATTTTCTTCTCATTTTTCATTTCATTACCTTGGGGGTCACCCTGGCCACACGGTCTGTTCCCTGGTCACCCACCACTCCCCACACGGTTTTGCCTCACTGTGTCCTACCTCCTATCTCACCCTCATCAGCCATGATGCCAGTTTCATGATTTTTAAAAGCACAAGTGAACTGCAATTTTGGGAAGTCGGCCCATCTGAGGTGGAGAATTGTGGACTGGAGAATACCGGGTCAGGCCCACTAATGATATGCAAATAGTGTTTACTGCACGTGCGTTCCGGACCACACCGTGCCTCTGTCGAGGTGATAGAGAGTTGTGATTTGGTGTTTAATCGACGCCCGCCACGATTTCAGCGTCGCAACCGATTCTCCGTCCAATCACGTTTCCCAATTTCAGCACCAACCAATGAAGAATCCCGCCCATGGTTGTGCCCTGTAGAACTGAAGCATAATCTAAGTACCTTTCTATTCAATTCCCCTCACAATAAATAATAACATTCTATTTGCTTTCCCAATTATTTTCTGTTCCTATACATGAAACTTTAATGATTCATACATTTGGATGCTCATCTAGATCCCTCTGCACCTCAGAACTCTGCAATCTCTCACCATTTATATATAAGCTTCTCTTTTATTCTTCCTGCCAAAATGGATAATTTCACATTTTCACTCATGCTACTCCATTTGCCAGATCTTTGCCCACTCAGTTATATTTTTGTCGCTTCTCTATCTCTGCTTCACAACTTACTTTCCTACCTATCTTTATGCCATCAGCAAATGTGGCAATCATCCCTTCAATTCCTTCATGCAAGTCATTTATGTAAATTGCCATCAGTTGAGGTCCCAATGCTGATCCCTGCGGCACACCACTTGGTAAATTTAGCTAATCTGAAAAAAAAACATATATGCGTACTCTCCGACCCCCCTTATTCCCCAAACCTTGGCAATGCCACCATGGTGCCCAGGCAGCCTGGCACTGCCACTCAATCAACCTGTCAATGCCTCTGCCATTTTGACAGTGCCACCTTGACAGTGCCAGGGTGGCAGTGCCAAGGTGTCAGCTTGGCAGTGTCAAGACGCCCACGGGCCAGAGGGTGAGCCAAGGAGCCACCCTACCCTGTCCCCCAACACCCAGGATCTCCAATGACCTGGGAGACCCCCATGTGCTGTTATGCCTTCCACATTTTTGTGGACCAGTACTAAATGGCGCCCGGTCGCTGGGGAGGCCGTTAGGCTCTGATCACCGGAAGAGTCCAACGCAGACATATGTTAATGCGTCTAATGGGTCATTTAACTATGCTGATCTGGATCGCGCCCAGAAAACACTGATAGGAATGCGGGGCTATTAACCTCAATCTGGCTTGCTCATATAAGGCCTGAGTCATGTTAATTTTCAGGCCACATTTAGATAGGTTTGGCCTGGTAAACATGGCATCAATTACATTACGCGACCGGATGGGAATGAGGTAAGTTGGAGAGGAGGCTAGAGCCAGGGAGTTATCGGATATGGTCCCAGGCAGTCAGGTTAATGTTGAAGGTTAGTAGATGGTTAACTCTGGTCGCTGCTAATGACCCCTGGTTACTCCAATACTTGGCATCACGTATGGCGACCTGTGTGGTGTCTGACTGATGTAATTGGACCCTACCTTTTTAAATTTAAATGAGGCCTTCTCGAGCCTGATGTGAGGGTCTCATTGACTAGCCAGAGTAGGTGAGTTAAAAGGATGGCCGGGATTCTCCATTCACCGCTGCTACGATTGGGAATCTCGATCGGGTTGAGAATGGAGCAGCGGCAGAAAAAGGGGATCAGCATCAGATACCAGACCCGCTGCCATTCTCCGCTCCCCTGTCATCAGCCCTAGCGTACTATCCGCCCCGCACCGGTGGAAAATACAATTGACAAAGCTGGAAGACTGATTCTGCCCACCCCCTCACCCCCCACACCCCAAATGTTTCTCCAACCCCCAAAGTGGGACATCCGCCGGGCGGGTTTTGTGTGAGGTTGATCAAGCACAGTCCTGCCATGATTGAACATGAGGAGGGACCAAGGGGGTCAGGGCACACACAATGTGCCTCTCTGCCACTGCCGGAGGAGAGAGAGGGGTCCGGGGGCAAGCCCTCACCCACAGCCCTCACCCACCCAACTCCCCAGGACGCTTGGGGGACTCTCACCCTGCAGTTTGGCAGTGGCAGAGGGGCACATCACCTACGACCTGATCCCCTTGATGCAACTTGGGTTCCACTGCACATCTGTGTGTTTCACTGTCAGGGTGTTGGTGCCATGGTGCCTGGGGCAGTGAACCATTGCAATGCCATTAGCGGAGACTGAAGGGGATGTCTGAAGAGGGGGTTTGTGGGAGTGACTGATGAGGCGACTAGTGCAGGCTGGGGAGATCGGGTGGGGGAGGTCAGGTCACCCTTATGTCTTTATTCCTACAGCGGGCAGAGGATTCCCCGCCTTGTCAGTGGGGGCGGAGGGACGTTGTATTTTCATTGTGGGGGTGAGGTGGGCCTGCCATCGGCCATTTTGAGTGGGCCGCCCGATAGCGGGATCAGACTGGAATCTGGCGAGTTCCCCGCCATGCATAGATTTGCATGGTTAAAGAGTGAGACTCGCACCTGGGTCCCTCTTCAAGCATCAGAGGGGACCAGTCCCAAATCTCCGCTGGCGGGAGCATTAAATTCCGGAAAGGAGGATCCCAGCCAAAATGTGGAACAAGGCCAACAAGGAAGGGAGCACACCGCAAATGTTTTAGCCTCCAATAGCCCCATTTTCGTGAAATGTATGAAGGGATGAGGTATGGGAGTTTAATATGGGGACGAACATTTTGAAATACTTTTACCAAGATTCTCCAGTACCCCAGCCATGTGTTTCTTGGTGGCGTGCCATTGGCTGCCAGCATGACTCTTTCTTCCCACCGTTCGTCAATGTGATTTCCCATTCAACCCACTCCATGCCGCCGTATAACATGCTGGTGGGGTTGCGCTGCCAGCGAGAAAAGTGAATCCGAGGACAGGAGAATTCCGGCTTTTCAGTGAACAGCAAAATATTATCAATTGGTGACAAGAAAACACAGATATGGGATAAAAAAAACTAGGGGGCTGGATTCTCCGTTTGGGAGAATAAGTGCTGACGCCAGTGGAGCATGTGTGGTCTTTTATTTAAAAAAAATCGGCGTGAAACTCTCACTGATTCCGATGAGGGTCTAGCACCAGCGCCGACTGAAATCCCGGCCGCCAGTGCCGAAAATGGCCGGAGAATGGCTGGGTCAGGGCAGCGCATGTGCATGGCTGACAACCTGCACCGGTAACACCGTAAAACATGGCGCCGGCCGTGCGTGACACCAACCCGCTAACCGGGACCCCACAGCCCACCCCCTGGCAACCCCGACCAGTCCCCCCAGCCCTTGCAGAAGCCTCCCCGGCCAGGGGGGCAGATCCCGGCTGAGTGTGAATGCGCCGGCCCAGATTTCACCACGAAAATCCATTCTGCGGCCAACGCCAAACATAATTTCAGCGTCAGGCGACAGAATCCAGCCCAGGATCTGCGAAATGGTGGGGCAAGGCGAGGAGAACGATTTTAGAGTCATAGAGGTCTACAGCACAGAAAAGGCCAGTTGTCCCATCGCGTCTGCGCCCGTTTAAATCAACCACCTCACTATTATAATCCTATTTTCTGTCACTTGGCCCCTTTTATACCTTGGCATTGCAAGTGCACATCAAAATACTTCTTAAGGAGGACGGTACCTCCATCACCCTTTCAGGCAGTGAGTTCCAGACTCCCACCGCCCTCTGGGTGTAAATGTTTTACTCATATCCCCTCTAAACTCTCTGCGCCTTCCGTTAAATCTATGCTGACTGGTCATTGATCACTTCTTCATGTCTACTCCAGCTGTGCTCTCATAATGTGATATATCTCAATCATGTCCCTCCTCTGCTCCAAGGAAAACAATCCCAGTCTACCCAATCTCTCTTCATAACTAAAACTCTCCAGCCCAGGCAACATCCTGGTAAATCTCCTCTGCACCCTTAACAGTGTTATCACATCCTCCTATAATGTGGATTCCAGAACTGCCCACAATACACTAACTGTGACCTAACCAACATTTTATACAACTCTATGCCTCTGCTAATAAATGTAAGTCTACCATGCGCCTTCTTAACCAATATATCCACCTATTCTGCCACCTTAAGGGACCGGTGTACATGCACACCAAGGTCCCTCTGATCCTGGGTGCATCCCAGGTCCTTCCATTTATCATATATTCCCTGTTTGTGCGGAGTCTGCATGTTCTCCTGTGTCTGCGTATGTTTCCTCTGGGTGCTCCGGTTTCCTCCCACAAGTCCCGAAAAGACAAGCTGTTAAGGTAATTTGGACATCTTGAATTCTCCCTCTGTCTACCCCATCAGGATTCAGAATGTGGCGACAAGGGGCTTTTCACCAGAATGTGGTGACTAGGGGCTTTTCACAGTAACTTCATCGCAATGTAAGCCTACTTGTGACAATAAAGATTATTAGTATTTTATCAAGTTGGTCAGACATGGCCGCCCCTTAACAAAACCATGCTGGCTGTTCTTGATTAATCCCTGCCTCTCCAAATGCAGAAATGCAGATTAATTCTGTCTCTCAGAATTGCTTTCAATAGTTTTCCCACCACTGAGGTAAGAGCGATTGGCGTGCAGTTTCCTGGTTTAATAGTAGCACACTGGCTATCCTCCAGTCCTTCGGCACCTCACCTGTGGCTATTTCCTCCCTTGCCTCACTCAATAGCCTGAGGTACATTTCATCTGGCATGACAGACCACTCAGAACCTCCTCTTTGTCGATGTTGATTTTTGTAATTTTATCACAGTCCTTCTCCCTGATTTCTGTACCCACATCGGCCCTTTCACGAGTGAACACCAACACAAAGCATTCATTGAGAACTCTACCGACATCCTCTGGCTCCACACACAAATTATCACTATGGTTCTCAATGGACCCGAGCCTTTCTCTAGTTATCCTTTCTCTCTAGCGGCCGTGAACTCCGGCATTGCGGGCTTAACGAATTTCGTTAAGCCCGCTTGCCAGAGTTTGCGACGGCTGACGCGTCGCATGACGTCAGCCGCGCATGCGCGGATTGGAAGACTCCAACCCGCGCATGCGCGGATGACGTCATCGCGCATTTGCATGCGCGGGCCGGGATGCCCCTCAGCCGCCCCGCGAAGTGATACAGCGGGGCGGGCGGAAGGACAAAGAGTGCGTGGGAATCGGACCCGCTGCCCGCGATCGGTGCCCACCGATCGCGGGCCCATGGCACCCTTGGCACGGCCGTGGTACTGCCGTGCCAATTGGTGCCATGGTTGCCAAGATCGGGACTTTACGGCCGTTTTTATGAACGGTCAGACCAGGTGTGTTTGCCGTTCATAAAAACGGCCGTAAAGGGCTTGGACTTCGGCCCATCGGCCAGCTGAGATTCGTGTCGGGAGTCGGGCGTGGGGGGGGGGGGGGGCGGAGAATAGCGGGAGGGCGTCAGACTAGCGTGGCCGTAAAAATTTACGACCCCCGCTGTTATCCGCACCGTCGTAAGTGCGGAGAATTGCGCCCTATGGGCGGGATTCTCCGATCTCCTGCTGAATCACGCGGTGCCGCTCCGATGCCGGGACGCCATTCTCCGATGTGTGACAAAACGGACGCCCGTGCATGGTGTCCGGCCGCATGGAGAATCGCCGAAAATGGCCGTAGCGGCTATTCTCTGATGGAGCAGGGATTCTCCGGGCCGGATGGGCCGAAGTCCCGCCGACGTGACCGGATGTCACACCGGCACCATTCTAACATGCTACAAAACAGGGTCAACCATTCGTGCTGGCTGACGCTGTGGGAGGATGTGGCTGACGGCGTGGAGCAGCTCCCGGGGGAGGGGGGTGGTTGACGGCATTGGGGGCGGGGAGCCCGGGAGGGGGAGTGGCACGGCTGTGTCTGTGGGTGGTGTGGGGGAGGCTGCCAGGGGTGGTGTGGTGTGGGGGGGTGAGGAGGAGGGGGGGCAACAAAGGCTGCGGGCGGCCAGGACATCCTGACGTGTGCCAGACCCACCGGATCCCCCCCCCACCAAACTGGCGGCACCCACCAGCGGGTAGGTCCAGGGCGATACAAACAGCAGCCCCCCGGTGAGGGCAGTGCCACCAGACAGTGGCACTGGCAGGGGGGACGGCCGACAAGTCTCAGGGCACCGAGGGGGCAAGGATGGGGCACGTGCTGGCAACCGAGCCAGCCATGTAGCCCATGGCACCTGGTTGTGGAGGTGGGTATACCAATGCTGAAACTCTGTCCACTCCCACCCCCTACAGATCTCCCAGCGATGTCGGCCGCCGTGGTGAGGGCTGCTGCCCTGCATGAGGCCCAGTGGGAGCTGGGGCATGGGTGTGACAGGGAGGTGGCGGAGCCTGTTGCAGAGCAGCAGGCCGCAGTGGGGCACGTGCAAGCTGCCCGGGCCACAGGGCCATACACCCGAGAGGTGCAGGAGGAGTACCACGCCATGCGGGAGCCAAAGCACGAGGATAATGAGGAGGAGAAAGTGGAGGGTGTGCCACAGCCTCGGAGACGTCCGGGGCCCTCCATGGAATGGGGGTACGAGCGGATCCAGCAACCAGGGCATCACCATCACCTGGCGCTGCCAGTCCTGGAGGCCCGCACTGGTACAACGTGTGTACTGGCCCCACATGTCCTTCGAGGACCTCCCGGACAGGGCGTGCAGGAGGAGACTCCGGATAAGCCAGGAGACCGTCGCCCACATCTGCCACCTGATGGCACACCTGGCACCACGTGGGAACACGGGTGGACATGCCCTCCCGGTGGCCGTCAAGGTGACGGTCGCCCTCAACTTCTTCGCAATGGGGCCGTTCCAGTCACCGAGTGGGGAGCTGTCCGGCATCTCCCAGCCATCGGTGCACAGGTGCATCCGGGCTGTCACCGATGCCCTGTCCGACATAGCGGACCGGTACATACAGTTTCCTGTGGACCGCGCCCACTAGGATGCCCGCGCAGCAGGTTTCGCCGCTGTTGCCCAGATACCCATGGTGTAGGGGGCGATCGATGGAATGCACATCGCCATGCGGCCTACCTCGGAGGAAAGGGCCATGTGCCTGAAAAGGAAGGGTACATATTCAATGAACATGCAGGTGGTCTGTGACCACAGGATGAGGATAATGCACGTCTGCGCCAGGTACCCGGCCAGTGTGCATGACTCCTTTATACTATCCCAATTATTCATACACGCCATGTTCGAGGGACCTGCCCCCCGCCTGTGGGGCTGGTTGCTGGGCAACAGGGGTTATCCATTGCGGTTGTGGCTGATGACGCCTATACGGAGGCCACAGACCGACACGGAGCGCTGCTACAATGATGCACATCCAGCGACCAGGGGTGTGGTCGAGAGTGCTTTGGGCTGCTCAAGATGCGCTTCAGGTACCTGGACTGCTCTGGGAGTAGTACCTGTCGGAGAGGGTCGACCGCATTGTTATGGTCTGCTGCGTCCTGCACAACACAGCCCAGCAGAGGGGCGATGTGCTGGAGGAGGAGGATGGTCAGGATGAGGGGAACTCTTCTCCAGATCAGTGGGATGACGAGGGGGGGGCCGATGCACGGGACATGGGGTATGGACGGCAACAGGAGGCTGCCCAGCACCTCCGGTTGGACCAGCAGGCATGGGTGTCGCTGGTAGATGCATGTTTCAGCGACCACGGTGGGGTCAGTAGTGATAGGCATGGGCACAGACAGCAGAGTTAGGCACCTCCCCCACCACCAACCACCCTCACCTCCCCCACCACCACATAATCTGCATGCATACCACCCTTCCATGGCACATTCGCCTGCGGCACAATGGGATGGGGGCAAACATTTGATGGTGTAAACGGGTCTGGTACAAGCATGGAGGATGATGACAGCTCGCCCTGCGATGGGCTCAGAGCCATACATCGTTTGACAATGTCTGACTCACAGCTACACCTGGGTGGACCCTGCGAGCAGCCCAGACACTGCATCCCATGGCCCTGTCGTATGGCCGGGGGCGAGTTGGCGTGGGAGAACCGTGGGGGGGGGAGGGGGCAAGTCACATGCACCGGAGCTGAACTTCTATCGCAGCACCCCTCACAAACACTGGCACACAGTCCCGGCCCCACCCCGCATGCACCGGACAGAGTACAGAGGCAGCTCACATAGGTGTGGAATGTGTTTAGTAACAGACGTCCTGTACATGTGCCCTAGCCCATTTAACTATTCTGTGCCCTGCACCCGTGCCAGCTTACTCATCAGTGCTTACCTTTCTGGCCTTACAGGTGCTATGACTAGGTCTCGGTGATGCCCCAGAATGCACAGCTGAACTGGAGGTGGACTTCTGTGATTCCTGCCCTCTGACTCGGGTCTCCTTTGGCGGCTGTTTCCTGGGCTAGGCTGCACCTCAGGCAATTGAGTTGATGTGGTGCCACCCTGTTGTGCCTGCTGCCCACCAGGTGCACCAGGGACAGTAGGGGGTGGGGGGGAGGAGTCTGAGGTGGCGCGGGGTTCCGGCATGCCCTGTGCAGGGGGAGCCGGAATGGGCCACTGCACCTCCTGCTCCCTCGGGGTGCCCGGTGGCCCCCGGGGCCCTCCATGGAATGGGGGTACGAGCGGATCCAGCACCCAGGGCATCACCATCACCTGGCGCAGCCAGTCCTGGAGGTCCGCGCTGGTATTGACCATGGTCTGGACTTTCGCAGCCATGGAGCTCAGGGAATTGGCCATCCCTGTCTGGCTCTAGTTAACATGTATTTACATTAACCTCTTGTGTGTTTACAGTGATGCATATCACCACAGGCGGCAGGTGTTTTCCAGGGCTGGGCTGCCCTCCGACCGTCCGGTCCCTCGGCGGCTCCTACATCCACCTGCTGTACCGGAGTGGCTGTGTGGTGCGCACCAGTTAGTGTCCCAGAAGCCTCACAATTAAAATGGCCAACTGAGGTGAAACTATCTGTGGTGGCGGAGGGTGCAGGGGACAGCTGTGACGCCACCTCAGTGTCTTCATCGGACCTGCGGGGGTCCCCTGGCGTGCCATGTCCTGTATGTCCGTCCCCTCCGTGGTGGTGTCGTGTTGTGTTATTTCATGTTTGTCTGTGCCCTGTGTGCTAGTGTCCTGTGTCATCGTGTCGTGCCTGTCTGTCCCCTGTGTGCTGGTGTCCTGTGTCATCGTGTCGTGCCTGTCTGTCCCCTGTGTGCTGGTGTCCTGTGTCATCGTGTCGTGCCTGTCTGTCCCCTGTGTGCTGGTGTCCTGTGTCATCGTGTCGTGCCTGTCTGTTCCCTGTGTGCTGGTGTGTTGGCTAAGCTGGGTCTGCGAGGACAGCATTTACTGCAGCAGTGAGAGAGACAGGCTTCCAACACTTGAAGAAATGCAACTCGATTTTATTGAACTCTTAACTACCATACATACTTAAACTGTGGGTTGACACTATGCTGACTTGACTGGAGACCTGAGGCTAACCTGACCAGACTACCTTACTGCCACATGGTGTATGCTCTAATTGCTGCTCACGAGCTCTGACTGTCTCAGAGGCTGGATCCCAAAAGAGCGGGAAAGCTAGTGCCCTCTGGCTGTATAGTGGCCGTGTCCTGTCTGGTGATTGGCTGCTGTGTTCTGTGTGTTCACTGGTCATCCTGTGTGTCAATCACTGCCTGTCTGTGCACCATCATATACCTGTGTGTATCTTATGACTCTCCCCCCTTTTTTTACTTTAAAAAAAAATGTGTGTAGGTCAATAAATAGTGAGTGTGTGTGTATGGGAGCTTGACTATATACAATGTATGTTAACGTATTTACATGGGAAGGTGTCTAGTGCAGATAGAGGGCAGATAACAAATTAGGAAGAAACAATATGTACAGATATGTAAACGGATCACAAGGTAATGCAACATTCAGTCTATAAATTCAGTCCCTGTGGTGGGCGACGAATTCTGGTTGACCGTAAGGGTGGCACACCACTCGTCGTCCAGATCAATGCTCATCACTGGGAGTTGTTTCACCTTCTTTGCTGAAAGGAGCGTATGCTTGGTGATGATGCCCACCCGGAATGGGGATGTGAGGCCCTCGGTGTCGGGATGCTCATGCGCTGTGGCTGGGATCGCTGGGCAGTTGGGCAGATCTGCACAGGGCTGCGTAGTGGCCAAGCTTGCCACACTGGAGACAGCGGCAAGATTTCGCGGGACAATGCCGCTTTAAATGGGCGGAGCCACAGTTGTTGCACGTCATGGCGCCGACGTCAGGACGCTCCGTGCGCCACCGTGCATGCACAGTGCGGTCGAACGATGTGCGCACCTGTGCAGTTCGGTCGTCGGCCTCGCCGTCCCCTTGGTCCTGGTGCGCATGCGCAGGAGCCGGGGAAAAGCGCGCAAAATGGCCGCCCTCATCCAGACTCAGGCCCTGGAGCTGTTTTGTGGTCTGCACCCGCTCCGCATCGTGGGGGCCTTGCCGCGCCGTCTCTGCCGCCTTGATATGAGAGTACCGGTTGTTAGCGTGCTCGTGGAGGATGCAGGTTTCGATGGCGATGGTAAGGGTGAGCTGCTTAACTTTAAGGAAATGCTGGCGAAGGGGATCGGAGTGGACCCCGAAAACTATCTGGTCGTGGATCATGGAATCGGACGTGGAGCCGTAGTTGCAGGACTGTGCGAGGATACGGAGATGGGTTAAAAATGACTGAAAGGTTCATCCTTATCCTGAAGCCTCTGCTGGAACACATAGCGTTCAAAGCTCTCATTGACTTCGATGTCACAGTGGCTGTCAAACTTCATCAGGACTGTTTTAAACTTTGTCTTGTCCTCACCTTCTGCAAAGGTGAGGGAGTTAAAGATGTGGATAGCGTGGTCCCCGGCTGTAGGGAGGAAGAGAGCGATCTTCCTGGCATCCGATGCGGCTTCGAGGTTGGTGGCTTCAAGATACAGCTGGAACTTCCGCTTGAAAATCTTCCAGTTAGCACCGAGGTTGCCGGCGATGCGGAGCTGCGGGGGAGGGCGGACGCTGTCCATGTTACCGGATGGCTGATTGCTGGTCAAAGGCAGACTATCTCAAAGTAGGTCCGTCAAACTCGAGCATGACTCACTGGTACCATGATGTGTTGGGTAAGCTGGGTAGGCGAGGACTGCGTTTACTGCAGTAGTGAGAGAGACAGGCTTCCAACACTTGAAGAAATGCAACTCGATTTTATTGAACTCTTAACTACCATACATACTTTAACTGTGGGTTGACACTGTGCTGACTTGACTGGAGACCTGAGGCTAACCTGACCAGTCTAACTGACTACCGCATGGTGTGTGTTCTAATTGCTGCTCACGAGCTCAGACTGTCTCAGAGGCTGGATCCCAAGAGAGCGGGAAAACTAGTGCTCTCTGGCTTTATAGTTGTTGTGTCCTGTCTGCTGATTGGCTGCTGTGTTCTGTGTGTTCACTGGTCATCCTGTGTGTCAATCACTGCCTGTCTGTGCACCATCATATACCTGTGTGTATATTATGACATGTGCTAGTGTCCTGTGTCGTCGTGTCGTGCCTGTCTGTCCCCTGTGTGCTAGTGTCCTGTGTCATTGTGTTGTGTCTGTCTGTCCCCTGTGTGCTTGTGTCCTGTGTTGTCGTGTCATCACTGGACTGGGCCGGAGGGCTGTTGTTGGAGCTGCCCTCCCCATCGCTGCTCGAGTCCCTGTGGGCTGGCCGCCCAGGCGCTGGCAGGGGGCGGTGTAAGCCTGATGCGCCCAGTTGACCTGCATCAGGTGTCTGCGAGGTGGGCCGGGTCGGTCACTGTGTGGCCCTGCGACACACAATACACCATCATGGTTAGGCAGGTGGAGAGGGGTGTAGGTCGCAGTATGGGGTGAGGGGAGAGTGCTGAGGGGGAAAGGGCTGAGGGGAAAGTGCTGAGGGGAAAGGGCTGAGGGGAGAGGGCTGAGGGGAGAGGGCTGAGGGGAGAGTGCTGAGGGGAGAGGGCTGAGTGGAGAGTGCTGAGGGGAAAGGGGCCAGACAGGGGGGATCTCACTTGGTGGCGCACCCCAATCTCAGCATGGGCAATCTCCCGGTCCTCGGGTGCAGCAGCTATGTCCAATGCCCTCTGCTCGTGCATGGTGAGGGGCCGCAAGTCAGCTTCACCCCCTCCGGTTAGGACCCATTCTCGTTGGTTATGGGCCCTCTGCTCCTGGGGGGAGGGGGGGGGGGGGCAATGACAGCATTGTTAGGCGGTCTGATGCATGCAGTTGGATCTATGTTGGCATGGGTGCACAGGGCACACGGCCAGCACGGCTTGCATGGGTGGCTGCAGCTATGCGGGTCACAGCTGTGGTTGTACCATCCCCCTGGGGAGGGGGTGGGTGTCACACATGTGGGGGGTTGGTGCCATTGGCACATTGCTGGGTACTCACCCTGGCTGCCCTCAGTAGGCCGTTAAGCTTTTTGTGACATTTCGCCAGTCCTGGGTGTCAACGCGATGGCGCTGACGGCCACGCCCACCTCCCTCCACAGATGCCGGGCCACGTTGGGTGGGACCCTCAGGCCGGGTCCAGGGTACAGACACCCCCTCCTCTCCTCAAGGGCGTCCAGTAGCATCTCCAGGTTGTGGTCGGTGATCCGGGGCGCTGCTCGGCGTGGCGCCATGATGCTCCATCGGCGGCCTGTGCGCTGGCGTCGCCTTATGTGCGACATGGCGCCATGTCTCTGATGCTGTTCTGAGGCTGGGCCCCCGCGCCTCCCGCCTTGCCCCTGCTAGCCCCATTGTACGACGCAGAATGGAGTCCCAGTTTTGACGCCGGTGCCGACACTGCCGTCGGAGCAGAGAATCTCGCACCATATCCCTTCCTGACTCACTTGATATCTCTTCTAATTTTGGCTGTTGAACCTTCTCTCAGGTCCCAGCATCCTGCCAAGTTAGTTCAAACTGTCCCCAACAGCACGAGCAGTCTTCCTGCAAGGACGCTGGTCCCATTTCCGTTCAGTTGCAACCCATCCGCCTTGTACAGATTCCACTGTCCTCAAAACCGGTCCCAATAACGCAGAAATCTAAAGCCCAGTTTTCTTCAGATTTCTATTGGAATATAGAATATATGACCTTAATGATGGATTGAGCTGATACATTCATTGTTTTTAAGCAGGAATTCGACATTTGTGAAGAATATTAGATGTGACTCAGAACTCGCTCTGAGCTGCAGCAAGCACTAGATAGAGTTGATATGATGGGCTGAGTGGCCCCTTTGTCTGTTGATATTTTCTTGAATGCATGACTGTCGGACAGTTCAATTCTTTTATCGTGTCAGGTGACACAAGATGACTGACACTTCAATTTCTCGTGTGCCTAAACAGTTTGCCTGTTCTGTATTAGGACCTTACTGTTGTGGGAAGTGGAGAGAAATACTGAGCTTTACAATCACAACATCTGAAATGTCTCTTCAAAGATAAGAAATTTCTCAAGGAACTGAATAAACTTGAATACACTTACCCTTTTTTGTAAAAAAAAGTCCTCACTTTACAAATTTACAGGATGTTATATCAATGTATTAACAACAAACAACAACTTATATATGCAGTACCTTTAATTTAGGAAAGCATCCATTTTCAATGTATCTGAATAGATGAGCTAATAGAAGCAAGCCTCCTGACAGAATTCCAATACACTATGCTTTTTGCTGGATAAATTACTTTACGTTTCCTGTTATAAATACTTGGAGATGTCACATTCTTAATTCTCAGGGACATAGTTAATCAAAACACGTATGTTTTAAAAGTGAAGGAATTCTTTCAAATCAATAATGCTTGTTCAGTTGTCAACGGTGATACGTTGTGGAGTCACCCAGTTATATTTCTGTTTCAAGCGAGTTAAGGGGCTGGAGATTGCATGCTTTTTCACTTTTGGGATGGAATTCTCCGGCCGTTGGGATTCACTGTTCCAGCCGGCAGCGCACCCTCCTCCCCCCCCCTAAAATGGGTTTCTCGGCGGTGTGGGATGTCTTCAATGGGAACGGCCATCAACAAGCGACGGAGAGAGTATTCCGCCGCCAGCGAACGGCGCTTCACTGAGAAACCCGCGGCTGGAGTACCGGCGAATCGAGCCTTTGGTATCCATGGTGGCAACGAGAAACTCCGAAGGAGCCTAAAGTTGCTGCTGCTGCATTCCCAGCACAGTGCACTTTATTCCCAAAGGGATCGCCCTGAATTTTGTGTAAGGCCCTTTTGGCCAGCTCACTTTGCGTGGCTCATCAGGAGCGCAGGAGAAGAAGCAGTTTCCTGTGCCTTCATGGTGTCGGTGTCACAACTCAAGACGAGCTACTTCCTGCAAGACGGAACAGTTGGGCTTGGAGAGGAGCTTTGGAAAAAGTGGGGGAAACTCAGACAGCTTCCAAGTTGCAAACAGGACTGCCTCAAAGGAAGCACATGCACAGAGGCACATCATGTGCCAAGCATAGCATGCCTGTAACACTTTCATCATCAACACTTGCATACACATGTGAAACATTTCCTCCTGTGCCCTTTGCCGGAAACTGATTTCTCTGTTGGCGGACACTTAATTTAAAGACTTCACTTTTTCTTTTCACTTGGGCATTTCTAAACACAGAATCACAATGTCCAATTGCCTATAGGACATTGATTGACTGGTTGCGATGAACTCTCTGATGTACCATCAATAACCATGAGACGAAATGGTGAACTATTGAGGCTTTATTGCGCTAGATGCTAAGCCTCCTGCAGCTGAATGGAGGCAGCGCAGGAGAGCGCACACTCTGATACAGAACCTGCTGGGTGGAGCCAGCAGGCCGGGGTTTACTGTCTTGACTGTAGTATAGTGGCAGTACCATAATACACGTAGTGTATAACCAGTGGTGTTTACCACATTCACCCCATGTTTAAAAAGTCCAGCGGGGGTGGAGCAACGTTACAAGTCGAGTCTGTCGGGGGCTTTGACCCTCCGTCGCGATCACCTCAGTCCCGGTTGTGGTGTGGATCCCGAAGTGGGCACTACGGCTCCGGGAGCGTGTTGTCCTCTCCTTCTTCACCCAGTAGTGGATCGGCGGAGGGACGGGTGCTGCTGGGGTGGGGGTTTCGGTGAGGGTCGCTGGTGAGGGGGTAGTGCAGGGGCGGGGGTGGCAGGGGAAGGGGACGGTACCAGGTCAGAGTTGGTGGTGATGGTGGATGGGGAACCAGCAAGTGCCAGGTTTTGGAGGGAGACTGTGTCCTGCCGCCTGTCATGGTGTGCCACGTAGGCATACTGTGGGTTCGCATGGAGGAGGAGGACTTTCTCGACGGGGGGATCCGATTTGTGGTTGCTCGCATGCTTCCGGTGGAGGACGGGACAGGAACCATCAGCCAGGTTGGGAGCGAGACCACGGAGGTGGACTTCCTAAGGAAGGCAAACACACGTTCATGAGGGGTCTCATTGGTAGCAGTGCACAGGAGCGACTGGATGGAGTGGAGAGGATCGGGGAGGACCTCCTGTCAGTGGGAGACCGGGAGATTCCTAGACCGAAGGGACAGCAGAACGGCCTTCCAGACCGTCGCATTCTCCCTTTACATCTGCCCGTTTCCCCGGGGGTTGTAGCTGATTGTCCTGCTCGAGGTGATGCCTTTGCTGAGCAGGAACTGACGCAGCTCATCACTCATGAAGGAGGATCCTCGATCGCTGTGGATGTAGGTGGGGAAACTAAACAAGGTGAAGATACTGTGTAGGGCCATGATGACCGTGGCAGAGGTCATATCAGGGCACGGGATGGCAAAAGGGAAATGGGAGTACTCATCAATGACATTGAGAAAGCACACATTGCGGTCAGTGAATGGGAGGGGTCATTTGAAGTCCATGCTGAGGCGCTTGAAGGGGCAGGAGGCCTTCACCAGATGTGCTCTGTTCGACCGGTAGAAGTGCGGTTTGCACTCCGCGCAGACTTGGCAGTCCCTGGTCACCGTCCTGACCTCCTCGATGGAGTAAGGCAGGTTGAGGGCCTTGGCAAAATGAAAAAAGCGGGTGACCCCCAGGTGACAGAGGTCATTGTTGAGAGCCCGAAGTCGGTCTACTTGTGCGCTGGCACATGTACCACGGGATAGGGCATCTGGGGGCTCATTGAGCTTCCCCGGGCGATACAAGATCCCGTAGTTATAGGTAGAGAGTTCAATCCTCCACCTCAAGATCTTGTCGTTCTTAATCTTGCCCAGCTGTGTATTACTAAACATGAAGGCAACCGACCGTTGGTCAGTGAGGAGAGTGAATCTCAAGCCGGCCAGGTAATGTCGCACAGCTTCCACAATGGCTTGGGCCTCCTTTTCGACAGAGGAGTGCTGAATTTCGGAGGCATTGAGGGTGCGGGAGAAGAAAGCGACGGGTTTGCCCGCCTGGTTAAGGGTGGCGGCCAGAGCCATGTCCGATGCGTCGCTCTCCACCTGAAAAGGGAGGGACTCTTCAACCTCGTGCATCGTGGCCTTGGCGATGTCCGCCTTGATGTGGTTGAAGGCCTGGCGGGCTTCAACCGTCAGAGAGAATACTGTAGACTTGATGAGTGGGCGGGTTTTGTCCACATAATTAGGGACCCACTGGGCGTAATATGAGAACAACCCCAGGCATCGTTTCAGGGCCTTGGAGCAGTGAGGGAGAGGGAATTCCAGGAGGGGGCGCTTGCGGTCAGGGTCAGACCCTAGGACTCCATTTACCACAACGTAGCCAAGAATGGCTAGGCGGGTTGTGCGGAAAACGCATTTCCCCTTATTACAGGTCAGGTTAAGGAGTTTAGCGGTATGGAGGAATTTCTGGAGGTTCGCGTCGTGGTCCTGCTGGTTGTGGCCGCAGATGGTGATGTTATCCAGATACGGGAAGGTGGCCCACAGCCCGTACTGGTCACCATTCGGTCCATCTCTCGATGGAAGACTGAGACCCCATTGGTGACGCTGAAGGGGCCCCTGAGGAAGTGGTAGAGGCAGCCATCTGCTTCGAATGCAGTGTATTCGCGGTCCTCCGGGCGGGTGGGGAGCTGGTGGTATGCAGACTTCAAGTCAACTGTGGAGAAGACTTGATACTGCGCAATCTGGTTGACCATGTCAGATATGCGTGGGAGGGGAGAACACGTCGAGCTGCGTGTACAGGTTGATCGTCTGACTAGTTGATGGCCATCCGGTGTTTCTCCCTAGTCTTAACTGCCACCACTTGAGCTCTCCAGGGGCTGTTACAGGCCTCAATGACCCCCTCCCACAGAAGCCTTTAGACTTCCGACCTGATAAAGGTCCTGTCCTGTGCTGTCCTTTTAGTAGTGCCATCACTTCCGTGTAAGTGGGAGCATCCCGAATGAGGAGGAAAACTTGTGGGCTCACCCGTGCGTAGATTATTTGGAGCTTCTGTGGGTCTGGGAGGGCCACTGTGGATGCTCCAAAATATCTTTCAAAGTAGGTTAGCCAGTGCTCAAACATGGCAGTGGCGATCTGGCTTGATTAAGACGTTCATCTTTAAAATTCTAGTGCAATAAATTGATGTACCATCAATAACCACGAGATAAAATGGTGAACAATTGAGGCTTTATTGTGCTAGATGTTAAACCTCCTGCAGTTGGAACCAGAATGAAGGCAGCGCAGGAGAGCGCAAACTCTGATACAGAGCCTGCTGGGTGGAGCCATCAGGCCGGGGTTTACTATATTGACTGTAGTACAGTGGCAGTACCGTAATACACATAGTGTATAACCAGTGGTGTTTACCACACACAACACGTGTGACTCACGGGGGCCGCCATCTTGGCTGACATCTACAACGCCGCCTGACACGTGCGACCAACAGGGCAGCCATCTTAGGACCACCCCATCACCTCTGACCACGCCGGCTACCCGCAACACGGCGAGGTCACCCTCGACCAGTCATGCTCAAAACACCTCCGGAACCCTATGATGACCGTCCGGGTCAATGCCTTGCCTGTTTGACTCTGGGAGCACGGAGAGCTTCATTCACCCAGACACGGTAAGGCGCTGTTCACTCCAAATCTCCCCCGCACTTCAAACAATCTCCCTCGCTTCCGGATCGCACACAGTGCAGATCCAGGTGTACATTGTCGCGAACCTTGTGATACAAGGTGTCGAATGCACAAACTTTAAGCTGTATGTACTCCCCGATCTCTGCGCTCCTCTCCTGTTGGGACTGGACTTCAAGTGCAACCTCAGGAGCCTGACCCTGAAGTTTGGCGGGCCCCTACCCCCTCTCACCATATGTAGCCTGGCGACCCTGAAGGTCGACCCTCCCCGGCTCTTCGCAAATCTCACCATGACTGTAAACCAGACGCCACCAGAAGCAGGCAGTACAGTATCCAGGACAGGACTTTTATCAGGTCCGAGGTCCAGTGACTCTTGCGGGAAGGGGTCATCGAGGCCAGTAATAGCCCCTGGAGAGCTCAGGTGGTGGTCCTCAGGACCGGGGAAAAGAACCGGATGGTTGTGGATTACAACCAAACCATAAACCGGTACACACACCTCGATGCGTACCCCCTCCCCGGATAGCGGACATGGTTAACCAGATCGCACACCACTGGATCTTCTCCATGGTGTATCTGAAGTTCTCATACCACCAGCTCCCAATCCGCCCAGAGGACAGCCACTACACGGCCTTTGAGGCAGACGGCCACCTCTTCCACTTCCTCCGGGTCCGCTTCGGCGTCACCAACGATCTTTCAAAGACCGATGAACTGAATGGTGGACCAGTACAGGCTGTGGGCCACATTTCCGTATCTGGACAATGTCACCATCTGTGGCCACGACCAGCAGGACCACGACGCCAACCTCCAGAAATTTCTCCAAACCACCCAAGCCCTCAACCTCACTTATAACAACGGGAAATGCATTTTCCGCACAACCAGACTAGCCATCCTCGGCTATGTCGTGGAAAACGGAATTCTAGGACCCGACCCCGATCATATGCACCCCCTCCTGCAACTCCCTCTTCCCCACTGCCCCCAAGGCCCTGAAAAGGTGCTTCGGCTTTTTTTCCTCTTACGCCTAGTGAGTCCCCAACTATGCGGACAAACAAAGCCCGCCCACTGATCAAAGCTACCATCTTCCCACTGGCGAGTGAGGCCCGCCAGGCCTTCAGCTGCATCAAGGCAGATATTGCCAAGGCTGCAATGCGCGCAGCGGACGAATCCGACCCCTTCCAGGTGGAGAGCGGCGCGTCACCCTCAATCCGGGCAGGCCAGTAGCATTTTTCTCCCGTCCTCTCAACGCCTCCGAAATTCGACACTCCTCAGTTGAAAAAGAAGCCCAAGCCATCGTGGAAGCTGTACAGCACTGGAGGCACTACCTCGCTGGTAGGAGGTTTACCCTCGTCGGTAGCCTTCATGTTCAACAATATACAGCGGGGCAAAATCAAGCACGATAAGATCTTGAGGTAGAGGATCGAACTCTCCACCTAGTATATCGTCCTGGGAAGCTCAACGAGCCCCCAGATGCTCTGTCCCGTGGCACATGCGCCAGTGCACAAGATGACCGACTCCGGGCCATCCACGATGACCCCTGCCACCCGGGGGTCACCCGGCTTCTCCACTACATGGAGGCCTGCAACCTGCCCTACTCCACTGAGGAGGTCAGGGCCACGACCAGGGACTGCCAAATCTGCGCAGAGTATAAGCCGCACTTCTATCGACCGGATAAGGCCCACGTGGTGATGGCATCCCTCCATCAAAGGGTCCCTCCCCTCTACCAACTGCAACACGTATTTCCTCAACGTTGTTGACGAGTTCTCCCGCTTCCCCTTCGCAATCCCCTACCCCGACGTGACCACGGCCACCGTCATTAAGGCCCTACATAGTATCTTCACCTTGTTCGGTTTCCCCACTTACGTCCACCGTGACCGGTGCTCCTCGTTTATGAGCGAAGAACTCCGTCAGTACCTGGTTGGTAAGGGCATCGCCTCGAGCAGGACGACCAGTTACAACCCCCGGGGAAATGGACAGGTGGAGAGTGAGAAAGCGACGGTATGGTAGGCCGTCCTCCTGGCCCTACGGTCTAGGAATCTCCCAGTTTCCCACTGGCAGGAGGTCCTCCCCGACGCACTCCATTTCATTAGGTCCCTCCTTTCAACAGCCACGAACGAGCCCTCTCATGATCGCCTGTTTGTTTTCCCTAGGAAATCCACCTCCGGGGTCTCGCTTCCGTCCTGGCTGAAGACGCCGGTGCTCGTTCTACTCCGCAAACATATAATGAGCCATTAAGTCTGACCCCCTGGTTGACAGAGTCCAGCTCCTTCACACCAACCCCCAGTGCGCATACATAGAGCACCCCGATGGTCGACAGGATACGGTCTCCGTCCGGGACCTGGCATCCGGAGGATCCCCTACCATCACCCAACCTACCCCCCCAACCTACACCGAACAGTGTCCCCACCATAACATGGCTCCACACCCCCTCCTATTCTCCTTCCCCCTTTCGCCAACTCACAGGAATGAAGCTCCAGAAGACACGCTCCCGGAGTCCAGCCCTGTGCCCGCACCAATGAGTTCACCACCCATGCCCGCACCGATGAGTTCAACATCCGTGCCCGCTGCAAAACCAGAGCTCCGGCGATCGCAGCGCACGATCAGGGCACTGGACAGACTGAACCTGTGAGCCCTTCACCCCCGCTGGACTTCAATTTTTTAACACGGGGTGAATGTGGTGAACGTATTATAGTAACCATTCACCACTGTACTACATTGTATCACGCTATTGCCCATGTGGGCTCTACCTATGGACCATTATACTGTACTACACTCATTGTATTGTGTTGGTGCCCTTGTGGGGCGCGCCCCTGGCTCCGCCCCCTTGAGAGGAGGTATAAAGAGCAGCTGCCCTGTAGGCAGATCTCATTTGCAGAGCAGTCGCAGGCAGGCACTGTTCTAGTTGATTAAAGCCACTGTTCACATCAACTCTCTGTCTCGTCTGAATTGATGGTCGCATCAACTGTCAGAACAAAGGATCTTTAAGGGACGGCCAATAGCCTTTCTTCTCCCATTTAGAATAGCACTTACAAGTAACACTAGAAACAAAAGATTCTTGCAATGCATCCTGCGATGATCTGTATTTCCTTGGAGGCTCTTTTATGTTTGGCCATTGCTGGATGCTTAAGACGAGAGGATGATGCAATTGCCTCGAGGGAATCTGATCCAGAGATGTTTCTGCAGTGGATGATGAGATTTGAAGTGAAGTAGGTTTGGAGCAAACGATAAAGTATTGGAAATATTGAGCAGGTCTGGCAGTACCTATGGAGAGAAAAACAGAGTTAGAATTTCAAGTCCAATCTGACTCTCCAGAATTGAATATTTGAAAAAGGCACCCTTGAGTGACGCAACTCTCTTAGACTAACAGAATAGGAAACCCAGATGCTGGTCCACAAACATAATAGGAGTGACATTCCTGAGTTCCCATTCTTCTTTCACTTGCAGTGTTACATAGGGGACAAAATTCCAAATCTAGACAGAATAAATACTTGCAATAATGCATTTGAAAGATTAGTGTACAAAACCACCCACTTGATTGAGTTAAATAAATGTTGGTTAGAACATCATTTGAACTGGAGAAGGTCATTCAGTTCCCGAGTCTGTTGCACCATTAAATTAGATGATGGTTGGAGCTGAAACTGTGGGCGCGATTCTCCGATGTCACGCCGGTAGGGAGAACAGTGGGCCGCGCCAGTTTTTCACGCCACGCCGGTCCGACGCGCTCCCGAGATTCTCCGAAACGGCGAAATCTGTTCCGTCGTGTTCCGCGCGCCAAAACCCGGAGAATCGCCCGAGGCACCCAAAAAGGGGGGGGGGGGGAGGGAGAGGGAGCGAGTAGTGGGACGGGGGGAGAGGGAGCAAGTAGTGGGGGAGGAGAGGGAGTAGTGGGGGGGAGATGGAGGGAGTATTGGGAGGGGGAGAGGGAGTAGTGGGGGGGTGAGGGAATGAGTAGTGGGAGGGGGAGGGAGGGAGTAGTGGAGGGGGGAGAGGGAGTAGTGGAGGGGGGAGAGGGAGTAGTGGGGGGAGATGGAGCAAGTAGTGGGAGGGGGGAGAGCGAGTAGTGGGGGGGGGGAGAGGGAGTAGTGGAGGGGGAAGAGCGGGAGTAGTGGAAGGGGAGGAGAGGGAGTGAGTGGAGTGGGTCATCCACCCCCGGATGCAACATCTCAGCTGCCCTGCCATGGCAGGACGGTGACGAGGACACGGCCGCTGGTTGCCCTGTGGCTGATGGGCACAGCCCACTGACGCACTGGTAAGGAGGACGTTCTTAACTGACCGTTGGACGCAGAAAGTGACCAGGGGTTAGGCTGGCCGCATGTCAGTAGCGCGACCAGGCCACCGGGGCACACAGGTATCCCTTCGCAGGCGGCTGCCGAGGTGTCGAATAACCTCCGTCTAACATGTCGTTTCTCTGCCCCCCACCACCCTTCTGTAGGTGACCATAATGTATTCGAACCGAACGCCGATGTTCAGCGCAGTGGTTGGGGCCGCTGCACTGCAGTTGGATATCCAGCAGCGTCCACAGCGACATCCCACAGTGGATGCAGGGGCAGCTGCAGCAGCAGAGGGAATGGCCGCGGAGTGGCCCGTCGTCGCCGTACAGGCCGCAGACACTCATGGCCGATATGTCCAGGGGGATGCCGAGGGGAACATTGACCCCCAAACGCTGAGGAAGGCACAGGATACAGGCACTGATGTCGAGCAGCATGGGGGGGGGGAGGAGGAGACACTGATGGTGGAGCCAGAGGCGACAATCGAGGCCTAGGGTGTACCGTGCCCGGATCTCTTTGGAGGCACTGTTAGACATCACCAGCAGGAGGAGACTCCGGTTCAGCAGAGAGACAGTTGCACATATCTGCCACCTTGTGGCGCACCTCACCCCACGTGGAACGGGAGGAGGATACGCGATGCCGGTTGCCGTCAAGGTGACGGTGGCACTTAACTTCTATGCTACCGGTTCCTTCCAGTCTCCGAGTGGGGACCTATCCGGGATGTCGCAGGCATCGGTCCACAGGTACATCCATACGTAACCGCCGCCCTGTTTTCCATCGCCGACCGCTACATCACCCCTCCCGAGGACCGAGCAAATCAAGAAGCACGAGCCCGTGGATTTGCCAACGTGGCCGGGATACCGATGGTCCAGGGAGTGATTGATGGTGTTCACCTCCCCATGTGCCCGCCTGCAGGCAACAGGGAAGTGTTCACTAACAGGAAGGGGACATACTCCATGAACATCCAGGTGGTATGCGACCCCCGTGTGCGCAAGGTTCCCAGGGAGTGTGCATGATGCGTACATTCGTGCGCAGTCGTTCATCCCTGCTATGTTTGAGGGTTGCCCCCCCCCCCCGCCCCCCCGGCTGAGGGGCTGGTTGCTGGGCGACAGGGGCTATCCACTGAGGTCTTGGCTGATAACGCCCATATGGAGGCCTCAGACCAACACAGAGACCCTTTACTATGAGGCCCATGCAGCAACAGGGGTGTGGTGGAGCGCTGCTTTGGTCTGCTGAAAATGCGATTCAGGTGCCTGGACCGCTCCGGAGGGTCACTGCAGTACCAGCCCGACAGGGTCGCTCGCATTGTTGTGGTCTGCTGTGCGCTGCACAACATCGGGATGCAGAGGGGAGATGCCCTGGTGGCGGAGTCGGAGGGAGAAGCCACTGGCCGTGGTGCCAACACGGAGGAGGAGGAGGAGGTTGAGGAGGAGGAGGAGGTGGAGGAGGTTGGTGGTGCATCGGGCGCAGCACACAGACACAACCCGGGTGCTGGTAATGTCCAGGAGGCTGCACGACGGCACCGGTGAGGACAGCGGGCACACGCGCGTTGGTGGCTGCAAGATTCACGCTTCGCATGCGATGGCATCGCTGAACACTACCACTACCACCTGCATCGCCAGTCATGCAGACGGACAGCACACAACTCCCACCACCACCACCCCCCGCACCCCCGCTCCGCGTACACTGCTCCACTTCGAGATCACCCTTACCACTGCAACACAACGGTATGGCACAACATTGATGGCTGTGTCAGCGGGTGTGATCAGTGCCATGTTGAATGATGACAGCCCGATCTGCGAGGAGCTGTGAGCTCAGAATCGTTAGACAAAGTCTGACCCATGGCAATAGCTGAACTATCCATCACGGTGGTCACTGAGTCAAGGACACTCCATCACGTGCCCGCGTGGCGTAGCTGCCGTCGGAGTGCCGAGGACTATGGTGTCCGACTGTGGGGGGGAGGGGGGGGGGGGGGTGCGGGGAGAGAGACTGCACACCCGGCACCGAAGTTTCACCACTCGTCAACCCCAGCGACACTCGGTCACCATCACGATCCACGTAGCAACGGAAAAATCACACAGTCTTACAAGTTAGGTGCAACAGTGAGTTTAATGGTGAATATTATGTACAGATGCCCTAGCCCCTACAACTAAACTGTGCCCTTCATCCATGCCAACTTACTCTGTGTCCCTCTTCATTGCCTTACGGGCCCTACCACTACGTCTAAGTGAATCCCCAGATGGTACAGCAGGAGTGGAGGCGGACTGCTGAGAATCACACCCTGCGACATGTCTCCCCGGTCGGCACTCGTTTCCTGGGGCGACACGGCCTTGATGGGCCAGGCTGCTCCGCGGGCGTTTCGGATGACGTGGTGCCACCCTGCTCTGCCCGCTGCCCACCCGATGCACCAGGGATGGGACGGGGGAGGCCGAGAATTCCGGGACGTCCCGTGATGGCGTTAATGGGATGGGCCCCAGAACCTCCTCCTCCCTCGGGGAGCCCGGTGGCCCCCGGGCCTCACTGTGGGACGGAGGTGCGTGTGGGGAGGTGCCCCGTCGCCCCACCGACACCTGGCGATGCCAGTCCTGGAGGCCTGCAACGGCATTGACCAGGGTCCGAACGTTCGCAGAGACGGAGTCCAGGGAGTGAGACATTCCCACCAGGGACTGTGCGACCTCAACCTGTGAGTGCGCGATGCCATCCAGCACGTGTGTCAGGCGGTTTGATGCTCTCCGCGACTGACTGCTGGGACTGTGCCATGGCCTGGTAAGACTCGGCGAGGGCCGTAGCGCGCCGGCAATGTCATGTTGGCTCTGGCGCATTGCTGCCTGTGAGAGGGCAGCCCTCTCCAGGGCCGTGGATGACGCGTGCACGTGAAGCCCAACACCTTGCACAAGATGACCCATGGCCGATACCGTTTCACCATTGCCTCGACCGTGGACGCCACCCGTGCGGTGACGGCCTGGGTGGCTGCCATGAGCGGCACCACTCCTTGCTCCTGGACGCAGTTTGACTCCTCTAACTGTGTCTGCAGCTGCTGGGAGATGGCCCTCATCCTGTCATTGTGTCCCTGGGTTTCAAAATGCATCGGCTGTCCAGGTGGGTCAAGTAAATCCAGGAACCCGGGAAAGGTCTGGGAGCCAGCTGGATGCTGGGCCTGGGCTGCCCTCCGACCATCCAGCCCCTCGGCTGCTCCGACCTCCACTTGTCGTACCGGCTCAGCTGTGTGGTGCACACCAGACCGTGACCCAGGAGCCTCATCACTTAATTGGCCAACCGAGGTGAGTGTCTCTGGGATGGTGGATGGAGTGGGAGACAACAGTGCCGCAAGCTATAGGTCCTCGTCCGTCAGAAATTCAGGAGTGTCCTGGTCCCAGTCATGTCCCAGCGCAGGGCGCACGCGGCCCAAGTGTGGTTCAGCGTCAAGTGAGTCCGTTGACTGCGTCGCTGTCTTCTGTGCGTCTGGGTCCACTGACCCCCATCCTGTCCAGTCTCACGGCCCGACCTTCGGGCAACGCACAGCCATGAAAGTCGTCACTGTCCGTCCTCTGTACGTCCTGCTCGAGAGTCCCAGATTTGGAGGATGGCACTCCTGGCCGACCTCCTGCCACCCTCTGGTGTGCGGCCCTGGGTGCGGTGGTCGTCGTGGATGGTCGCCTGTGTGGCACCAGACGGCCCTGGACTTTCGTCAGCTGACCCTAAGGAACAGAATAATACGGGGTTAGTGAGACACGCTCGGCCGGGTGTAGGATGGTCCAGTGGGTAGAGTGTGAGGGGACAGAGGATGGGGGGGGTCCAGTGGGCAGAGTGTGAGCGGAGAGAGGATGGGGTGGTCCAGTGGGTAGAGTGTGAGGGGACAGAGGATAGGGGGTCCAGTGGGCAGAGTGTGAGGGGACAGAGGATGGGGGGGGTCCAGTGGGTAGAGTGTGAGGGGACAGAGGATGGGCTGGGGGGGGGTGGTAGTTGTCATGCAGGGTTGTCTCACTTGGTTCTGCACCTCCAACCTTGCATTGCGCGACCTCCCGGGTGGCAGATTGCCCAGCAAGGTCCAGTGTCCTCTGCTCGAACACTGTCAGGGGGTGCATAACGGGTGAACCCCTCCAGTTCTATTGCACTCCCGGCTGTTGTGAGCAGTCTTGACCTGCTGGGGGGGGGGGGGGGGCATAAATAGAGCATCACAATTAGGCAGGTATCATCAGGGCGTTCAGATATTGGCACAGGTTGGGGGAAAGTTGCAGCTAAACCATGGCATCTCTCCAGGGGGTTGCAGCGCTCATGTGGGTCTGTGACAACTTTGTTAACCACCCTCCACTCACTCTCGTCCCCCCCTCCCCCTCGTGCCCACAGGGGTAGTGGGGTGGGGGGGGGTGGGTGATGAGCGACATGGGGGGGGGGGATGGTTGTGACCCGGGGGCACCCTCGCGGCACTTACCCTGGCAGCCCTGGTGAGGTCGTGGAGCGTCTTGCGGCACTGCTCCCCAGACCGAGGGGTCTGCCCCACAGCACTGACAGCCGTGCTCACCTCACGCCAGGCCCGTCGCACGACGCTGGAAGGGTGGCGATGCCCTCGTCTTGGGCAGAGGATGCCCCTGCGCTGCTCCACCTCATCGAGGAGGGTCTCCAGCTCCGTATCACGGAACCTCGGGGTGGCCCTCCGCGGCTCGGACATTTCCCTCCCTCCTTTCCGTGCGTGGATCGCTCCCTTTTACGACGCAGAGCGGCGTCATTCGAGCGTCGCGCGCTGATGACGCGCATTCGACGTCACGCCCCCCCGTGTTCCTCGCGGCCCCGATGCTAGCCCATTCCCGGGGCCAGAATCGATCGCGATCGGGGCCGTTTCGCGCCGTCTTTGAACTTGCCCAAGTTCACGACGGGTTTCTCGATGTGGCGCGGCATCGGAGAATCGCGGCCTGTGTTTTTATTTCTGCACAGGGTGAAGAACAGTGGCACTGTGTTACCAATGTCACAGTCGAATGTTTGTAACACAGGCCCACATGACTCACCCTCCTGATTACCCAGCAGCATTTATTTGGACAAGGTTTTGTAAGATGTAAGGACCATATAAGAGGGTGAGCTAGATATCTCAATATTCAAGGATATCCAAGTTCAAGGGACTTCATTGTTTTCTGTTGGTCCTTTCATGACTGAAGAGCCTGATTGGCATGGACGACCACAGAACTGGCAGATTATGTTGTCATTGTGTTATTTGGCGGAACGTCTTCAGCTGCACCAGCCCTACTCCTGCTCTGGGTATGTTAGATATTGTGCACTTGGGTAGATGGTTCTCGAAATGTGCTAAACCAAATTTAAATTCTTGCCTTCATGGGGTTGCTGAGAGTGTTTCCCCAAGAGAGATGTCATGAAAAAGTGTCACTGATTTTTACGGGTGTCCCAGTACCATGTGCAGTGACAACCATTAAAGGCCATTAACCACAGAACCACACATATCCTATTGCAGAAGAAGGCGACTTAGCCCATTGAGTCTGCACTGACCCTCTAAAGAGAACATCACCTCGGCCCACTCCCCGCCCTATCCCCATAACCTCACCTAACATGTACATCTTTGGACTGTGGGTGGAAACTGGAGCGCCCGGAGGAAATCCATGGAGAGATGTGGTGAAACTGCAAACTCCACACAGGCGGTCACCAAAGGTCAGAATTGAAACCAGGGGCGAAATTCTCCGACCCCACGCAGGGTTGGAGAATCGACTGGCAGCGGCGTTAATCCCGCTCCCGCCGGGTTTTTTATTCTCCGACCGGCCAAAAAACGGCGTTGTGCAAATCCCGCCGGCAGCCTCTGAAAACAGCTGGCGCCGGCGGGATTTCATTATATTTTTCTTTCACAAAATCTCCGGCGGATGGGCCGAAGTCCCGCCGACGTGGCCATGGGTCACGTCGGCGAAAAACAGAGTAGCTTTAAAACGGCGTCAACCATTGATGACGTGAATGGGGCAGCGGCGTGCGGGGGGGGGGGGGCGACGGATGCCCGGGGCCAACGCACCGTCGCCCCCCCTCTGTACGCCGCTGCCCCCTACCCCAACCACCCCCCTCACCACCCCTACCTCCCTCCAACGCCCCTACCCCCCTCACCACCCCTACCCCCCTAACCACCCCTACCCCCTCCAATGCCCCTACCCCACTCACCACCCCTACCCCCCTCCCCATCACCCCTACCCCCCTCCTACGCCGCCCCATCTCTCGCAACGCCGCAACCCCCCACCCTCAACGCCGCAACCCCCCACCCTCTCAACGCCGCAACGCCCCTTCGCAACACCGCAACCCCCCCCTCAACCCTCCCCTCATCGCCGCAACCCCCCACCCTCAACCCCCCCTCATCGCCGCAACCCCCCACCCTCTCAACATCGGGTCCCCCCCACCCTCTCAACGCCGCAACCTCCCCTCGCAATGCCGCAACCCCCCCTCATCCCCCCTCATCGCCGCAACCCCCCACCCTCAACGCCGCAGCCCCCCCTCGCAACGCCGCAACCCCCCCTCAACCCCCCCCCATCGCCGCAATCCCCCACCCTCAACCCATCCCTCATCGCCGCAACCCCCCACCCTCTCAACGCCAGGTCTCCCCCCCCCCTCTCAACGCCGCCCCCCCCCTCCTCAACGCCGGGTCCCCCCTCCTCAACACCGGGTCCCCCCCCCCCCCCAATGACGGGTCCCCCCCTCCAACGACGGGTCCCCCCCCCTCTCCTCTCAACGCCGGTACACACAATCCCCCCCTCTCAACGCCGGTACCCACACACCCCTCCCCCTCCCTCTGAAGGCCGGTACCCACATCCCCCTCCCCCTCCCTCTGAAGGCCGGTACACACACCCCCCTCCCTCTGAAGGCCGGTACCCACACCCCCCTCCCTCTGAAGGCCGGTACCCACATCCCCCTCCCTCTGAAGGCAGGAACCCACGCCCCCCTCCCTCTGAAGGCCGGTACCCACACCCCCCTCCCCCTTCCTCTGAAGGCCGGTACACACACCCCGCCCCCCTCCCTCTGAAGGCCGGTACCCACATCCCCCTCCCCCTCCCTCTGAAGGCCGGTACCCACACACCCCCCCTCTCTCCTCCTCCCCCCCTTCCTTCCTCCTCCCCCCTTCCTTCCTCCTCCCCCCTTCCTTCCTTCTCCCCCTTCCTTCCTCCTGCCCCTTCCTTCCTCCTCCCCCCTTCCTTCCTCCTCCCCCCTTCCTTCCTCCTCCCCCCCTTCCTTCCTCCTCCCCCTTCCTTCCTCCTCCCCCCTTCCTTCCTCCTCCCCCCTTCCTTCCTTCTCCCCCTTCCTTCCTCCTCCCCCCCTTCCTTCCTCCTCCCCCCCCTTCCTTCCTCCCCCTTCCTCCTCCCCCCTTCCTTCCTCCTCCCCCCCTTCCTTCCTCCTCCCCCCTTCCTTCCTCCTCCCCCCTTCCTTCCTCCTCCACCCCTTCCTTCCTCCCCCTTCCTTCCTCCTCCCCCCTTCCTTCCTCCTCCCCCCTTCCTTCCTCCTGCCCCCCTTCCTTCCTCCTCCCCCCTTTCCTTCGTCCTCCCCCCTTCCTTCCTCCTCCCCCCCTTCCTTACTCCTCCCCCCCTTCCTTCCTCCTCCCCCCTTCCTTCCTCCTCCCCCCCACCTTCCTGCCTCCTCCTCCCCCCCCACCTTCCTTCCTCCTCCTCCCCCTCTCCCCCCACCTTCCTTCCTCCTCCCCCCCCACCTTCCTTTCTGCTCCCCCCCCCCACCTTCCTTCCTCCTCCTCTCCCCACGCCGGTACCCGTCCTCTCTCTCTCAACGCGCCACTTCTGCAGTGCATTAAAATGACGCGTATCGCGTCGGTCCGATGCTGGCCCCTCCGGGAACGGAGATTAGCGGCCTAAAAGAAGGCCCCGACGCCGGAGTCATCTGCACCACTTTTGCTCGCCGGAAATCGGCGTCATGACGGTCCGTGGAGAATTTCGCCCCAGGTCCCTGGCACTGTGAGGCAGCAGTATTAACCACGTGCCACCATGCCACCTTGATGTAATTTCCCTGAGACAGTCCCCATTAAAGAGGTGCTTGGGAATTCCATATCCCCATAAAGGACATGTGGTTCGCCCACCTAATTCGCATTTACCTGTGGCGATGTTGGACAATTTTCGTATCACCTCTCTCTCCCTCAGCAGCCGTGATGCCTGTTTCCCAATATTTGAAATAACACGTCAAACTTGCCGTTGGTAATTCCTCCCGGCAGAGGGAGAGCATCATTAAAGCCTTGGAGAATACCGGATCAGACCCGCTAATGATTTGCAGACGGCATTTACTGTATGTGCAGAGTAAAATGCATGGGCGCCGCTGTCACGGCATCGGAGCATGGCATTTTAGTGGGCGGTCGACGACGGCCAGGATTTTGGCTTCACATCCCATTCTCCACCCAAACACCTTTCCCAATTTCGACATCAGCTGACTGAGAGCCCTGCCCCTGAGGCTGGATTCTTTAGGCCGCCAGCCACAATTTCCTGGGTGGGGCGCCCTCACCGGCAGCGGGATTCTCCATTCCTGCTGCCTGCCAATGGGGATTCCCACTCCACCGCCACAAACATGTCCGAAAATAGCAGATGTAGTGGACATGTTTTGACAAGCTTGGTCAGACAAGCTTAGTGTGGAAAGCACGTTTCATCGGTCAGGTCAACTCACACAGTTAAAAGCTTTCGTCAGGTTTTTGAATATCAAACATAGATGCTGATGTTCCTCTTTACACTTGGCTTGCTGCAAAAACAACAGTGGCAATCTTCCTGCCCCGTTCACCATGGATGTAAATCCCATTATCACCATTCGCTCTCGCGCGAGGGCCATAAAGGAATTTGTTCTTTGAGATATCACTTTGAGATCTCCCCACCGCCTGCCAACCCCCCTGGCTATGTAATCAGGGTCAAGCCCAGCGAGGGCATGGATCTGATTACCATGCAGTTCAAAGTTCCAAAATATGGCTTCAGGCCATTGCTTCTGGGTTTGCCCCCCCACCCCACCCTCATTGCCAGCGTGACATCACGGCGATGGGAATCACGACTGGTTCCCAAAAACGGAAACCAGTCATGGCGACTACAGCGGTGGCTCAGAGGTGAGTATACCCAGCAGGTGATGAGGGGCATGGCTGGAGAGTCCCTGGCACCCCCCTGGATCCCTGAAACAGCCATGTTGACACTGCCAGGTTGCCAGCACTGGAGCAGTGCCGGGTGGCAGGGCCAAGGGTGAAACCTCAAGGGAATCCCACTGGGAGCATGGCCATGCTGAAGGGGTGGGGGGTGCATGCTGGAGTGGGGAGGGGGAGGTGTTGTGCCTGCATGACAGTGGCGGTGGTGGAGACTTAGAATGGAAGTGGGTCCTCACTGCCGGGGGGGGATAGGGGGAGGTTCGGTCACCTCGATACCTGCATGGTGTAGGGGTGGTGACACGACCACGAGGTGGCGGTATGGAGGTTGGCCCTCTGTGTTGGAGAGTTGCGGATGTTCCGCTTGTATATTGGGGGTCCCAAACTCTTGGGGGGGAGGTGGGGGGAGGCCTTTAGAAAGGGTGCTTCAATCTCTGAATTCCCACCTTTGCCAGTGAGTTTAGGCCTTGCCTACCCCCCCCCCCCCCCCCCCCCCCCCCCCGCCCCCGCCGCCTACCACCCCACAACCCCCACCCAGCTGGCTGTGTAGTCCTTACCAGTACTCTGAAATTGCACTGAGTACAGTTTGATCTGGCTGCAAAATACAGCTGTGAACCCAGTGCGTTCGCACAGCTTTTCTCGCCTGATCCAGCACTCTGTGAAAATTTTGGAAAATGCCGCCCCACATCAGTTGTTCCTTGGTTAGCTGTCAAACCACACTGTGATTCTAGGATGTCAGCATCTACACGGTGTTACTGGTATGTTGATTGTATTAAGAAGGGTAAACATACACAGGTGAAGGTCATTGATTAAGTGCCTCGAGCACATAGAGAGGGAGACTTCTGAGATGTGTATTTTGGTTAGAGAGGAAGCAGACATATGCAATGCTGCATTCTGTAAACAAATCCAGTATTAAATAAAAGATTGGTTTCTGGTTCCTTACTTCACCTTATGGCTTCAGCGTAAATGAGCACAAGACTGTTTGGCAGACAGTATAATAGGATCCTAATAGGACCTTTGCTGCGATTGAATGAAGAATTAATCCTTGGCAGTTGCCGCATACACGTTTGGATCCTTTCTGCCTTCAGATGATCCCTCCCTCTGGCATCCCCCACCCGTTGCATCTCCTGAGCCCTCGTTCACAGTGAAGGTCTGGGAACTAGAAGTAGGAGAGTCGGGAAAAGAGACAATTCGGGAGAGACAACTAGTTGGAAGGTTGGGGAAAGTGATTTTTGTTTAGCACATCTTTGTTCAATATGGTCTTTTTTAGAAACACATGTTATGACCCATTGAGCTAGTGCATGGTCAATTCCAACCCCGCTTAGCCCGGAGTCGCAATCCAATTGGAATTAGTAAATAATTCTTTGAAAAACACTTGGCTACAATCACCAGATTCGTAAATTTAAACACAATTAATTTTATTAATAACACTAACTATAATTAAATATGCAGCAAATACAACAGGTTAACTATTAACTAATTCCTAACCCCTCCATTTAACTTGCCCCACCCACTACACACATACAAGACAGACAAACACAGAGGACAAAAGAGGGGTGTAAAATATTAATAAAAGTAAAAGGGATAAGAGTCTTTGTTTCTGATGGTTGTCTTCCATACTTCTTCAATTTAAGCTTTCAGTTTGAGGTTTTTGCTTTTCACTGTAGATTAATTCATGTCTCTGTACAGATATGCAGTTTTTCTGCAGAAAGAGAGAGAGAGCAGGTCCTTTCCTCTGAGAAGGCTCTGTTTTGTAACTTTTGAGTTCCTCACATCCCCTGCTTGACTTGATGATATATATCCATTAATCATCCTTGTACCAAAGTGATAACAGCAAAGGGGAAATAAGGGAATCAATTGGAAAGGCCCTTACACACATTAGGAGTGCAAACGATCCATGGCTGTTGTTCGTTAGCTAATAGTATAGGAGTAAAGGTTGTGGTGGGTGGACCATGTACAGTCTTCAACACATTATAAAACACTGAACATATCTCTCAGTTTATCAGCTTTTGCATTGCCCCCAGGTGTTCTGCCTTTCATAGACTCATAGAATTTACAGTGCAGAAGGAGACCATACAGCCCATTGAATCAGCACTGTCCCTTGGAAAGAGCACCCCACTTAAGCTCACGCCTCTACCCCATCCCTGTAACCCAGTAACCCCACCTAAACTTTTTTTGGGACACTAAGGGCAATTTATCATGGCCAATCCACCTAACCTGTACATCTTTGGACTGTGGGAGGAAACCAGAGCACCCGGAGGAAACCCATGCAGACACGGGGAGAACTGCAGACTCTGCACAGTGACCCAAGCCAAGAATCGAACCTGGGACCCTAGAGCTGTGAAGCAACTGTGCGGACCACTTTCTCTTAAAGCAGGCTGGAGCTTGGGTTTAACATTTGTCTAGGTTTGATGCTTGGTTGTTGATCGTGGGGCTAGAAAATTTACACAAGTGAGCTGCTTCTGATCAAGGAGACGGGAAGTGTTTTCATCAGAGGGAGAGATGTCCTTTGTGTTTAATGTGTAAGAAAATTATTAAAACCAAAACAGTGCTTATATTTTGGGACACAGAGGAAATCTCTTCATTTAATGTACTTAGCTTTATAATAACAATAATTGTTATTATCGTCACAAGTAGGCTTACATTAACACTGCAATGAAGTTGCTGTGAAAAGCTCCTCGTCGCCACACTCCAGTATTCCCTTAACTACAGTATTGCTGTTTATACATGCAAGTTTGAGAGCTGTTATCATCTGCTTATAGCTATTGTGCATCATGGATTTCCCCTCAGAAGAAATAACTCACATTTATGGAGCGAATGTCATGTTCCCAGAATGTCCCAAAGGACTTCCCATCCAATGAAGTACTTTTGAAATGCAGTCCCTGTTGTACTATCAGTAGAGCATGAGGTTTCATTTGTGTTTAAATGTATTTGTGAAAGAATATCAATGAAATGTATTGACTAACTGCAATTGGAGTTTGATTATAAAAAGTGATGAAGTCTGCATGTGGAAATTTGGAAAGAAAATGGCAATAAATATTTATGACTCAATAGCAGATTTCATTATCATTCCAATGCTGAGTCACTGTTAACGGTTCATAATGTAATTAAACAGCCAGAAACGTGTATACATTTGAATACAGCATTTGCACTGCTAGTCCTCATGAATGTCAATACAGCTGTTAATGCTAATGATATCCTTGAACATAAACTATCGACTGTTTCAGCTCTAATAATTCTTCATTTAGACAAAACTGCAAATAATACATGACAGATGTTTCGCTTGATTTGCAATCATACCGGAAATTTGACATACACAACAGTAGTTTGTCCTTGTATCACGCCTTTATCATAATGAAACGTGCCAGAGTGCTTCACAGGGTGATTATGAAGCCAAGTTTGACACTGAACCGTGTGAGGAGAAATTAGGGCAGAGGGAGGTTTTAATTTTTATCTCAAAGGAGAAAAGTGAGGAAAAGCGGCAGAAATAGATTTAGAGAGGGAAGTCCAGAGCCTGCGACCTTGGCATGCTAAAGGCACAGCCGAAAATGCGGGAGCAATTCGAATCAGCGAAACTCGAGAGACCAGAGTTGGACGAGTGCAGATGGTCTCGGGGCCAGAGTGGGTTACAGAGGTCGAGAGGAATGAGGCCATGGAAGGATTTGATAACTCGGAAGATAATTTTTAAATAGAAGCTCTGCTTAACTGGGAGTCAATATTGGTTGGCACACCTGAGAGTGACAGATGAATGAGACTTGATGCGAATAGGACAAGGGAAGCAGAGTTTTGAATGACCTCAAGTTTAAGGTTGGTGGAATGTGGGAGAGCAACCAGGAGAGTCTTGGAACAGTCACGTCTAGAGCTAACAAAGGCATGGATAAATGTTTCAGCTGTAGAGGAGCTGAGGCAGGGTCAGAGTTGGGTGATGCTACAGAAGTGAAAATAAACATTCTCTATCAATGATGGTGTGAATATGCAGTCAGAATATGTTAACAGGGTCAAATATGGCTCCAAGGTTGCAGAGAGTATTTTCTTCTTCATTCACGTGATGTGGACTTCGCAGGCTGGGCCAGCATTTATTGCCCATCCCTGATTCCCTTCAACAGCGTGACCATTTAAGAGTCAATCACGTTGTTGTGGATCTGGAGTCACACACAGATCAGGTGATGCTGATAAGACCATAAGACCATAAGACATAGGAGCGGAAGTAAGGCCATTCGGCCCATCGAGTCCACTCCACCATTCAATCATGGTTGATTTCAACTCCATTTACCCGCTCTCTCCCCATAGCCCTTAATTCCTCGAGAAATCAAGAATTTATCAATTTCTGTCTTAAAGACACTCAACGTCCCGGCCTCCACCGCCCTCTGTGGCAATGAATTCCACAGACCTACCACTCTCTGGCTGAAGAAATTTCTCCTAATTTCTGTTCTAAAGTGACTCCCTTTTATTCTAAGACTGTGCCCCCGCGTCCTAGTCTCCCCTGCTAATGGAAACAACTTCCCTACGTCCATAGAGAAGATAGATTTTCTTCTCTAAAGGAGACGAGTGAACCAGATGTTTTTTTTTACGGCAATCGTTTCATGGCATCCTTCGACCTTTAAATCGAGATTTCACATTTCACCATCTGCCATGGTAGGATTGGAACCCGGGACCCCAGCCCTGGGCCTCAGGATTACTAGTCCAGTGAAAATACCATGATACCACCACCTCCCACTGTAGTTTGCCAGAAGGTAGGGAACAAAGTTTACAATTGGGATAATCAGTATTTAACTGGAATACATTTCTGCACACCCAGAGTGCAGTCTGATCACTTAGACACAACGTAATAATCCAGAGAGGTGGTGGTTAGGTAGAGTTGGGAATCATCAGTGTACATGCAAAAACTAGCACCGTGCTGTTAAATGATATTGCCGAGACTGTGTGTCGATCTTTTGTCTCCCTGATATCTGTCAATGATCTGAAGTAAAATCAGTTCGGTCTGTCTTAATCCAGTTATGCTGTGGGTGTCAGTGCACTGTGCGCTTTCCTCCTTTGAGAAATGGCATCAATTCAGCAATCTAATTCAATGCCACACAGCTCGCTTAGTGTGCCTCGTGGACAGTCATAGTTCAGCCATAATAGACCCTGTGGGAATACACTTCACATTCCCTGCATGCCCCCGTCATCTTGGACTGTTTGTGAGGTTAGAAAAAATCAGTTAAAACAACTGTTTGCTGAACATGGGATGTATTTTGTGAGTGGGTCTAATATGATGAATGTAAGAAATTGGTACAAAATATTGTATTACAGGTATTTGTTGCAATAAAGTTTTAAAAGCCTGGGTTGGGTGTGTATATATATCTGCTGCAGTAATTTATTTTAAAAATCCTGGTTTAAAAGACAGACAGACTGTGGCTACAAAAGATGCAATTACGATGTAATAAAAATGTGATCATCATTTGTTCCAACCATATTTATGTTTACAAGGAGGGGGCCTTATTGGATGTTGTTATGATTTCTCTGGATTCTCTGGGCAGTAGATAATTTGAGACATTGTACTTGAATATTGACATTGTGTAAATAGGTCATGGGATTTGAGTAGGATAAAGACAATGTAATAAATGGGAGGAGCCAGGTCTGTAGAATCAGTTTTAGTTAGTTTTCTGGAAGCTGTGTGCTGAACAGCAGCATTTGTCAGAAGGGTGTCAGATTCAGCATTAATCTGACAGAGAGGGATCTGCAGGTTGTTTATAAAAAGGATCTCGCTCTCTCTCGCTCTCACTTTTCAAGCAATCTTTTAAAATAACTCTTGGCAAAATGCCCTATGCTTGCTAATTTTATTTAACAAGTGGTTTTTGACCTGTAATAGAGTTTGCTTGATTGGAAATAAAGGAGATATCAATTAGGAATTAAAGTGTTTAATTTTATTGCCAAGCGTTGTTCAACTGGTAATTGCAAGCTATATTTCTCTGATGTTAAGGTAGTTTAATATTATGTTAATAATAAAGTTTGTTTCAGTATACCATATTGCTAATTATGCGTGGAACCACGCTTGGAGTATCCTTTCCTCACAGTTTTTACAAATTAAAGAACAATGCCGGGGTTCTAGCTACTGTTGGAGTCTGGTTCGGGATCGTAATACAAAGGCAAGGATTTCTTCTTCAGAGAACGAAACAGGTGGGGCGGGATTCTCCCGTACCCGGCGGGGCGGGGGGAGTGGTGTGAACCACACCGGCGTTGGCCCGCCCCAAAGGTGCGGAATCCTCCATGGAAGGCCTTTCGCGCCACGCCAGCCAGGGCCGATGGGACTCTGCCGGCCGGTGAGAGTCCGCGCATGCGCGGGAGCATCAGCGGCTGCTGAAATCATCCCCACGCATGCACGGGGGGGGGGGGGGGGGGTGTTCACCTACGCATCGGCCATTGCGGAGGCTGACACGGCTGACGCGTAGGAAAAAAGTGCCCCCACGGCACAGGATTGCCCGTGGATCGGTGGGCCCCGATCGTGGGCCAGGCCACCGTGGGAGCATCTCCCGGTGCCAGATCACCCCGCATCCCCCCCAGGACCCTGGAGACCGCCCATGCAGCCAGGTCCCGCAGGTAAGGGACCTAGTCTGATCTACGCTGGCGGGACTGGCAAAGAACCAGCCGGCCTTCGGCTCATCGCGGGCTGGAGAATCGCCGGGGGGCACTGCGAGCGGCTGCCGACTGGCGCGGCGTGATTCCCGCCCCAGCCGAATCTCCAGTGCCGGAGAATTCGGCGGACGGCGGGGGCAGGATTCACGCCACCCCCCGATGATTCTCTGACCCAGCGGGGGGTCGGAGAATCCCGCCCATGGAATCTGAGCAAGTCATTCATACATGTCTGCTCTGAAAGATGTTGATCTGGCAACTATGTTTACAGTTCTAAAATTAAATGGGTTACATTACCATGGCAACAAATCATTTTAAAAAGCCAGTGCGGAAGTCAGTGCATTTATTCTGATGTCACTTTACTGTATTTTTAGCATTCTTCGATTGAGAGGTCGGAAAATAGAAATCAAAGGTAGAATTATTCGAAAAGTTGTGAGTGAGCACTCTATGTTGCTCTCATGCAGAATTGTGGAGAATGATGTATCTTTGTTTTAATGTTGAATCATGAGCTCAGTGAAGACCTGCACACGCATATTGGAATTGTGCATTGTAATGTCTTATTAAAGACCTGATTCTGCAGTTATTACAACTGATGTCAGTGTTCTCTTGTATCTGAAATAATGAAACCAAACAGAACAAGAACGCAGTCCCAACAGAATCCTTCAGGCCTTTTGTGCGCTTGATCCTCTCCTGGCAAGTCCTGATTCCTTTTCTTTATTCTTGGTTCTGACAGATTGGTGAAGATGCAAAGTCGAAGTTGGTGCAACAGAAAAATAAGTTATCAATCAGTTCGATATGGCTTGGCTGCATGCTGGTCTTAAATACATAGAAGATAGGAGCAGGGTGAGGCTCCACCATTTATCACGATTATGGCTGATCATCCAACTCAATAGCCTAATTCTACTTTCTCCACATAACCTTTGATGCTATTCGCCCCAAGCGCTATGTCCAGCTGCCTCTTGAATATATTCAATGTTTTAGCATCAACTACTTACTGTGGTAATGAATTCCACAGGCTCACCACTCTTTGGGTGATGAAATGTCTCCTCATCTCTGTTAGAAATGGTTTACCCTGAATCCTCAGTTTGTGACCCCTGGTTCTGGACACACCGACCATCAGGAACATCTTCCATGCATCTCCCCTGCCCAGTTAGAATTTTATAAGTCTCTATGAAATCCCCTCTCATTCTTCTGAACTCCAGTTAGAACAGTCCTAACCTAGTCAATTCCTCCTCATATGACAGTCACGCCATTCCTGGAATCAGTCTGGTAAATCTTCGCTGCACTCCCTCGAGAGCAAGAACATCCTGCCTCAGAAAAGGAGACCAAAACTGCACTCAATATTCCAGGTTGGCCTCACCAAGGGCCTATATAATTGCAAAAACACATTCCTGCTCCTGTACTCGAAACCTCTCGCAATGAAGGCCAACATACCATTAGCCTTCTTTACCGCCTGCTGCACCTGCATGCTTACCTTCAGCCACTGGTGCACAAGGACACCTAGGTCCTGCTGCACATTCCCCTCTCCCAATTTACAACTATTCAGGTAGTAATCTGCCTTCCTGCTTTTGCTTCCAAAATTAATAACCTCACTTATCCAAATTATACTGCATCTGCCATTGATTTGCCCACTCGCCCAACCTGTCCAGATCTTGCTGTCGGATCCCTGCATCCTCGTCACAGTTCACCCTCTCACCCTACTTGGTATCATCTGCAAACCTAGAGGTGTTACCTCATCCAAATTATTGATATATATTGTGAATAGCTGGGGTTCCAGCACCGATCCATGTGGCACCCCATTAGTTACTGCCTGCCAATTTGAAAAGGACCCATTAATTCCTACTCTATGTTTCCCCTCTGCCAACCAGTTTTCTATCCACCTCAAAACACATCCCCCAATCCCAGGCGCTATAATCTTGCACAATAATTTCTTATGCAGGACTTTGTCAAACGCCTTCTGAAAGTCCAAGTATACCACATCGACTCCTCCCCCTTGTCAACTGTATATCTTCAAAGAATTCCAACAGATTTGTCAAGCATAATTTCCACCACACAACTCCATGCTGACTCTGACAGATCCTGCCACAGGTTTCTAAATGTTCCGCTATAAAGTCCTTGATAATGGATTCAAGAATTTTCCCCACTACCTATGTTCAGCTTCCTGGTCTATAATTCCTTTGTTTTCTCTCCACCTCCATTTTGAGTATTGGAGTGACATTAGCTACCCTCCAATCTGCAGGGACTGTTCCAGAGTCTATAGAATCCCTGAAGATGACCACTAATACATCCACTATTTCTAGAGCCATCTCTTAAGCACTCTGGGATGTAGATTCTCAGGCCCTGGGGATTTATCCACCTTCTAACCCATCAATTTTCCCACCACCATTTCTCTTCTAATGTTGATCTCCCTCATTCCTTCCCTCGTACTAAATGTTTCATTCTCCAACATTTCTGGTATCTACTTTGTGTCCTCTTTTGTGAAGATAGAACCAAAGTATGCATGCAATTACTCAGCTATTTCTTTGTCCCTTATTATACATTCCCCTGTTTCTGTCTGTAGGGGGGCCTACATTTGTCTTCACCAATCTTTCTCTTCACATAAAAAACAGAAACTCTTACTGTCAGTCTTTATGTTCCCTGCATGTTTACTTTTGTATTGTATTTTCCCCTTCTTATTCAATCCCTTGGTCCTTCTTTGCTGAATTCTAAACTGCTCCCAAAACTCAGACTTATTATTTTCCTTGGCCAGTCTGCAGGCTTCTTCCTCGTATCAGATACTATTGCTAATTTCCTTTGCAAGCCATGGATTGGCCCTCTTACCCATTTTGCTTTTATGCCAGACAGAAATGAACAGTTGCTTCAGTTGCTCCATTGCCTATCCACTGTCACCCCTTTAAGAATTCTCCCCAATCTATCAAGGCCAACTCATGCCTCATAGCTTCATAGTTTCCTTCAATATGATTCATCACCCTAGTCTCCGAATCAACTACTTCACTCTCCATCTTGATAAAACATTCTATCACGTTATGGTCGCTCATCCCCAAGGGGTCTCGTACAGCCAGATTGGCAATGATTCCCTTCTCATTCAGTCTACAATGTACCCAGTCCCCAGTCTAAGATGGCCCGCTCTCTAGTTGGTTCCTCCACATATTGTTCAAGAAAACCATCCCGTATACACTCCAAGGATTCCTCCTCTACGGCATTGTGGCTAATTTGATTTGCCCAATCTATGTGCAGATTAAAATGACCAATAATCACCAATATTCCCTTATTACATGCATCTCTAATTTCTTGTTTAATGCCATTCCCAACATCACCACTACAATTAGGGGCTCTATATATGACACCCACTAATGTTTTTTTCCCCATGGCATTTCTCAATTCTACCCATAAATACTCCACATTGTCAGGGCTAATATCCTTTCTCACTATTGTGTTAATTTCCTCTTTAACCAGCAGTGCCATGCCACCACCTTTTCTTTCATGCCTGTCCTTCCTAAATACTAAATAGCCTGTGACATTCAGTTCACACCCTGGTCACCCTGCGACCACGTCTACGTAATCCCAATTATATCATACCCATTTATATCTATCAGCAAGATTAAACAATCCACTTTATTGCACATGCTCCGTGCATTATGGCACAGAGCCTTTAAGTTTATCTTTTTGACATTGTTTGTTTTGCTCCCAATATTTTTCTTTTTTGCCCTGTTTGAAATTTGCCCTTGGTTTCTCTGCCCATCACTTTTCTAATTCCCTTTTCTACCTTTTGTTTTTGTCCTTGCTCCCTCTTTCTCTGACTCCATACAAAGGTGTCCCCCCCCCCCCCCCCCCCCCCCCCCCCCCCCCCCCGGCATATTAGTTTAAACCCTCCCAACAGTGCTAGCAAACAACCCCCCCAGGACATTGGTTCCAGTCCGGCCCAGGTGTAGAAAGTCCAATTTGTAATGGTCCCACCTCTCCCAGAACTGGTTCCAATGTCCCAAAAATCTAAATCCCTCCTTCCTGCACCATATCTGAAGCCACACATCCATCCTATCTATCCTGTCATTCCTATTCTGACTGGCACGTAGTACTGGTAGCAATCCTGAGATTACTACTTTTGAGGTCCGACTTTTCAGTTTGGCTCCCAACTCCCTAAATTCAGCGTGTAGGACCTCATAGTTGGTATCTATATGCACCACTAAAGCTGGCTGTTCACCCCCCCCCCCCCCCCCCCCACCGCCTTTAGAATGTTCTGCAGCCACTTTGAGACATCCGGGACCCTTGCACCCGGGAGGCAACACACCTTCCTGGAGTCTCATTTGCATCCGCAAAAGTAACCTCAATAATTAAGTTCATTGGGAATATTTCAGCCAGCTCCACTCTGTACAGAACTGAACAGGTGACATGAATCAAATCAATATTACCCTTTCGTCCACAGTAACAGCTCAAATTCCTGTCAGGCACACTATTTGTTACAGAACCACACGCCATCAGCGATCAGTTCCCAACCTTCGACATTGACACTGCATTTCAGGCTCCATAGAATCACATTCTCTTTGTATCTGGTTATAGCTAGAGCAAGAGAGATGAGAGGGAAGATGACCGTGAAACACAGACTTGTGAAAATGAAAAATAGAAGAGTAATCACATTCCAGTCAAATTATAGTCGGGATCATACTTCACATTTTTTGCCAAGTTCAGCACAACATCATTGAAAAAGACCTTCCTTTAGAAACTATGATGCTGATATGAGAAGGTGGAGGTTAAGAGTGATAATCATGAACCCCAAAAATCAACCTGGAGGGTTCAAGTAGATAAGAGACCCCATTGATTTTGATGATTGGGTAACAGGCTATCGAGAGTGGGGTGGGGGTATGATCAGGCGCAGTCTGGGCAATTGATAGTAATTATCTACAGGGTTACTTCTTAAGAGTAAGATACCGATGGAATGTGTGAAACTCATTCACACATATCTTTGGTATGAATTATGTTGATCTGACTACTGTGTTTATTGTAATAAAACAAAGTCAGCAATGTAACCATGGTAACAGAATGGTTAGAAAAGATTGAGAAGGGCTTAGTGCATCTTGTTGTCTCCATGTTGTTATTCTGATTTCACCTTTATATATCTTTGATGCACTGTGATTTAGTGTTCATATGGAAAGTAGAGATCAAAGGTAGAATTATTATAAAAGTAGTGAGTAAAGCGCTGAATGTTGCATTCCATAGAATCCCTACAGTGCAGAAGGAAGGCATTCGGCCCATCCTGTCCACATCGACCCTCTGAAAGAGCATCCCACATTAGGCCCACTCCCCCATCCTATCCCGATAACCCCGTAGCCCCTCCTAACTTGCACATCTTTCGACACTAAGGGGCAACTTAGCATGTCCAATCCACCTAACCTTCACATCTTTGCACCCATGCAAGATTGTGGAGTGTGATGTCCTTGAGTTAATTTTTAAAAACTTATCTATGTGGTGGTGGTCTTCTAATGTAGAGATGGTTATTCCACATGCAGTTAATGTGGCACCAGCTTCTTTGAGGGCAGTTTAAGTACAGGATGGGAGCCTGAAACAGGCACTTGGCCCTCTATTTTCATATGTATAGGGTCTAACATCCGTTCCAGATGTTACCTTATAGATTACTTATGCGGCGAGCACAGTGGGATGTGCAGATGCATGCCACCTACTGAATTGGATGATTCGGACCCATTGTGCACTTGCAAGACAGGCACAGCATCAGTAAATATCTAGCCATCATACTTAAGTGTCTCCAAACCAATTCTTAAGGTCCAGTTTCTGTCAGTCCAATGTGGAGAGCACAGTCCCTCCCTGTAAGGTCAACTGGTACTTCCCAAGAGATTAATCACAGGTTAGAACAATGCAAGATGGAGACACTTAGTATCTGTAACAACATTAACTGGAGTTCAACCAACTAAAACCATACATGTACTGCAGTAATCTGTATATCTGCAGGTATGTAAGGGGTTAAGATCTGTGGGTATGTGCTAGACAACTACTAGATGTCAGCACAGATATACATATACAAGCTACACTAAGAGAGGTTTCCCGCCTCTTCGTATCAGGAGTGACTAGTGAACAGAGTGTTAGAGATATAGCTGAGTTAGTACCTGTATAGTTAATAATATATCTCTCTCTCTCTCTCTATATATATATATATATATATACTTATTTATCTAATCTTCAGTTATAGTTGTAGAAGAGTGAATAGTTATTTATAATTGTTACTCAATAAACAGTATTTGCTTAATTTGAGTGTTATTGAACATCAACCATCCGACCGTTCTGGAAGTAAGCAAACGAGTAACAAGATATTACTACGTAATATAACATGCTACCAGGAGTCGTAATATAATATAATATAACATGTACCAGCACAGAACAATGGTCAGCTTCCTCATGTGCATTCAACTAGGACCACATGACTCTGCCAGAGCATTGCCTTGCAGAACACAGAGGAAATTATGGGCGCGGTTTAGTGGCCTTGTCGTGACTGACCTGGTGTCACAATGTGGACATTTAATCTTGCAAGAGGGCTCTCATGAGATATGCGGCGCTCAAAACATCTTGCGAGACCCAACAGAATCTCGTGAGACCCAACAGAATCTCGTGAGATGTTGCGATCTGGGGGTGAGCACTGTTGCATCACAGCACCAGGGACTCCAGTTTTATTGCGGCTTGGGTCACTGTCTGTGCGGAGTCTGCACGTTCTCGCCGTGTCTGCATGGGTCTCCTCCGGGTGCTCCGGTTTCCTCCCACAAGTCTCAAAGCACGTGCTTGTTAGGTAATTTGGACATTCTAAATTCTCCCTCTGTGTACCCGAACAGGTGCTGGAGTGTGGCAGCCAGGGTCTTTCACAGTAACTTCATTGCAGTGTTAATGTAAGCCTATTTGTGACATTAATAAAGATCCTTATTATCTTGCCTTCACTAGGCATGACCTAGATCAGCATATTTAAATGAGCTGCACCGCTCATTTAAATGTACGTTTGCCAGATTCCCCTCAGCGTCAGGGTCTCAACGGTTGCTCCTGGGCACGTCCAGGGTGCCTAGGCAGAGTTGCCAGGTTGGCAGGGGCACATCCACGCTGCCAGTCTGCCAGTTCAAGAGTGCCGGATGCCTGGTTGGCAGTGCCAGGGATCAGGCCCGCGGGGGGCCTTACCAGGTAGAGGGGAATGAGGGAGAGTTCCTGGGGGCCTCCCCAAGATTGGGGGGGTCAGCAACAGTGGGGCCCTGAAAGGTGTGGGGGAGGGAAAATCAAGGCAGCTTTCTAGAATGTTCTCCGATCTGTGAGGTGCCTGAAGGTCACAGCAGGAAGTCCCTTAAAGTGCGGCCTCGACAGAGAGATACTGCGAGGCAAAAAAAAAGCATGGTGCCATTGACCAATGAGGTGTTTCTTGGCACTGTGGCCACCGAGAAAAACCCCGCTAAACACGCCCGAAACTGGACACAGAAATTTTTCAGATGAGTCGTGCCCAATTTTAACTCTCAACAACAGGACAACTTTTCAGAGTTTAATTAATGAGAGAGGCTGAGTTGAAAACAGCGACCTGGAACATTACAAGACCTGCCTCCCTCTGGTATCGCATTATCGGTTCTGCCACAGATTTGCTTGATCTTCTGTTATCAGGTGTGTTTGCCTTTAGTCAGCTTCATCCCAAAGAGGTTGAATCCCCTCCCCTCCACCTCCCACGTTAACAACCTCTCCTAAAGAGGGCAACAACATTGGATTAATCAAAATGTAAACGCATTTTATCTGTGTATCCTGTGCCAAATCAGAGGTTCTGGGACTACGGCAGCTCACGTTTGCTGTATTTGATTACACTGCATCTTAAATAAAGAGAAAATTTTTGATTTTTGTCTTCACTCACTTTGCAAAAAACCCACCAATTCCTTTCCCCCTGGTGCTAAGCAGTCAAGTTTTCAATTGATGCACCAGGAAAAGTGGAATTCTGGCACAAGGTGACCACAGGGAAAGTGGGCTCAGACATGTGTGGGGCATTGGTGGTGATCACACCTCAGTTGCTCATTAATGGAATTGAAGGCCCCATGATTCACAGAATCAGTGGGGATCATTTTGAAGCTTCTGCAGTCCATAACACCCTAGACTTGCTGCAGCATGAACTCCAGATTCCATCCTGCTTCTTCTGGTTATCCATGTCGAAAGCATTGCAAGGGGCTGCAGCAACAAACAGAACATCAGAGTCCGCTGTCTAATAAACCTGAGCGGTGTTACTCACATCAAAGAGACCAAGATGCTGGAGGCAGTGACCTTGACACCAGCAGGTAATTCTGTGGTAGTTGGCTATTGGCCTACTTGTAGTGAGCTACACAACACTTCGATGCCTCTCTGGAGAACATTAGCTTCTGCTCACCAGAAAACTGTGGACATGCTGCACTGAACTCCTGACGAGAGGTTAAGGGTTCTGTGGAAAATTTGTGCTTGAATTTCTCTCTTCACAGTTGTTTCTTGTTCTTTTACCTTCTGCTGTTCTTCCTTCTGCCAGGCAGTAATCTCCTGAGAGACCGCAGGAAGAAAAAGCTTGTGAACAGAATCTCTTTAAGAATTCTAAAGAGCTGCTTCAGACATGGTGCACAAAGCAAAACAAATCAGTCATGTCTGAAGGGTTCGACAGAACAAATGAGGAGAAACTGTTTCCATTGCCAGGGGAGATGATAACCGGAGGACACAAATTCAATGGGCAGGATTCTCTACCGGCTGACGCCAAAATCGGGAAACGCGATTGGGCGGAGAAAATGGGCGGAGGAGGGCACCATTCTGACGGCGAAATCGCAGCGAGGGCGCTGATCTGACGACTAATTGCAATTCACCTTCACTTCGTCAGCTGCGTCAATGCGATCTGGAACACATGTACATTAAACATTGTTTGCATATCATTAGCGGGCCTGACCCGGTGTTTTCCGTGGCCGCCGATGGGCCGAGTTCCCGATAGCACGGTTCACTTATGTTTTTAGAAATCGTGAAACCGGTGTTGTGGCTGATGAGGACAGAGAGAAGGTGGGACACGGAGAGGAGTGACCGTGGTCTGCCGGGCTGGACACTGACCGGGCTGACTGGGGTGGGGGGGCCGTGCCAGGTTTGGAAGAGAGGTGGTGACGGGGTAAACAAGCTGAATGGCCTGGGTAACCCCCCCCCCTCTATGGGACTGGGGCGGTGTCCAGCCACGTACTGCCATTGCTGTGGCCTGCAAGGCATCCATCTTGCTGCACACTGCACTGACCACCCACCCTCGCCCCTGGTTCTGCAGAGTGACACTGGCCTTATGGCCGGTCCCACGCCCTCAACCCTGCACCTCACATTCTGCCATACCCCTCCAACCGGCCGCTACCCTCCAGCCACTGGTGGAGCATCAGGTGGCCCGCCCAGGGGATAGCCCACTGGAGCCCCAATGGGGGCTACGGGTGGGGGGGCGCAGAGCATATGCTGGCAAGGACAGCAGCAGGCAACAGCACATCTGGCATCAGGGACAGGCACGAGGGCCAGAGATTTTCACAGTGCAGGGCACCGGTCGGGCCAGGAGTGTGGGTTTGGGGGCGAAGGGGGACATGCAGGGCAGAGCCCACAGTGCCAACTGGGGGCACCATGTAGCCGGTTGGACCTGGTTGGGCACGGGGGTACGCATCATGTTAACATGTTGGCTTTTCGCCCCCTGCAGACAATGGATATTGGAATACAACCAGCAATGGTGGCCTTCCTGCTAGTCGCCCTGGGGGATGCACTGCGGCTGTACAAGCTCAAGCTGCTCGAGTTGCTCGAGGAGGAGGTAGCTGCAGAGGAACAGGAGGCAGTCACCCAGGATGGAGAGCCGGCTGCCCAAGGAGGTGCCGCATGAGGCCTCCTGTTTACCGGCAGCGCCTGTCATTCGAGGACCTGCCGGACCAGGAATGCCGGCAAAGACTGCGACTCAGCAGAAAGAGAGTGCGACATATCTGCCAGATCATAGTGCACCTGGCACCGTGGGGGTATGTGGGAGGACACTCACTCCCGGTGGCCATCAGGGTGATGGTTACCCTAAATGTTTACACGATGGGATCCTTCCAGGCGCAGAAGTGGGGACCTGTCTGGGATCTGATAGAGCTCGGTGCACAGGTGCATCCATGTTGTCACGAAGGCCCTATATGCCCAGGTGGCTCAATGCATCTATTTGAATGTGGAACGAGCCCACCAGGATGCCGGGGCCTTGGGGTTTGTAGCCGTCGCTTACATGCCCCGGGTCCAGGGGCTGATCGACAGGATGCATTTCCCTCGACGAGGACCTCCTCTACACAAACCGAAAGGGGTTCCACTCGATGAACGTGCAGCTGATATGTGGCCATCAGCTACGCATCATTCACATCTGCACCCGATACCCAGGCAGTGTGCACGATGCTTTCATCCTGGTACACTCGACGACTTCTGACATGTTCGAGAAAACCCACCCCCCCCGGCTGCGGGGTCTCCTGGGCAACAGGGGTTATCCACTGCGGTCATGGCTAAAGACACCTATCCGGAGGCCAGAGACCGATACAGAGACCCGCTACATCCACGCCCATACAGCAACCAGTAATATGATCGAGCGGTGCTTCGACCTCCTGAAGATGCGGTTCAGGTCCAATATGTCACTGAGAGGGTTGCCCACATCATGACAGCCTCCTGCGTTCTCTACAATGTTGTGCAGCAGAGGGGCGACATGCTGGATGAGGATGATGAATGCCAGGCTTCCTCCGACGAGGACGAAGCTGAGGAGGGTGAGGGTGGGCAGGGCATGGGGCCCAGGCAGGCATGAGAGGCCGCACGACATGTGCGCCAGGGCCACCACGCCTGGTATGCTCTGATCGCCTCCAGCTTCTCCGACTGGAGCGGGCGGGGGGGGGGGGGCACTAGATAGGGGCATGGACAAAGTATCCCACCCCCATACCCCCTTCCCCCCAGCCAAACCCCCTGACAGCACTCCCTCATATCTGCCGCACTACTGGTTTTGCAATAACAGCGGGTCTGGTCATTGGGATGGAGGATGATGATAACCCGCTCTGCGATGAACTTTGACAATGTCTGACTCCTGCCCACGGTACCACTTTCCACTGTCCACCTTGGCGATCCCTGCATGCGAGCTAGTCATTCCATCACATGGTCACATTAAATCCGTGGGGTGACGGTGGTGGGGACGCTCGGTTGGGTGGGGAGGGGGTGAGCCATGGCTACCCGCAATGTCAGCCCATTCCCCGCCCATATCCCCTCTGTGGCCAGCCCAGACAAAGCCCACCCCTCATACCCATCTGACAGAGTACCGAGGCAGGTTGTAACAGTGTGAACAGGTGTTTAATGTGATAACGTGTATACAGATTTGTGCCCTAGCTCCGATAACTAAACTGTGCCCTGCACCCGTGCCAACTTAACTAGTATCTAACTTTCTGGCCTTACGGACCCTACCACTTCGCTTTGGTGGATCCCCAAATGGTACAGTAGGAGTAGAGGTGGCCTGCTGTGATTCCCGCCCAGCAACCTGGGTTCTTGTTGGCGCTGGTCTTCTGGGATGACCAGGCCTGGATGGGCCTGGCTACTGCTCGGGGGTCCCAGGTGGCATGGTGCAACCCTGTTCTGCCCACCAGGGAGAGGAGGGAGAGAGTCCGAGATGCAACGGTGTTCTGGCACCTCCCCTGGTGGAATCACCGAACCCGGCCCCATCGCTTCCTCCTACCGGGTGCTCGATGGCCCCCGGCTACTCCATGGGATGCATCACCAACGTGCTGCCACCACATCACCAACGTACTGCCCACCACATCACCAACATGCTGCCACCGCATCACCAACGTGCTGACACCACATCACCAATGTACTGCTCACCGCATCACCAATGTACTGCTCACCGCATCACCAACATGCTGCCTACCACATCACCAACGTACTGCTCACCACATCACCAATGTACTGCTCACTACATCACCAAGAGGCTGCCACCACATCACCAATGTGCTGCCACCGCATCACCAAAGTGCTGCCAGCCCATCACCAATGTACTGCCACCCCATCACCAACATGCTGCCACCACATCACCAATGTACTACCCAATGCACTACAATCCCATCACTCAGTCCTTCAGCACTCAAGTGTACCAGCAGTCATTCCATCAAAACGCAGCCTATCAGCACTCAGCCTATCGGCAGTCATCCCATCAAAACTCAGCCTATCAGGACTCAGCCTATCAGCAGTCATCCCATTAACACTCAGCCTATCAGCACTCAGCCTATCAGCAGTTGGCCCATCAGCATTCAGGAATCAGGCCTAGCATCCACACTTTCCTCCTCACTCTCACAAACAATTCAATCATGCCAGAACTCCCACCCATCCCGAGCTGCCTTCAGACACTGCCAGCTGTAGAACATCACTCAAACACACTGGAAGGCAATCACTAACATTCTGCCCTCTCTCTTTGAGGGCATCATTGTCTACAATAGATGGGAACAAAGCCAAAACAATGGAGGGAAGACACACCTCTGGCCCTGAGCCTGACATAGGAGGTGGCAATTAACTTCATGCTGCTGGTTGGCTGTGACATTTAGTATTACTGAGTGATTGCAAGTGGTCGGGATACCATTAGCACCTTCTCAACTGTCGCCTTATCCTCGTCCTGCTGTCTGGCATGAAAATCAAGTTGCAGATGATGTGACCATGAGCTTCTTGCTTTTTCACCACCATCTCCTCACCACAACTTTTCTGTTCTGATTTTCTGATTTTGGATACACAAGAACTGCTGTTGGTCCAGCAAAGCAGCGGAGCAAGACAGAGAAGGAGGGAGAGAAAGCCTACAGCACTGATAAGAAAGCACTGTCACATAACCAGGTATTCAAAATCACCAGCTCAGATATCGGCAGTTCATTCACTTTACAGTTGGTAAGTCACCAAGCATGTGTGGAAAATGATAACTCATCTGTCAGCTCACCAGAGGGTTAGATCACAGATAGGTTCTGCTCCAGATGTCACAGGTGAGAACTTCAATGTGATGATATACAGCGGAACACTGATGGATAGGTACATCAAAGTGCTGGGTACATTGGCTGGTCACCAGGCAGTCTCTTGTCACCATCAAGGAACATGGACGATCTGCCTCCAATGTGGCACAATGTGTCCCAGAGAACTTGGCATCCATTCTTTCTGTCTTTGCCTTTGAGGTCAACTCCTTGGAAGCACTTGCAGAGTCAGCTGTGATGCACTGTCTGCTGGCCACTGTCTCAGCTTCCACTGCAGCTGGGACTTCTCAAGCCATGTGGACGCAGACCTCTGCCAACATGGCTGCCGGTATTAAAATTCAATGGGACTTGCAGGATCTCAAGACAGTGCAGCTATGTGTCATCCAACAGATTACTGGGATTGCTGGGATGCAGCTCTGGAAGGGTGGCAGTTGGCACTGAGGAACACAAACCTGCTGTCCCCCCATTATGATACCACCGCTCATTATCACACCACTGCCACTCTGCAAATGCCCTTGCCTCCTGCAAAGTCAGCGCCCGCTTCCACCCAACCCAAGATTACAGACAGCAATCTTTCACGAGCCCTGCTGTAATGCCTAGTTCCAATAGTTCATAAGATATATAAAGGAGCAGAATTAGGCCATTTGGCCCATTGAGTCTGCTCCATCATTCAATGATGGCTGATATGTTCCTTATCTGTTACCAGCAATGCGACAGACCAAGAGCTGGATTGCAAAATCAGCCAGAACATCTCCTCCCTAGAACACATGAACATAGTATATACAGTGCAGAAGGAGGCCATTCGGCCCATCGTGTCTGCACCGACCCACTTAAGCCCTCACTTCCACCCTATCCCCGTAACCCAATAACCCATCCTAACCTTTTTTGGACATTCAGGGCAATTTAGCATGACCAATCCACATAACCTGCACATCTTTGGACTGTGGGAGGAAACTGGAGCACCCGGAGGAAACCCACGCAGACATGAGGAGAACGTGCAGACTCCGCACAGACAGTGACCCAAGCCAGGAATCGAACCTGGGACCCTGGAGTTGTGAACCAACTGTGCTAACCAATGTGCTAACGTGCTGCCTAGAAGCATCAGTGGATAATTTAGCCTCCCAAGCCTAAACACCTTGAAAGTGGTCATGGCTGATCCCATCATGGCCTGAACTCCACTGTCCTGCCCATAGTCCATAATCCTTCAACCCATTAGCAATTGGACTGCCAAAGGCATCTTCAAAGCAAGCAATAAGTGAATTGTTGTACTACTGGATGCTATGGGGAAGTTATTGGGGGTGGCTTTTATCGTACGACCTTGGCCAATGGGGTGCTGCGATGAGATGGACGGTGAGGTGGCGGATAGTGAAGCAATGCCTGTAAAGTGATGTTGCCCTACAGGAGTTGGAGTGGTCTGTGTGAAGTGAAGATATCTCACATGCCTCCTCCCTGTGTTCTCCTGAGGTGGCCTCAGGATTCTTTGTGGGTGTGCGTTAAAGCGTGTGGGTGGATGGGAGATGTTGGGGCCCTTTTTGAATTTCAAGATGGGGAAATGCAATTTGACTTTTAATTTGCTGACGAGTGATGCAACAGAACTGACTATGGGGAGGGCGGTTATTATATTAATAATCTTTTTCTAATCTTAAAAAATAAATTATAGAGTTGATATAGTTAATGGAAAATGCTCAGAAGCCTTAGCCCGAGTGGGTGTGGTATGTATGATTCATATCATTTAGATGATCAAATGACACATCCAGAAATAAGATCTGTAATTACTGGTGAGTCAAACACATTTTGAAAATTGATGTCCTTCTGAATAGTGTTTCTCATTTGCATGCCATGTGCTTGATTTTCACCTTAGCTCTGAGCCCTTTGAGGCAAATATACCTGTTGTACTTTGTCTAATAAACAAAGAATTATTGTGGGTAGGTTGGAGGAAGATGTGAGCCTCAAACCAATTAAACAGTAAAAATTTAAGTAGAATTGGATATACTGGCTTGCCAGAGTGACAGCGCTGAACACCACCACTGACTTATTTCTGACAAACTGTCAGAAGATCTGAAAACGTGGCTGTGTTTCTGAGGAGAAACACGCTGGTTTTCGGTCAGAACCTGATACTTTGACAAAATTCGGCCCTTTTGTTATGGGCCAGGATTTAGAGAACCCCAAAGTGTATCATGGAGTTCACCTGACCCACAACGTTTAATAGATTGTGGTATGGGGAGCACATGGCCCACTCTACAGAGTGGTGCAGCAGAAATGGAAAAATATTTTTTAAAGCAAAACAATGTTTATTCTATGAACTCAAGTGAACCTTTTTAAAACTTACAGCGAACATCTTGGAAACCATTAATTCAAATACAACACCCAAAGAATATAGCACTAAGTAATCCTGAAGCTGTCCTTTTAACATTCATAAGACTTAAAAAATAACTTTTAACAGAAGCACATCAGGTTAAAGTCACTACTGAGAGCAGTTATTAGTTTTAAATCACCAAAGGATTGATTTACAGTTTTTAGATTACAGCGAGAGAGAGACTAATACCCCTTCTGGCTGTGACTGCAGCTATCCAGCTCTGAAAACGAAACTAAAACACACCCTGCAGCAAACAGCCTAAAACGAAAGTAAAAAGCTGACAGACAGCCCAGCTCCACCCACACTCTGACATCACTGCAGCAGTAAACACCCACTTCTTAAAGGTACTGTCACTCCAGATATTTCTATACATACCCATTTATAAACACTCATTTCTTAAAGGGACTCTCACATGACACTTTGCCACAAAAAGAATCATGCACGTGGGGCGCGATTCTCCGCAAATGCGGAGAGTCATAAAGGCTGCCGTGAAACTGGCCGTGTTTCACGGCAGCCTCCGCGCCCCCTCCTGGGACCCGATTCTCCCCCCCCCCGGTCGGGGCTAGTAGCGCGGTCCCGTGAAGAACGGCATCGTGGGCTTAGCGACCATCGCTAAGCCCGCGCACGAAGCGTCACGGCGCCTGATGCGCACGATGACGTCAGCCGCGCATGCGCGGCTGACGTCATCACGCATATGCGTGAAACCCGGGCATGCGCGGGCAGTCATGCCCCTCAGTCGCCCCACGGACTGATCTTGCGGGGCGGCGGAGGAACAAAGAGTGCGCGGGTATCGGACCCGCTGCCCGCAATCGGTAGGCACCGATCGCGGGCCCATGCCACCCTTGGCACGGCCGCACCACGGCCGTGCCAATCGGTGCCATGGTTGTCCGGGACGGCACTTTGCGGCCGTTTTCACGAACGGTGAGAGCAGGTGTGTTTGCGTTCGTGAAAACGGCCGTAAAGGCCTGGGAACTCGGCCCATCGGCCAGGGGAGAATCGCTGTTCGCTGTAAAAAATGGCGAGCAGCGATTCGTGTCATGGGGTGGCCGTGGGGAGGGGGAGAATAGCGGGAGGTCGGGAAAAATGTCGGGAATGCCCTCCCGCTATTCTCCGACCCGTCGTGGGCAGCGGAGAATCGCGCCCATGGTCTTTCAACCCCATGGTGACTTTTTATTGGGTGTTTTTCCTTGAAGACCTATAATTGACTTGTTCTATTTTGACCTGGCAAGTGGTTATTTGGTGTTGATGACTTATCTGTTAATGAACAGGAGCTACACAACGGAGCAACAGGGAAGATGAACAGAGGTACAAAGGTTCATTTTTGATTTAACCAAACAGAACACATGGCCATTTGAAACTACCTTCCTAAGATGATTGGTGCACATAAGGTTGGCAGTCTTTCAAAAAATAATAATTTTATTGTCTATTTTCTGGCCTGCACAGGAGATTGAGTTAAGCATCATCAGTCCAGCAAATGCCTGAGAGTTCTGCGGATCTAGCCAAACTAGAGGTCACTGGCTGACAACACAAAGTTATACCAAGAGACAGAATTCCAAACTGGAATAACTCATCACATTGCAAATAGCTACATATGTCTGAACATTGTTACGCTTGCATAATCATTGGATTATCAATTTGACAAGAAAAGTCTCGACTCCTTTCCTACAGATTTGGCCCTGAATTTCAAAATTTGAATCTTAAGCTGTTAGCCACGGAAGCACATTAATCTGCTGAGGGCAGAGACCAGTGGGAGATGACTGTGACGGACTGCATAACTCATTCGATTAATGATGAAACCCTCGACCACGCTTTAGCTAAACTGAGGCCCAATTTGTCTGACCGGTAACAGAAAACATTTTGTGCAGAGAATTGTAGAAGTAGACAACTGTTAAAATCAGTGGAGATGCAGGCTCCCATTTTCAATGTGCATCCTTAAATATGTGCTTCTCTGAATTACCTCGAGGGTTTGCATGGCCAGAGCTGGACTCAGTATTCAAGTTTTCATTTAACCAGAGCATGGTGCAGCTCAAGCATGACTTCCTCTGGTCAACCACTCTGTCTTCGGAGACGGATGTTGCAGACAGGGAAAGCAAATTACATGTCAAACCTCAATATTAAGAATATCCAGAGGACAATAGGAAAATAAAGATTTCCTGCCGGGTCTATGGAGGCCAGGGTGGCTGCTTGTTAATGGCTCCCAGTTGTAAGGACCGACAATATAGTTTGGGAGGATATATTCACCACAAGCAGCTCTTGAACCTGACTCAATCACAACATTTGCAGGGGCAACAGAAAAACACTTGAGGAAGAATTTTAAAGGTCACAGGAAAAATTGTACCAGAATAGGTATCAACTCATCTGTTAATGAGCAGAGGTTACGTTTTGCAGTTATATTGATGATTTGCACTGACTTGATTTCCACTTATTTGAGGCCGAAGGCACAGCAACACAGAGAGTTGAGTGGAAACAAAGGCAATTCAGACGTTTTGTTGGGATGAACAGCGGGCCATAATATGTGTGAACAATCTGGAGCTGGAAAGTATTCCAGCCTTCGGGGACTGTGGAAGCTCAGTCATTGTGTGTGTTTAAAGCAGAAGTTGATAGATTTCTGATTGACAATAACATAAAGGGTTATGAGGACAGTGGATGTAAAAGGTATTGAAGTGTTCGTTCAGCCATGACCCTACTGATTGGCGGAGCAGGCTTGATGGGCTGAATAGCTTCCTCCTGTTTCTATGTTTCTTTCCCGCTTTAACTTTTGCTGGGATTTCAACTGGGGAAGCGGTGGCCTAATGGTATTGTCCAGTAATCCAGATACCCACAGTACTGGGTCCCAGGTTCAAATCCTGCCACTGCAGATGGTGAAATTTGAAGTCAACAAAAATCTAGAACTAAAAGTTTATTGATGATCATGAAACAATTGTTTTAAAATCCCATCTGGTTCACTAATATCCTTTAGCGGAGAGAAATCTACCATCCTTACCTGGTCTAGCCTATATGTGACTTCAGACCCATAGCAATGAACTGCCCCTCAAGGGCAATTAGGGATGGGCAATAAATGCTGGCACAGCCAGCGATGCCCACATCCCATGGACAAATATTTTTTAAAATATGCTGAGAGTTCAAGCACAAGCAGAATGGGTCAAATGGCTTCTTATATTACCAATCTTATATTTTATTATTTTTGCAGAGATAATTGAAACACTCATGTAAAATAATATTTTGATGTTGCCTGGTACTTGAAATGCCCCCTACACACGCAACACACCGATAACCATGGGTTTCTCGAATAATTTGACCACAAACAGGTTTGTTAATGATGTAAAACAAAGTACTTCATGTGGTGATGAATCAGAAATTAACCTGGCTGTGTTTCTCCACCTTGGAGCCTAAGTGCTCCCACGAATACAGAACAGGGACTGGTCTCCACTGGCACTAGGAGCGGCGCCCAGGTGTGAATATCACTCCTTAACCATGCAAGTTTGTGCATGGTGGAGAGGTTGCCCGATTCCATCGGGATTCCGGTATCGTGCTGCCATTTTGAGCAAGCAGTGCGATCACAAAGTCCAACGGAAGGCCCTTCCCACCCACAATGCAAATACTGAACCCTCCCACTCCTGCTGACAAGGAAGGGCATCCTCCCCCATCACTGGAAGAACTGGACACTCCCCCTCCTGTCAAGCTTGCATGAGAGTGACCCAATCCCCAAACACTCCACCAAACCGCTCCATCAGAGCCGCCCTCTTTAATCCCTTCACCTGGCATTGCAAATGGTCCACTTCCCGCTGGCACCATGGTATCTATACCCTGGCAATTAAACCCATTCCTGGTTCGGTGGATCCTATGGGGACCAAGGGGGACAGGCCATAGATCATGTGCCCTCAACTGCTGACGAGTTGTAGAGGGGAGGTTTCCCAGGATCCTGTGGGTTGTTTGGGCTCAGGCTGTGGGTGCAGGGTTGACCCAAAGACCCCCCTCACACCGGTTGAGGGGTCCCCTGTACGGTCTTCCTCCTCCAGCCTTGGGCAACCTGAAGATCACCCTTGTCAGGTTGATCTCTGGCAGTCCTCTCCTCAATAGCAGCCTCCTGGTCCATGTTTTAATTCAGAAGTCTCGTCCTCACCTGAACATGCTCTGCCTGACAGCAGAAGCGCAGCACAGGCAGTCCAGTGAGGAATCAATGCAGGAACACTTTCCCTTTCTTCACATCTGCTCCCTCAGACAAATACCTTTAAAGCAACAGCTGTTATAAGTGTCAAATGCTTCTTGGAAAGCCAACAACACTTGAGAAAGTTTCAAATTTCCCGAAAGCCTTTTAAATGCAAAGTTTCCAATCAATTTCACAGAGCAATACCTTTCACTAACCATTGATTGACAGTTTAATGGTTCAGACAGAGCTGCATTGGAGTTTGTTCATCTTTCTCTTCATGCTTAAATGCATCTCAAATGCCTTTTTTTGATGCTAACCACAATGTTTAGAAACACTCTTGCTATGATAGATAGTCCGTCACCACTTCCTGTTTTTTCACAGCAGAAAGCACTTGGCTGATTTTGATGTGGTGAGGAGCTGTCAAGCATAGCAAGGGTCCCTTGAGGGACTCCAACACTGTAGTCTGGTAGCAGCAGAGGGGAACATTATCTGTGCCCTGACCCCCTTGGGCTGCACTGCGACAGGGTTGCGCTTGGCCAATCTTGCCCCAAAGACTGCCCGGTGGAGTTCCCACTGTGAGTGTTGGAGTGTCACGGTGGTGGAGGAGGGGGTGGGGGAGAATCAGGCCTCCAACCTGTTAATTGCATGCTTATGCATGTTAAACCTGAATTTTTATCTTCCCGCTGGGTCGTTTGCGACTGTAGGGCAGCGGAGAATAACTCTGGCCGTCAAACACAATTTTTGGCCAAGGCTCCATTCTCCGTCTGATCGGGATGCCCAATCGCAGCAGTGGAGAATCCCAGCCCCACCTGTGTCTAAAAGACTACATATAGGACTGGATTCTCTGATTTTGAGGCTATGTCCGGTGCATATGTCTAGTATTACGACCAAACAGTTGGCGACGCCCATGCAATGATCTTCCAGCTAGCAGCCGCACCACATAAAACCCCCCTGGTTTTCCCTGCAGATATGGCCGGAGAATTGCCGAGTCCATGGCTGCACATGCGCACGGCAGCGACCTGCAGCGGTTGCGCCATACAAGATGGCGCTGGCCGTACCCGGACCTGCCCTGCCAGATAGTGTCCCCTGTAACCCTGTCACCACCCTTGAACCACCCCCCACCAGTCCCCCCAGCCCCCGCCGAAACCCCTCCTAGCCCGTGGAACAGCTCCCCCCCCCGCTTGACTGTGGCGGCGATGGACACAGTCCGCAGCCACCAAGCGAGGTTGACAAAATCTCAGACCACAAGTGATCCATACTGTCGGGAATTCGACCCATCGGAGTGGAGCATCAGGAAAGGGGCTTCAGATTTACATCCTGAGGCCGTCCTAACGGCGTGTGGCTTTCTTGCCAATCACGCCATTTTGGAGGGGGCAGAGCATCCGAAAACGGGCGCCGCCCCCTATTTCTGTGTCAAAAGGGATCCTCAGGGCAGCACGGTAGCGCAGTGGATAGCACAGCTGCCTCACGGCGGCGAGGTCACAGCTTCGATCCCACCTCTGGGTCACTGTCCGTGTGGAGTTTGCACATTCTTCCAGTGTTTGCGTGGGTTTCGCTCCCACAAGGGGCTAGTTTACCACAGATGGCTAAACAGCTGGTTTGTAATGCAGAACAATGCCAGCAGCACGGGTTCAATTCCCATACCAGCCTCCCCAAACATGCGCCGGAATGTGGCGACTAGCGGCTTTTCACAAGAACTTCATTGAGACCTACTTGTGACAATAAGCGATTATTATTATTACAACCCAAAGGTGTGTAGGTTAGGTGGATTGGCCATGCTAAATTGCCCCTTAATTGGAAAATAAAATGAATTGGACACTCTAAATTTATAAAAGAAAAAGATTTAAAAAAAAAAAGATTCTCAGCCCGAACGCCGAAAGCGATTTAGGCACTGGAAATCGGAGAATCCTGCCCATAATGACAAGATTTTGCTGTTTCAATGAACAGAAACATTGTTAGAAAAACAAGCTTACACTAAAAGCAGCTACTGATGTCAGTAAGTGAATAAATATAGCTTGGATTATGAGTGAACAGGGAACGTCTAAGAAGTCCTTGAAGTCCTTTATCTCATTTTTAATTGAAACAAATATACCAAAGGGAAATTAAACCGCAAACACATTTCAGTTAAACAGCATTCTGCTCCGAAATAATTATCACAGAATAATCAACAAAAATGCAATGAATGACTGTTGGAATTAAAACTAACTTTCATTACTGTTCGTGCTTTGGGCACCTAACAAGATGCTACTCTGGTGAAGATGGAGTTGGATCTGGTTCCGATATCAGAAGTTGGATTCTCCGGTCACTCAGCCGCATGTTTCCCGGTGGCATGTCATCTGCTGGCGGCGGACTTCTCTGCTCCTGCCGCTTATCAATGGGATTTCCCATTGACGCCAACCCACACCATTGGGATAGAGCAATATTGACTTCAATGGTGGGGCAAAAGGGGATGCATTACAGCCTAGAATTGGAAGAATACAGAGATCTTGGAGGAGGCTAGAAGTGGTTATACAGATCGGTACAGCTGAAGCCTTAGAGGTACTTCAAAGCAGGAAGAAGGATTTTAAAATTGAGATGTTGTTGGAAGGGGAGGCAATGAAGGTTAGGGAGCACAGGGATGGCAGCTTAGATGATGCTGCCTCGCTACTTCGCTGGGGCATTTTGTACACGACTATTCTACTCCAGCTAGAATATATTACTGATGCTCTCCTGCTTATGTGCCAACCCTCCCATGAACAAGATCCTTTCCAAAGCGACAATAAGGGAAATGACTCAGAAGGTTGTGGGTCCAGGCCACACAAAGCGACACCTGAGGGCTTTGAAGGAGTACCGACTGGATGCTGCACTGTCAGAAGTGCCAACTTTTGGATGAGATATTAACTGAGGTGCTGTCTGCCTCCACAGATGGATGTAAAAGATCCATAAGACCATAAGACATAGGAGCAGAATTAGGCCACTTGACCCATCGAGTCTGGTCCGCCATTCAATCATGGCTGATATTTTCTCATCCCCATTCTCCTGCCTTCACCTCATAACCCCTGATCCCCTTGTTAATCAAGAACCTATCTATCTCTGTGTTAAAGACACTCAGTGAATTGGCCTCCACAGCCTTCTGCGGTAAAAAGGGCAGCACGGTAGCATTGTGGATAGCACAATTGCTTCACAGCTCCAGGGTCCCAGGTTCGATTCCGGCTTGGGTCACTGTCTGTGCGGAGTCTACACATCCTCCCCGTGTGTGTGGGTTTCCTCTGGGTGCTCTGGTTTCCTCCCACAGTCCAAAGATGTGCAGGTTAGGTGGATTGGCCATGATAAATTGCCCTTCGTGTCCAAAATTGCCCTTAGTGTTGGGTGGGGTTACTGGGTTATGGGGATAGGGTGGAGGTGTTGACCTTGGGTAGGGTGCTCTTTCCAAGAGCCGGTTCAGACTTGATGGGCCGAATGGCCTCCTTCTGCACTGTATAATCTATGATAAAGAGTTCCACAGATTCACCTGGCTGAAGAAATTCTTCCTCATCTCGGTTTTAAAGGATCGCCCCTTTAGTCTGAGATGGTGTCCTCTGGTTCTAGTTTTTCCTACAAGTGGAAACATCCTCTCCATGTTCACTCTATCCAGGCCTCGCAGTATCTTGTAAGTTTCAATAAGATCCCTTCTCATCCTTCTAAACTCCAACGAGTACAGACCCAGAGTCTTCAACCGTTCCTCATACGAGAAGTTCTTCATTCCAGGGATCATTCTTGTGAACCTCCTCTGGACCCTTTCCAAGGCCAGCACATCCTTCCTTAGATACGGGGCCCAAAACTGCTCACAATACTCCAAATGGGGCTGACTAAAGCCCTATACAGCCTCAGAAGTATATCCCTAGTCTTGTATTCTAGCCCTCTCGACATGAATGTTAACATTGCATTTGCCTTCCTAACTGCCGACTGAACCTGCACATTATCCCCATGGCATAATCCAAAGAGCAGAGGAATTCCCTCAGCATGCAGACTAATTTTATCCCTCAACCAATATCAATAATAGAATTTCTCGGGTTATTATTTTATTATTGGTTGTAGGATCTGTTTGCATGCAGATAGGTAGATTCATGTCCTACATTACACCAGCACTACATTACAGGATGATTTCATTGGCTGTGAAGTGATTTTTCATATCGTAAAATGCACCATAGTAATTCAGGTGACTTTACAGTGAGCAATGTATTCTCTGAATGATAGCACAGAACAAGGAACAAAGAACAATACAGCCCAGGAAGAAGCCCTTCGTCCCTCCAAGCCTGCGTCGATAACATGTGCTATCTAGACCAACTGCCAGTATCCTTCTTAATCCTGTTCATCTGCCGGTCCAGATAAGTCTTAAAGGTCCCTTACATATCTGCCTCAACCACCTCACTCGGCAGTGCATTCCTGGCCACCATTGCCCTCTGTGTAAAAAAAGTTACCCCACACATCTCCACTGAACCTGTCCCCCTCACCTTGAACTTGTGCCCCCTTGTAAGTTTCAATTCCTCCCTGGGAAAAAGCCTCCAACTGTTCACCCTATCTATATCCCTAATAATTTTATAAACATCTATCAGGTCGCCCCTCAACCATCGTCTCTCTAGGGAGAACAATCCCAGTTTATTCAATCTCTCCTTATAGCTAATACCCTCCACATCAGGCAACATCCTGGTAAACCTTTTCTGTACTCTCTCCAAAGCCTTCACGTCATTCTGGTTGTGTGGTGACCAGAATTGGACACAGTGGGCAAAATTCTCCCCTTCCCGGCGGGGCGGGGGGTCCCGGCGTAGCAGAGTGGTGCCAACCACTCCGACGTCGGGCCTCCCCAAAGGTGCGGAATTCTCCGCACCTTTAGGGGCCAAGCCCTCACATTGAGGGGCTAGGCCCGCGCCGGAGCGGTTGGCACCACACCGACTGGCGGCAAAACCAGCAACAACGGCCTTTGACGCCCGGCGCCGGGGCTGGCCGAAAGGCCTTTGCCGGTTTGCGCATGCGCCGGTGCGTCAGCTGGCGCTGACGTCACCACGGGCGCATGCGCGCTGGGGGATTCTCTTCCGCCTCCACCATGGTGGAGGCCGTGGCGGCGGCGGAAGAAAAAGTGTGCCCCCATGGCACTGGCCCGCCCGCCGATCGGTGGGCCCTGATCGCGGGCCTAGCCACCGGGGTCACCCCCCCCGGGGTCCGATCGCCCCGCGCCCCCCCAGGACCCCAGGGGCCCGCTCGCACCGCCGATCCCGCCGGCACAGAGGTGGTTCAAACCCACGGCGGTGGTAGAGGCCTCTCAGCGGTGGGACTTTGGCCCATCCGGGCCGGAGAATAACGGCAGCACAGAAACCCGTAGCCTCCCGTCGGCCCTCGCCATTCTCCGAGGTGGGCGGCGGGATTGGCGGCATGCCGACTTTTTGCTGGGGGTCGGAGAATTTCGCCCAGTATTCCAAATGTGGCCAAACCAAAGTCCCATACAACTACAACAATCTTTGAGCTTTCAAACTCGAAAACCTGTCCTATGAAGGCAAGCATGCATATGCTTTCTTTACCACGATTTTCACCTGCGCTGCCACTTTTAAGGATCTGTGGGCCTGCACGCCCAGATCTATCTGTGTCTCTATGATCCTGATGGTTCTGCCATTTATTTTATAGCTCCCACCTGAATTGGATCTACCAAAATGCATCATCTCGCATTTCTCTGGGTTAAATTCCATCTGCCATTCCTCCGTCCAATTTTGCAGCCTACCTATATCCTGTTGTATTCTCTGACAATCTTCATCACAATCCACAACTCCTGCAATCTTAGTATCATCTGCAAACTTGCTAATCAGACCCGTTATGTTTTCTTCCAAGTCATTTATATATAGTACAAATAGCAGAGGTCCCAGTACTGATCCTTGCGGAACACCACTAGTTACAGAGCTCCATTCAGAGAAACACCCTTCCACTGCAACCTTCTGTCTTCTATGGCAAGCCAGTTCTGAATCAATACAGCTAGTTCACCCCTAACCCATGTGATTTAATCTTTTGCACCAGCTTGCCATGAGGGACCTGATCAAATGCTTCACTAAAGTCCATGTAGACAACATCCACAGCCCTTCCCTCGTCAATCATTTTTGTCACCTCCTCAAAAACCTCAATTAAATTAGTGAGACATGACCTCCCTCATACAAAACCATTCTGCCTATTGCTAATAAGACCATTCACTTCCATTCACTGACGGGGTCGGCGCGGCGCCGGTCGGGCCCCCTCCGGCGATTCTCCGCCGAGTTCGGCCAAGTCCCGCCGGCGTCATTCGCGTGAGGTCCTACCCGGCGGGATCTCGGCGTTCATGCTGTGGGAGGCCATCCTGGTGTGGGGGATACAACTCCAGGGCGGGTCTCCATGGTGCCTGGCCCACGATCGGGGCGTACCGATATCCGGGCGGGCTAATCCAGGGGGAGGCCTATGTTCCTACGCGCCGGGCCTCTGTAGGGCTCCCCCATGTTCCCCGGGGTCGGCGCGGAGAAGGCAACCCATGTGCATGCGCGGACCCGTGCCGGCCATGGTGCGCATGCGCGGATTCGCATCGGCCATGTTGGCACCCGTATCGGCAGCTGGAGGTAGGTGAGGCATTCCAGTGCTGTGCTGGTCCCCTGTGCTGCGCAGGATCACTGCTCCAAGTGGACAGATGACGCCGTCAGAAAACACTCCGGCGTTTACGGCAGCATCAACACTTAGCCCCAGGATTGGAGAATCTAACCCCCTATCTCTAAGAATCTTTTCCAACAGTTTCATTATCACTCACGTCGAGCTCTCTGGCCCACCATTACTGGGGTTATCCTTGCAACTCTTCTTAAATAACGGTACAACATTGGCTATCCTCCAATCCTCTGGGATCTCACCTGTGGCCGACGAGGGCACAAATATTTCTGTTGAGGCCTAGCGATTTCATTTCTTGTCTCCCCCAGTAATCTGGGCTAGATGCCATTTGGCTCTGGGAATTTGTCTACCTTAACACACCTAACACTTCCTCCATCATAATAACGACCTGTTCTAAAGTGTTTACACATCCCTCTGAGACACCACCAATCAACATGTCATTCTACTTTGTGAATACCGATGCAAAATACTCACTGAGGATCTCACCTACTTCCTTTGGTTCTCCAGGCCTGAAGTGCCAGAATCAAATTTACCAACAGTCAGGACATTTTTGCTGACAGAGCATCAAATTTAACTTCGGCCAAATTCATTAAATTGTTCATTGTAACATGTATCAGAAAATGGAAGGAAGCCAAAGAGGCGGCTTAAATGAAACGGGCTAGCCTTTGTTCACCTTGACATTTCTGCAGCAACCAACCTGCTCAACCAGCTCATCATCAGTCCCTATTAAAACCATTATTCTCTCTCACTCTGGTCACCTCCCCTCCACCACCCCTACCATCCGCACCCCCCACCTCCCTCACACCTAACCCCCATCCCAGTATGGCCCACCTCTCTGCTGAATTAAATTCAAGAGACAAAGATCTGAAAGTCGATGATGAAAGACTGCTTTAACCATTCATCACTGGAGGAAATAGACAAAGCACTATTGGGCTCTACTGCCAACTGTTAAAAATGCTCACCGTTCCAAGATCATCCATGTATGCAAAGATAATCCATTCTTTTCTCTACTGCAAAATGCTTCCTTAAATCTCCTTCACCCCTCTCGGAGTTTCCTATGCCCTCATCTCCAACAACAGCACAGTGGCTCAGTGTTTGGACTGCTGCCTCACAACGTCAGGGGACCCGGGTTCGAGTCCAGCCTGTCTGGTGCAGTTTGCACGTTCTCCCCGTTTCGGCGTGGGTTTTCTCCGGGTGCACCAGTTTCATCCCACAGTCCAAAGATGTGCAGATTATGTATTTTGGCCATGCAAATTGCCCCTTAGGTTCCAAAGATGTGCAGGGTAGGTGGGGTAAAGGAGTTACAGGGATAGGGCAGGGAAGTGGGCCTAGATAGGATGCTCTTCGGAAAGGTCGGTGCTGAGCCGATGGGCCGAATGGTTTCTTCTGCACTGTTGGGATTCTACGATTAATAATTGCGAGTAGTTATGATTAGTCAGATGTCCCTGCTGCTTCCTGACAGGATACAAAGTTGTTTTAGAAGATCTATATTTGTATGTGAAAGCATTAGAAATAAGGTATAGATTTAAGTAAGTTTAATTATGTTTCTGTATTTGAAAGGATTAAAAACAGCAGTTTGGTTTAGATGCATGCATGTTAATGAGGGTATATGGCCTGAAGTCAAACATGGCTTCAAGGAAAATTAGATTGTTGCTCAGCAACCAAAGAGAGAAAGAATTTTTGAGTGAGCAGTAAGCTGGTGCCAGAGAAACTGGACACACGGAACTACATGGAGCAGACTTCTCAAAAGAACCAGCGAGTAGGGATTGGGGACAAAATGATATCTCAGGAAAACCGCAAAAAAAGCCAGGAGGGGCAAAATTCTCCCATCGGGAGACTAAGTGCCGACGGGAAAGCGAAAACCGGAGTGTTTCACTCCGGCGTTGGAGGCCTCTCCTCGCCCCCTATTCTCCCACCCCCAGGGGGCTACGAGTGGCGCCAAGGCCCGGCGCGCGTAATTGACGTGGCGTCAAAGCGGAGCGGCGTAATTTACGCGGCCGCCGGCGTGTAAATGACATCACCCGCACATGCGCAGGTTGGCTGGCGCCAACTCGCGTATGCACGGTTGCCGTCTTCCCCGCCGGCGCCCCGCAAGACATGGAGGATTGATCTTGCAGGGCGGCGGAGGAAAAGAGTGCATCCTTTAGAGACGCCGCCCCCGGTGCTCGATCCTCCCCCCCCCCCCCCCCCCCCCCCCCCACCGCAGGCTGCACATGCAGCGTTCGCACGCTGTTCACGCCGGCAGCAACCCGTCGGATTGGGCAGGCCGCTCGGCCCATCCGGGAGAATCGCCGCTCGCCCGTTAGAAATGGTGAGCGTTGATTCTCCGAGCGGCCTGTCGTGAAACGCGGCACGCCGGTTTTCGGGGGTGGGGGAGAATCGCGTGCAGGTGCCAGGGCGGCGTGGCAGGAATTGTCCGGCACTCCCGCGATTCTCCCACCCGGCGTGGGGGTCGGAGAATTGCGCCCAAGGTACCTCAATGATTCAGTGGTGATTCCCCTCCAAGAGGTTGCAGTCTAAGTGTTTACCCAGCAGTTGTCCAGAAGGGCTAACACCTCTGAAAAATTGAGTTGGGCTGTAAACCATCTGACACAGCAATTTGAATCACTTGCCTCGGTTGGTTCTGCCAATTTTACCCTGGTGGTTAGTCTGAAAGAGCTGTCAGAGTCCTTTCTATTTATTTCCTTTTCTCCCATTTCTTCAAATTTATTTTTATTATTTTTGATCCCTGAACCCATTATCGGGAAGAGCCTTTAAGCAGAAAACTCAAAGGGAAGCAGCCTAATTGCCAGGACACTGTGTCCACAGATTTTGTATTTTGGAGAGAAGAAACCAGACTCCTCAGCACTGAATGGATCTTAAAATCCAGGTTCAGAGCTCTGGAGGGAGCCAGTTTGTTTGGTTAACTGGCAACTGGTGGGCTGGCCAGGGACAGTGTTCTGCCTGACAACAGTCATTGATTGGTTCCTGCGTGATGCTTTCTGAGAGAACTTAGCAGAAGTGTTGAGACCTTGGAAGGTAAATTAACACTCTCTCCCTCTCCTGCTTGCTAAAAGGACTGCTCTGTTGTGCTGAGAGCCGTGAGTGTCTGGCGCACCCTTCACTGTAAACCTGAAATGATGCTGAGTCTGCAGAGAAAATAGACAATCTCACCAGAGAAAACCACTCACGCCTAGAAGAAGAAATACCAAAATGAAAGCCTGAACTTTAGAAAGACATTGACTGGAAGTCATCCCAGTGTATCAAGGATTTTTACCTTTTATTTTTCTTTATATTTTGTTTCCCTTTTCACCATCCTTTCCATTCTATGTTTTTTGCCAGTGGTGTGTGTGTGTGCGGAGAGTGGGCTGAGTTAGGAAGTGGGGGTTGGGAAAGGGGTTGAAGACAGTCAACCACCTTTTCTGTCAATTTACTGATCACACAATACATAATAAAATGTTACTGCTGTTTAAGTTATAATCCTGGTGACTGTAGTTTATTGGACTCAACCAAGGACCATGGTATTTGGGGATGACTTGTGGTCAAACCGGAGTCAATTGGACCTGACTCCGGGTCAAGTAGGGGCGGAGTTGACTGTGCACTAGCCCAAGGTGTAGATAGATAGAAAGATAGATAAATAGAATGATAGCTAGATAGATAGATAGATAGATAGATAGATAGATACTATCCATCAATCTGTCTATCTATCTATCTATCTATCTATCTATCTATCTATCTATCTATCTATCTATCTATCTATCTATCTATCTATCTATCTATCTATCTATCTATCTATCTATCTATCTATCTATCTATCTATCTATCTATCTATCTATCCATCTATATATATATATACAGAGATAGATAGATTGATAGTTAGATAGATAGATAGTTAGATAGATAGTTAGATTGAGTAACTTCAAAGTAACTATTTTAAACAGCCAGACTGAGCCCTGCATGCTACACCCCCTATACCCCTGGCCCCCAGTGGATCCCACCACCACCCCCCCCCCCCCTTACAGATCCTCCCAACTAAGCACCACACCTGTAATGGTATTACTCACCTCAATCCCTTCACACCTGCAAGGGATAACACATCCCACCCCTTGACCAGGCACTCCTCAGACCCAACAACCCCGACCTAACGCCCCTTAACCCAAACGACTGCTTCACGAACTGGCCTCCCACTACCCGACCTCCCTGATCTGAATGACATTCCCCACTGAACCAAACGACATGCCCTCCTAACCCACACGCACACCTTTGTTCCAAATTACACCCCGACCCGAACGACATCGCTGACCTGGTTTCCCCCCCCAACATGACATCCCCCAACTCAAATGACACCCCTCACTAACCAAACTACGCCCTCCGACTTGACACCCTGCGGAATTGACCCCACTGACCTGAATGCCATCCCCCACTACCCGAACTACTCACCCTCCACCCAACACCCCCCTCCCCGAATTGAATCCCCAGACCCAAATGACTACCTTCTGCAGCGCGATTTGTTTTAAACTGCGCCACAGACGCAATGGCGCCGACCACATTCCTGAAGTTGCCTTTTTCATGGGATCTGAATTTAGCATATTCATGGGTGGCTTGCTCACTAGCTTCACAGGGCTTGATGGCTTCTTCTAAAGTTATGTTTGGTTTTCTCAATAAACATTCCCGTATTTGCTCATCAAATATTCCAAACGTAATTTGGTCATGCAGGATTGATTCTGTAATTGAGGAAAAATTGTACAATTACGCTCGAAGTCTCAAATCAGTTTGAAAAAAGTCAAAAGATTCCCCTTTTAGTTGCATCCTTTTTTTAAAACATGTATCTCTCATACACCTCATTGACCTGTTTTTTGCAATCACAGTCAAATTTTTCCATTACTTTCTCATACTTAATTTTTCCTTCATTTTATGAGAAATCAAATGAGTGAAACAGTTCAAATGCCTGAGGACTTGCCAGGTTTAGTAGGAGAGCTATTTTTTTGGTATCAGGAGCTGATTCAAGCACAGAGGCAGAGAGAAAAACTTCACACTGCTGCTTGAATTTTTTCCAATTCCTACTTTGTTTACCAGCTATCTGTCTCGGTTTTTCTTTTGTCTTTGCAGATTTGGAGATGTACAGCGATGCGCTGATTTATTTCCTTTCTTCTTTCTTACTGCTTTCTTTACGGGAATACACGACCTGGCACCATGTGGTGATCTTTGTGAAGAGTTTCCAGGATGGAAGGCTTAGTGATCACAAAGACACACAAAGCTTTTTTGAAGAACTAAACTCATTTTATTAGCTCTACTAAATTTGAGTTTGACACTTATTCTGAATAGCAAACATACATGTAAGAATTAAACTACACTCACTAACACTATATCTGTCTACTAACTATAACTATTATATCTTAAGTAGCTCTGCAATACACAATTAATCTTGTTTTCTTCAGCACCAAATTTAATCTCCTCTCGAAGCTCGAGAGCCAGTGCAATTTATAGTACTGTCCATTAGCTCCCTCTAATGGCTAGGCTTAACATAACATTAACTCTTCACATGCTGTGCATTTGTACAATGTCACACCAATCAAACGCCTCCCGACCAGCTCCCCCCTGACCAGATTGACACTTTGCCTGATCCTAATGACACCTCTCCCCAACCCAGCTCCTCCTATTCAGGAGAATTCCAGTATGAAGCTGAGAAAGTGCTCTGAGTTAAAAAGGTAACTGGAAGAACGAGATTTAAAGTCAACGAGATGAAAAGCCAGGCACCCGAGGTAAATCAAAACTTTGGTGACACCTTAATACAGCCCATAAATCAGCATGGTTCTGATGGCATGGCTGGGTACCTGAAAGATTGTATAGAAGTTTGAATTAATGTGGCAATCCAAGGCAGAGGAATACTGAAAGGAGAGATGGAAATCCTGGAGGTGGATCCTTGTTGAAGGCGTCTGAGCAAAAGCTCTGTGTTGGAGAAGATTCCAAGCATGTTATTCAAGTGTGAAGTTTGGAAACACTCATGTCGAAGTCAGAGCTCCAGTGAGACCAGATGGCTCACAGTAAATCTTCTCAGGTACGGTCCCCTTTCCTTTAAATCTCCTTTCAGTGACTCGCTACTCAAAAAAACTATCCTTGATCCTTCCAACCTTACAAACGAATGCCAAATTCCACCCTCACATTCTTCCACAATTCCTTGGGCATGTTCCTTGAAACCTGTTGTGCCCGTTTTCCTGAAACTCCTTATTTGAATCCCCAATAATCTTCCACCCCTACCACATTACTAAACAAACTCTTCTCCCAGACACAAACTACACCATATGAGACTGTGACCACAATAAAATTTCCCTCCCTTCCTTCTTGACCTATCTGCAACCTTTGACATAGCTGGCCATACCATCACCCTCAAATGTCTCTGTACTGTTATCCAACTGGGTTGGACCAGAGAATCAGCTGCAGTGTTTCTCTTCCCGCTCTTGCGCCACTGCCTCTGATGTGCCCAAGGATCTATTCTTGGCTCCCTTCCATTTCTCACCATTATCCAATAATACTGCATGAGTTCTTACATTTACCATTGAAACCCAACTCTAACACCACCATCTCTCTTGGCACCAATCTCCATGCAACCACCCCTATTATCTGGGGCAGCACGGTAGCATAGTGGTTAGCACTGCTGCCTCACAGTGCCAGGGACCCGGGTTCAATTCTGGCCTTAGGTGATTGTTTGGGTGGAGTTGCATGTTCAGCCTCTTCAACAAAAAGTTATTTTCTCACAGGTTTCATGCTGTGCCTGCCTATGGTGGCTTGTCTCTGATTCGCTCGCCCGCCACGATTTAATGGCTGCAATTAGTGGGGTGCTCCATTTAAACACTTCCCCAATACTTGTTCCAAGGCCAATCGGGAGTTTGGCTGCCAGAAAGACTCCACCACACTTCACCGAAGGAGCCCTCAGCAAGCTTCTGGGTGGGGTCCAGCAGCAGCGGGAGTCTGTCTACCCTCAACATACTGCCAGCAAGGTCACCAACCCCAGTCTGGGAAGACTGTGGCCACGATTGTGAGTGCCATCTCACTCCATAAGAGGACAAGAGATGAATGATCTTCTTTGTGCAGCAAAGGTAAGTTTACCTTCTCTTGTGTTCCGCAGCACCCACTAGCACATCCCCCACACCTCTACAGAGATCTCACTCCCACCCAATTTGTGGGGCTTCAACACGTGCCATGCCGACCTCTCTCCCACCATTATCCCCTAGCATCTCCTCTGCTCCTCATATCTTTGATGCCACTCACCCCCTCTACTGATGCCACACAACACAACCACTCACCTGGCATGAATCTTGCCTACATTCTCCCCGTCTGTCTCATTGCAGGACAAACTTGATCACAACAGGCATGAGCAGGGACAGCCAGCCAGAGTGATGCTGGGGCTAAAGAACCTAATCCCATTTGAGGAATGAACCCTTGAGCTTGCTGGAGAGGATAAGGACCGCACCTGTGCAGAGGGCGAGGTAGGCGGGGCCAAAGACAAAAGTTAGAACCCACATTACATCCAGTCATGGCACTTTCTCCTATCAGTGTTCCCTTGTCCTGAATTGATGCCAAGTCCATTCCACTGCAGGTCAATCATTAGACCAGCCTAGACCACCCTCACAGCCCTTGGACAACACAGACCCAAGCAGCTCTGAGGCAGACATCTCAGAGACCAACATTGAAGAGGCATCATAGCTGTCACCCGTACCTGACATCCGTGCAGGTACTTGCAACTTGGTGGGAAAAAGTAGCAGGCAAGCTTCTGGGTAACTAACTGGAGAACGCTTCTAATCTGGTGACCCACAGCAGGTGGACAAGAGGCATCCCAGCTTTCTGACACTCGTAGGAGCCCGAGACTTTCCTGAGCCACAGGCCAACACCTGGATTCGGTCGTCCCAGAGCTGCTGGAGCTGCAAAGGCAGAGCCGTGAGCATCAGGAAGGGATGACAGTATCGCTCCATGGACTGCAAGGCCGACTGGAGGAGTCCCATCACTTCTACCCGACGAGATGGTGCAGTTACTCCAAGGCAACAAAGCCAACACAGTGAGTGCGGAATCCGCAGTGGAGACCTTGGTGCAGGACGTGCACTGCATGGTGCAGGACGTTTACTCCATAGTTCAGCTCCTGACCTCCACGGCTGAAGCCATGAGTTCCAAGGTGCAAGGCTTCAACAGCATTGTGCCAGCACCAGTGGAAATCCACCGATGCCAGTGCCAGAGGACAGTGGGACTTCAGGATATCACTCCACATGCCCCTCTATCGCATGGAGGAGCTTGGGGTCCCCAGGCATCTGAAAGGCAGAGGATTGGCAGGAGCACATTTCAAGACCTTTCACCTCGGAGACACTTGGGTGTCCAGCCCATCTGACACTCCCTTTCCTGTTAGCAACACATCTCCAGCCCGGCATACCGAGGAGGGCAGCACTGTAACACCTGTGCAGCCCAAAGGTAGACCTGGACCCTCAAAGTCCAGCCCCCCCCCCCCCCCCCCCCCCCACGAAATGCACTCCAAAGTCACCTCAGACAACAGGCTGTGGAAGTCAGCAAGCTGCCTCAACCTCAGCTGTGGATCCTGGAGATACACCTAGATGTAATGGTATTGTCCCGGTCAAAGTTCAAGTCCTCACAACTCACGCATCTGTGACCCCCTTTGCATTTGTGGGTGGCTGAGTGGGAAATGCTGCACAGGGCACCCGTGCAACCTGAAATGTGCCTCTGGCACAGAAGTTCGGAATGGCAGTTACTTTCAGGGCATTAGAAAATGGCTGCCCTCCAAGTCCATGAGGTGCCAGTTCTTGCAGCAACTGACACATGTGGTCCATTAACCCCTGGGACGGATGCAGTCTTCACTGGCATGGGACCTCTGACATCTGAAGGTAGGAAGTTATCTGGCAGTAGTCCCGTGGCTGGTATTGCCTCCTCCGAGGCTTTGCCATCTGTGGTCCTGTTCCCGGAAGATCAGTGGGCCCATCCTCTCCCTCCTCTGCAGGGCGCTGTTCCTGGCTGTATGCAGCGGCACTTTGATGTCTCTGCTGCTGCTGTACAGCGATCAGTAGAACTGCCAGCTCCACTGGCTCCATGATTTTCTTGAATCAGTAACTGATAGGAAGAGAACATTAAAATGAGTGATGAGGAATCTTGACAATGCCCTGACCCACAGCACTCTCAGGATCTGGTACATTGACTCATACACATCTCCCTAGGTGAATGCCTTTCCAATGAGCCTCACTCCCTCCCCTCTCACAGAGTGGACAATCGCCCACAGTTAGCCCTCTCAATTCCATCTGATGGAAGCAACTCGATCTTTCAGAGCCCCCCCCTCCACACACACACACACACACACACAAGGCTGAGGAATGCGTTCAATCGACGTGCGCTCCAACTTCTTGTGTGAAGGAGATGCTGCCACCAGTCGTGTCCTGAATGGGGTGACTGATGCGTGCCTCTACCCTCCTGCCTTGCATTAGAGATGCCATGTGTGACACCTCTCTACCATGGCGAGGTGAGTGAAAGCTTTGGTGTTCAATGCTTGGAGGTTCAGCTCCCAAAGAGTTAACCATTGGGTGCTTATCAGTGGCACACTCAAGCATTGCAGGACTGATTAATTGGTACAATTAACTTGTCAAGGAAGGGTCAGGGAGCTGATCAGGTAACTGGCTTCCCCCTGTGACAGTCAAGGCACAGCTTATTCATATTGAGACAGCAAATTTCAGTCAGCTTCATCATTAGATGGCACTCCAATTCCCCTAGCTCTCATGGTCTGTGGATTAAACAAGCCTCTCACAGCCAGCTACCATGACTTTATTCCCTGACGACCTGGCCTCCATAACCAGTAACTTTTCCCTTCCAGACAACCCAGACCCTGAGGATTCACTTTTCAGCCTGATGGTTGGGTTCATTCTGACTGCACTCATCCTTCCCCATGCATGGGGGTCTTCTGCTCCCATGTAGCTGCTCAACATCCCTTGTCAGAGACTCCACTCTGCCCATGCAGACTGGCATTTCATGGACCCCACCTAGGGACCTCACAGTTCTCCCATGTGCTAGCCCAGTGATTGCACCCACTCCAGCTCCCAATCTAGAAGGGCAGAGAAACAAGTGCAGCAAGGAGGACCCAAGAAGTGAAACCATGCATGTAAGCCACCAGACCCTTTAAGACCTGAAGAACTAAACCAGTGAAGGGCCGCTAGTGCCCATAAGCAACTGCACTCTCTGCCCCCCCCATCCAGAAATGCTGAGACATAACCACTCATCCCCGATCTCCCCTCCCCTCTGGGTCCCCAGGTAACCTTTTCTGAGTCCCCCTGCATCATCACTGGTGCCCCCTCTCCAATTTATACCCTGGAGGGTTATGGTGACCTGAGCACTGCCCTCCAATATCCCCTTTGGAGGTGAGGTCGCCAGGTTCTTGCTTTGATACAGCTGCTGTAGATCGCGCCAATTTGACATCATGTCGGTGACTGATGAATATGTAGAGCATTCCGAGGACTAAGTACATTCCAATCACACAATTTTGTGATTCGAATGCACTTACTTCTCTTTGATGTGGTTGCTGTTTGTAAACATTGGGTTTTCACCACTTAGTCACTCACCATAAATGAAGACGAATGAATCAAGTCTACAGTTAGTTTATGGAAGCTGTCAATCACAGCCCACTACTGCAAAGTCATGACTGGTTTGCTACGGGGTTGAAGCACAGGTCACAGCTGTTCTCCTTCAAGGAATGGGCACATGGAGTGGTTCTATAGCTTTCAGACAGGGGTCCATGGGTCTTTTTCTGCGGGGGTGGGATCTGTGTGGGGGTCCCTTTAGTCAGGGGCCCCTGAGGGGTCTCTTAAGTTGAGGGACCCCCTGTGGGAGGTTCCCTTTAGTTAGGGGGTCAATGGGGGGGGTCTTTCTATTGCAAGGGTCCCTGGGGGCATTTTCCTATTGTAAGTGTCCATGGGGATGCGTCTTCCTATTGCAGGTGTCCGGGGAGAGGGGGGTGGGAGGGGGGGGGGGCTCCCCTTCCTATTGCATGGATCCCTGGGGCTCCCCTTCCTATTACATGGATCCCTGGGGACGTCTCCCCTGTTAGGGGTCTGGGGGGGAGGGGGGAACGAGGTGAGGAGGGGGCGGGATTTGGGTCAACTCCGTACTTAGCGGAGGAAGATGCATGGCATTTAAATCCTCAGGTTGATTAAGCAGCCTTTTGGTAGTTTGGAGCCCTGAGTTAAATCTCAGGTTCGAGTTGGAAACATCTGATTGGACAAAACCAGCGATTTCAGTGTCAGGGATGAAAAACTGTCAGTAAGTCAAATTTGCAAAATACAAGGTGGAATTATGTTGTTGCCTTGCAACATTTTGGCTTTCAGTATGCAGAACTGAATGCAATATACTGTCATAAGTGAGGAAGATCAACTATATTAATTTTAAATGCATAAAAGTGAGAACAAGCTCACATGTCACATTAAGTAGTAAGTGAACATGGCATGGGTCATGAGGGACGGCCATTTGGTAAAAGTGGGTCACTGGAAAAAATGCTCAAAAAGCAATGTCTTACTCTGCTCTGTTGCCCTTAAAGGGACAATCACCACAAAGACCTACATGTTTGATCAAGCTTTTGCTGATGTGCCCTAATATTTCCTTATGTGGCTGGGTATCAATTTTTATTCGGTCATTGTAAAATCCACTAAAGCAGCAGCCATTGGTCCAGCAGATAGAAAATAAAGGTTAGATTTATTTGTGATATACAGGATCACTGCTCCCTGACTAGTGATCTATTCCCCTGTAAAGGGGAAACTTCCCCCCCTCCCCATTGCCAATGGAGCTTGTATTCAATGGAGGTTTTGGGAAATCTGATAGTCCTGATACAGCGACCTCCACGAGGGTGAGAACACACCTCCACCACCTCCCAACCCCCCGCCATGAGCATGTCTGCAGGCCTGGCTAAGGAACCCCCTAGTCATCTTAGCCTGGGAACGGTCATTGGGGGATGACCATGTGGCATCTGGAGATGTGTACCAAAACCGGCTTTCCCACGGCAAGTGTGGCCGATGCCAATGGCGGCAACCAGGGCGGAGGCGGTAACTCGAACTGGCTGTCTCACACAACTGTCTGTTGCTGTGAAGCATTTCGGGACATTTTACTGCATTGAAAGTGCTCTATAAATACAGGTTGTTGTTGTGGAAAGGATTGTCCAGAGAGCGTGGATTGCAGATTTGTAGTAGAACTGATTTTCAAAAACATTCAAATCAGAGAAGAATGGAGCGAGCAAATTCTGAACTGATGTGGAACACTTGCCAAAGCAGTTAAATGATATCCTGCCAACCACTGGATAGGAGAACATCTGTTCCTTTAGCTTAGAAGATATGGTCAAGCGTTTTCAGTCAAAACTCTGTATCTTCATTGAAGCAAGTAAAGTTAAATCAAACTAGGACCTCCTTCAATAGAATTAAGATTAATTAACATATACAGAAAGCGCGACAGTATAAATTTATAAAACAAAATTCTGGAGACATGGACATTGGTGCCACAAGATTGCATTCAACCTGTTTAGATTTTCAGAAGAATTATTTCTAATCACCTTTCTCGCATGCAAATTTTGACTAATTGGAACAAACAAAGAACAAAGAACAATGAAAAGTACAGCACAGGAACAGGCCCTTCGGCCCTCCAAGCCCATGCCAACCATGCTGCCCGACTAAACTACAATCTTCTACACAATTCTGGTAAAGTCAAAGATAGCTCTGCTGGGTTTAATGTTAGCCTGTAATGTGTTCTGTATTCCTGTCATTTGCATAATGCAGAGGGAAATCTGGAGAAATGGCTGCTTCGATGGCAAATGGCTACCAATATCATTGCAGACGGTTGGAAAAACTTCAGTAATTCTATAGAGTACTTTATTAGGACCTTAAATGTAATGAAATGTAACCTGAAAGTGTTTTGCTTGTATTCTCCAGCATGTCTAATTAAAGCTTTCCAAATAGTAGCACTCAACTGGCCCAAGAGGTGGAAACAGAAAGATAAAATGAAGGGATTCTGTTCATGAATAAAACAAGCAGCGAATCAATTCTTTCAATTAATAAAGTTGATTACTGCAGAATCCATTCGAAGATTTAAATTATAATAAGTGGATTCCTGGTTTCAGTCCTTCCTCTTATCCTGGTCTGTGTAATGTAATACGATACGTTTATGAAAGTACTATTAATTGGATTGTGAGATACCAGTGTGAGCTAGTCATGGAACTGGAGAATAGTAGTATTAATTTGAAAAGAAAAAAAATCATCAATGAACAATTGCCTGAATATAATATTTCTCAGGAATAAAGCCTGAACAATATGCTGTCATTTACCAATGCTGGGATTTTCCAGGCCCTTCCCGTCGGTGGGGGAAGGACTGGAAAATCCCACAGAGTGTTGATTCAGAAGCAGGAAGAAGACTGTGCCCCACCTGACTTTACATTAATGTACGTTTATTGAAGACATGCCTGCCAATTTCTTTGGCATCACCAACGATCAGTTTGAAGGCCATTTGTTAGGCCTTTGTAGAGCCTGAAAAACCAGTTGGAGCACGTTTTGAGTAATCTTAACGAACAGCCTGGAAATGAAGACGGCTTCATTTGAACATTGAAATGAGCCTGTGGCCATTTAAAGTGGGAGCCAGGACCACTTAAATATGGCCCTGACAAATTTATCATGGACGGTCATCTTAACTCATCTCGCAACTAGTCTGTTCAAATGCTTCAAATTCCCAGTGTTCCATTACAACTCAAAAACAAAATTAACAGCTTTATAAAACAACTCTTCTCATACTTCATTCAAAGCAAGCTGTTATATTTGTATGTGTTATAACTCACATGGGCCTTATGGGGTCAGGATGATCCACCACCTCATGGAGCTTGCAGAATAGGAACTTCCCTGATGAGGGGGTGGGGGAGCCTTAACACAGTACATGTGCCTTTATATAAATAGAGTCAGCCAGTAATGCACCCACTAGAGAAGACCCGCGGGGGAACTACTGGAGCTGTACATAATAGTTAATGTGTTAAATAAAATTGTTTTTTTCTACAACTCAGTGTGGTCAGTTTTGTAAGGGGCTTTTCTTGCCCCTTACAAAAATACAGATGGTGCAATGATATAGTAAGAGTCTTGGCTCTTTGCATACCTGTCAGCATATTGCTTGTTGTATTATTTGCATTCCTGAGGCACAAGATATGTTAAGAAATATTAGAAGTAGTATCGGATCAATGTCAGTCTCATTTTTTCAATTACCTAAGTGGATATGAAAGTCAAAGTGAAATGTGATCAATTTGTCTGTAATCAGAAACCCAGGGAGTAACTCCAGAGCCTTGAACTCTGCAGCATGAGCATGTAGCATTATCATTTCCTTCACTTATTCTGACACCATGATTAGTACTCAAGTATCCTTCCTTCTGACATTTATTGCCTTGGACACTCCAGTTTTTTTAACCTGCCGAGGGATATGAAAGTCTACTGGTATTGGTTCTCAGATAAACCAAGAGTGACATTTCTCCTGCACCCTCAAAGGTGATGCAGCAAAATCTTCTGTTCACTAATCTGCAAGAAACTATGTTATTCAACATGGCTGGACTCCATTGAAGATATTCTCCTTCAGCCAACCGGCCTTGAAGCTACAGCCTTCAGTAGTTTAAAAAAAAATCAATTATACCTATGCCGAGAATCCCAACTTCTATTTTTAAATAGATATCTTAATATCTATTTTTATCCAATCAACACAGTGTGTATTACATTTGATGAGAGTGTATTCTCCAAATCCCTCAGTTCCCATGCCCCCATTGTTTCCATTTCCCAGACAGCAACTGTATCTCTCTGAGTTACTATCTGAGGCTGAACATTGGCAAATTTTCCATTGACTTCAGTTTCTGTTCTATTATCTCTCTAGCACCAAGACCACCTCGTTCCATCTCATACACCTGCCCCCGTTCCTGCTTCAGTTCATCCGCTGGTGAAACACTCATTCATTCCTTCACGTGTAGGCTTATATCCCAATGCTCTCCTGGCTTCCTTCCTACCTTGCATCATCTGTAAACTTGAGTTTATCTGGAACTCCGCTGTCCATACCCTAATGTATAACAAGCCCTATTCAGCCATCACACTTACTTGCTCGCTGCTCTACATTGCAACGCCTCGGTTTGCAAATTCTCGTGCTTAGAACATAGAACATAGAACAGTACAGCACATAACAGGCCCTTCGGCCCTCGATGTTGTGCCGAGCAAATTATCACCCTACTTAAACCCACGTAACCCGTAACCCAACAATCCCCCCATTAACCTTACACTACGGGCAATTTAGCATGGCCAATCCACCTAACCCGCACATCTTTGGACTGTGGGAGGAAAGCGGAGCACCCGGAGGAAACCCACGCACACACGGGGAGAACGTGCAGACTCCACACAGACAGTGACCCAGCCGGGAATCGAACCTGGGACCCTGGAGCTGTGAAGCATTGATGCTAACCACCATGCTACCGTGAGGCTTCTTTCAAGTCCCTGCGTGGTCTCATTGTTTTGTATCTTTGTAACCTCTTCCCACTCTATAATGTTCGCAAATCTCCACGATTGTCTAATTTTGGCTCTTACGCATCCTGGGTTTCCATTACTTCACCATGGGTGACCATGCCTTCAACTATCTGGATCCTAAGGCCTGGAATACCAGCGATCTAGAGTCCAAGAACTAATCTCAGCTTCCGGAAACACCTGTCAACTGTGTGATCGAAGATGCGGCTCTTGCATCGGGCTTATCGGTCATGCAAGAACCTATGACCGCCAACACTGAGTTTCTTAGGTAAACGATCATACTCATTTGTAAGTGATCGCCGAGGAAGAGAAGGTCTGGAATTTCCTCCATCGCCCTTTCCTCTTATCTACTTCTCCCTGCTCCTTTAGGACGCTCCTTAAAACGTACCCATTTTACCATCCTTTTGGGTGCTTGTCCTGATATCTCCTTATTCCTACATTATAAAAAATATATATAATTGGCTATAAAATACTGCTGGATTCCCTCATGTCAGGAAAGGGGCTTTTACTGGCAAGAATTTATTTTTGTATTTTTGCAAGACTCAGTCTCAAATTTTTTTTAATAATGCTCCTGCAATGTGCCTTGCGTCCCTGTAGCATGTTGTTCAGGTCAGTAGATCGCTTCAAATAATTGTTTTCATCAGTTCATAACTTGAAATCCACAACACAAAAGTTTATTGCCAATCAAACCATAAGACTCTCCAAACAAGTAAAAGCTGCAAGCGTGCAGTTTTTGCTAAATGTTACTCCTTTATTTCTACAGATCCTTTTATTGACTCTAAGATGACAACAGAAGGTTTTTATTTATTGTGAGTAAAGCACAGAGGCTTGAATGAGTGGATAAATCAGATGATGGGACTGGACTCTCTTGCGTTGAATACATATTTACTTTTGAAGTAGAGAGAGAACTTACATGCACTTTGTGCTTATGTTGAAATCATTTCATATATAATCAGCAAAAAATGTAATTACTAGAAATTCTATCATGCCACTGGGGGTTATTTTCCAGCCCCGGTTTGAATTCCGTTATGCTGGAAACTCTCATGAGAGGGCCAAACGGGATTTGCGACAGGGAGATCTCAGAGAGAAATCTCCCCACCACTCCCAGGGTGAGAACCTGGGGCTGGATTATCCGACCCCCCGCCAGGTCGGAGAATCGCCCAGAGGCGGCGTGAATCCCGCACCCTCCCCCTCCTGAAGTCTCCGGCACCAGAGATTCGGTGGCGGGACCCCCGCCGGCGATTCTCCAGCTCGCGATGGGCCGAAGTCCTGCTGCTGTAATTCCGGTCCAGCTGGCGTGAATCAAAACACCTCCCTTACCGGTGGGACTGGCGGTGCGGGCGGGCTCCGGGATCTTGGGGGGGGGGGGGAACAGGGTGATCTGGCCCCGGGGGGTGCGCCCATGGTTGCCTGGCCCGCGATCATGGCCCACCGATCGGCAGGCGGGCCTGTGCCGTGGGTGCACTATTTTCCTTCCGCGTTGGCTATCGCCTTCACGATGGCCGATGCGGAAGTGACCCCCTCCTCTACGCATGCGCGAGGATGACGTTAGCAGCCGCTGACACTCCGGCGCATGCGTGGACTTCCGCCGGCCGTGAAATCCCTTCGGCTCCAGCTGGCGTGGCGCCCAAGGCCTTTCCCGCCGGCCGGCGGGGCGCCAACCACTCCGCCGCGGGCCTAGCCCCTCAAGGTTTGGGCTTGGCCCCTAAAGGTGTGGAGAAATCCGCACCTTTGGGGCAGCCCGATGCTGGAGTGGTTCACGCCACTCCATCCCGCCGGGACCCCCTGCCCCGCCGGATAGGGGTGAATCCAGCCCCTGATCACCATACATTTTACTACGTTAAATAGTCAGAATTGGCTTAATGTCGAATCTTGCAGAAACGTCAGATGTTTCCACCCATCAGCGTGGCAACACACCAACAGGAATCACCAGACATGATGAACATGCCGAGGGGCTCGGAGGCCTGTGCAGCCCTCGGGGGGGGGGGGGGGGGAGGGGGCGTCAGGGACATGCCAAGACAGTGTCCTGGAATTGACCTCTGGCACCCTGTCAATTGGTTGGTACTGTCAAGGGGGAGGGGGGAGGTAACCTGGAAACGTGGGGTGGCCACAATGAGAGATTCCTTTGGCAGGTGGCAGAAACAGAAAATCCCACTGCCAGTGAAGGCGCACCACCCAGGAAAATATGGCTGGCAGACCGGAGAATCCCCACTCTTTGTAATTTTGGGGGGTAAATTCTGCCAACTAAATGACCAATTACTGTGAAATTATTTACCCCTCCAATTTCAAATTGTTCATACATGAAAATAGACAGCTGAATGTATCCAGTAAAGTTCAAAGCAAGGTGTATTCATGTGTTATATAGCAATTCAGGGCAATTGCTGACTCATAAATGTTGGCACTTTTATTTTACAGTGATCTCTTCCTATCACTTTTCCTTTTTACAATAAACTGTCAAATAATAGTCTTAACAATATCAGACCCAACTTGACAAACACCAGTCACCTCCCAAGCTTGCACCCCATCCCATCCTTCGCCCCCCACACACACAACTCCGACTTGCGAGATACCTACAACTCTCTATTTGTTAGATAGGGAATGTTCTTCTTTATTGTTTCACAACGTCTAATGACAGATTATTGTGTCAGTTACTTAACTTAGTGCTTGCTTCCAAATGTCCAATCAATTTCACCATCCATTTGATTTAATTTTCTGTGGTTTCGCACAGTGAGCTAAACATCAGATACCTATTCATTGACTACAGCTGAGCCTTCAACACCATCATCCCAACAAAGCTCATATCAAAGCTCCAAAACCTAGGACTTGACTCCTCACTCTGCAACTGGATCCTCAACTTTGTGACCCATAGACCACAATCATTAAGGATAAACAACAACATCTTCTCCACGATAGTCCTCAATACTGGAACCCCGCAAAGGCTGCCCTCTACTATACTCCCTATACACACACACGACTGCATGGAAACACTTGACTCCAACTCCACGTACAAATATGCTGATGACATGACCGTAGTGGGTCAGATCTCGAACAATGATGAGTCAAAATACAGGAGGGAGATAGAGAACCCAGTGGAGTGGTGTAATGACAACAATCTCTCCCTCAATGACAGCAAAACTAAAGAGCTGGCCATTGACTTCAGGAAGCAAAGCACTGTACACACCCCTGTCTGCCTCAACGGGGCCGAGGTGGAGATGGTTGACAGCATCAAATTCCTAGGTGCGCACATCACTGAAAATCTGTCCTGGTCCACCCACATCGACGCTACAACTAAGAAAGCACAATAGCGCCGATACTTGCTCTGGAAATTTGGCATGTCCACATTGACTCTTACTGACTTTTAGAGGTGCACCATAAAAGCATCCTATCTGGCTGCATCACAGCCTGGTATGGCAACTGGTCAGCCCAAGACGGTAAGAAAATGCAGAGAATCGTGAACACTGCCCAGTCCATCACACAAACCCATCTCCCATCCATTGACTCCCTCTACACCTCCCACTGCCTTGGGAAAGTGGTCAGCATAATCAAAGCTCCCTCCCACCTGGCTTACTCACTCTTCGAACATTTTCCATCGGGCAGGAGATACAAAAGTCTGAGAACACGCACTAGTAGATTCAAAAACAGCTTCTTCCCCACTATTACCAGACTTCTAAATGACTCTCTTATGGATTGATGGACTGATGGACTGGTCTGATCTCTTCACACATCTTCACCCGATACCTGTGTCTATGTATTTACATCATATATTTTATTTTTACCCTATTATGTATTTTCTTTTCATGTACGGAATGATCTGTTTTAGCTGCACGCAGAACAATACTTTTCACTGTACCTCGGTACACGTGACAATAAACTAATCCAATCCTATCCAATAAATACAGACTGATGTGACCATCAATTCAGCCAGAGACATGGGTTGGAGTAAACTGTGGCTTTAATCGGCTTACAACTGAGCCCGCCTGCGACTATGCTAAACTGAAGGCGGACTCGCAGGACCGCAGCACTTATACTTCCTGAAGGGGGTGGAGCCGAGGGCGGAGCCCTGTACATGCTCCTCATCTCCCCCTGTGGGCAGAGCCATGCAACGGCTCACAGATGGAGCCCACAGGGACACAGTAATGTACAGTGTGAATTATAGTGGTTACACATTCACCACACAGACAACATCCTTTTCAAGCACAATAATGTGCATTAAAATTTTGGCCAATATAAACTTTTGCAATTTTTTTTGCCACATGCTCGGTCAACAGTGACCACTTTCTGTAATGTTATCATCAACAGATACAAAGTGAAACATGCTCCATGTTCCATTTCTTTACGTTTTGGACTCTAGATGGTTGAAGCTAACCTTCTGTTTGAAAGTAAAGCTTTAATTAGAATGTTACAATCAAGTTGCCCTTCAATGGGGAGTGCGATACTACATTTGGAGGTCTATTTTTCATTAACGGCACTATTGACTTACAATTCATGCCACCATGGAAGGCTATTCTGGAGAAAAGGTCAGTCAATACACAAGTGGACCTTCTCTTTATCTGAACTAGAATCACGAAATGTACAAACCACTCTGGAGACTTCATCTTCTGTCTTCGTAATGCAGCTTGAAATTTACCATCACTTTGCAACGACAAATTCTATCTCATAATACAGGTCATGAAATGTTGCTGTGGTTCCCCAGGTTAGAGCTGTACAGAAATGAGTAATGCATTCTAAATTTTAAACAAAGGGAAAGATATAGTTCAGGAAAGATTATAGCCCAAGAACAGGTAATATAATTGTGATTGCATTCTCCGTGGCATCTCGCTTAATCTTATTACTTCACCCTCTCCAACGCCTAAGAGGAGGTTATCCATCTCATTCCTTACCATACGTTTCTGCTAGAGATTGGGGAGGAGAATGGCAATTTCTATTAAAGATGAATGGTGCATTTACACCTCCCATGGTGAACTGAGTGCAAATGAGTTTCACTGTGCTTTTGAAAAATCGATTCCCACAGGGCTTTTCAAATCTGAGTTTGCAAAATCAGTATGAAGCTTTCTAATCTTGTGATTTCATGAAATGTTAAGACAGTGGACTTTTGAGCACAAACTGTAGAAGAACAGTTTACATTTTATTATGCATTCTCAACTTTGGGTGCAGAGCTCATAGGTTTCAATCCCAGTGTTTTAATGCATCAAATCCCCAGGAATAATCGGTGAGGGCATGCCAAAGTTAATATTTTTGTGATTCTGAAATAAGTTGTATAAATGTATCATTAATAAACTGTACCTCAGCAAAACATATTGAACATTATAAAAGTAAATTAAAGTGAACTTGATCAAAAAATAGATGGGTTTGTGGCACTGTCACTATATGTACAGTTAGATTACTATCAACTTAATTGACAGGAATTATGTAAATGACATATACCTTAAGTGGTTTCAATCCAACAAGGTTGACACTCAGCATTATCAATTGCAAAGGACTGACTATCAATTTATATGCAGGGTAAGTAGATGGGCTACAGAAATGACGAAAATCATTTCCATCTATTTTACATCTTGAAAGCATTAAATAATAGAACACACGGGCATTGAACCATACTGCAAAGAGTGGGAGATACTTTTCTCTCGTTCATCCAGACTTTCTCCCACATTATTGCCATTCTGAGCTGTTCAATCATTCTAAAAGGGAGCGACAAAAAAAATATAAATTACTCATCAAGGACTGTTAAGGGAAAGAGCACACAATTGCCATAAGGGATAGAATGGATGCCAAGTCCTGGCACATATGCAGAACTGAATGAAAAATTGATATGAAGGATACGATTTCAACAGATGTGTATTTTACGAAATAAAAAATGATGTTCTTTATATCTTCACACTCCTACTTTGAGAAACAGTGCAAAGTACTGGAAGGATTCACAGGCTGCTTAAGAAATAAGTAAAGAGAGGTTTATCTTTCACAGGGTGGCACAGTGGTTAGCACAGCTGCCTCACAGTGCCAGGGACCTATGTTCGATTCCGACCTTGGTTGACTGTGTGGAGTCTGCGCGTTCTCCCTATGTCTGCGTGGGTTTCCTCCGGCTTCTCCAGTTTCCTCCCACAGTCCAAATATGTGCAGGTAAGGTGGATTGGCCATGATAAATTGCTTTTTAGTGTCAAAAAAGATTGGGTCATGGGGATGGGGGGAGGGGAATGGGCCTGGGTGGAGTGCTCTTTCAGAGGGTTGGTGCAGACTTGATGGGCTGAATGGCCTCCTTCTGCACTGTATGGATTCTATATTTCTATAAACCTCAGGATGGTCCAAAGTACTTTATGGCCAGTGTAGCTGTACAAACAGGAAGGAATACAATGTTGACTAAGAGAGGAGCTCATCCCAGGCTGTGGGAGAGGATTGTTTCAGCGGTTAAATTAGGTCCATGTCATTTTGTGCCATATTGGAAACTTGGACTGGAGAAGTTGACAAGATTTTCTTTCAGTTTTCACGGCGAACTGTGGGTCAGTCATCAAAACATAAAGCTACACATATATGAGTTGATGTCAGAGGGCAGGATTTGGAAATGTATTGAAATAGCTGGATTTTAAGGGAGTTGGTGGGGTTCTTGATCCTATACCCTGGTCTAAAGGCCTGGGGAGAGCCCAGCTCCATTAGCCAGCTCACGATGCAGCCATTTAACTGTCACTGTAGCTTTAATTGGCTTGAGAGTCTTTAACATCCATCTGTGAGGGTGTTGGGTCTGTAAGGGATGCCAACTGATCAAATGGTGAACGCTGCTGGGCATACAGCACATAATGAAGAATACTTGTTGCGATGGAGCCCAGAATTCAAACTAAGTCCGAGGTCTCACTGGGACCAGGCTGGTGGGCCCTCGCAAGAGGAAAGAGTTAGGAGCTGGGACACACCAAGATGGACAGGACAGGCGGGAGGAGGGGGAAACCTGGGTGAAGTCCTTATGTGGTGGCCACCGATAGGCACAGAAGGCCCTTAAAGGTCATCCTGGGCACCAGCATGAGCAGTGGGCCTCTCCTGCCGGAGGCAAAATTCCAATGGTGGGACGGGGAGGAGGCTCTGATGGCCCACAGGCGAGGGGACCTCCCGGCGCCTCCCTTACCACTGGTAAGATTGCGGCAGCGGGCAGCAGTTAGGCACTGGGAATTCCCCAAGATGGGGCACTCAACTTTACAGCCCACCCTACATGCCATCCACATCTACCCCAGGAGGTGCAAAATCCAACTCATTATTATAGGGGCCTCATGATTGACCAGCTTTCTACCATCACCATTGATGAATTCATCAATGAATTCACGCTTCCGAAAATTGACTGCAGGAGAATCACACTAACATGCCATAAAATACAGCCAAAGTGTCTCTTGAAACGCTTCTGTCAATCCCAGCCTATCAGCCTTTTAACTGATGGAGGTCTCTGTGTAGATAATTTGTTCAATTACAGGTAAATATAGTTCAAAGATGTATCAAAGAATCAACCTTCTTGATTAATGAGGCATAGCTTTCTTATGTAATGTGCTCTGGGCTGATTATATCAAACTCCATTGGCATGAACTACACAGGAACTGTTTCATTTGTCAAGACCCTTATTCCCAGGGGCATTCTCTGCCTCCTTGCCTCCTGCTGTCTCTGAATGTATGGTGGATGAGTAACCATCTTAATTCACGAACACCATAGCGGATGTATTTGTTTATCTTGAAGCCCAGAGGGCTGCTGACCTTCTCAGCAGTGTTTGTAAAGGTCTTGGTCCGAAAAATATCTCCTTTCTGACATGTCTCCTGGGGCAAAGCAAAGATAAGGGGCCTGATGATCTTCCGAATCTTCCTTTTCTATTTGTGTCGGAAACTGGGAAAGTATCCTTGTCAAAACAGACATCAAAATAGCCTTTCAAGCTTTTGTCTACTTGACTGGGCATGCACGTTATTCCATTTATCATCAGTAAAAACTGAGCCGGTCTCATTAACTTAAGATAAGTAGTTCACTTCCAATAGGTGTGGCAGATTATTTTCATTTTATTTAGCTATGCTGATCGTCCTTTTCCCTATGCAATCATCAGATTACCATGCTGAAAAGCAAACAGGAGTTTATTCGAAGGAAAACGGTAATTATCTCAGTATTAGATTGTAGTTACCAAGCAAAGTCCCTTCGGGTGGTCCTCATATATTCCTGAAATCATTCTATGGTAAACTAATGAATAAATGCTGAACACATTCACCTGAAATATCTCTCTCCATTAATGTAATGGCAATGTTAACCTATTTAAAATAAATAGATCTGATTGGCTGGCAGTTCTTGGAAGTGGGCTTCATCCCCAAATAGAGGTCGGCATTTCTTCCTTAATCAATTAATGCCCCACTGAGCACTAGATGGCTGCAGGTCAATTGGTATCAGTGGGAATGCATTCCCCTGTCGATTCTTCAGGTGGCAGGGCAGGAAACCTATTATGCTGCCTATCTTCATAATTTCTTACTTGCGAGACATCTGGTTGATTTTGTTCTTCACAAGGATACCAGGTTTTTTTACACTTAAGCGACCCTGATTGTTTCATAATGGGGGTATTTCTTCAATCATCAGTTGGAGCTTTTACTGTTGCATCATTTTCTTCTGATGTTCAGCCAACATTAAATCATTTAAAACAAATTTCAAGTGTGTCAATCAAATAGTTCAGAAACTTGATTGGCAATGATCAACATCAGTTAAGTGATGGTAAACCAAGAGAATATCACGCTAAAAGTTCACAGCATATTTATAGATGGACTTCGCCCACTTCAGCAAAAGAAAATCTACATGTTCCCTGCAGGACCACTTTTGCCAAATTGCCTTTCTATATTTTGTTCAACTAATTAGTGTGCTAAGAGATAGAGATTGATTGAAATGATTGATTGCCTTGATTAGTCAATGACTCCATTCTGATGTGGTCACCATGCTAATAGAAGGCAAACGAGACAGGCCTCGGTGTCTTAGCACTCAGCAATTCCCATGTTCTAATATTAATTGATGCTGTTTGCTAGAATATTATGCTGTGAGTTCAGCAAGGAGATTTATGAGTCAAGTAATAGTTCCCTGCTCTGGAGGGGAAATCAACTATTTACCACTGATATCAATGTTAAGTGAGGAGATTGGGTGTAATATATACAATTTTGTTGATGGTACAAAGCTAATTGGGAAAGCAAGCTTTGAGGAGAACACAACAATCTGCAAAGGGATGAAGATGATTTTTTTTGGATAAATTTAGAGTACCCAATTCATTTCTTTCCAATTAAGGGGCAATTTTAGTGTGGCCAATCCACCTAGCTTGCACGTCTTTTGGGTTGTGGGGCGAAACCCACGCAAACACGGGGAGAATGTGCAAACTCCACATGGACAGTGACCCAGAGCCGGGGTCGAATCTGGGACCTCAGCACCATGAGGCTGCAGTGCTAACCCATTGCGCCACCGTGCTGCCTTATCCCCCAGGAGCCATCCGGCCATCATGGGGTGGTCCTTGTAGAGGCCAGGGATGTTCGTCTCACTTAACTACAATTGCTAATTCCCAATTAGCAATAGCCCTCAGCCATGCGGCCAGAGGCCTCCGCGGTCAGAGGAATTTATGTGTGGTCGGTAGGTAGACAAGGAGGGGCTGGTGTTGTCCCCAGAACGGAACACACAAACCAGGGAGTGACATGGAGGATATGCAGATGCGGAGACACCCATTATCACCACCCCCCCCCCCCCCCCAGGCCACGGGCAGGCCATCCCCTGGCTCTGCACCCCACCCACTACCGATGGCCCCAGACCAAGACCACACCCCCTCCTCCAAGCACTGAGGCAACAGCCCCAGTTGCCCAAGAACGAAGATGGCTACTCACTCCTCAAATCCCCAGCCTTTCCGCCAGATTCACATTTTTAAAATGGTGTACTAATTGGCGCCCGCGTGACCACTTGCTGGGGAGGTTGTTAGATCAGGGGAAGTGGTTGGATCAGGGGAGGTTGTTAGATCACGGGAGGTGGTTAGATCAGGGGAGATTGTTAGATAGGGGGTTGTTCCAGTTAATTGTATGGAGATTGGCCTTCAATGTTAATTATTGGTTTCTCACCAAGCTACAGCGGGATCTTGATTTCGCCAACAGGATCGAGCCAGTTACATCGGAAGCTGTTTGGCGCCCGATGCAGTTCACATTTTTGGTCTCTCTCATGAACTACCGGCCTCGTTGTGCTCTCGCTTAAGCACAATGTAACCATTAAATCGTGCCCATAGGCACTGTTGTAATGTCAGAAGTGCAGCAGTCCATTTGCACACAGCAAACTTCTCGCAAACAGCAACGTGACAATCAACTGTCTTTTCTTCTGATGTTAATCAAGGGATGGATGCTGACCAGGGTACAGTGGATAACTCATCTGATCTTCAAACTGGTGCCGAGGGATTTTTATGTTCTCTTTGGAGTGCAAACATGGCCTAGCATTAGCCTCTCATCTATTTAATATTGCGTTCCCTCAGTGGTGTACCGGAGTGATAGGCTAGATTTTTGTGCCTAAGCCCTGGTGGGGTAGGGCATGAATCCACAACTTGCTTGGTGCTGGTACATTTCAAACTACAGGTGAGGAAAAAATGTATACCTTTTTTAATTGTAACATACTTGAAGACCATGGCTTGCGGGTCCTGGATTGTGATCAATCAAGAAATAGAAAACCTTGGGTGAAATTGTCACAACTTCACCTGTGGGATCCCAGAGCTCAAATTCATCTCATTTATTTAGTGTGAGATGCCTCTTTGACCTGCAAAATTAAACAAACCTATCGCATCACCATCATGGTTGAAAGGTCTTAATTGGGTCTAATGAAATTCAGTTCTCTTGCTACGTGTCTGAGGCACTAGCTGAATTCTAATGAATGTTTCAGACATGTAATAACCTGGAAGGCGTGGCGGCCATCAAGCAGGAAAACTATTTATTAACAATATAATTACGTACAGAGAACGATAATGATGCTACCAATGACTTTGATTCCAGTTCCTACACTAGCTTGAAAACCCACTTACAGTCCCAGGATTCACGTGTTTAGGCCCGATTTATCAAAGGGACCATATAACCCTCCGATAACCCACCCCTTAAAGGTGCATGCTACCACAACCCTCCCTCTTAAAGTTCCTGATTAGTACATTTCAATAACAATGGAAGCTTTCGCAATATTATGCGACAAATGGATCTCATAGTTGCGAGTAAATGCTGTCCCATTGACCGAAACCAACATCTCTGGGCAAACCATGAGTGGCTCAGGTTTGCTTTAAAACATTTCCACTGTTGCCATAGTGTCTTGTTAAGGCAGCCTGATGAACTCTTGATCCTTTGAAAGCCTTCTAATTCACCCTCAGCTGCTCCTGTAGTAGAGGTAACTTCGGTTTGAACCTCAGTGGGATGACTCTTGGTTTGTGAAGGCGGGTCAGTCAGCACAGGTAACTTCTCCAGTTCCCTCTGAAACATTACTGAGTTCTTCCTGGGGGTAGCTTGCTGCAGTATTACTTTCATTGGTAGCAATATCACTGACAGCCATACTAGCAACGGACTTCCCCACAGGTTCTCAAAGGATCAAGGTCGTTCTCCACCCTTTTCCTTGGTCATCTACTTCATACGGCACTGGACCTGTTCTGGCCATAACATTCCAGGCATCTAATTCGGACCAGCACCAAAATTCTGTCCATATACCAGTTTTTGTAGAATACTGATGTTTCTTTGGCACACTCTGCTTTTTCTCTACCCTCTCCATCAAATTTGGAAACACCAGGTCCGACCTGGTCTGAATACGCCTCCCCAACAGCGACTCAGCAAGAGTTACCCTGGTGGTTGTGTGGGGCGTCGTTCAATTGGTAATAAGAAAACTTGCTAATTTGATCTGGAGGGATGCTGGTGATTGATTTTTCATGCTTGCTTTAAAAGTTTGCACAACCCTCTCCACCAATCCAGCACGGTAGCATAGTGGTTCGTACAATTGCTTCACAGCTCCAGGGTCCCAGGTTCGATTCCCGGCTGGGTCACTGTCTGTGCGGAGTGTGCACATTTTCTCCCCGTGTCTGTGTGGGTTTCCTCTGGGTATCCGATTTCCTCCCACAGTCCAAAGATGTGCGGGTTAGGTGCATTGGCCATGCTAAATTGCCCTTAGTGTCCACAAAGGTTAAGTAGGGGTTGCTGGGTTATGGGGATAGGGTAGATACGTGGGCTTGAGTAGGGTACTCTTCTTAAGGGCCAGTGCAGACTCGATGAGCTGAATCGCCTTCTGCACTGTAGATTCTACTATTCTATGAATGCGATCGAGGAGGGGTGATATGGTGCTTTACGCATATGTTTAATGCCAATTGATGACATGAAACCTTGGAGCTCCTTGCGAGTAAATGCTGTCCCATTAACCGAAACCAACATCTCTGGGCAAACCATGAGTGGCTCAGGTTTGCTTTAAAACATTTCCACTGTTGCCAAAAAGTCGTATACTTCATTTCATAGGTCTAGCCATTTTGAGTGTGCATCCACTATAAGTAGTAACATGGTGCCGGTGAATGGACCTGCATAATCAATGTAGAATTGCACCCTCTTTGAAAGGGTTCAGATGCTCAGACGTTCTCTGTTAATCTCAGCCATAAAGATCCATGGGCTGGATTCTCCGATCCTGCGGCTATGTCCGGTCTGGTTTTACGACCAGAAAGTCGGCGCCACCCCCGTGCTGATCCTCCGTCCGTAAGGGAGCTAGCAGCCTCGCAGTGTAAAGCCCCCCCGGGTTTACCTGCGGATACGGCCGCAGAATGGCCGCGTCTGTGCATGCGCAAGGCGGCGGTGCCACCGTGCAACATGGCACTGGCCGCACGCAAACTCGGCCTGCCAAAAACTGCCTCCCATTAACCAGCCTCGCCACCTCTGGACCACCCCCCACCAGCCCCCCCAGTCCCTGCCAAAGGCCCTCCTGCCAGCAGAATGGCTCCCTTCTCAGACTGTGGCGGCGCTGGATTCAGTCCGCAGCCGCCACGCGAAGTCCCAGAACTGTGTGAGCACACGTGATCCACGCCGTCGGGGACTCGGCCCATCGGGGGCAGAGCATCGGGAAGGGCCTCAGGTGACACCCTGAGGCCGTCCATACGGCTCACCGAGTACGCCATTTTTGAGGGGGCAGAGCATCGCAAAAACGGCGCCGCTCCCGATTCCGGCGTAAACGGGGATTCTCCGACCGATCGCTGAACGCGATTTCGGCGTTGCAGATCGGAGAATCCCGACCCATATGCCTTAACTCTGGGCAACATTGGATCCTTCTGCGTCCAGTATTTGAGTTGTTGTGACAACACGGGTAGTGTGTCGAGGAAATTCAAGGCAAGGATAATTGTTTGTGGTACTGGCGGGAGAGGCATACATTCCGGTACTGGGAGATGGCTCGAGGTGTCAGCATTTGATACTTGTGTCCCCGACCTGTTCTTGAAAGCATATTCATAAGCAGCCATCAATAAAGCCCAATGTTGTATCCTCGCAGACTCTAATGGAGGCATGCCTTTATCTTCCCTATGTAAACTTAGCAGGGGTTTATGATCAGTAATTATGGTGAAGTGCCATCCGTAAACATATTGGTGGAATTTCTTCATCCCAAAGATGATGGCCCAACCTCTCTTTCTCGATCTGTGAGTATGTCTTTTCTACATCAGTTAGGGTCCTTGAAGAATAGCCAAATGGTCTTTCTAACCCGTCCTCCATTTTATGTGACAGGACAGCTCCAATTCCATGAGGAGATGCATCACAAGTGAGGACGATTTCTTTGGAATGGTCTAAATGTACTAAAAGGCAGGATGACTGCAGAATTTGATTCAGTTGTCTGAAGCCATTGTTTTGCTGCAGCTTCCAATGCCATCTCTGGTGTTTTTTTTAATAATGCATGTCGAGGTGCCACTATCTTCAAAAAAATTGGAATAAACCCGTCATAATAATTTACCATTCCAAGAAAAGATTTTAACTCTGTCACATTCTTTGACGCTGCTGCTTCTTTAATAGCCCTAACTTTTTCTTCCATTGTGTGCAACCCTTGTGCCTCGACTCAAAACCCGAAATAATGCACTCTGTTTACCTTAAAGGTGCATTTCTCTCTCTTTAATCTTACTCCAGCTTCCTGGAACCTTTTTAATACCTCCTCTCGGTTGGTTAGATGTTCTCCTTCTGTGGCCCCCATGATGAACACATCATCCAAGTGAACAACTGTTTCAGGTAAATCTTGTAATAAGCTCTCCATTGTCCGTTATGCACAAACCAATGATACTCTAAATGGCAGTCTGGTACACTGGTCTATGCCCTAATGTGTGTTGATAGTGACAAACTCTCTGGATGTCTCATGCAGCTCCAGCTTCTGGTATGCATGATACATGTCTAACTTAGAGTAAGTTATACCTGTACAAAGCTTGGCATACAGGTCATCTATTTTAGATATGGGATACCTGTCCAATTTTGCCACTTGACTGACTGTTAATTTATAGTCGTCACATATCCGTACAGTCTTATCTGGCTTAAGTATTGGCACAATAGGATTGCCCACTCCGCCAAACGCACGGCTTGATGATGTTCAAATCAACTAAGTTCGATATCCACCTTCTCATGCAGAGAATAGGGCCTGGGTCTTGCTCTGTAAAATTTTAGTGTGGCCTCTGGATGTATGTAAATTTTGGCTTTCAAGCCTTGCATGTTGCCTAGTTCTTCTAGAACTACCCCCTGATATCTCTGGAGGATGTTGTGTAGCTCCCCTGCATTGTTTCTAAACATTTCCAGCCAATTCAATGTTATTTCCAAAAACCAATTCTCATCCCATCAAGCTTGGCCCTTGACCCGCGACTTTAATTCAAGGCAACTGAGCAGACTGTTACCTGTAACTGACAGGTGCTGTAGTTGCTCCCAAAATCCATTCAGCCTTCCCAGAATACGTTGCCAGGTTGGTTGCCATATTTTTAATCTCAGTGGTTGGACCCCCTCTGAGACGAGGGTTCTCCCGCTACTGAGACGGAGACTCCTGTGTTGACCTTCATTTTGAGCGAACGACCATTCACCAACAATACAATTGTGATGGGAGCCACTTTGCCCATCTTAATATTATTTAACCTGTATACATCTGATTCTTCTTCTGAATTATTTCCTAAGCTGTGCACAGGAGCTGGAACTTTTTTTTAGCACCGAGCAGGTCCTGTTTAGCCTTGCACTTGCTTCTTATATGCCCTACCTACAGCAGGCATAACACACAGCTTCCATAACCGACACTTCTCCTAGGGGGTGGGCTCCCCCATACCAGTAGCATTCCTCACCGTTCTTGGTTTGGACTGAATCTCCTATACCTCTGCACTCTGGTTCTGTACTTCTTTGTTCATTAAACTCTGAGCCGACATCCCTGGTGCTATTGCCATCAGGCGTTTCCCTCCAAACATGACGGACCTTGCCGGCTTGCGTGTGTTGAAGCTCCATTGTGGGGTTTTTTCGACACTTTCCATAGCAAGGGAAGTTTCTAACATCTTCTTTAGGCTATTTCGGTTTCTGCCAACAGTTTCTTCTGAAGGGCAGTATTATTCACCCCACACGTTAGCCAGTCTCTCAGCATCTCATTAAGGACAGATCCAAATTCACAATGTTCAGCCGTTTGCCTCAACCTCACCATGAAAGCTGCCATTGGCTCCCTGGGGGCTCCTGCCATTGAACTAAATTTACAACTCTGCAGAGTCACCGAGGGCTTCAGGTGATAATTCCATTTGGCTATTTTTCTGAACTCTTTGAAGGTTTTAGTGTCAGGGGTATCTAGAGAAATCAAGCTCCTTATCAACTTATATTTGAGCACCCCACTATTTTGTTTGCTTTGAAAAAATATTGCAGGTGTTTAATGTATGGAACCAAATCCTCCAAATTAGGGTCAAATGGTTCAAACTTTCCAAACAGAGGCATTATAACAACTCACTGACCGCTGAATAGACATGCTTCCAACGCCTTGTACACAAGCTCTGCCGTTCTCCAAGGCTAATGAAATGAAAAGCATTCCTTTAATAAGGACATGGGGAGTCCACACCAAGGAAAATAAGAAACAAAGTGTTATTTACACAAATGGTAAGTACACTACCCGGTAGATCCCGAGCAGGTTCCTCTTCTGGTCGGTGTCTTACTGGTCGACCTTTTACGCACAGATTAATTGAGATATCATTCTCCTAGCAGGGAGCTTGTACTCCGCATGGAGCATAGGGAAGACAAGCATTTCCACCCCATACGTTCGGTGCAGAGTATTACAATTCCGTTGATACCCATCGGCAAACGTAATATCTGCGAAGGAGTGGCGATCACTAAGCAAAGTAACGACACAACTATTTATTTGCAATCTAACTTTGTACAGAGAATGACAATGATGCCACTGATGACTTTGAATCCAGTTTCTAAACTGGCTTGGAAAACCCAAGCTCAGCCCCAGGATTCGTGTGCTCCAGCCCAATTAGCTGAACGGGTCGCATGACCATCCGAGAGTCCACCCCTTAAAGGAGGACAAGACTATTCAATAAGTTTTAGAGATTTTAATTATTTGAACTTAATCTCAGCAGGAAATCATGGTCATTGTTATTAAGACACCATGATATTTGTGATGTGAGAAAACACATGTTAGATTTCAGGCATAAAATAAACAATAACTTTACACTTATTGAAAGAGAAAAACCATATGAAGCAGCTTGCATGGGCAATGAGGAGTGGTGGCAATTGCGTCAAATGATCTGGGAGTAATAAGCATTTACCATTCAATTGTTTTCTGTTTTTCTGCGAGTGGTGAGCTGGTACTGGCACTCAGTGCATGTTGAGTGCACTGGTATCATTGTGCCCCTGTGCTATAAAGCATGCTCAGTCCTTCAGATATTTCTCCCTTTGCATTGGGCACCAAGACAGGCTGGATTCTCCGGTCCCCCAACAGCCTGTTTCTCAGGTGGCACACTTTTCACTGGCAGCAGGACTCTCATCCTGCTGCTATCAATGGGATTTCCTATTGAAATCGTGCCATGCTGCCGGGAAACCCGTGGACGGGGTGCGCTGCCGGCGGGAACAGGGAATCCCAATAGCCGGAGAATTCTGCCTCTTATCTGTAGCCAGCCGTTCTTAAAGGGATGCTGTTTATTTTTCAAGCTGCACAGCTCACTGAGGCATGGAAATGTTGCAGTAAAACCTGGATAACCTGAAACAAAAGTCTTGTTGGAGGCATTTTTGAAAATCCTACCAGAGAAATCGATTTGTGACAACTTGCTGGGGGAGGGTGAGGACATCAAGCTGACAAACAAATGGCAGAATGGTTAAGTTGTAACAGAGAAACCAACCATTCAGCATGAGCAGTGCTCGTTCATCTCTACCCTCTGTTTAAGTAGCTCATGCACTGAATGGTCAAACGGATACTTAAAGTATCATGTGTCAGAAACGTGGGAGTTTTCCCCGGAGCATGAGATGACACTCTGAATGTAAGAGCTGTTCAGAGTTGTTCTTTTTAAATAAATTTAGAGTACCCAATTCAATTTTTCCAATTAATGGACAATTTAGTGTGGCCAATCCACCTTGCCTGCACATCTTTGGGTTGTAGGAGTGAGACCCATGCAAACATGGGGAGAATGTGCAAACATCACACGGACAGTGATCCAGAGTCAGGATCGAACCTGGGACCTCGGCGCCATGAGGCAACAGGGCTAATCCACTGCGCCACCGTGCTGTCCTGAAGCTGATCAGAGTTAACAATAAACCTTTGTTGTTATAAGTCCTTGGTCGGCAGTAATTGGAACCCGGCACTTCTGCGTGGTGTCAGGAGTTGGCAGTATGATCCAAGGATTTCGCCACATGAACCCACTGGTATTTGATGAAATCTTTGCGGACAACTGGGCAAAGTTTGAAAAGGAGTGGCGCATCTATTGCAGTCCCAGGTGATAAATAAAAAAAGTACAAGCTTACACCTTATTAAACCTCGTGAATCTCAAGGTAGGAGAGAAGTTGAATAGTTTGTCTTTCAAATAGAGGGGTAGAAAGAGGAACTTAAAATAATCTTTTTTTAAAAAGTATTTTTAAATAAGGTTTTGCAGAATTTTTCATAATGAAACAGTATTAACCATAATAACAAAACAAACTAGAGTGAACATTAACATAGTGCAAAAAGAGAATATACAATAACAATTAAATAGTCATTACCCCACGCGACCCAGTCTTCCCACACCATCCCAATGAAGCACTCACCCCCGCGGCCCCCCCCCCCCCCCCCCCCACGGATTGCTGCTGCTGACATTTCAATTTTCCCCGAGAAAGCCAACGAACGGCTGCCACCTCCTAGAGAACCCTAACGTAGACCCTCTTAAGGCAAACTTTATTTTCTCGAGACTGAGAAACCCAGCCATGTCGGTAACCCAAGTCTCTACACTCGGGGGCGTTGAGTCCCTCCACATAAATAAAATCCGTCTCCAGGCTACTAGGGAGGCAAAGGCCAAGATGTCGGCCTCTTTCGCCCCCTGATTTCCCGGGTCTTCTGACACTCCAAAGACTGCTATCTCTGGACATGGCACCACCCGTGTGTTAAGCACCTTGGACATTGCCTTCGCGAACCCTTGCCAGAACACTCCAAGCTCTGGGCATGCTCAAAACATGTGGACATGGTTTGCAGGGCTGCCCTTGCACCTCATACAACTGTCTTCTATCCCAAAAAACTTGCTCATTCTCTGAAATAATTTATAATAAGTATGGAAACAATTACCTGCCAGTGAAAAACATAATACTCCACAGGCACATATTGAACACCAGGGACCAAAGATCTAATAATGAATTTTTTTTAACATGTTTTTATTGGGTTTTCGTTTACATGGTATATTTACAGGTGTACACAAAGAGGGGAAAAAAGAGGATAATAAAAACAAAAAGAATATATAGATAAAAAAAACCAAGGGATGGGAAAGTAAAAATTGGGGGGGTGCATAGACATAGAATCACTGGGGAGACAATTACATCATACAAAGACATGTATAGTACAATCTTATATGGCAACCTTGTAAATAGTACCCAAAACAAATGTGCACTTGGCACGCTTACCGATGGGTTAGTTAACGATGGGTTAATGGATGAGGTGCACAGTGATCTTGCACACAAGATTCTGCGAGACAAAGATTTAACACCACAAAAATCCTTTAGCATTCACCTGGTAAATGAAGAGTCTGAAAAAAGCAGCAAGTAGTTTCGTCAGGAAACAGAAATTCTCATAGTACAGGGTGCATGCTGCCCAATTGTGGTGGCCATCACCCTCAGAACAGAACAGCATGTTTGGTGTATGATAAAGGCTGCAATAAATGTGGCAAGAGGAACTATTTTGCAAAATGCTGTGGATCAAAACCACAGCAGCTTTCCTTTGCCATCAGCCAAATTGCAGCTGGTCAGTCCTCCAAGGTGAGGAGTGTCAGCAAGTGAATGAGCAACCAAATCACTGAGATTCCAGCAACACTCTATTGTGAGAGTGTTGAAACTGTCACAGAAAAGAGTGAGATCTTCATCACCCTGAAAATGATTTGCAGCAACAATGAAGGTAGGGATTGACACTGGAGCAAAGTGTAACATGTGGCCCAGCCAAATGCTATGGAAACTAGACCCAGTACTGAACCCTAATACCCCAATATCCCGGTGGACCTCATGGCCTATGGCGGACAGACCATTCACAAAGAAGGTGCGGCCACTATCCACTGCACACAGGGAAGCCTCAAGTTTCATATATTTGACCAGATATTAGGTCACTGCTAGGTCTTCAGGCAGCACCACACAGGGACTTTTGCAATTTGGTGCAGAGGTCCACACTTTGCAACACCAGGAGCCAGAAAAGATATCTTCAACTGCAACGTCATTAGCAGCATATCACATGGAATTAGATGAGTCAGAACCAAGAGCTGGATCTAATTCCTTCCTGAAATTGCACAATATTTTGGCCTCAACTACTTTCTGTGGTCATGAATTCCACAGATTCATCACTCTCCAGGTGAAGAAATGTCTCCTCATCTCAATCCTAAAAGGTTTACCCCTTATCCTCAAACTATGAACCATAATTCTGTACTCCCCTACCATCTGGAACATTCTTTCTGAATCTATCCTGTTTAATCCTGACAGAATTTTATACGATACTTAACTCTTTCGCTATGAAGGCCAACACACCATCTGCCTTCTTTACTGCCTGCTGTACCTGCACGCTTACTTTCAGCAACTGATGCAGGAGGACACCAAGGGCTCGCTGAGTATCCACCTCTCTCAATTTACACCCATTCAAATAATAATCTAGTTCCTATTTTTGCTACCAAAGCAGATAACCTCACATTTATCCACTTATACTGCATCTGCCATGCAGATGCTCACTCACTCAACCTGTCCAGATTCCGCTGAAGCACCTCTGCATCCTCTTGACAGCTCACCCTCCCACCCAACTTTGTATCATCTGCAAATGTATTTGGTACCCTTGTCCAAATCATTAGTATATAATACAAACAGTTGGGGTACTAGCACAAATCCCTTTGGTACCCCACTAGTCACTGCCTGCCAATCGGAAAAAAATCAATTCGTTCCAAATTTTTGCTTCCGGTCTGCTAACCAGCTTTCTATCCATCTCAAGACACACCAGCAATCCCATGTACTTTACTTTTATATAGCAATCTGCCATATGAGAAGGCTTGTCGAAAGCCTTCTGAAAATCTAAATGAAACACATCCACTGGTTCTCCCTCATCAACCCTACTAGTTACATCTTCAGAGAATTTGAGCAGGTTTTTCAAACATAAGGGGTGGGATTCTCCCGTACCCGGAGGGGCGGGGGGTCCCGGCGGGACAGAGTGGCATGAACCACTCCGGCGTCGGGCCACCCCAAAGGTGCGGAATCCTTCAGGGGCTAGGCCCGCCCCAGAGTGGTTGGCGCCTGCCGGCTGGAGGGATAGGGGCTTGGCGCCATGCTAACCAGTGTCAAAGGGACTCTGCCGGCCAGAGCGGATCCGCGCATGCACGGGAGTGTCAGCGGCTGCTGACATCATACCCACGCATGTGCGGGGGGGGGGGGTTCACCTACGCGTCGCCCATCGCGGAGGCTGACACGGCCGGCGTGTAGGAAAAGAGTGCCTCTTTAGCACAGGCCTGCCCGCGGATCGGTGGGCCCTGATCGCGAGCCAGGCCACCGTGGGGGCCTGATTTCCCCACACTCCCCCCAGGACCCCGGAGCCCGCCTACGCTGACAGGTCCCGCCGTTAAGAGACCTAGTCCAATTTATGCTGACAGGACCTGCATATTACGAGCAGGACTTCGGCCCATTGCGGGCCGGAGAATCGCCGGGGAGGCCGCTATGAGCGGCCGCCGAACGGCAGGGCGTGATTCCCGCCCCCGCCAATTCTCCGGCGCCGGAGAATTCGGCGGCCGGTGAGGTTGGGATTTACACCGCCCCCTGGCGATTCTCCAACCCGGCGGAGGGTCGGAGAATCCCACCCGAGGTCCCTTTTGTAAATCCATGCTATTTAATTATTAGAATAAATAAAGGAGAACCAGTGAATGTAGCATACTTGGATTTTCCAAAGACTTTTGATCAAATTCCTCATAAGTGTTGGTGGTCAAAATTAAAGCACATGTGATGGGGTAATGTATTGCGTTAATCAAGAATTAATTGACAGGCAGGAAGCAGAGAATGGAAAGAAATGGGTCTTTTTCCAAGTGGCAGGCAGTGACTAGTGGAGTGCTGCAGGGATCAGTGGTTGGCTCCCTGCTGTTCATAATGTATATAAAAGATCTGATGAGGGGACCAAATGTACCATTTCTAAGTTTGCTGATGACACAAAACTGGGCTGAATCGTGAGTTGTGAGGAGGATGCAAGGAGATGCTTCAAGGTGATTTGGACAAGTTGAGTGAGTGAGCAAACACATAGTAGATGCAGTACAGCATGGCTAAATGTCAAGTTATACACTTTGGTGTGAAAAACAGAAGGGAGAAGTATTATTTAAATAGTGATAAATTGGGAATGTACAAAGAGTATCCTTGTGCATCTATCAATGAAAGTAGAGAGGCAGGTGCAGCAAGCAGCTGGGAAGGCAAATGGTATGATGGCCTTCATTGCAAGAGGATTTCAGTTCATAAGTAGGTTTGTCTTACTGTAATTAAGTAGGGCTTTGGTGAGACCACACCTGGAGTGCATGCAGTTTTGATCTCCCTACTTAAGAAAGAATATATGTGCAAGAAAGGGAATGAAGCGGAGATTCACTGGGCTGAAACCAGGGTTGACGGGACTCTCTTATGAGGAGAGATTGGTTTGATTGGACCAGTATTCACGAGAGTTTAGAAGGATGAGAGGGGATCTGATTGAAACATTTAAAAATCAAACAGGGCTGTACAGACTAGATGCAGGGAAGATGTTTCCCCTGGTTGGGCAATCTAATAATAATAATCTTTATTGTCACAAGTAGGCTTATATTGACACTGCAATGAGGTTACTGTGAAAAGCCCCTAGTCGCCACATTCAGCTACCTGTTCAGGTACACAGATGGAGAATTCAGAATATCCAAATTACCAAACAGCACGTCTTTCAAGGCTTGTGGGAGGAAGCCGGAGCACTCTGAAGAAACCCACACAGACACGGGAGAACGTGCATGTAGTGATCTGTGCATCTGTACATACTTCTGCACATACACCAGGGACCACAGCACAGATGTAACAGCCACAGCATCACCAGAGGGCAGCATCAGAGACGGGTATAAAGAGTCCAGCCCAAGGGAGGATCCGCCTTTTTCAGAAGCACAGGGCTAGTGAGCAGCAGCAGACAGAGACAGCTCAGCATAGGCAGCTTACCTTAGCTTCACTGGTCATACCTCTTGGCTGTATTATATCTAGTTAAGCTCTGGAAAAAGAACAAACCCACTGAATAAAGTATTTGTGTCAACTGGAAGTCTACAATCTTTATTCAGACTTAGGGAATAACATAGTGCAGACTCCACACAGACAATGACCCAAGCCAGGAATCAAACCTGGGACCCTGGAGCTGTGCTACCGCTGCCCATCTAGAACCAGGGCACACAATCTCAGGATACGTGGTCAACCATTTAAGAGTGGGTGAAGAAAAATGTCTTAATTTAAAGGTTAATGAACTTGTGGAATTCTCTACCACAGAAGGTTGTGGGGTCCAAGTCACTGAATACATTCAAGAAAGAGATAGGTAACAGTTTTTAGATTTTTATGGCATCAAGGAGTATGGGCAGAAAGTGGGAGTATGGCATTAACATTAAGGATCAGCTATGATTATAATGAATGGCAGAGAAGGCTCGAAGGATGAAATTGTCTACATCCTGCTCCTAGTTTCTATTGTTTCTTTTTCTTCTGTTTGCACCTCGGCGT